>NC_092175.1:31450399-32050399 GCF_045791955.1 Oncorhynchus clarkii lewisi | reverse complement strand
GAAAAATCGGGAAAAATCGGAAAAAAATCGGAAAAAAATCGGAGAAAATCGGGAAAAATCGGGAAAAATCGGAAAAAAAACGGAAAAAAAAAATCGGAAAAAATCGGGAAAAAATCGGAGAAAATCGGGAAAAATCGGGAAAAAAATCGGAGAAAATCGGAAAAAAAATTCGGAAAAAATCGGGAAAAATCGGAAAAAAAATCGGGAAAAATCGGAAAAAAAATCGGGAAAAAAATCGGAAAAATCGGAAAAAATCGGAAAAAAATCGGAAAAAAATCGGAAAAAATCGGGAAAAAAATCGGAAAAAATCGGGAAAAATCTGAAAAAAAATCGGGAAAAAAATCGGGAAAAATCGGGAAAAATCGGAAAAAAATCGGGAAAAAATCGGGAAAAAAATCGGAGAAAATCGGGAAAAATCGGAAAAAAATCGGGAAAAAAATCGGAGAAAATCGGAAAAAAAAATCGGAAAAAATCGGGAAAAATCGGAAAAAAAATCGGAAAAAATCGGAAAAAATCGGAAAAAAAATTCGGAAAAAATCGGAAAAAATCGGGAAAAAATCGGAGAAAATCGGGAAAAATCGGAAAAAAATCGGGAAAAAAATCGGAGAAAATCGGGAAAAATCGGAAAAAAAATTCGGAAAAAAACGGAAAAAATCGGAGAAAATCGGGAAAAATCGGAAAAAAAATTCGGAAAAATTCGGGAAAAAATCGGGAAAAAATCGGGAAAAAAATCGGAGAAAATCGGGAAAAATCGGAAAAAAAATTCGGAAAAAATCGGAAAAAATCGGAAAATAAATCGGAAAAAATCGGGAAAAAATCGGGAAAAAAATCGGAGAAAATCGGGAAAAATCGGGAAAAAAATCGGAAAAAAAATTCGGAAAAAATCGGGAAAAATCGGAAAAAAAATCGGAAAAAATCGGAAAAAATCGGAAAAAATTCGGAAAAAATCGGAAAAAATCGGAAAAAAAATCGGAAAAAATCGGGAAAAAATCGGAGAAAATCGGGAAAAATCGGGAAAAATCGGAAAAAAATCGGGAAAAAAATCGGAGAAAATCGGAAAAAAAATTCGGAAAAATTCGGGAAAAAATCGGGAAAAAAATCGGGAAAAAAATCGGAGAAAATCGGGAAAAATCGGGAAAAAATCGGGAAAAAAATCGGAGAAAATCGGGAAAAATCGGAAAAAAATCGGGAAAAAAATCGGAAAAAATCGGAAAAAAAATCGGAAAAAATCGGGAAAAATCGGGAAAATAATCGGAGAAAATCGGGAAAAATCGGGAAAAAAATCGGGAAAAAAATCGGAGAAAATCGGGAAAAATCGGGAAAAATCGGAAAAAAATCGGGAAAAAATCGGGAAAAAAATCGGAGAAAATCGGGAAAAATCGGAAAAAAATCGGGAAAAAAATCGGAGAAAATCGGAAAAAAAATTCGGAAAAAATCGGAAAAAATCGGAAAATAAATCGGAAAAAATCGGGAAAAAATCGGAAAAAAATCGGAGAAAATCGGGAAAAATCGGGAAAAAAATCGGAGAAAATCGGAAAAAAAATTCGGAAAAAATCGGAAAAAATCGGAAAAAAAATCGGAAAAAATCGGAAAAAATCGGAAAAAAATCGGGAAAAAATCGGAAAAAAATCGGAGAAAATCGGAAAAAATCGGGAAAAAATCGGGAAAAAAATCGGAGAAAATCGGGAAAAATCGGAAAAAAATCGGGAAAAAAATCGGAGAAAATCGGGAAAAATCGGAAAAAAAATTCGGAAAAATTCGGGAAAAAATCGGGAAAAAAATCGGAAAAAAATCGGAGAAAATCGGGAAAAATCGGAAAAAAATCGGAAAAAAATCGGAGAAAATCGGAAAAAATCGGGAAAAAACGGAAAAAAATCGGGAAAAAATCGGAAAAAAATCGGAGAAAATCGGGAAAAATCTGAAAAAAATCGGGAAAAAATCGGAAAAAATCGGAAAAAAAATCGGAAAAAATCGGGAAAAAATCGGGAAAAAAATCGGAGAAAATCGGGAAAAATCGGGAAAAAAATCGGGAAAAAAATCGGAGAAAATCGGAAAAATCGGGAAAAAACGGAAAAAAATCGGGAAAAAATCGGGAAAAAAATCGGAGAAAATCGGGAAAAATCGGAAAAAAATCGCGAAAAAAATCGGAGAAAATCGGAAAAAAAATTCGGAAAAAATCGGAAAAATCGGAAAAAATCGGAAAAAAAATCGGAAAAAATCGGGAAAATCGGAAAAATCGGGAAAAAAATCGTGAAAAAAATCGGAGAAAATCGGGAAAAATCGGAAAAAAATCGGGAAAAAAATCGGAGAAAATCGGAAAAAAAATTCGGAAAAAATCGGAAAAAATCGGAAAATAAATCGGAAAAAATCGGGAAAAAATCGGGAAAAAAATCGGAGAAAATCGGGAAAAATCGGGAAAAAAATCGGAGAAAATCGGAAAAAAAATTCGGAAAAAATCGGGAAAAATCGGAAAAAAAATCGGAAAAAATCGGAAAAAATCGGAAAAAAATCGGAAAAAATCGGGAAAAAATCGGAGAAAATCGGGAAAAATCGGAAAAAAAATCGGAGAAAATCGGGAAAAAATCGGGAAAAAAATCGGAGAAAATCGGGAAAAATCGGAAAAATCGGGAAAAAAAATCGGGAAAAATCGGAAAAAAATCGGAGAAAATCGGGAAAAATCGGAAAAAAATCGGGAAAAAAATCGGAGAAAATCGGGAAAAATCGGAAAAAAATCGGGAAAAAAATCGGAGAAAATCGGAAAAAATCGGAAAAAAATCGGGAAAAAAATCGGAAAAAATCGGGAAAAAAATCGGAAAAAATCGGGAAAAATCCGAAAAAAAATCGGAAAAAATCGGAAAAAATCGGAAAAAAAATCGGAAAAAATCGGGGAAAATCGGGAAAAATCGGAAAAAAATCGGGAAAAAAATCGGAGAAAATCGGGAAAAATCGGAAAAAAATCGGGAAAAAAATCGGAGAAAATCGGAAAAAAAATTCGGAAAAAATCGGAAAAAATCGGAAAATAAATCGGAAAAAATCGGGAAAAAATCGGGAAAAAAATCGGAGAAAATCGGGAAAAATCGGGAAAAAAATCGGAGAAAATCGGAAAAAAAATTCGGAAAAAATCGGGAAAAATCGGAAAAAAAATCGGAAAAAATCGGAAAAAATCGGAAAAAATCGGGAAAAAATCGGGAAAAAATCGGAGAAAATCGGGAAAAATCGGAAAAAAATCGGGAAAAAAATCGGAGAAAATCGGGAAAAATCGGGAAAAAAATCGGAAAAAATCGGAAAAAATCGGGAAAAATCGGAAAAAAATCGGGAAAAAATCGGAAAAAAATCGGAGAAAATCGGGAAAAATCGGAAAAAAATCGGGAAAAAATCGGAGAAAATCGGGAAAAATCGGAAAAAAATCGGGAAAAAAATCGGAGAAAATCGGAAAAAATCGGAAAAAAATCGGGAAAAAAATCGGAAAAAATCGGGAAAAAAATCGGAAAAAATCGGAAAAAATCTGAAAAAAAATCGGGAAAAAAATCGGGAAAAATCGGGAAAAATCGGAAAAAAATCGGGAAAAAATCGGGAAAAAAATCGGAGAAAATCGGGAAAAATCGGAAAAAAATCGGGAAAAAAATCGGAAAAAATCGGAAAAATCGGAAAAAAAATCGGAAAAAATCGGGAAAAATCGGAAAAAAAATCGGAAAAAATCGGAAAAAATCGGAAAAAAAATTCGGAAAAAATCGGAAAAAATCGGAAAAAAAATCGGAAAAAATCGGAAAAAATCGGAGAAAATCGGGAAAAATCGGAAAAAAAATTCGGAAAAATTCGGAAAAAATCGGGAAAAAATCGGGAAAAAAATCGGAGAAAATCGGGAAAAATCGGAAAAAAAATTCGGAAAAAATCGGAAAAAATCGGAAAATAAATCGGAAAAAATCGGGAAAAAATCGGGAAAAAAATCGGAGAAAATCGGGAAAAATCGGGAAAAAAATCGGAAAAAAAATTCGGAAAAAATCGGGAAAAATCGGAAAAAAAATCGGAAAAAATCGGAAAAAATCGGAAAAAATTCGGAAAAAATCGGAAAAAATCGGAAAAAAAATCGGAAAAAATCGGGAAAAAATCGGAGAAAATCGGGAAAAATCGGGAAAAATCGGAAAAAAATCGGGAAAAAAATCGGAGAAAATCGGAAAAAAAATTCGGAAAAATTCGGGAAAAAATCGGGAAAAAAATCGGGAAAAAAATCGGAGAAAATCGGGAAAAATCGGGAAAAAATCGGGAAAAAAATCGGAAAAAATCGGGAAAAATCGGAAAAAAATCGGGAAAAAAATCGGAAAAAATCGGAAAAAAAATCGGAAAAAATCGGGAAAAATCGGGAAAATAATCGGAGAAAATCGGAAAAATCGGAAAAAAATCGGAAAAAAATCGGAGAAAATCGGGAAAAATCGGGAAAAATCGGAAAAAAATCGGGAAAAAATCGGGAAAAAAATCGGAGAAAATCGGGAAAAATCGGAAAAAAATCGGGAAAAAAATCGGAGAAAATCGGAAAAAAAATTCGGAAAAAATCGGAAAAAATCGGAAAATAAATCGGAAAAAATCGGGAAAAAATCGGGAAAAAAATCGGAGAAAATCGGGAAAAATCGGGAAAAAAATCGGAGAAAATCGGAAAAAAAATTCGGAAAAAATCGGGAAAAATCGGAAAAAAAAAAAAAAAAAATCGGAAAAAATCGGAAAAAAATCGGAAAAAAATCGGAGAAAATCGGAAAAAATCGGAAAAAAATCGGGAAAAAAATCGGAAAAAATCGGAAAAAAATCGGAAAAAATCGGGAAAAATCTGAAAAAAAATCGGAAAAAAATCGGAAAAATCGGAAAAATCGGAAAAAAATCGGGAAAAAATCGGGAAAAAAATCGGAGAAAAAAATCGGAAAAATCGGAAAAAAATCGGGAAAAAAATCGGAGAAAATCGGAAAAAAAAATCGGAAAAAATCGGGAAAAATCGGAAAAAAAATCGGAAAAAAAATCGGAAAAAATCGGGAAAAAATCGGAGAAAATCGGGAAAAATCGGGAAAAATCGGAAAAAAATCGGGAAAAAAATCGGAGAAAATCGGAAAAAAAATTCGGAAAAAATCGGAAAAAATCGGAAAAAAATCGGGAAAAAAATCGGAGAAAATCGGGAAAAATCGGGAAAAAATCGGAAAAAAATCGGAGAAAATCGGGAAAAATCGGAAAAAAATCGGGAAAAAAATCGGAAAAAATCGGAAAAAAAATCGGAAAAAATCGGGAAAAATCGGGAAAATAATCGGAGAAAATCGGGAAAAATCGGGAAAAAAATCGGGAAAAAAATCGGAGAAAATCGGGAAAAATCGGGAAAAATCGGAAAAAAATCGGGAAAAATTCGGGAAAAAAATCGGAGAAAATCGGGAAAAATCGGAACAAAATCGGGAAAAAAATCGGAGAAAATCGGAAAAAAAATTCGGAAAAAATCGGAAAAAATCGGAAAATAAATCGGAAAAAATCGGGAAAAAATCGGAAAAAAATCGGAGAAAATCGGAAAAAATCGGGAAAAAAATCGGAGAAAATCGGAAAAAAAATTCGGAAAAAATCGGAAAAAATCGGAAAAAAAATCGGAAAAAATCGGGAAAAAATCGGAGAAAATCGGGAAAAATCGGGAAAAAAATCGGAGAAAATCGGAAAAAATCGGAAAAAATCGGGAAAAAATCGGAGAAAATCGGGAAAAATCGGAAAAAAATCGGGAAAAAAATCGGAGAAAATCGGGAAAAATCGGAAAAAAAATTCGGAAAAATTCGGGAAAAAATCGGGAAAAAAATCGGCAAAAAAATCGGAGAAAATCGGGAAAAATCGGAAAAAAATCGGGAAAAAAATCGGAGAAAATCGGAAAAAATCGGGAAAAAACGGAAAAAAATCGGGAAAAAATCGGGAAAAAAATCGGAGAAAATCGGGAAAAATCTGAAAAAAATCGGGAAAGAAATCGGAAAAAATCGGAAAAAAAATCGGAAAAAATCGGGAAAAAATCGGAAAAAAATCGGAGAAAATCGGGAAAAATCGGGAAAAAAATCGGGAAAAAAATCGGAGAAAATCGGGAAAAATCGGGAAAAAACGGAAAAAAATCGGGAAAAAATCGGGAAAAAAATCGGAGAAAATCGGGAAAAATCGGAAAAAAATCGCGAAAAAAATCGGAGAAAATCGGAAAAAAAATTCGGAAAAAATCGGAAAAATCGGAAAAAATCGGAAAAAAAATCGGAAAAAATCGGGGAAAATCGGGAAAAATCGGGAAAAAAATCGTGAAAAAAATCGGAGAAAATCGGGAAAAATCGGAAAAAAATCGGGAAAAAAATCGGAGAAAATCGGAAAAAAAATTCGGAAAAAATCGGAAAAAATCGGAAAATAAATCGGAAAAAATCGGGAAAAAATCGGGAAAAAAATCGGAGAAAATCGGGAAAAATCGGGAAAAAAATCGGAGAAAATCGGAAAAAAAATTCGGAAAAAATCGGGAAAAATCGGAAAAAAAATCGGAAAAAATCGGAAAAAATCGGAAAAAAATCGGGAAAAAATCGGGAAAAAATCGGAGAAAATCGGGAAAAATCGGAAAAAAATCGGGAAAAAAATCGGAGAAAATCGGGAAAAATCGGGAAAAAAATCGGAGAAAATCGGGAAAAATCGGAAAAATCGGAAAAAAATCGGGAAAAAATCGGGAAAAAAATCGGAGAAAATCGGGAAAAATCGGAAAAAAATCGGGAAAAAAATCGGAGAAAATCGGGAAAAATCGGAAAAAAATCGGGAAAAAAATCGGAGAAAATCGGAAAAAATCGGAAAAAAATCGGGAAAAAAATCGGAAAAAATCGGGAAAAAAATCGGAAAAAATCGGGAAAAATCTGAAAAAAAATCGGGAAAAAAATCGGAAAAAATCGGAAAAAATCGGAAAAAAAATCGGAAAAAATCGGGGAAAATCGGGAAAAATCGGGAAAAAAATCGTGAAAAAAATCGGAGAAAAAATTCGGAAAAAATCGGGAAAAATCGGAAAAAAAATCGGAAAAAATCGGAAAAAATCGGAAATTAAATTCGGAAAAAATCGGAAAAAATCGGAAAAAAAATCGGAAAAAATCGGGAAAAAATCGGAGAAAATCGGGAAAAATCGGGAAAAATCGGAAAAAAATCGGGAAAAAAATCGGAGAAAATCGGAAAAAAAAATCGGAAAAATTCGGGAAAAAATCGGAAAAAAATCGGAAAAAAATCGGAGAAAATCGGGAAAAATCGGGAAAAAATCGGGAAAAAAATCGGAGAAAATCGGGAAAAATCGGAAAAAAATCGGGAAAAAAATCGGAAAAAATCGGAAAAAAAATCGGAAAAAATCGGGAAAAAATCGGGAAAAAATCGGAGAAAATCGGGAAAAATCGGGAAAAAAATCGGGAAAAAAATCGGAGAAAATCGGGAAAAATCGGGAAAAATCGGAAAAAAATCGGGAAAAATTCGGGAAAAAAATCGGAGAAAATCGGGAAAAATCGGAAAAAAATCGGGAAAAAAATCGGAGAAAATCGGAAAAAAAATTCGGAAAAAATCGGAAAAAATCGGAAAATAAATCGGAAAAAATCGGGAAAAAATCGGAAAAAAATCGGAGAAAATCGGGAAAAATCGGGAAAAAAATCGGAGAAAATCGGAAAAAAAATTCGGAAAAAATCGGGAAAAATCGGAAAAAAAATCGGGAAAAATCGGAAAAAAATCGGGAAAAAAATCGGAGAAAATCGGAAAAAATCGGAAAAAAATCGGGAAAAAAATCGGAAAAAATCGGGAAAAAAATCGGAAAAAATCGGGAAAAATCTGAAAAAAAATCGGGAAAAAAATCGGAAAAAATCGGAAAAATCGGAAAAAAATCGGGAAAAAATCGGAAAAAAATCGGAGAAAATCGGGAAAAATCGGAAAAAAATCGGGAAAAAAATCGGAGAAAATCGGAAAAAAAAATCGGAAAAAATCGGGAAAAATCGGAAAAAAATCGGGAAAAAAATCGGAGAAAATCGGAAAAAAAAATCGGAAAAAATCGGGAAAAATCGGAAAAAAAATCGGAAAAAATCGGAAAAAATCGGAGAAAATCGGGAAAAATCGGAAAAAAATCGGGAAAAAAATCGGAGAAAATCGGGAAAAATCGGAAAAAAAATTCGGAAAAAAACGGAAAAAATCGGAGAAAATCGGGAAAAATCGGAAAAAAAATTCGGAAAAATTCGGGAAAAAATCGGGAAAAAATCGGGAAAAAAATCGGAGAAAATCGGGAAAAATCGGAAAAAAAATTCGGAAAAAATCGGAAAAAATCGGAAAATAAATCGGAAAAAATCGGGAAAAAATCGGAAAAAAATCGGAGAAAATCGGGAAAAATCGGGAAAAAAATCGGAAAAAAAATTCGGAAAAAATCGGTAAAAATCGGAAAAAAAATCGGAAAAAATCGGAAAAAATCGGAAATTAAATTCGGAAAAAATCGGAAAAAATCGGAAAAAAAATCGGAAAAAATCGGGAAAAAATCGGAGAAAATCGGGAAAAATCGGGAAAAATCGGAAAAAAATCGGAGAAAATCGGAAAAAAAATTCGGAAAAATTCGGGAAAAAATCGGGAAAAAAATCGGGAAAAAAATCGGAGAAAATCGGGAAAAATCGGGAAAAAATCGGGAAAAAAATCGGAGAAAATCGGAAAAAATCGGAAAAAAATCGGAAAAAAATCGGAAAAAATCGGAAAAAAAATCGGAAAAAATCGGAAAAATCGGGAAAATAATCGGAGAAAATCGGGAAAAATCGGAAAAAAATCGGAAAAAAATCGGAGAAAATCGGGAAAAATCGGGAAAAATCGGAAAAAAATCGGGAAAAAATCGGGAAAAAAATCGGAGAAAATCGGGAAAAATCGGAAAAAAATCGGGAAAAAAATCGGAGAAAATCGGAAAAAAAATTCGGAAAAAATCGGAAAAAATCGGAAAATAAATCGGAAAAAATCGGGAAAAAATCGGAAAAAAAATCGGAGAAAATCGGGAAAAATCGGAAAAAAATCGGAGAAAATCGGAAAAAAAATTCGGAAAAAATCGGGAAAAATCGGAAAAAAAATCGGGAAAAATCGGAAAAAAATCGGGAAAAAAATCGGAGAAAATCGGAAAAAATCGGAAAAAAATCGGGAAAAAAATCGGAAAAAATCGGGAAAAAAATCGGAAAAAATCGGGAAAAATCTGAAAAAAAATCGGGAAAAAAATCGGAAAAAATCGGGAAAAATCGGAAAAAAATCGGGAAAAAATCGGGAAAAAATCGGAGAAAATCGGGAAAAATCGGAAAAAAATCGGGAAAAAAATCGGAGAAAATCGGAAAAAAAAATCGGAAAAAATCGGGAAAAATCGGAAAAAAAATCGGAAAAAAAATCGGAAAAAATCGGGAAAAAATCGGAGAAAATCGGGAAAAATCGGGAAAAATCGGAAAAAAATCGGGAAAAAAATCGGAGAAAATCGGAAAAAAAAATCGGAAAAATTCGGGAAAAAATCGGGAAAAAAATCGGAAAAAAATCGGAAAAAATCGGGAAAAATCGGAAAAAAATCGGGAAAAAAATCGGAGAAAATCGGGAAAAATCTGAAAAAAATCGGAAAAAAATCGGAAAAAATCGGAAAAAAAATCGGAAAAAATCGGGAAAAATCGGGAAAATAATCGGAGAAAATCGGGAAAAATCGGGAAAAAAATCGGGAAAAAAATCGGAGAAAATCGGAAAAATCGGGAAAAATCGGAAAAAAATCGGAAAAATTCGGGAAAAAAATCGGAGAAAATCGGGAAAAATCGGAACAAAATCGGAAAAAAATCGGAGAAAATCGGAAAAAAAATTCGGAAAAAATCGGAAAAAATCGGAAAATAAATCGGAAAAAATCGGAAAAAATCGGGAAAAAAATCGGAGAAAATCGGGAAAAATCGGGAAAAAAATCGGAGAAAATCGGAAAAAAAATTCGGAAAAAATCGGAAAAAATCGGAAAAAAAATCGGAAAAAATCGGGAAAAAATCGGGAAAAAATCGGGGAAAAATCGGGAAAAAAATCGGAGAAAATCGGAAAAAATCGGGAAAAAATCGGGAAAAAATCGGAGAAAATCGGGAAAAATCGGAAAAAAATCGGGAAAAAAATCGGAGAAAATCGGGAAAAATCGGAAAAAAAATTCGGAAAAATTCGGGAAAAAATCGGGAAAAAAATCGGCAAAAAAATCGGAGAAAATCGGGAAAAATCGGAAAAAAATCGGAAAAAAATCGGAGAAAATCGGAAAAAATCGGAAAAAACGGAAAAAAATCGGGAAAAAATCGGAAAAAAATCGGAGAAAATCGGGAAAAATCTGAAAAAAATCGGGAAAGAAATCGGAAAAAATCGGAAAAAAAATCGGAAAAAATCGGGAAAAAATCGGGAAAAAAATCGGAGAAAATCGGGAAAAATCGGGAAAAAAATCGGGAAAAAAATCGGAGAAAATCGGGAAAAATCGGGAAAAAACGGAAAAAAATCGGGAAAAAATCGGGAAAAAAATCGGAGAAAATCGGGAAAAATCGGAAAAAAATCGCGAAAAAAATCGGAGAAAATCGGAAAAAAAATTCGGAAAAAATCGGAAAAATCGGAAAAAATCGGAAAAAAAATCGGAAAAAATCGGAGAAAATCGGGAAAAATCGGGAAAAAAATCGTGAAAAAAATCGGAGAAAATCGGGAAAAATCGGAAAAAAATCGGGAAAAAAATCGGAGAAAATCGGAAAAAAAATTCGGAAAAAATCGGAAAAAATCGGAAAATAAATCGGAAAAAATCGGAAAAAATCGGGAAAAAAATCGGAGAAAATCGGGAAAAATCGGGAAAAAAATCGGAGAAAATCGGAAAAAAAATTCGGAAAAAATCGGGAAAAATCGGAAAAAAAATCGGAAAAAATCGGAAAAAATCGGAAAAAAATCGGAAAAAATCGGGAAAAAATCGGAGAAAATCGGGAAAAATCGGAAAAAAATCGGGAAAAAAATCGGAGAAAATCGGGAAAAAATCGGGAAAAAAATCGGAGAAAATCGGAAAAATCGGAAAAATCGGAAAAAAATCGGAAAAAATCGGGAAAAAAATCGGAGAAAATCGGGAAAAATCGGAAAAAAATCGGGAAAAAAATCGGAGAAAATCGGGAAAAATCGGAAAAAAATCGGGAAAAAAATCGGAGAAAATCGGAAAAAATCGGAAAAAAATCGGGAAAAAAATCGGAAAAAATCGGGAAAAAAATCGGAAAAAATCGGGAAAAATCTGAAAAAAAATCGGGAAAAAAATCGGGAAAAATCGGAAAAAATCGGAAAAAAAATCGGAAAAAATCGGGGAAAATCGGGAAAAATCGGAAAAAAATCGTGAAAAAAATCGGAGAAAATCGGGAAAAATCGGAAAAAAATCGGGAAAAAAATCGGAGAAAATCGGAAAAAAAATTCGGAAAAAATCGGAAAAAATCGGAAAATAAATCGGAAAAAATCGGGAAAAAATCGGGAAAAAAATCGGAGAAAATCGGGAAAAATCGGGAAAAAAATCGGAGAAAATCGGAAAAAAAATTCGGAAAAAATCGGGAAAAATCGGAAAAAAAATCGGAAAAAATCGGAAAAAATCGGGAAAAAATCGGAAAAAATCGGGAAAAAATCGGAGAAAATCGGGAAAAATCGGAAAAAAATCGGGAAAAAAATCGGAGAAAATCGGGAAAAATCGGGAAAAAAATCGGAGAAAATCGGGAAAAATCGGGAAAAATCGGAAAAAAATCGGGAAAAAATCGGAAAAAAATCGGAGAAAATCGGGAAAAATCGGAAAAAAATCGGGAAAAAAATCGGAGAAAATCGGGAAAAATCGGAAAAAAATCGGGAAAAAAATCGGAGAAAATCGGAAAAAATCGGAAAAAAATCGGGAAAAAAATCGGAAAAAATCGGAAAAAAATCGGAAAAAATCGGGAAAAATCTGAAAAAAAATCGGGAAAAAAATCGGGAAAAATCGGGAAAAATCGGAAAAAAATCGGGAAAAAATCGGGAAAAAAATCGGAGAAAATCGGGAAAAATCGGAAAAAAATCGGGAAAAAAATCGGAGAAAATCGGAAAAAAAAATCGGAAAAAATCGGGAAAAATCGGAAAAAAAATCGGAAAAAATCGGAAAAAATCGGAAAAAAAATTCGGAAAAAATCGGAAAAAATCGGAAAAAAAATCGGAAAAAATCGGAAAAAATCGGAGAAAATCGGGAAAAATCGGAAAAAAAATTCGGAAAAATTCGGGAAAAAATCGGAAAAAATCGGGAAAAAAATCGGAGAAAATCGGGAAAAATCGGAAAAAAAATTCGGAAAAAATCGGAAAAAATCGGAAAATAAATCGGAAAAAATCGGGAAAAAATCGGGAAAAAAATCGGAGAAAATCGGGAAAAATCGGGAAAAAAATCGGAAAAAAAATTCGGAAAAAATCGGGAAAAATCGGAAAAAAAATCGGAAAAAATCGGAAAAAATCGGAAATTAAATTCGGAAAAAATCGGAAAAAATCGGAAAAAAAATCGGAAAAAATCGGGAAAAAATCGGAGAAAATCGGGAAAAATCGGGAAAAATTGGAAAAAAATCGGGAAAAAAATCGGAGAAAATCGGAAAAAAAAATCGGAAAAATTCGGGAAAAAATCGGAAAAAAATCGGAAAAAAATCGGAGAAAATCGGGAAAAATCGGAAAAAAATCGGGAAAAAAATCGGAGAAAATCGGGAAAAATCGGAAAAAAATCGGGAAAAAAATCGGAAAAAATCGGGAAAAATCTGAAAAAAAATCGGGAAAAAAATCGGGAAAAATCGGGAAAAATCGGAAAAAAATCGGGAAAAAATCGGGAAAAAAATCGGAGAAAATCGGGAAAAATCGGAAAAAAATCGGGAAAAAAATCGGAGAAAATCGGAAAAAAAAATCGGAAAAAATCGGGAAAAATCGGAAAAAAAATCGGAAAAAATCGGAAAAAATCGGAAAAAAAATTCGGAAAAAATCGGAAAAAATCGGAAAAAAAATCGGAAAAAATCGGAAAAAATCGGAGAAAATCGGGAAAAATCGGAAAAAAAATTCGGAAAAATTCGGGAAAAAATCGGGAAAAAATCGGGAAAAAAATCGGAGAAAATCGGGAAAAATCGGAAAAAAAATTCGGAAAAAATCGGAAAAAATCGGAAAATAAATCGGAAAAAATCGGGAAAAAATCGGGAAAAAAATCGGAGAAAATCGGGAAAAATCGGGAAAAAAATCGGAAAAAAAATTCGGAAAAAATCGGGAAAAATCGGAAAAAAAATCGGAAAAAATCGGAAAAAATCGGAAATTAAATTCGGAAAAAATCGGAAAAAATCGGAAAAAAAATCGGAAAAAATCGGGAAAAAATCGGAGAAAATCGGGAAAAATCGGGAAAAATCGGAAAAAAATCGGGAAAAAAATCGGAGAAAATCGGAAAAAAAAATCGGAAAAATTCGGGAAAAAATCGGGAAAAAAATCGGGAAAAAAATCGGAGAAAATCGGGAAAAATCGGGAAAAAATCGGGAAAAAAA
The DNA here is from genome assembly GCF_045791955.1 of Oncorhynchus clarkii lewisi. NCBI lineage: Eukaryota > Metazoa > Chordata > Actinopteri > Salmoniformes > Salmonidae > Oncorhynchus > Oncorhynchus clarkii. The sequence goes on along the minus strand of NC_092175.1, from coordinate 32,036,870 downwards.
TCGGAGAAAATCGGGAAAAATCGGAAAAAAATCGGGAAAAAAATCGGAAAAAATCGGAAAAAAAATCGGAAAAAATCGGGAAAAATCGGGAAAATAATCGGAGAAAATCGGGAAAAATCGGGAAAAAAATCGGGAAAAAAATCGGAGAAAATCGGGAAAAATCGGAAAAAATCGGAAAAAAATCGGGAAAAAATCGGGAAAAAAATCGGAGAAAATCGGGAAAAATCGGAAAAAAATCGGGAAAAAAATCGGAGAAAATCGGAAAAAAAATTCGGAAAAAATCGGAAAAAATCGGAAAATAAATCGGAAAAAATCGGGAAAAAATCGGAAAAAAATCGGAGAAAATCGGGAAAAATCGGGAAAAAAATCGGAGAAAATCGGAAAAAAAATTCGGAAAAAATCGGGAAAAATCGGAAAAAAAATCGGGAAAAATCGGAAAAAAATCGGGAAAAAAATCGGAGAAAATCGGAAAAAATCGGAAAAAAATCGGGAAAAAAATCGGAAAAAATCGGGAAAAAAATCGGAAAAAATCGGGAAAAATCTGAAAAAAAATCGGGAAAAAAATCGGGAAAAATCGGGAAAAATCGGAAAAAATCGGGAAAAAATCGGGAAAAAAATCGGAGAAAATCGGGAAAAATCGGAAAAAAATCGGGAAAAAAATCGGAGAAAATCGGAAAAAAAAATCGGAAAAAATCGGGAAAAATCGGAAAAAAAATCGGAAAAAATCGGAAAAAATCGGAGAAAATCGGGAAAAATCGGAAAAAAATCGGGAAAAAAATCGGAGAAAATCGGGAAAAATCGGAAAAAAAATTCGGAAAAAAACGGAAAAAATCGGAGAAAATCGGGAAAAATCGGAAAAAAAATTCGGAAAAATTCGGGAAAAAATCGGGAAAAAATCGGGAAAAAAATCGGAGAAAATCGGGAAAAATCGGAAAAAAAATTCGGAAAAAATCGGAAAAAATCGGAAAATAAATCGGAAAAAATCGGGAAAAAATCGGGAAAAAAATCGGAGAAAATCGGGAAAAATCGGGAAAAAAATCGGAAAAAAAATTCGGAAAAAATCGGGAAAAAATCGGAGAAAATCGGGAAAAATCGGGAAAAATCGGAAAAAAATCGGGAAAAAAATCGGAGAAAATCGGAAAAAAAAATCGGAAAAATTCGGGAAAAAATCGGAAAAAAATCGGGAAAAAAATCGGAGAAAATCGGGAAAAATCGGGAAAAAATCGGGAAAAAAATCGGAGAAAATCGGGAAAAATCGGAAAAAAATCGGGAAAAAAATCGGAAAAAATCGGAAAAAAAATCGGAAAAAATCGGGAAAAATCGGGAAAATAATCGGAGAAAATCGGGAAAAATCGGGAAAAAAATCGGGAAAAAAATCGGAGAAAATCGGGAAAAATCGGGAAAAATCGGAAAAAAATCGGGAAAAATTCGGGAAAAAAATCGGAGAAAATCGGGAAAAATCGGAAAAAAATCGGGAAAAAAATCGGAGAAAATCGGAAAAAAAATTCGGAAAAAATCGGAAAAAATCGGAAAATAAATCGGAAAAAATCGGGAAAAAATCGGGAAAAAAATCGGAGAAAATCGGGAAAAATCGGGAAAAAAATCGGAGAAAATCGGAAAAAAAATTCGGAAAAAATCGGAAAAAATCGGAAAAAAAATCGGAAAAAATCGGAAAAAATCGGAAAAAATCGGAAAAAATCGGAAAAAAATCGGAGAAAATCGGAAAAAATCGGGAAAAAATCGGGAAAAAAATCGGAGAAAATCGGGAAAAATCGGAAAAAAATCGGGAAAAAAATCGGAGAAAATCGGGAAAAATCGGAAAAAAAATTCGGAAAAATTCGGGAAAAAATCGGGAAAAAAATCGGAAAAAAATCGGAGAAAATCGGGAAAAAACGGAAAAAAATCGGGAAAAAAATCGGAGAAAATCGGAAAAAATCGGGAAAAAACGGAAAAAAATCGGGAAAAAATCGGGAAAAAAATCGGAGAAAATCGGGAAAAATCTGAAAAAAATCGGGAAAGAAATCGGAAAAAATCGGAAAAAAAATCGGAAAAAATCGGGAAAAAATCGGGAAAAAAATCGGAGAAAATCGGGAAAAATCGGGAAAAAAATCGGGAAAAAAATCGGAGAAAATCGGGAAAAATCGGGAAAAAACGGAAAAAAATCGGGAAAAAATCGGGAAAAAAATCGGAGAAAATCGGGAAAAATCGGAAAAAAATCGCGAAAAAAATCGGAGAAAATCGGAAAAAAAATTCGGAAAAAATCGGAAAAATCGGAAAATAAATCGGAAAAAATCGGGAAAAAATCGGGAAAAAAATTCGGAAAAAATCGGAAAAAATCGGAAAAAAAATTCGGAAAAAATCGGAAAAAATCGGAAAAAAAATCGGAAAAAATCGGAAAAAATCGGAGAAAATCGGGAAAAATCGGAAAAAAAATTCGGAAAAATTCGGGAAAAAATCGGGAAAAAATCGGGAAAAAAATCGGAGAAAATCGGGAAAAATCGGAAAAAAAATTCGGAAAAAATCGGAAAAAATCGGAAAATAAATCGGAAAAAATCGGGAAAAAATCGGGAAAAAAATCGGAGAAAATCGGGAAAAATCGGGAAAAAAATCGGAAAAAAAATTCGGAAAAAATCGGGAAAAATCGGAAAAAAAATCGGAAAAAATCGGAAAAAATCGGAAATTAAATTCGGAAAAAATCGGAAAAAATCGGAAAAAAAATCGGAAAAAATCGGGAAAAAATCGGAGAAAATCGGGAAAAATCGGGAAAAATCGGAAAAAAATCGGGAAAAAAATCGGAGAAAATCGGAAAAAAAAATCGGAAAAATTCGGGAAAAAATCGGGAAAAAAATCGGGAAAAAAATCGGAGAAAATCGGGAAAAATCGGGAAAAATCGGAAAAAAATCGGAGAAAATCGGGAAAAATCGGGAAAAAATCGGGAAAAAAATCGGAAAAAATCGGAAAAAAAATCGGAAAAAATCGGGAAAAATCGGGAAAATAATCGGAGAAAATCGGGAAAAATCGGAAAAAAATCGGGAAAAAAATCGGAGAAAATCGGGAAAAATCGGGAAAAATCGGAAAAAAATCGGGAAAAATTCGGGAAAAAAATCGGAGAAAATCGGGAAAAATCGGAAAAAAATCGGGAAAAAAATCGGAGAAAATCGGAAAAAAAATTCGGAAAAAATCGGAAAAAATCGGAAAATAAATCGGAAAAAATCGGGAAAAAATCGGGAAAAAAATCGGAGAAAATCGGGAAAAATCGGGAAAAAAATCGGAGAAAATCGGAAAAAAAATTCGGAAAAAATCGGGAAAAATCGGAAAAAAAATCGGGAAAAATCGGAAAAAAATCGGGAAAAAAATCGGAGAAAATCGGAAAAAATCGGAAAAAAATCGGGAAAAAAATCGGAAAAAATCGGGAAAAAAATCGGAAAAAATCGGGAAAAATCTGAAAAAAAATCGGGAAAAAAATCGGGAAAAATCGGGAAAAATCGGAAAAAAATCGGGAAAAAATCGGGAAAAAAATCGGAGAAAATCGGGAAAAATCGGAAAAAAATCGGGAAAAAAATCGGAGAAAATCGGAAAAAAAAATCGGAAAAAATCGGGAAAAATCGGAAAAAAAATCGGAAAAAATCGGAAAAAATCGGAGAAAATCGGGAAAAATCGGAAAAAAATCGGGAAAAAAATCGGAGAAAATCGGGAAAAATCGGAAAAAAAATTCGGAAAAAAACGGAAAAAATCGGAGAAAATCGGGAAAAATCGGAAAAAAAATTCGGAAAAATTCGGGAAAAAATCGGGAAAAAATCGGGAAAAAAATCGGAGAAAATCGGGAAAAATCGGAAAAAAAATTCGGAAAAAATCGGAAAAAATCGGAAAATAAATCGGAAAAAATCGGGAAAAAATCGGGAAAAAAATCGGAGAAAATCGGGAAAAATCGGGAAAAAAATCGGAAAAAAAATTCGGAAAAAATCGGGAAAAATCGGAAAAAAAATCGGAAAAAATCGGAAAAAATCGGAAATTAAATTCGGAAAAAATCGGAAAAAATCGGAAAAAAAATCGGAAAAAATCGGGAAAAAATCGGAGAAAATCGGGAAAAATCGGGAAAAATCGGAAAAAAATCGGGAAAAAAATCGGAGAAAATCGGAAAAAAAAATCGGAAAAATTCGGGAAAAAATCGGGAAAAAAATCGGGAAAAAAATCGGAGAAAATCGGGAAAAATCGGGAAAAAATCGGGAAAAAAATCGGAGAAAATCGGGAAAAATCGGAAAAAAATCGGGAAAAAAATCGGAAAAAATCGGAAAAAAAATCGGAAAAAATCGGGAAAAATCGGGAAAATAATCGGAGAAAATCGGGAAAAATCGGGAAAAAAATCGGGAAAAAAATCGGAGAAAATCGGGAAAAATCGGGAAAAATCGGAAAAAAATCGGGAAAAATTCGGGAAAAAAATCGGAGAAAATCGGGAAAAATCGGAAAAAAATCGGGAAAAAAATCGGAGAAAATCGGAAAAAAAATTCGGAAAAAATCGGAAAAAATCGGAAAATAAATCGGAAAAAATCGGGAAAAAATCGGGAAAAAAATCGGAGAAAATCGGGAAAAATCGGGAAAAAAATCGGAGAAAATCGGAAAAAAAATTCGGAAAAAATCGGAAAAAATCGGAAAAAAAATCGGAAAAAATCGGGAAAAAATCGGGAAAAAATCGGGAAAAAATCGGGAAAAAAATCGGAGAAAATCGGAAAAAATCGGGAAAAAATCGGGAAAAAAATCGGAGAAAATCGGGAAAAATCGGAAAAAAATCGGGAAAAAAATCGGAGAAAATCGGGAAAAATCGGAAAAAAAATTCGGAAAAATTCGGGAAAAAATCGGGAAAAAAATCGGAAAAAAATCGGAGAAAATCGGGAAAAAACGGAAAAAAATCGGGAAAAAAATCGGAGAAAATCGGAAAAAATCGGGAAAAAACGGAAAAAAATCGGGAAAAAATCGGGAAAAAAATCGGAGAAAATCGGGAAAAATCTGAAAAAAATCGGGAAAGAAATCGGAAAAAATCGGAAAAAAAATCGGAAAAAATCGGGAAAAAATCGGGAAAAAAATCGGAGAAAATCGGGAAAAATCGGGAAAAAAATCGGAAAAAAAATCGGAGAAAATCGGGAAAAATCGGGAAAAAACGGAAAAAAATCGGGAAAAAATCGGGAAAAAAATCGGAGAAAATCGGGAAAAATCGGAAAAAAATCGCGAAAAAAATCGGAGAAAATCGGAAAAAAAATTCGGAAAAAATCGGAAAAATCGGAAAATAAATCGGAAAAAATCGGGAAAAAATCGGGAAAAAAATCGGAAAAAATCGGGAAAAAATCGGGAAAAAATCGGGAAAAAATCGGGAAAAAAATCGGGGAAAATCGGGAAAAATCGGAAAAAAATCGGGAAAAAAATCGGAGAAAATCGGGAAAAATCGGGAAAAAAATCGGAGAAAATCGGAAAAAAAATTCGGAAAAAATCGGGAAAAATCGGAAAAAAAATCGGAAAAAATCGGAAAAAATCGGAAAAAAAATTCGGAAAAAATCGGAAAAAAAATCGGAAAAAAAATCGGAAAAAATCGGAAAAAATCGGGAAAAAATCGGAAAAAATCGGGAAAAATCGGAAAAAAATCGGAAAAAAATCGGAGAAAATCGGGAAAAATCGGAAAAAAATCGGGAAAAAAATCGGAGAAAATCGGAAAAAAAAATCGGAAAAAATCGGGAAAAATCGGAAAAAAAATCGGAAAAAATCGGAAAAAATCGGAAAAAAAATTCGGAAAAAATCGGAAAAAATCGGAAAAAAATCGGGAAAAAAATCGGAGAAAATCGGGAAAAATCGGGAAAAATCGGAAAAAAATCGGGAAAAAATCGGGAAAAAAATCGGAGAAAATCGGGAAAAATCGGAAAAAAATCGGGAAAAATCGGAGAAAATCGGGAAAAATCGGAAAAAAAATTCGGAAAAAAAAGGAAAAAATCGGAGAAAATCGGGAAAAATCGGAAAAAAATCGGAAAAAAATCGGGAAAAAAATCGGAGAAAATCGGGAAAAATCGGAAAAAAATCGGGAAAAAAATCGGAGAAAATCGGAAAAAATCGGAAAAAAAATCGGGAAAAAAATCGGAAAAAATCGGAAAAAAAATCGGAAAAAATCGGGAAAAAATCGGGAAAAAAATCGGAGAAAATCGGGAAAAATCGGGAAAAATCGGGAAAATAATCGGGAAAAAAATCGGAGAAAATCGGGAAAAATCGGGAAAAATCGGGAAAAAATCGGAGAAAATCGGGAAAAATCGGAAAAAAATCGGGAAAAAAATCGGAGAAAATCGGGAAAAATCGGAAAAAAATCGGGAAAAAAATCGGAGAAAATCGGAATTTTTTTTGGGAAAAAATCGGAAAAAATCGGGAAAAATCGGAAAAAAATCGGGAAAAAAATCGGAGAAAATCGGAAAAAAAATTCGGAAAAAATCGGAAAAAATCGGAAAATAAATCGGAAAAAATCGGGAAAAAATCGGGAAAAAAATCGGAGAAAATCGGGAAAAATCGGGAAAAAAATCGGAGAAAATCGGAAAAAATCGGAAAAAAAATCGGGAAAAAAATCGGAAAAAATCGGAAAAAAAATCGGAAAAAATCGGGAAAAAATCGGGAAAAAAATCGGAGAAAATCGGGAAAAATCGGGAAAAAAATCGGGAAAAAAATCGGAGAAAATCGGGAAAAATCGGGAAAAATCGGAAAAAAATCGGGAAAAAATCGGGAAAAAAATCGGAGAAAATCGGGAAAAATCGGAAAAAAATCGGGAAAAAAATCGGAGAAAATCGGAAAAAAAATTCGGAAAAAATCGGAAAAAATCGGAAAATAAATCGGAAAAAATCGGGAAAAAATCGGGAAAAAAATCGGAGAAAATCGGGAAAAATCGGGAAAAAAATCGGAGAAAATCGGAAAAAAAATTCGGAAAAAATCGGGAAAAATCGGAAAAAAAATCGGAAAAAATCGGAAAAAATCGGAAAAAAAATCGGAAAAAATCGGGAAAAAATCGGGAAAAAATCGGGAAAAAATCGGGAAAAAAATCGGAGAAAATCGGGAAAAATCGGAAAAAAATCGGGAAAAAAATCGGAGAAAATCGGGAAAAATCGGGAAAAAAATCGGAGAAAATCGGAAAAAAAATTCGGAAAAAATCGGGAAAAATCGGAAAAAAAATCGGAAAAAATCGGAAAAAATCGGAAAAAAAATTCGGAAAAAATCGGAAAAAAAATCGGAAAAAAAATCGGAAAAAATCGGGAAAAAATCCGGGAAAAAATCGGAGAAAATCGGGAAAAATCGGAAAAAAATCGGAAAAAAATCGGAGAAAATCGGGAAAAATCGGAAAAAAATCGGGAAAAAAATCGGAGAAAATCGGAAAAAAAATCGGAAAAAATCGGGAAAAATCGGAAAAAAAATCGGAAAAAATCGGAAAAAATCGGAAAAAAAATTCGGAAAAAATCGGAAAAAATCGGAAAAAAATCGGGAAAAAAATCGGAGAAAATCGGGAAAAATCGGGAAAAATCGGAAAAAAATCGGGAAAAAATCGGGAAAAAAATCGGAGAAAATCGGGAAAAATCGGAAAAAAATCGGGAAAAAAATCGGAGAAAATCGGGAAAAATCGGAAAAAAAATTCGGAAAAAAACGGAAAAAATCGGAGAAAATCGGGAAAAATCTGAAAAAAAATTCGGAAAAAAATCGGGAAAAAAATCGGAGAAAATCGGGAAAAATCGGAAAAAAATCGGGAAAAAAATCGGAGAAAATCGGAATTTTTTTTTGGAAAAAATCGGAAAAAATCGGGAAAAATCGGAAAAAAATCGGGAAAAAAATCGGAGAAAATCGGAAAAAAAATTCGGAAAAAATCGGAAAAAATCGGAAAATAAATCGGAAAAAATCGGGAAAAAATCGGGAAAAAAATCGGAGAAAATCGGGAAAAATCGGGAAAAAAATCGGAGAAAATCGGAAAAAATCGGAAAAAAAATCGGGAAAAAAATCGGAAAAAATCGGGAAAAATCTGAAAAAAAATCGGGAAAAAAATCGGAAAAAATCGGAAAAAAAATCGGAAAAAATCGGGAAAAAATCGGGAAAAAAATCGGAGAAAATCGGGAAAAATCGGGAAAAAAATCGGGAAAAAAATCGGAGAAAATCGGGAAAAATCGGGAAAAATCGGAAAAAAATCGGGAAAAAATCGGGAAAAAAATCGGAGAAAATCGGGAAAAATCGGAAAAAAATCGGGAAAAAAATCGGAGAAAATCGGAAAAAAAATTCGGAAAAAATCGGGAAAAATCGGAAAAAAAATCGGAAAAAATCGGAAAAAATCGGAAAAAAAATCGGAAAAAATCGGGAAAAAATCGGGAAAAAATCGGGAAAAAATCGGGAAAAAAATCGGAGAAAATCGGAAAAAATCGGGAAAAAATCGGGAAAAAAATCGGAGAAAATCGGGAAAAATCGGAAAAAAATCGGGAAAAAAATCGGAGAAAATCGGGAAAAATCGGAAAAAAAATTCGGAAAAATTCGGGAAAAAATCGGGAAAAAAATCGGGAAAAAAATCGGAGAAAATCGGGAAAAATCGGAAAAAAATCGGGAAAAAAATCGGAGAAAATCGGAAAAAATCGGGAAAAAACGGAAAAAAATCGGGAAAAAATCGGAAAAAAATCGGAGAAAATCGGGAAAAATCTGAAAAAAAATCGGGAAAAAAATCGGAAAAAATCGGAAAAAAAATCGGAAAAAATCGGGAAAAAATCGGGAAAAAAATCGGAGAAAATCGGGAAAAATCGGGAAAAAAATCGGGAAAAAAATCGGAGAAAATCGGGAAAAATCGGAAAAAAATCGGAGAAAATCGGAAAAAAAATTCGGAAAAAATCGGGAAAAATCGGAAAAAAAATCGGAAAAAATCGGAAAAAATCGGAAAAAAAATTCGGAAAAAATCGGAAAAAAAATCGGAAAAAAAATCGGAAAAAATCGGGAAAAAATCCGGGAAAAAATCGGAGAAAATCGGGAAAAATCGGAAAAAAATCGGAAAAAAATCGGAGAAAATCGGGAAAAATCGGAAAAAAATCGGGAAAAAAATCGGAGAAAATCGGAAAAAAAAATCGGAAAAAATCGGGAAAAATCGGAAAAAAAATCGGAAAAAATCGGAAAAAATCGGAAAAAAAATTCGGAAAAAATCGGAAAAAATCGGAAAAAAATCGGGAAAAAAATCGGAGAAAATCGGGAAAAATCGGGAAAAATCGGAAAAAAATCGGGAAAAAATCGGGAAAAAAATCGGAGAAAATCGGGAAAAATCGGAAAAAAATCGGGAAAAATCGGAGAAAATCGGGAAAAATCGGAAAAAAAATTCGGAAAAAAACGGAAAAAATCGGAGAAAATCGGGAAAAATCGGAAAAAAAATTCGGAAAAAAATCGGGAAAAAAATCGGAGAAAATCGGGAAAAATCGGAAAAAAATCGGGAAAAAAATCGGAGAAAATCGGAAAAAATCGGAAAAAAAATCGGGAAAAAAATCGGAAAAAATCGGAAAAAAAATCGGAAAAAATCGGGAAAAAATCGGGAAAAAAATCGGAGAAAAACGGGAAAAATCGGGAAAAATCGGGAAAAAAATCGGGAAAAAAATCGGAGAAAATCGGGAAAAATCGGGAAAAAAATCGGGAAAAAATCGGGGAAAAAATCGGAGAAAATCGGGAAAAATCGGAAAAAAATCGGGAAAAAAATCGGAGAAAATCGGGAAAAATCGGAAAAAAATCGGGAAAAAAATCGGAGAAAATCGGAATTTTTTTTTGGAAAAAATCGGAAAAAATCGGGAAAAATCGGAAAAAAATCGGGAAAAAAATCGGAGAAAATCGGAAAAAAAATTCGGAAAAAATCGGAAAATAAATCGGAAAAAATCGGGAAAAAATCGGGAAAAAAATCGGAGAAAATCGGGAAAAATCGGGAAAAAAATCGGAGAAAATCGGAAAAAATCGGAAAAAAAATCGGGAAAAAAATCGGAAAAAATCGGAAAAAAAATCGGAAAAAATCGGGAAAAAATCGGGAAAAAAATCGGAGAAAATCGGGAAAAATCGGGAAAAAAATCGGGAAAAAAATCGGAGAAAATCGGGAAAAATCGGGAAAAATCGGAAAAAAATCGGGAAAAAATCGGGAAAAAAATCGGAGAAAATCGGGAAAAATCGGAAAAAAATCGGGAAAAAAATCGGAGAAAATCGGAAAAAAAATTCGGAAAAAATCGGAAAAATCGGAAAATAAATCGGAAAAAATCGGGAAAAAATCGGGAAAAAAATCGGAGAAAATCGGGAAAAATCGGGAAAAAAATCGGAGAAAATCGGAAAAAAAATTCGGAAAAAATCGGGAAAAATCGGAAAAAAAATCGGAAAAAATCGGAAAAAATCGGAAAAAAAATCGGAAAAAATCGAGAAAAAATCGGGAAAAAATCGGGAAAAAATCGGGAAAAAAATCGGGGAAAATCGGGAAAAATCGGAAAAAAATCGGGAAAAAAATCGGAGAAAATCGGGAAAAATCGGGAAAAAAATCGGAGAAAATCGGAAAAAAAATTCGGAAAAAATCGGGAAAAATCGGAAAAAAAATCGGAAAAAATCGGAAAAAATCGGAAAAAAAATTCGGAAAAAATCGGAAAAAAAATCGGAAAAAAAATCGGAAAAAATCGGGAAAAAATCCGGGAAAAAATCGGAGAAAATCGGGAAAAATCGGAAAAAAATCGGAAAAAAATCGGAGAAAATCGGGAAAAATCGGAAAAAAATCGGAAAAAAATCGGAGAAAATCGGAAAAAAAATCGGAAAAAATCGGGAAAAATCGGAAAAAAAATCGGAAAAAATCGGAAAAAATCGGAAAAAAAATTCGGAAAAAATCGGAAAAAATCGGAAAAAAATCGGGAAAAAAATCGGAGAAAATCGGGAAAAATCGGGAAAAATCGGAAAAAAATCGGGAAAAAATCGGGAAAAAAATCGGAGAAAATCGGGAAAAATCGGAAAAAAATCGGGAAAAAAATCGGAGAAAATCGGGAAAAATCGGAAAAAAAATTCGGAAAAAAACGGAAAAAATCGGAGAAAATCGGGAAAAATCGGAAAAAAAATTCGGAAAAAAATCGGGAAAAAAATCGGAGAAAATCGGGAAAAATCGGAAAAAAATCGGGAAAAAAATCGGAGAAAATCGGAATTTTTTTTTGGAAAAAATCGGAAAAAATCGGGAAAAATCGGAAAAAAATCGGGAAAAAAATCGGAGAAAATCGGAAAAAAAATTCGGAAAAAATCGGAAAAAATCGGAAAATAAATCGGAAAAAATCGGGAAAAAATCGGGAAAAAAATCGGAGAAAATCGGGAAAAATCGGGAAAAAAATCGGAGAAAATCGGAAAAAATCGGAAAAAAAATCGGGAAAAAAATCGGAAAAAATCGGAAAAAAAATCGGAAAAAATCGGGAAAAAATCGGGAAAAAAATCGGAGAAAATCGGGAAAAATCGGGAAAAAAATCGGGAAAAAAATCGGAGAAAATCGGGAAAAATCGGGAAAATCGGAAAAAAATCGGGAAAAATTCGGGAAAAAAATCGGAGAAAATCGGGAAAAATCGGAAAAAAATCGGGAAAAAAATCGGAGAAAATCGGAAAAAAAATTCGGAAAAAATCGGAAAAAATCGGAAAATAAATCGGAAAAAATCGGGAAAAAATCGGGAAAAAAATCGGAGAAAATCGGGAAAAATCGGGAAAAAAATCGGAGAAAATTCGGAAAAAATCGGAAAAAATCGGAAAATAAATCGGAAAAAATCGGGAAAAAATCGGGAAAAAAATCGGAGAAAATCGGGAAAAATCGGGAAAAAAATCGGAGAAAATCGGAAAAAATCGGGAAAAAATCGGGAAAAAAATCGGAGAAAATCGGGAAAAATCGGAAAAAAATCGGGAAAAAAATCGGAGAAAATCGGGAAAAATCGGAAAAAAAATTCGGAAAAATTCGGGAAAAAATCGGGAAAAAAATCGGCAAAAAAATCGGAGAAAATCGGGAAAAATCGGAAAAAAATCGGGAAAAAAATCGGAGAAAATCGGAAAAAATCGGGAAAAAACGGAAAAAAATCGGGAAAAAATCGGGAAAAAAATCGGAGAAAATCGGGAAAAATCTGAAAAAAAATCGGGAAAGAAATCGGAAAAAATCGGAAAAAAAATCGGAAAAAATCGGGAAAAAATCGGGAAAAAAATCGGAGAAAATCGGGAAAAATCGGGAAAAAAATCGGGAAAAAAATCGGAGAAAATCGGGAAAAATCGGGAAAAAAATCGGAGAAAATCGGAAAAAAAATTCGGAAAAAATCGGAAAAAAAATCGGAAAAAAAATCGGAAAAAATCGGGAAAAAATCCGGGAAAAAATCGGAGAAAATCGGGAAAAATCGGAAAAAAATCGGAAAAAAATCGGAGAAAATCGGGAAAAATCGGAAAAAAATCGGGAAAAAAATCGGAGAAAATCGGAAAAAAAAATCGGAAAAAATCGGGAAAAATCGGAAAAAAAATCGGAAAAAATCGGAAAAAATCGGAAAAAAAATTCGGAAAAAATCGGAAAAAATCGGAAAAAAATCGGGAAAAAAATCGGAGAAAATCGGGAAAAATCGGGAAAAATCGGAAAAAAATCGGAGAAAATCGGAAAAAAAAATCGGAAAAAATCGGGAAAAATCGGAAAAAAAATCGGAAAAAATCGGAAAAAATCGGAAAAAAAATTCGGAAAAAATCGGAAAAAATCGGAAAAAAATCGGGAAAAAAATCGGAGAAAATCGGGAAAAATCGGGAAAAATCGGAAAAAAATCGGGAAAAAATCGGGAAAAAAATCGGAGAAAATCGGGAAAAATCGGAAAAAAATCGGGAAAAATCGGAGAAAATCGGGAAAAATCGGAAAAAAAATTCGGAAAAAAACGGAAAAAATCGGAGAAAATCGGGAAAAATCGGAAAAAAAATTCGGAAAAAAATCGGGAAAAAAATCGGAGAAAATCGGAAAAAATCGGAAAAAAAATCGGGAAAAAAATCGGAAAAAATCTGAAAAAAAATCGGAAAAAATCGGGAAAAAATCGGGAAAAAAATCGGAGAAAAACGGGAAAAATCGGGAAAAATCGGGAAAAAAATCGGGAAAAAAATCGGAGAAAATCGGGAAAAATCGGGAAAAAAATCGGGAAAAAATCGGGGAAAAAATCGGAGAAAATCGGGAAAAATCGGAAAAAAATCGGGAAAAAAATCGGAGAAAATCGGGAAAAATCGGAAAAAAATCGGGAAAAAAATCGGAGAAAATCGGAATTTTTTTTTGGAAAAAATCGGAAAAAATCGGGAAAAATCGGAAAAAAATCGGGAAAAAAATCGGAGAAAATCGGAAAAAAAATTCGGAAAAAATCGGAAAAAATCGGAAAATAAATCGGAAAAAATCGGGAAAAAATCGGGAAAAAAATCGGAGAAAATCGGGAAAAATCGGGAAAAAAATCGGAGAAAATCGGAAAAAATCGGAAAAAAAATCGGGAAAAAAATCGGAAAAAATCGGAAAAAAAATCGGGAAAAAATCGGAAAAAAAATTCGGAAAAAATCGGAAAAAATCGGAAAAAAATCGGGAAAAAAATCGGAGAAAATCGGGAAAAATCGGGAAAAATCGGAAAAAAATCGGGAAAAAATCGGGAAAAAAATCGGAGAAAATCGGGAAAAATCGGAAAAAAATCGGGAAAAATCGGAGAAAATCGGGAAAAATCGGAAAAAAAATTCGGAAAAAAACGGAAAAAATCGGAGAAAATCGGGAAAAATCGGAAAAAAAATTCGGAAAAAAATCGGGAAAAAAATCGGAGAAAATCGGGAAAAATCGGAAAAAAATCGGGAAAAAAATCGGAGAAAATCGGAAAAAATCGGAAAAAAAATCGGGAAAAAAATCGGAAAAAATCGGAAAAAAAATCGGAAAAAATCGGGAAAAAATCGGGAAAAAAATCGGAGAAAATCGGGAAAAATCGGGAAAAATCGGGAAAATAATCGGGAAAAAAATCGGAGAAAATCGGGAAAAATCGGGAAAAAAATCGGGAAAAAATCGGGGAAAAAATCGGAGAAAATCGGGAAAAATCGGAAAAAAATCGGGAAAAAAATCGGAGAAAATCGGGAAAAATCGGAAAAAAATCGGGAAAAAAATCGGAGAAAATCGGAATTTTTTTTTGGAAAAAATCGGAAAAAATCGGGAAAAATCGGAAAAAAATCGGGAAAAAAATCGGAGAAAATCGGAAAAAAAATTCGGAAAAAATCGGAAAAAATCGGAAAATAAATCGGAAAAAATCGGGAAAAAATCGGGAAAAAAATCGGAGAAAATCGGGAAAAATCGGGAAAAAAATCGGAGAAAATCGGAAAAAATCGGAAAAAAAATCGGGAAAAAAATCGGAAAAAATCGGAAAAAAAATCGGAAAAAATCGGGAAAAAATCGGGAAAAAAATCGGAGAAAATCGGGAAAAATCGGGAAAAAAATCGGGAAAAAAATCGGAGAAAATCGGGAAAAATCGGGAAAAATCGGAAAAAAATCGGGAAAAAATCGGGAAAAAAATCGGAGAAAATCGGGAAAAATCGGAAAAAAATCGGGAAAAAAATCGGAGAAAATCGGAAAAAAAATTCGGAAAAAATCGGAAAAATCGGAAAATAAATCGGAAAAAATCGGGAAAAAATCGGGAAAAAAATCGGAGAAAATCGGGAAAAATCGGGAAAAAAATCGGAGAAAATCGGAAAAAAAATTCGGAAAAAATCGGGAAAAATCGGAAAAAAATCGGAAAAAATCGGAAAAAATCGGAAAAAAAATCGGAAAAAATCGGGCAAAAATCGGGAAAAAATCGGGAAAAAATCGGGAAAAAAATCGGGGAAAATCGGGAAAAATCGGAAAAAAATCGGGAAAAAAATCGGAGAAAATCGGGAAAAATCGGGAAAAAAATCGGAGAAAATCGGAAAAAAAATTCGGAAAAAATCGGGAAAAATCGGAAAAAAAATCGGAAAAAATCGGAAAAAATCGGAAAAAAAATTCGGAAAAAATCGGAAAAAAAATCGGAAAAAAAATCGGAAAAAATCGGGAAAAAATCGGAGAAAATCGGGAAAAATCGGAAAAAAATCGGAAAAAAATCGGAGAAAATCGGGAAAAATCGGAAAAAAATCGGGAAAAAAATCGGAGAAAATCGGAAAAAAAATCGGAAAAAATCGGGAAAAATCGGAAAAAAAATCGGAAAAAATCGGAAAAAATCGGAAAAAAAATTCGGAAAAAATCGGAAAAAATCGGAAAAAAATCGGGAAAAAAATCGGAGAAAATCGGGAAAAATCGGGAAAAATCGGAAAAAAATCGGGAAAAAATCGGGAAAAAAATCGGAGAAAATCGGGAAAAATCGGAAAAAAATCGGGAAAAAAATCGGAGAAAATCGGGAAAAATCGGAAAAAAAATTCGGAAAAAAACGGAAAAAATCGGAGAAAATCGGGAAAAATCGGAAAAAAAATTCGGAAAAAAATCGGGAAAAAAATCGGAGAAAATCGGGAAAAATCGGAAAAAAATCGGGAAAAAAATCGGAGAAAATCGGAATTTTTTTTTGGAAAAAATCGGAAAAAATCGGGAAAAATCGGAAAAAAATCGGGAAAAAAATCGGAGAAAATCGGAAAAAAAATTCGGAAAAAATCGGAAAAAATCGGAAAATAAATCGGAAAAAATCGGGAAAAAATCGGGAAAAAAATCGGAGAAAATCGGGAAAAATCGGGAAAAAAATCGGAGAAAATCGGAAAAAATCGGAAAAAAAATCGGGAAAAAAATCGGAAAAAATCGGGAAAAATCTGAAAAAAAATCGGGAAAAAAATCGGAAAAAATCGGAAAAAAAATCGGAAAAAATCGGGAAAAAATCGGGAAAAAAATCGGAGAAAATCGGGAAAAATCGGGAAAAAAATCGGGAAAAAAATCGGAGAAAATCGGGAAAAATCGGGAAAAATCGGAAAAAAATCGGGAAAAATTCGGGAAAAAAATCGGAGAAAATCGGGAAAAATCGGAAAAAAATCGGGAAAAAAATCGGAGAAAATCGGAAAAAAAATTCGGAAAAAATCGGAAAAAATCGGAAAATAAATCGGAAAAAATCGGGAAAAAATCGGAAAAAAATCGGAGAAAATCGGGAAAAATCGGGAAAAAAATCGGAGAAAATCGGAAAAAATCGGGAAAAAATCGGGAAAAAAATCGGAGAAAATCGGGAAAAATCGGAAAAAAATCGGGAAAAAAATCGGAGAAAATCGGGAAAAATCGGAAAAAAAATTCGGAAAAATTCGGGAAAAAATCGGGAAAAAAATCGGCAAAAAAATCGGAGAAAATCGGGAAAAATCGGAAAAAAATCGGGAAAAAAATCGGAGAAAATCGGAAAAAATCGGGAAAAAACGGAAAAAAATCGGGAAAAAATCGGGAAAAAAATCGGAGAAAATCGGGAAAAATCTGAAAAAAAATCGGGAAAAAAATCGGAAAAAATCGGAAAAAAAATCGGAAAAAATCGGGAAAAAATCGGGAAAAAAATCGGAGAAAATCGGGAAAAATCGGGAAAAAAATCGGGAAAAAAATCGGAGAAAATCGGGAAAAATCGGGAAAAAAATCGGAGAAAATCGGAAAAAAAATTCGGAAAAAATCGGGAAAAATCGGAAAAAAAATCGGAAAAAATCGGAAAAAATCGGAAAAAAAATTCGGAAAAAATCGGAAAAAAAATCGGAAAAAAAATCGGAAAAAATCGGGAAAAAATCCGGGAAAAAATCGGAGAAAATCGGGAAAAATCGGAAAAAAATCGGAAAAAAATCGGAGAAAATCGGGAAAAATCGGAAAAAAATCGGGAAAAAAATCGGAGAAAATCGGAAAAAAAAATCGGAAAAAATCGGGAAAAATCGGAAAAAAAATCGAAAAAAATCGGAAAAAATCGGAAAAAAAATTCGGAAAAAATCGGAAAAAATCGGAAAAAAATCGGGAAAAAAATCGGAGAAAATCGGGAAAAATCGGGAAAAATCGGAAAAAAATCGGAAAAAATCGGAAAAAATCGGAAAAAAAATTCGGAAAAAATCGGAAAAAAAATCGGAAAAAAAATCGGAAAAAATCGGGAAAAAATCGGGAAAAAATCGGAGAAAATCGGGAAAAATCGGAAAAAAATCGGAAAAAAATCGGAGAAAATCGGGAAAAATCGGAAAAAAATCGGGAAAAAAATCGGAGAAAATCGGAAAAAAAAATCGGAAAAAATCGGGAAAAATCGGAAAAAAAATCGAAAAAAATCGGAAAAAATCGGAAAAAAAATTCGGAAAAAATCGGAAAAAATCGGAAAAAAATCGGGAAAAAAATCGGAGAAAATCGGGAAAAATCGGGAAAAATCGGAAAAAAATCGGGAAAAAATCGGGAAAAAAATCGGAGAAAATCGGGAAAAATCGGAAAAAAATCGGGAAAAATCGGAGAAAATCGGGAAAAATCGGAAAAAAAATTCGGAAAAAAACGGAAAAAATCGGAGAAAATCGGGAAAAATCGGAAAAAAAATTCGGAAAAAAATCGGGAAAAAAATCGGAGAAAATCGGAAAAAATCGGAAAAAAAATCGGGAAAAAAATCGGAAAAAATCTGAAAAAAAATCGGAAAAAATCGGGAAAAAATCGGGAAAAAAATCGGAGAAAAACGGGAAAAATCGGGAAAAATCGGGAAAAAAATCGGGAAAAAAATCGGAGAAAATCGGGAAAAATCGGGAAAAAAATCGGGAAAAAATCGGGGAAAAAATCGGAGAAAATCGGGAAAAATCGGAAAAAAATCGGGAAAAAATCGGAGAAAATCGGGAAAAATCGGAAAAAAATCGGGAAAAAAATCGGAGAAAATCGGAATTTTTTTTTGGAAAAAATCGGAAAAAATCGGGAAAAATCGGAAAAAAATCGGGAAAAAAATCGGAGAAAATCGGAAAAAAAATTCGGAAAAAATCGGAAAAAATCGGAAAATAAATCGGAAAAAATCGGGAAAAAATCGGGAAAAAAATCGGAGAAAATCGGGAAAAATCGGGAAAAAAATCGGAGAAAATCGGAAAAAATCGGAAAAAAAATCGGGAAAAAAATCGGAAAAAATCGGAAAAAAAATCGGAAAAAATCGGGAAAAAATCGGGAAAAAAATCGGAGAAAATCGGGAAAAATCGGGAAAAAAATCGGGAAAAAAATCGGAGAAAATCGGGAAAAATCGGGAAAAATCGGAAAAAAATCGGGAAAAAATCGGGAAAAAAATCGGAGAAAATCGGGAAAAATCGGAAAAAAATCGGGAAAAAAATCGGAGAAAATCGGAAAAAAAATTCGGAAAAAATCGGAAAAATCGGAAAATAAATCGGAAAAAATCGGGAAAAAATCGGGAAAAAAATCGGAGAAAATCGGGAAAAATCGGGAAATAAATCGGAGAAAATCGGAAAAAAAATTCGGAAAAAATCGGGAAAAATCGGAAAAAAAATCGGAAAAAATCGGAAAAAATCGGAAAAAAAATCGGAAAAAATCGGGAAAAAATCGGGAAAAAATCGGGAAAAAATCGGGAAAAAAATCGGGGAAAATCGGGAAAAATCGGAAAAAAAATTCGGAAAAAAACGGAAAAAATCGGAGAAAATCGGGAAAAATCGGAAAAAAAATTCGGAAAAAAATCGGGAAAAAAATCGGAGAAAATCGGAAAAAATCGGAAAAAAAATCGGGAAAAAAATCGGAAAAAATCTGAAAAAAAATCGGAAAAAATCGGGAAAAAATCGGGAAAAAAATCGGAGAAAAACGGGAAAAATCGGGAAAAATCGGGAAAAAAATCGGGAAAAAAATCGGAGAAAATCGGGAAAAATCGGGAAAAATCGGGAAAAAATCGGGGAAAAAATCGGAGAAAATCGGGAAAAATCGGAAAAAAATCGGGAAAAAAATCGGAGAAAATCGGGAAAAATCGGAAAAAAATCGGGAAAAAAATCGGAGAAAATCGGAATTTTTTTTTGGAAAAAATCGGAAAAAATCGGGAAAAATCGGAAAAAAATCGGGAAAAAAATCGGAGAAAATCGGAAAAAAAATTCGGAAAAAATCGGAAAAAATCGGAAAATAAATCGGAAAAAATCGGGAAAAAATCGGGAAAAAAATCGGAGAAAATCGGGAAAAATCGGGAAAAAAATCGGAGAAAATCGGAAAAAATCGGAAAAAAAATCGGGAAAAAAATCGGAAAAAATCGGAAAAAAAATCGGAAAAAATCGGGAAAAAATCGGGAAAAAAATCGGAGAAAATCGGGAAAAATCGGGAAAAAAATCGGGAAAAAAATCGGAGAAAATCGGGAAAAATCGGGAAAAATCGGAAAAAAATCGGGAAAAAATCGGAAAAAAATCGGAGAAAATCGGGAAAAATCGGAAAAAAATCGGGAAAAAAATCGGAGAAAATCGGAAAAAAAATTCGGAAAAAATCGGAAAAATCGGAAAATAAATCGGAAAAAATCGGGAAAAAATCGGGAAAAAAATCGGAGAAAATCGGGAAAAATCGGGAAAAAAATCGGAGAAAATCGGAAAAAAAATTCGGAAAAAATCGGGAAAAATCGGAAAAAAAATCGGAAAAAATCGGAAAAAATCGGAAAAAAAATCGGAAAAAATCGGGAAAAAATCGGGAAAAAATCGGGAAAAAATCGGGAAAAAAATCGGAGAAAATCGGGAAAAATCGGAAAAAAATCGGGAAAAAAATCGGAGAAAATCGGGAAAAATCGGGAAAAAATTCGGAGAAAATCGGAAAAAAAATTCGGAAAAAATCGGGAAAAATCGGAAAAAAAATCGGAAAAAATCGGAAAAAATCGGGAAAAAAATCGGAGAAAATCGGAAAAAAAATTCGGAAAAAATCGGGAAAAATCGGAAAAAAAATCGGAAAAAATCGGAAAAAATCGGAAAAAAAATTCGGAAAAAATCGGAAAAAAAATCGGAAAAAAAATCGGAAAAAATCGGGAAAAAATCCGGGAAAAAATCGGAGAAAATCGGGAAAAATCGGAAAAAAATCGGAAAAAAATCGGAGAAAATCGGGAAAAATCGGAAAAAAATCGGGAAAAAAATCGGAGAAAATCGGAAAAAAAAATCGGAAAAAATCGGGAAAAATCGGAAAAAAAATCGGAAAAAATCGGAAAAAATCGGAAAAAAAATTCGGAAAAAATCGGAAAAAATCGGAAAAAAATCGGGAAAAAAATCGGAGAAAATCGGGAAAAATCGGGAAAAATCGGAAAAAAATCGGGAAAAAATCGGGAAAAAAATCGGAGAAAATCGGGAAAAATCGGAAAAAAATCGGGAAAAATCGGAGAAAATCGGGAAAAATCGGAAAAAAAATTCGGAAAAAAACGGAAAAAATCGGAGAAAATCGGGAAAAATCGGAAAAAAAATTCGGAAAAAAATCGGGAAAAAAATCGGAGAAAATCGGGAAAAATCGGAAAAAAATCGGGAAAAAAATCGGAGAAAATCGGAAAAAATCGGAAAAAAAATCGGGAAAAAAATCGGAAAAAATCGGAAAAAAAATCGGAAAAAATCGGAAAAAAATCGGGAAAAAAATCGGAGAAAAACGGGAAAAATCGGGAAAAATCGGAAAAAAATCGGGAAAAAAATCGGAGAAAATCGGGAAAAATCGGAAAAAAATCGGGAAAAAAATCGGAGAAAATCGGAAAAAATCTGAAAAAAAATCGGGAAAAAAATCGGAAAAAATCGGAAAAAAAATCGGAAAAAATCGGGAAAAAATCGGGAAAAAAATCGGAGAAAATCGGGAAAAATCGGGAAAAAAATCGGGAAAAAAATCGGAGAAAATCGGGAAAAATCGGGAAAAATCGGAAAAAAATCGGGAAAAAATCGGGAAAAAAATCGGAGAAAATCGGGAAAAATCGGAAAAAAATCGGGAAAAAAATCGGAGAAAATCGGAAAAAAAATTCGGAAAAAATCGGAAAAAATCGGAAAATAAATCGGAAAAAATCGGGAAAAAATCGGGAAAAAAATCGGAGAAAATCGGGAAAAATCGGAAAAAAATCGGAGAAAATCGGAAAAAAAATTCGGAAAAAATCGGGAAAAATCGGAAAAAAAATCGGAAAAAATCGGAAAAAATCGGAAAAAAAATCGGAAAAAATCGGGAAAAAATCGGGAAAAAATCGGGAAAAAAATCGGAGAAAATCGGAAAAAATCGGAAAAAAATCGGGAAAAAAATCGGAGAAAATCGGGAAAAATCGGAAAAAAATCGGAAAAAAATCGGAGAAAATCGGAAAAAATCGGAAAAAAATCGGGAAAAAAATCAGAAAAAATCGGGAAAAAAATCGGAAAAAATCGGGAAAAATCTGAAAAAAAATCGGGAAAAAAATCGGGAAAAAAATCGGAAAAAATCGGAAAAAAAATCGGAAAAAATCGGGAAAAAATCGGGAAAAAAATCGGAGAAAATCGGGAAAAATCGGGAAAAATCGGAAAAAAATCGGGAAAAAATCGGGAAAAAAATCGGAGAAAATCGGGAAAAATCGGAAAAAAATCGGGAAAAAAATCGGAGAAAATCGGAAAAATCGGAAAAAAAATTCGGAAAAAAACGGAAAAAATCGGAGAAAATCGGGAAAAATCGGAAAAAAAAATTCGGAAAAAAATCGGAGAAAATCGGGAAAAATCGGAAAAAAATCGGGAAAAAAATCGGAGAAAATCGGAAAAAATCGGAAAAAAAATCGGTAAAAAAATCGGAAAAAATCGGAAAAAAAATCGGAAAAAATCGGGAAAAAATCGGGAAAAAAATTCGGAAATATCGGAAAAAAAATCGGAAAAAATCGGGAAAAAATCGGGAAAAATCGGGAAAAAAATCGGAGAAAATCGGGAAAAATCGGGAAAAAAATCGGAGAAAATCGGGAAAAATCGGAAAAAAAATCGGAAAAAATCGGAAAAAATCGGAAAAAAAATTCGGAAAAAATCGGAAAAAATCGGAAAAAAAATCGGGAAAAATCGGAAAAAAATCGGGAAAAAAATCGGAGAAAATCGGAAAATTTTTTGGGAAAAAATCGGAAAAAAAATCGGGAAAAATCGGAAAAAATCGGAAAAAAAATCGGGAAAAATCGGAAAAAAATCGGGAAAAAAATCGGAGAAAATCGGAAAAAATTTTGGGAAAAAATCGGAAAAAAAATTCGGAAAAAATCGGAAAAAATCGGAAAAAAAATCGGAAAAAATCGGAAAAAATCGGAAAAAAAATCGGAAAAAATCGGAAAAAAAATCGGGAAAAATCGGGAAAAATCGGAAAAAAATCGGGAAAAAATCGGGAAAAAAATCGGAGAAAATCGGGAAAAATCGGAAAAAAATCGGGAAAAAAATCGGAGAAAATCGGAAAAAAAATTCGGAAATATCGGAAAAAAAATCGGAAAAAATCGGGAAAAAATCGGGAAAAATCGGGAAAAAAATCGGAGAAAATCGGGAAAAATCGGGAAAAAAATCGGAGAAAATCGGGAAAAATCGGAAAAAAAATCGGAAAAAATCGGAAAAAAATCGGGAAAAATCGGAAAAAAATCGGGAAAAAAATCGGAGAAAATCGGAAATTTTTTTTGGAAAAAATCGGAAAAAAAATTCGGAAAAAATCGGAAAAAATCGGAAAAAAAATCGGAAAAAATCGGAAAAAATCGGAAAAAAAATCGGAGAAAATCGGGAAAAATCGGAAAAAAATCGGGAAAAAATCGGGAAAAAAATCGGAGAAAATCGGGAAAAATCGGAAAAAAATCGGGAAAAAAATCGGAGAAAATCGGAAAAAAAATTCGGAAATATCGGAAAAAAAATCGGAAAAAATCGGGAAAAAATCGGGAAAAATCGGGAAAAAAATCGGAGAAAATCGGGAAAAATCGGGAAAAAAATCGGAGAAAATCGGGAAAAATCGGAAAAAAAATCGGAAAAAATCGGAAAAAAAATTCGGAAAAAATCGGAAAAAATCGGAAAAAAAATCGGGAAAAATCGGAAAAAAATCGGGAAAAAAATCGGAGAAAATCGGAAAAAAAATTTGGAAAAAATCGGAAAAAAAATTCGGAAAAAATCGGAAAAAATCGGAAAAAAAATCGGAAAAAATCGGAAAAAATCGGAAAAAAAATCGGAAAAAATCGGAAAAAAAATCGGAAAAAATCGGGAAAAAATCGGGGAAAATCGGGAAAAATCGGGAAAAAAAATCGGAGAAAATCGGGAAAAATCGGAAAAAAATCGGGAAAAAATCGGGAAAAAAATCGGAGAAAATCGGGAAAAATCGGAAAAAAAATCGGAAAAAATCGGAAAAAAATCGGGAAAAATCGGAAAAAAATCGGGAAAAAAATCGGAGAAAATCGGAAAATTTTTTTGGAAAAAATCGGAAAAAAAATTCGGAAAAAATCGGAAAAAATCGGAAAAAAAATCGGAAAAAATCGGAAAAAATCGGAAAAAAAATCGGAGAAAATCGGGAAAAATCGGAAAAAAATCGGGAAAAAATCGGGAAAAAAATCGGAGAAAATCGGGAAAAATCGGAAAAAAATCGGGAAAAAAATCGGAGAAAATCGGAAAAAAAATTCGGAAATATCGGAAAAAAAATCGGAAAAAATCGGGAAAAAATCGGGAAAAATCGGGAAAAAAATCGGAGAAAATCGGGAAAAATCGGGAAAAAAATCGGAGAAAATCGGGAAAAATCGGAAAAAAAATCGGAAAAAATCGGAAAAAAAATTCGGAAAAAATCGGAAAAAATCGGAAAAAAAATCGGGAAAAATCGGAAAAAAATCGGGAAAAAAATCGGAGAAAATCGGAAAAAAAATTTGGAAAAAATCGGAAAAAAAATTCGGAAAAAATCGGAAAAAATCGGAAAAAAAATCGGAAAAAATCGGAAAAAATCGGAAAAAAAATCGGAAAAAATCGGAAAAAAAATCGGAAAAAATCGGGAAAAAATCGGGGAAAATCGGGAAAAATCGGGAAAAAAATCGGGAAAAAAAATCGGAGAAAATCGGGAAAAATCGGAAAAAAATCGGGAAAAAATCGGGAAAAAAATCGGAGAAAATCGGGAAAAATCGGAAAAAAATCGGGAAAAAAATCGGAGAAAATCGGAAAAAAAATTCGGAAAAAATCGGAAAAAATCGGAAAATAAATCGGAAAAAATCGGGAAAAAATCGGAAAAAAAATCGGAAAAAATCGGGAAAAAATCGGGAAAAAAATCGGAGAAAATCGGGAAAAATCGGGAAAAAAATCGGGAAAAAAATCGGAGAAAATCGGGAAAAATCGGGAAAAATCGGAAAAAAATCGGGAAAAAATCGGGAAAAAAATCGGAGAAAATCGGGAAAAATCGGAAAAAAATCGGGAAAAAAATCGGAGAAAATCGGAAAAAAAATTCGGAAAAAATCGGAAAAATCGGAAAATAAATCGGAAAAAATCGGGAAAAAATCGGGAAAAAAATCGGAGAAAATCGGGAAAAATCGGGAAAAAAATCGGAGAAAATCGGAAAAAAAATTCGGAAAAAATCGGGAAAAATCGGAAAAAAAATCGGAAAAAATCGGAAAAAATCGGAAAAAAAATCGGAAAAAATCGGGAAAAAATCGGGAAAAAATCGGGAAAAAAATCGGAGAAAATCGGGAAAAATCGGGAAAAAATTCGGAGAAAATCGGAAAAAAAATTCGGAAAAAATCGGGAAAAATCGGAAAAAAAATCGGAAAAAATCGGAAAAAATCGGAAAAAAAATTCGGAAAAAATCGGAAAAAAAATCGGAAAAAAAATCGGAAAAAATCGGGAAAAAATCCGGGAAAAAATCGGAGAAAATCGGGAAAAATCGGAAAAAAATCGGAAAAAAATCGGAGAAAATCGGGAAAAATCGGAAAAAAATCGGAAAAAAATCGGAGAAAATCGGAAAAAAAATCGGAAAAAATCGGGAAAAATCGGAAAAAAAATCGGAAAAAATCGGAAAAAATCGGAAAAAAAATTCGGAAAAAATCGGAAAAAATCGGAAAAAAATCGGGAAAAAAATCGGAGAAAATCGGGAAAAATCGGGAAAAATCGGAAAAAAATCGGGAAAAAATCGGAAAAAAAATCGGAGAAAATCGGGAAAAATCGGAAAAAAATCGGGAAAAAAATCGGAGAAAATCGGGAAAAATCGGAAAAAAAATTCGGAAAAAAACGGAAAAAATCGGAGAAAATCGGGAAAAATCGGAAAAAAAATTCGGAAAAAAATCGGGAAAAAAATCGGAGAAAATCGGGAAAAATCGGAAAAAAATCGGGAAAAAAATCGGAGAAAATCGGAAAAAATCGGAAAAAAAATCGGGAAAAAAATCGGAAAAAATCGGAAAAAAAATCGGAAAAAATCGGGAAAAAATCGGAAAAAATCGGGAAAAATCGGGAAAAAAATCGGGAAAAAAATCGGAGAAAATCGGGAAAAATCGGAAAAAAATCGGGAAAAAATCGGGAAAAAAATCGGAGAAAATCGGGAAAAATCGGAAAAAAATCGGGAAAAAAATCGGAGAAAATCGGGAAAAATCGGAAAAAAATCGGGAAAAAAATCGGAGAAAATCGGAATTTTTTTTTGGAAAAAATCGGAAAAAATCGGGAAAAATCGGAAAAAAATCGGAAAAAAATCGGAGAAAATCGGAAAAAAAATTCGGAAAAAATCGGAAAAAATCGGAAAATAAATCGGAAAAAATCGGGAAAAAATCGGGAAAAAAATCGGAGAAAATCGGGAAAAATCGGGAAAAAAATCGGAGAAAATCGGAAAAAATCGGAAAAAAAATCGGGAAAAAAATCGGAAAAAATCGGGAAAAATCTGAAAAAAAATCGGGAAAAAAATCGGAAAAAATCGGAAAAAAAATCGGAAAAAATCGGGAAAAAATCGGGAAAAAAATCGGAGAAAATCGGGAAAAATCGGGAAAAAAATCGGGAAAAAAATCGGAGAAAATCGGGAAAAATCGGGAAAAATCGGAAAAAAATCGGGAAAAAATCGGGAAAAAAATCGGAGAAAATCGGGAAAAATCGGAAAAAAATCGGGAAAAAAATCGGAGAAAATCGGAAAAAAAAATCGGAAAAAATCGGAAAAAATCGGAAAATAAATCGGAAAAAATCGGGAAAAAATCGGGAAAAAAATCGGAGAAAATCGGGAAAAATCGGGAAAAAAATCGGAGAAAATCGGAAAAAAAATTCGGAAAAAATCGGGAAAAATCGGAAAAAAAATCGGAAAAAATCGGAAAAAATCGGAAAAAAAATCGGAAAAAATCGGGAAAAAATCGGGAAAAAATCGGGAAAAAAATCGGAGAAAATCGGAAAAAATCGGAAAAAAATCGGGAAAAAAATCGGAGAAAATCGGGAAAAATCGGAAAAAAATCGGGAAAAAAATCGGAGAAAATCGGAAAAAATCGGAAAAAAATCGGAAAAAAATCAGAAAAAATCGGGAAAAAAATCGGAAAAAATCGGGAAAAATCTGAAAAAAAATCGGGAAAAAAATCGGAAAAAATCGGAAAAAAAATCGGAAAAAATCGGGAAAAAATCGGGAAAAAAATCGGAGAAAATCGGGAAAAATCGGGAAAAATCGGGAAAAAAATCGGGAAAAAATCGGGAAAAAAATCGGAGAAAATCGGGAAAAATCGGAAAAAAATCGGGAAAAAAATCGGAGAAAATCGGGAAAAATCGGAAAAAAAATTCGGAAAAAAACGGAAAAAATCGGAGAAAATCGGGAAAAATCGGAAAAAAAAATTCGGAAAAAAATCGGAGAAAATCGGGAAAAATCGGAAAAAAATCGGGAAAAAAATCGGAGAAAATCGGAAAAAATCGGAAAAAAAATCGGTAAAAAAATCGGAAAAAATCGGAAAAAAAATCGGAAAAAATCGGGAAAAAATCGGGAAAAAAATCGGAGAAAATCGGGAAAAATCGGGAAAAATCGGGAAAAAAATCGGAGAAAATCGGGAAAAATCGGGAAAAAAATCGGGAAAAAATCGGGGAAAAAATCGGAGAAAATCGGGAAAAATCGGAAAAAAATCGGGAAAAAAATCGGAGAAAATCGGGAAAAATCGGAAAAAAATCGGGAAAAAAATCGGAGAAAATCGGAATTTTTTTTTGGAAAAAATCGGGAAAAATCGGAAAAAAATCGGGAAAAAAATCGGAGAAAATCGGAAAAAAAATTCGGAAAAAATCGGAAAAAATCGGAAAATAAATCGGAAAAAATCGGGAAAAAAATCGGGAAAAAAATCGGAGAAAATCGGGAAAAATCGGGAAAAAAATCGGAGAAAATCGGAAAAAATCGGAAAAAAAATCGGGAAAAAAATCGGAAAAAATCGGGAAAAATCTGAAAAAAAATCGGGAAAAAAATCGGAAAAAATCGGAAAAAAAATCGGAAAAAATCGGAAAAAATCGGAAAAAAATCGGAGAAAATCGGGAAAAATCGGGAAAAAAATCGGGAAAAAAATCGGAGAAAATCGGGAAAAATCGGGAAAAATCGGAAAAAAATCGGGAAAAAATCGGGAAAAAAATCGGAGAAAATCGGGAAAAATCGGAAAAAAATCGGGAAAAAAATCGGAGAAAATCGGAAAAAAAATTCGGAAAAAATCGGAAAAAATCGGAAAATAAATCGGAAAAAATCGGAAAAAATCGGGAAAAAAATCGGAGAAAATCGGGAAAAATCGGGAAAAAAATCGGAGAAAATCGGAAAAAAAATTCGGAAAAAATCGGGAAAAATCGGAAAAAAAATCGGAAAAAATCGGAAAAAATCGGAAAAAAAATCGGAAAAAATCGGGAAAAAATCGGGAAAAAATCGGGAAAAAATCGGGAAAAAAATCGGAGAAAATCGGAAAAAATCGGAAAAAAATCGGGAAAAAAATCAGAAAAAATCGGGAAAAAAATCGGAAAAAATCGGGAAAAATCTGAAAAAAAATCGGGAAAAAAATCGGGAAAAAAATCGGAAAAAATCGGAAAAAAAATCGGAAAAAATCGGGAAAAAATCGGGAAAAAAATCGGAAAAAATCGGAAAAAAATCGGGAAAAAAATCGGAGAAAATCGGGAAAAATCGGAAAAAAATCGGGAAAAAAATCGGAGAAAATCGGAAAAAATCGGAAAAAAATCGGGAAAAAAATCGGAAAAAATCGGAAAAAAATCGGAAAAAATCGGAAAAATCTGAAAAAAAATCGGAAAAAAATCGGGAAAAAAATCGGAAAAAATCGGAAAAAAAATCGGAAAAAATCGGGAAAAAATCGGGAAAAAAATCGGAGAAAATCGGGAAAAATCGGGAAAAATCGGAAAAAAATCGGGAAAAAATCGGGAAAAAAATCGGAGAAAATCGGGAAAAATCGGAAAAAAATCGGGAAAAAAATCGGAGAAAATCGGGAAAAATCGGAAAAAAAATTCGGAAAAAAACGGAAAAAATCGGAGAAAATCGGGAAAAATCGGAAAAAAAATTCGGAAAAAAAATCGGAAAAAATCGGAAAAAAAATCGGAAAAAATCGGGAAAAAATCGGGAAAAAAATCGGAGAAAATCGGGAAAAATCGGGAAAAATCGGGAAAAAAATCGGGAAAAAAATCGGAGAAAATCGGGAAAAATCGGGAAAAAAATCGGGAAAAAATCGGGGAAAAAATCGGAGAAAATCGGGAAAAATCGGAAAAAAATCGGGAAAAAAATCGGAGAAAATCGGGAAAAATCGGAAAAAAAATTCGGAAAAAAACGGAAAAAATCGGAGAAAATCGGGAAAAATCGGAAAAAAAATTCGGAAAAAAATCGGGAAAAAAATCGGAGAAAATCGGGAAAAATCGGAAAAAAATCGGGAAAAAAATCGGAGAAAATCGGAAAAAATCGGAAAAAAAATCGGGAAAAAAATCGGAAAAAATCGGAAAAAAAATCGGAAAAAATCGGGAAAAAATCGGGAAAAAAATCGGAGAAAAACGGGAAAAATCGGGAAAAATCGGGAAAAAAATCGGGAAAAAAATCGGAGAAAATCGGGAAAAATCGGGAAAAATCGGGAAAAAATCGGAGAAAATCGGGAAAAATCGGAAAAAAATCGGGAAAAAAATCGGAGAAAATCGGGAAAAATCGGAAAAAAATCGGGAAAAAAATCGGAGAAAATCGGAATTTTTTTTTGGAAAAAATCGGAAAAAATCGGGAAAAATCGGAAAAAAATCGGGAAAAAAATCGGAGAAAATCGGAAAAAAAATTCGGAAAAAATCGGAAAATAAATCGGAAAAAATCGGGAAAAAAATCGGAGAAAATCGGGAAAAATCGGGAAAAATCGGGAAAAAAATCGGGAAAAAATCGGGAAAAAAATCGGAGAAAATCGGGAAAAATCGGAAAAAAATCGGGAAAAAAATCGGAGAAAATCGGGAAAAATCGGAAAAAAAATTCGGAAAAAAACGGAAAAAATCGGAGAAAATCGGGAAAAATCGGAAAAAAAATTCGGAAAAAAATCGGGAAAAAAATCGGAGAAAATCGGGAAAAATCGGAAAAAAATCGGGAAAAAAATCGGAGAAAATCGGAAAAAATCGGAAAAAAAATCGGTAAAAAAATCGGAAAAAATCGGAAAAAAAATCGGAAAAAATCGGGAAAAAATCGGGAAAAAAATCGGAGAAAATCGGGAAAAATCGGGAAAAAAAATCGGAGAAAATCGGAAAAAAAATTCGGAAAAAATCGGGAAAAATCGGAAAAAAAATCGGAAAAAATCGGAAAAAATCGGAAAAAATCGGAAAAAAATCGGAAAAAAAATCGGAAAAAATCGGAAAAAAATCGGAAAAAAATCGGGAAAAAATCGGAAAAAATCGGAAAAAAATCGGAAAAAAATCGGGAAAAAATCGGGAAAAAATCGGAAAAAATCGGAAAAAAATCGATTTTTTTTTTTTTTTTTGGAAAAAAATCGGAAAAAAATCGGAAAAAATCGGAAAAAAATCGGAAAAAATCGGGAAAAAATCGGAAAAAAATCGGAGAAAATCGGGAAAAATCGGAAAAAAAATCGGAAAAAATCGGAAAAAAATCGGAAAAAATCGGAAAAAAAATCGGAAAAAATCGGAAAAAATCGGAAAAAATCGGAAAAAAATCGGAAAAAAAATCGGAAAAAATCGGAAAAAAATCGGAAAAAAATCGGAAAAAATCGGAAAAAATCGGAAAAAAATCGGAAAAAAATCGGGAAAAAATCGGAAAAAATCGGAAAAAATCGGAAAAAAATCGATTTTTTTTTTTTTTTTTTGGAAAAAAATCGGAAAAAAATCGGAAAAAATCGGAAAAAAATCGGAAAAAAAATCGGAAAAAATCGGAAAAAAATCGGAAAAAAATCGGGAAAAATCGGAAAAAAAATCGGAAAAAATCGGAAAATAATTGGAAAAAAATCGGAAAAAAATCGGGAAAAAATCGGAAAAAATCGGAAAAAATCGGAAAAAAATCGATTTTTTTTTTTTTTTTTTTGGAAAAAAATCGGAAAAAAATCGGAAAAAATCGGAAAAAAATCGGAAAAAAATCGGAAAAAATCGGAAAAAATCGGAAAAAAATCGGAAAAAAATCGGGAAAAAATCGGGAAAAAATCGGAAAAAATCGGAAAAAAATCGATTTTTTTTTTTTTTTTTTGGAAAAAAATCGGAAAAAAATCGGAAAAAATCGGAAAAAAATCGGAAAAAATCGGAAAAAATCGGAAAAAAAATCGGAAAAAATCGGGAAAAATCGGAAAAAAAATCGGAAAAAATCGGAAAAAAATCGGAAAAAATCGGAAAAAAAATCGGAAAAAATCGGAAAAAATCGGAAAAAATCGGAAAAAAATCGGAAAAAAAATCGGAAAAAATCGGAAAAAAATCGGAAAAAAATCGGGAAAAAATCGGAAAAAATCGGAAAAAAATCGGAAAAAAATCGGAAAAAATCGGGAAAAAATCGGAAAAAATCGGAAAAAAATCGATTTTTTTTTTTTTTTTTTTGGAAAAAAATCGGAAAAAAATCGGAAAAAATCGGAAAAAAATCGGAAAAAAAATCGGAAAAAATCGGAAAAAAATCGGAAAAAAATCGGAAAAAATCGGAAAAAAAATCGGAAAAAATCGGAAAAAAATCGGAAAAAAATCGGAAAAAAATCGGGAAAAAATCGGAAAAAATCGGAAAAAATCGGAAAAAAATCGATTTTTTTTTTTTTTTTTGGAAAAAAATCGGAAAAAAATCGGAAAAAATCGGAAAAAAATCGGAAAAAAAATCGGAAAAAATCGGAAAAAAATCGGAAAAAAATCGGGAAAAATCGGAAAAAAAATCGGAAAAAATCGGAAAATAATTGGAAAAAAATCGGAAAAAAATCGGGAAAAAATCGGGAAAAAATCGGAAAAAATCGGAAAAAAATCGATTTTTTTTTTTTTTTTTTTGGAAAAAAATCGGAAAAAAATCGGAAAAAATCGGAAAAAAATCGGAAAAAAAATCGGAAAAAATCGGAAAAAATCGGAAAAAAATCGGAAAAAAATCGGAAAAAATCGGAAAAAAATCGGAAAAAAATCGGAAAAAAAATCGGAAAATAATCGGAAAAAAAATCGGAAAAAAATCGGAAAAAATCGGAAAAAATCGGAAAAAAATCTGAAAAAATCTGGAAAAAATCGGAAAAAAATCGGAAAAAAATCGGAAAAAATCGGAAAAAATCGGAAAAAATCGGAAAAAAATCGGAAAAAAAATCGGAAAAAAATCGGAAAAAAATCGGAAAAAATCGGGAAAAAATCGGAAAAAAATCGGAAAAAATCGGGAAAAAATCGGAAAAAATCGGAAAAAAACGGAAAAAAATCGGAAAAAATTCGGAAAAAAATCGGAAAAAAAATCGGAAAAAATTCGGAAAAAAAATCGGAAAAAAATCGGAAAAAATCTGAAAAAAATCTGAAAAAATCGGAAAAAAATCGGAAAAAAAATCGGAAAAAAATCGGAAAAAAATCGGAAAAAATCGGAAAAAAATCGGAAAAAAAATCGGAAAAAATCGGAAAAAAATCGGAAAAAAATCGGAAAAAAATCGGAAAAAATCGGGAAAAAATCGGAAAAAATCGGAAAAAAACGGAAAAAAATCGGAAAAAATTCGGAAAAAAATCGGAGAAAATCGGGAAAAATCGGAAAAAATCGGGAAAAAATCGGAAAAAAATCGGGGAAAATCGGGAAAAATCGGGAAAAAAATCGGGAAAAAAATCGGAGAAAATCGGGAAAAAAATTCGGAAAAAATCGGAAAAATTCGGAAAATAAATCGGAAAAAATCGGGAAAAAATCGGGAAAAAAATCGGAGAAAATCGGAAAATAAATCGGAAAAAATCGGGAAAAAATCGGGAAAAAATCGGAAAAAATCGGAAAAAAATCGATTTTTTTTGGAAAAAAATCGGAAAAAAATCGGAAAAAATCGGAAAAAAATCGGAAAAAAAATCGGAAAAAAACGGAAAAAAATCGGAAAAAAATCGGAAAATAATCGGAAAAAAAATCGGAAAAAAATCGGAAAAAATCGGAAAAAATCGGAAAAAAATCTGAAAAAATCGGGAAAAAATCGGAAAAAAATCGGAAAAAAATCGGAAAAAATCGGGAAAAAATCGGAAAAAATCGGAAAAAAATCGGAAAAAAATCGGAAAAAAATCGGGAAAAAATCGGAAAAAAATCGGGAAAAATCGGAAAAAAATCGGAAAAAAATCGGGAAAAATCGGAAAAAAAATCGAAAAAAATCGGAAAAAAAATCGGAAAAAATCGGAAAAAAATCGGAAAAAAATCGGGAAAAAATCGGAAAAAATCGGAAAAAAATCGGAAAAAAATCGGGAAAAAATCGGGAAAAAATCGGAAAAAATCGGAAAAAAATCGATTTTTTTTTTTTTTTTTTGGAAAAAAATCGGAAAAAAATCGGAAAAAATCGGAAAAAAATCGGAAAAAAAATCGGAAAAAATCGGAAAAAAATCGGAAAAAAATCGGGAAAAATCGGAAAAAAAATCGGAAAAAATCGGAAAATAATTGGAAAAAAATCGGAAAAAAATCGGAAAAAATCGGGAAAAAATCGGAAAAAAATCGGAAAAAATCGGGAAAAAATCGGAAAAAATCGGAAAAAAACGGAAAAAAATCGGAAAAAAATCGGAAAAAAATCGGAAAAAAAATCGGAAAAAATTCGGAAAAAAAATCGGAAAAAAATCGGAAAAAATCTGAAAAAAATCTGAAAAAATCGGAAAAAAATCGGAAAAAAAATCGGAAAAAAATCGGAAAAAAATCGGAAAAAATCGGAAAAAAATCGGAAAAAAAAAAAAAATCGGAAAAAATCGGAAAAAAATCGGAAAAAAAATCGAAAAAAATCGGGAAAAATCGGAAAAAAATCGGAAAAAAATCGGGAAAAAATCGGGAAAAAATCGGAAAAAATCGGAAAAAAATCGATTTTTTTTGGAAAAAAATCGGAAAAAAATCGGAAAAAATCGGAAAAAAATCGGAAAAAAAATCGGAAAAAATCTGAAACAAATCGGAAAAAAATCGGAAAAAAATCGGAAAAAATCGGGAAAAAATCGGAAAAAATCGGAAAAAAACGGAAAAAAATCGGAAAAAATTCGGAAAAAAATCGGAGAAAATCGGGAAAAATCGGAAAATAAATCGGAAAAAATCGGGAAAAAATCGGAAAAAAATCGGGGAAAATCGGGAAAAATCGGAAAAAAATCGGGAAAAAAATCGGAGAAAATCGGGAAAAATCGGGAAAAATCGGAAAAAAATCGGGAAAAAATCGGGAAAAAAATCGGAGAAAATCGGGAAAAATCGGAAAAAAATCGGGGAAAATCGGGAAAAAATCGGGAAAAAATCGGAGAAAATCGGAAAATAAATCGGAAAAAATCGGGAAAAAATCGGGAAAAAAATCGGAGAAAATCGGGAAAAATCGGGAAAAAAATCGGAGAAAATCGGAAAAAAAATTCGGAAAAAATCGGGAAAAATCGGAAAAAAAATCGGAAAAAATCGGAAAAAATCGGAAAAAAAATTCGGAAAAATCGGAAAAAATCGGAAAAAAAATCGGAAAAAATCGGAAAAAATCGGGAAAAAAATCGGAGAAAATCGGGAAAAATCGGAAAAAAATCGGGAAAAAATCGGGAAAAAAATCGGAGAAAATCGGGAAAAATCGGAAAAAAATCGGGAAAAAAATCGGAGAAAATCGGAAAAAAAATTCGGAAATAATCGGAAAAAATCGGAAAATAAATCGGAAAAAATCGGGAAAAAATCGGGAAAAAAATCGGGAAAAAAATCGGAGAAAATCGGGAAAAATCGGAAAAAAATCGGGAAAAAAATCGGAGAAAATCGGGAAAAATCGGGAAAAATCGGATAAAAATCGGGAAAAAAATCGGAGAAAATCGGAATTTTTTTTTGGAAAAAATCGGAAAAAATCGGAAAAAAAATCGGAAAAAATCGGAAGAAATCGGGAAAAAATCGGGAAAAAAATCGGAGAAAATCGGGAAAAATCGGAAGAAAATCGGGAAAAAAATCGGAGAAAATCGGAAAAAAAATTCGGAAAAAATCGGGAAAAAAATCGGAAAAAATCGGAAAAAAAATTCGGAAAAAATCGGAAAAAATCGGAAAAAATCGGGAAAAAATCGGGGAAAAAATCGGGAAAAAAATCGGAGAAAATCGGAATTTTTTTTTGGGAAAAATCGGAAAAAATCGGAAAAAAAATCGGAAAAAATCGGAAAAAAAATTCGGAAAAAATCGGGAAAAATCGGAAAAAAAATTCGGAAAAAAACGGAAAAAATCGGAAAAAAAATCGGAAAAAATCGGGAAAAAATCGGGGAAAATCGGGAAAAATCGGGAAAAAAATCGGGAAAAAAAATCGGAGAAAATCGGGAAAAATCGGGAAAAATCGGGAAAAAATCGGGAAAAAAATCGGAGAAAATCGGGAAAAATCGGAAAAAAATCGGGAAAAAAATCGGAGAAAATCGGAAAAAAAAATCGGAAAAAATCGGAAAAAATCGGGAAAAAATCGGGAAAAAAATCGGAGAAAATCGGGAAAAATCGGGAAAAAAATCGGAGAAAATCGGGAAAAATCGGAAAATAAATCGGAAAAAATCGGGAAAAAAATCGGAGAAAATCGGGAAAAATCGGGAAAAAAATCGGAGAAAATCGGAAAAAAATTCGGAAAAAATCGGAGAAAATCGGGAAAAATCGGAAAAAAATCGGGAAAAAAATCGGAGGAAATCGGGAAAAATCGGAAAAAAATCGGGAAAAAAATCGGAGAAAATCGGAAAAAAATGTTGGAAAAAATCGGAAAAAAAATCGGAAAAAATCGGGAAAAAAATCGGAGAAAATCGGAAAAAAAATTCGGAAAAAATCGGGAAAAATCGGAAAAAAAATCGGAAAAAATCGGAGAAAATCGGGAAAAATCGGGAAAAAAATCGGAGAAAATCGGGAAAAATCGGAAAATAAATCGGAAAAAATCGGGAAAAAAATCGGAGAAAATCGGGAAAAATCGGGAAAAAAATCGGAGAAAATCGGAAAAAAAATCGGAAAAAATCGGAGAAAATCGGGAAAAATCGGAAAAAAATCGGGAAAAAAATCGGAGGAAATCGGGAAAAATCGGAAAAAAATCGGGAAAAAAATCGGAGAAAATCGGAAAAAAATGTTGGAAAAAATCGGAAAAAATCGGAAAAAAAATCGGAAAAAATCGGGAAAAAAATCGGAGAAAATCGGAAAAAAAATTCGGAAAAAATCGGGAAAAATCGGAAAAAAAATCTGAAAAAATCGGAGAAAATCGGGAAAAATCGGGAAAAAAATCGGAGAAAATCGGGAAAAATCGGAAAATAAATCGGAAAAAATCGGGAAAAAAATCGGAAAAAATCGGAAAAAAAATTCGGAAAAAATCGGGAAAAATCGGAAAAAAAATTCGGAAAAAATCGGAAAAAATCGGAAAAAAAATCGGAAAAAATCGGGAAAAAATCGGAGAAAATCGGGAAAAATCGGAAAAAAATCGGGAAAAAAAATCGGAGAAAATCGGAAAAATCGGGAAAAATCGGAAAAAATCGGAAAAAAATCGGAGAAAATCGGAAAAATCGGAAAAAAATCGGAAAAAAATCGGAGAAAATCGGAAAAAAAAATCGGAAAAAATCGGAAAAAATCGGAAAATAAATCGGAAAAAATCGGGAAAAAATCGGGGAAAAAATCGGAGAAAATCGGGAAAAATCTGAAAAAAATCGGGAAAAAATCGGGAAAAAAATCGGAGAAAATCGGGAAAAATCGGAAAAAAATCGGGAAAAAAATCGGAGAAAATCGGAAAAAAAATTCGGAAAAAATCGGAAAAAATCGGAAAATAAATCGGAAAAAATCGGGAAAAAATCGGGAAAAATCGGGAAAAAAATCGGAGAAAATCGGGAAAAATCGGAAAAAAATCGGAAAAATCGGGAAAAATCGGAAAATAAATCGGAAAAAATCGGGAAAAAATCGGGAAAAAAATCGGAGAAAATCGGGAAAAATCGGGAAAAAAATCGGAGAAAATCGGAAAAAAATTCGGAAAAAATCGGAGAAAATCGGGAAAAATCGGAAAAAAATCGGGAAAAAAATCGGAGGAAATCGGGAAAAATCGGAAAAAAATCGGGAAAAAAATCGGAGAAAATCGGAAAAAAATGTTGGAAAAAATCGGAAAAAATCGGAAAAAAAATCGGAAAAAATCGGGAAAAAAATTCGGAAAAAAATCGGAAAAAATCGGAAAATAAATCGGAAAAAATCGGAAAAAATCGGGAAAAATCGGGAAAAAAAAATCGGAAAAAATCGGGAAAAATCGGGAAAAAAATCGGAGAAAATCGGGAAAAATCGGAAAATAAATCGGAAAAAATCGGGAAAAAATCGGGAAAAAAATCGGAGAAAATCGGGAAAAATCGGAAAAAAATCGGAGAAAATCGGAAAAAAATTCGGAAAAAATCGGAAAAATCGGGAAAAATCGGAAAAAAATCGGGAAAAAAATCGGAGAAAAAATCGGGAAAAATCGGAAAAAAATCGGGAAAAAAATCGGAGAAAATCGGAAAAAAATGTTGGAAAAAATCGGAAAAAATCGGAAAAAAAATCGGAAAAAATCGGGAAAAAAATCGGAGAAAATCGGAAAAAAAATTCGGAAAAAATCGGGAAAAATCGGAAAAAAAATCGGAAAAAATCGGAAAAAATCGGAAAAAAAATTCGGAAAAAATCGGAAAAAATCGGGAAAAAAATCGGAGAAAATCGGGAAAAATCGGGAAAAAAATCGGGAAAAAAATCGGAGAAAATCGGGAAAAATCGGGAAAAATCGGGAAAAAATCGGGAAAAAAATCGGAGAAAATCGGGAAAAATCGGAAAAAAATCGGGAAAAAAATCGGAGAAAATCGGAAAAAAAATTCGGAAAAAATCGGAAAAAATCGGAAAATAAATCGGAAAAAATCGGAAAAAATCGGGAAAAAAATCGGAGAAAATCGGGAAAAATCGGGAAAAAAATCGGAGAAAATCGGAAAAAAAATTCGGAAAAAATCGGGAAAAATCGGAAAAAAAATCGGAAAAAATCGGAAAAAATCGGAAAAAAAATTCGGAAAAAATCGGAAAAAATCGGAAAAAAAATCGGAAAAAATCGGGAAAAAATCGGGAAAAAATCGGAGAAAATCGGGAAAAATCGGAAAAAAATCGGGAAAAAATCGGAAAAAAATCGGGAAAAAATCGGAAAAAATCGGGAAAAAAATCGGAGAAAATCGGGAAAAATCGGAAAAAAATCGGAAAAAAATCGGAGAAAATCGGGAAAAATCGGGAAAAATCGGAAAAAATCGGGAAAAAAATCGGAGAAAATCGGGAAAAATCGGAAAAAAATCGGGAAAAAAATCGGAGAAAATCGGAAAAAAAATTCGGAAAAAATCGGAAAAAATCGGAAAATAAATCGGAAAAAATCGGGAAAAAATCGGAAAAAAATCGGAAAAAATCGGGAAAAATCGGGAAAAAAATCGGAAAAAATCGGAAAAAAAATTCGGAAAAAATCGGGAAAAATCGGAAAAAAAATCGGAAAAAATCGGAAAAAATCGGAAAAAAAATTCGGAAAAAATCGGAAAAAATCGGAAAAAAAATCGGAAAAAATCGGGAAAAAATCGGGAAAAAAATCGGAGAAAATCGGGAAAAATCGGAAAAAAATCGGAAAAAAATCGGGAAAAAAATCGGAGAAAATCGGAAAAAAAATTCGGAAATAATCGGAAAAAATCGGAAAATAAATCGGAAAAAATCGGGAAAAAATCGGGAAAAATCGGGAAAAAAATCGGGAAAAAAATCGGAGAAAATCGGGAAAAATCGGAAAAAAATCGGGAAAAAAATCGGAGAAAATCGGGAAAAATCGGGAAAAATCGGAAAAAAATCGGGAAAAAAATCGGAGAAAATCGGGAAAAATCGGAAAATAAATCGGAAAAAATCGGGAAAAAATCGGAAAAAAATCGGGGAAAATCGGGAAAAATCGGGAAAAAAATCGGGAAAAAAATCGGAGAAAATCGGGAAAAATCGGAAAAAATCGGAAAAAAATCGGGAAAAAATCGGGAAAAAAATCGGAGAAAATCGGGAAAAATCGGAAAAAAATCGGGGAAAAAATCGGAGAAAATCGGAAAAAAAATTCGGAAAAAATCGGAAAAATTCGGAAAATAAATCGGAAAAAATCGGGAAAAAATCGGGAAAAAAATCGGAGAAAATCGGAAAATAAATCGGAAAAAATCGGGAAAAAATCGGGAAAAAAATCGGAGAAAATCGGGAAAAATCGGGAAAAAAATCGGAGAAAATCGGAATTTTTTTTTGGAAAAAATCGGAAAAAATCGGAAAAAAAATCGGAAAAAATCGGAAAAAATCGGGAAAAAATCGGGAAAAAAATCGGAGAAAATCGGGAAAAATCGGAAGAAAATCGGGAAAAAAATCGGAGAAAATCGGAAAAAAAATTCGGAAAAAATCGGGAAAAAAATCGGAAAAAATCGGAAAAAAATTTCGGAAAAAATCGGAAAAAATCGGAAAAAATCGGGAAAAAATCGGGGAAAAAATCTGGAAAAAAATCGGAGAAAATCGGAATTTTTTTTTGGAAAAAATCGGAAAAAATCGGAAAAAAAATCGGAAAAAATCGGAAAAAAAATTCGGAAAAAATCGGGAAAAATCGGAAAAAAAATTCGGAAAAAAACGGAAAAAATCGGAAAAAAAATCGGAAAAAATCGGGAAAAAATCGGGGAAAATCGGGAAAAAATCGGGGAAAAAATCGGGAAAAAAATCGGAGAAAATCGGAATTTTTTTTTGGAAAAAATCGGAAAAAATCGGAAAAAAAATCGGAAAAAATCGGAAGAAATCGGGAAAAAATCGGGAAAAAAATCGGAGAAAATCGGGAAAAATCGGAAGAAAATCGGGGAAAAAATCGGAGAAAATCGGAAAAAAAATTCGGAAAAAATCGGGAAAAAATCGGGAAAAAAATCGGAGAAAATCGGGAAAAATCGGGAAAAAAAAAAATCGGAAAAATCGGAAAAAATTTTGGAAAAAATCGGAAAAAATCGGAAAAAAAATCGGAAAAAATCGGAAGAAATCGGGAAAAAATCGGGAAAAAAATCGGAGAAAATCGGGAAAAATCGGAAGAAAATCGGGAAAAAAATCGGAGAAAATCGGAAAAAAAATTCGGAAAAAATCGGGAAAAAAATCGGAAAAAATCGGAAAAAAATTTCGGAAAAAATCGGAAAAAATCGGAAAAAATCGGGAAAAAATCGGGGAAAAAATCGGAAAAAAATCGGAGAAAATCGGAATTTTTTTTTGGAAAAAATCGGAAAAAATCGGAAAAAAAATCGGAAAAAATCGGAAAAAAAATTCGGAAAAAATCGGGAAAAATCGGAAAAAAAATTCGGAAAAAAACGGAAAAAATCGGAAAAAAAATCGGAAAAAATCGGGAAAAAATCGGGGAAAATCGGGAAAAAATCGGGAAAAAATCGGGAAAAAAATCGGAGAAAATCGGAAAAAAAAAAAAATTGGAAAAAATCGGAAAAAATCGGAAAAAAAATCGGAAAAAATCGGAAAAAATCGGAAAAAAATCGGGAAAAAAATCGGAGAAAATCGGGAAAAATCGGAAAAAATCGGGAAAAAAATCGGAGAAAATCGGAAAAAAAATTCGGAAAAAATCGGAAAAAAATCGGAAAAAATCGGAAAAAAAATTCGGAAAAAATCGGAAAAAATCGGAAAAAATCGGGAAAAAAAAAAATCGGAAAAAATCGGGAAAAAAATCGGAGAAAATCGGAATTTTTTTTTGGAAAAAATCGGAAAAAATCGGAAAAAAAATCGGAAAAAATCGGAAAAAAAATTCGGAAAAAATCGGGAAAAATCGGAAAAAAAATTCGGAAAAAAACGGAAAAAATCGGAAAAAAAATCGGAAAAAATCGGGAAAAAATCGGAGAAAATCGGGAAAAATCGGAAAAAAATCGGGAAAAAAATCGGAGAAAATCGGGAAAAATCGGGAAAAATCGGGAAAAAATCGGGAAAAAAATCGGAGAAAATCGGGAAAAATCGGAAAAAAATCGGGAAAAAAATCGGAGAAAATCGGAAAAAAAAATCGGAAAAAATCGGAAAAAATCGGGAAAAAATCGGGGAAAAAATCGGAGAAAATCGGGAAAAATCGGAAAAAAATCGGAAAAATCGGGAAAAATCGGAAAATAAAAAAATCGGAAAAAATCGGGAAAAAAATCGGAGAAAATCGGGAAAAATCGGGAAAAAAATCGGAGAAAATCGGAAAAAAATTCGGAAAAAATCGGAGAAAATCGGGAAAAATCGGAAAAAAATCGGGAAAAAAATCGGAGGAAATCGGGAAAAATCGGAAAAAAATCGGGAAAAAAATCGGAGAAAATCGGAAAAAAATGTTGGAAAAAATCGGAAAAAATCGGTAAAAAAATCGGAAAAAATCGGGAAAAAAATCGGAGAAAATCGGAAAAAAAAAATCGGAAAAAATCGGGAAAAATCGGAAAAAAAAAAATCGGAAAAAATCGGAAAAAATCGGAAAAAAATCGGAAAAATCGGGAAAAATCGGAAAAAAATCGGAAAAAATCGGGAAAAAAATCGGAGAAAATCGGGAAAAATCGGGAAAAAAATCGGAGAAAATCGGAAAAAAAATCGGAAAAAATCGGAGAAAATCGGGAAAAATCGGAAAAAAAATCGGAAAAAATCGGAGAAAATCGGGAAAAATCGGAAAAAAATCGGGAAAAAAATCGGAGAAAATCGGAAAAAAATGTTGGAAAAAATCGGAAAAAATCGGAAAAAAAATCGGAAAAAATCGGAAAAAAATCGGAGAAAAAATCGGAAAAAAAATCGGAAAAAATCGGGAAAAATCGGAAAAAAAATCGGAAAAAATCGGAAAAAATCGGAAAAATCGGAAAAAAATCGGAGAAAAAAATCGGAAAAATCGGAAAATAAATCGGAAAAAATCGGGAAAAAAATCGGAAAAAAAATCGGAAAAAATCGGGAAAAATCGGAAAAAAAATCGGAAAAAATCGGAAAAAATCGGAAAAAAAATCGGAAAAAATCGGGAAAAAATCGGGAAAAAATCGGAAAAAATCGGGAAAAAAATCGGGAAAAAAATCGGAAAAAAATCGGAAAAATCGGGAAAAATCGGAAAAAATCGGGAAAAAAAAAAAATCGGAGAAAATCGGGAAAAATCGGAAAAAAATCGGGAAAAAAATCGGAGAAAATCGGAAAAAAAATCGGAAAAAATCGGAAAAAATCGGAAAATAAATCGGAAAAAATCGGGAAAAAATCGGGAAAAAATCGGAGAAAATCGGGAAAAATCGGAAAAAAATCGGAAAAAATCGGGAAAAAAATCGGAAAAAATCGGGAAAAATCGGAAAAAAAATCGGAAAAAATCGGAAAAAATCGGAAAAAAAATCGGAAAAAATCGGAAAAAATCGGAAAAAAAATCGGAAAAAATCGGAAAAAATCGGAAAAAAATCGGAAAAAATCGGGAAAAATCGGAAAAAAATCGGGAAAAAAATCGGAGAAAAAATCGGGAAAAAAATCGGGAAAAATCGGAAAAAAATCGGAAAAAAAAAAAAATCGGAGAAAATCGGGAAAAATCGGAAAAAAATCGGGAAAAAAATCGGAGAAAATCGGAAAAAAAATCGGAAAAAATCGGAAAAAATCGGAAAATAAATCGGAAAAAATCGGGAAAAAATCGGAAAAAAATCGGAAAAAAATCGGGAAAAATCGGGAAAAAAATCGGAGAAAATCGGAAAAAAAATCGGAAAAAATCGGAAAAAATCGGAAAAAAAAAATCGGAAAAAATCGGAAAAAATCGGAAAAAATCGGAAAAATCGGGAAAAATCGGAAAAAAATCGGGAAAAAATCGGAAAAAATCGGAAAAAATCGGAAAAAATCGGGAAAAAAATCGGAGAAAATCGGGAAAAATCGGAAAAAAAATCGGAAAAAAATCGGAAAAAATCGGAAAAAATCGGAAAAAATCGGAAAAAATCGGAAAAAAAATCGGAAAAAATCGGGAAAAATCGGAAAATAATCGGAAAAAAATCGGGAAAAATCGGAAAAAAAATCGGAAAAAATCGGAAAAAATCGGAAAAAAAATCGGAAAAAATCGGGAAAAAATCGGGAAAAAATCGGAAAAAATCGGAAAAATCGGAAAAAAATCGGAAAAAATCGGAAAAAAATCGGAGAAAATCGGGAAAAATCGGAAAAAAATCGGGAAAAAAATCGGAGAAAATCGGAAAAAAAATTCGGAAAAAATCGGAAAAAATCGGAAAAAAATCGGAAAAAATCGGGAAAAAAAATCGGAAAAAAAATCGGAAAAAAATCGGAAAAAAATCGGAGAAAAAAAAATCGGAAAAAAATCGGAAAAAAATCGGGAAAAAAAAAAAATCGGAAAAAATCGGGAAAAATCGGAAAATAAATCGGAAAAAATCGGAAAAAATCGGAAAAAAATCGGAAAAATCGAACAAAAATCGGGAAAAAAAATCGGGAAAAATCGGGAAAAAAATCGGAAAAAAATCGGAAAAAATCGGAAAAAAATCGGAGAAAATCGGAAAAATCGGAAAAAAATCGGAAAAAATCGGAAAAAATCGGAAAAAATCGGAAAAAAAATCGGAAAAAATCGGAAAAAATCGGAAAAAAATCGGAAAAAATCGGAAAAAATCGGAAAAAAATCGGAGAAAATCGGAAAAAAATCGGAAAAAAATCGGAAAAAAATCGGAAAAAAATCGGAAAAAATCGGGAAAAATCGGAAAAAAAATCGGAAAAAATCGGAAAAAATCGGAAAAAAAATCGGAAAAAATCGGAAAAAATCGGAAAAAAATCGGAAAAAATCGGAAAAAAATCGGAAAAAATCGGAAAAAATCGGAAAAAAATCGGAAAAAATCGGAAAAAAATCGGAAAAAAAATCGGAAAAAAAAAAAATCGGAAAAATCGGAAAAATCGGAAAAAATCGGGAAAAAATCGGAAAAAAATCGGAAAAAATCGGAAAAAAATCGGAAAAAAATCGGAAAAAAATCGGAGAAAATCGGAAAAAAAAATCGGAAAAAATCGGAAAAAATCGGAAAAAAAATCGGAAAAAATCGGAAAAAATCGGGAAAAAAATCGGAGAAAATCGGGAAAAATCGGAAAAAAATCGGAAAAAAATCGGGAAAAAAATCGGAAAAAATCGGAAAAAATCGGAAAAAAATCGGAAAAAAATCGGAGAAAATCGGAAAAAAAATTCGGAAAAAATCGGAAAAAATCGGAAAAAAATCGGAAAAAAATCGGAAAAAATCGGGAAAAAAATCGGAAAAAAATCGGAAAAAAATCGGAAAAAAAAAATCGGAAAAAAATCGGAAAAAAATCGGGAAAAAAATCGGAAAAAATCGGGAAAAATCGGAAAAAAATCGGAAAAAAATCGGAAAAAATCGGAAAAAAATCGGAAAAAAATCGGAAAAAAATCGGAAAAATCGGAAAAAAAAAAAATCGGAAAAAATCGGGAAAAAATCGGAAAAAAAAAAATCGGAAAAAATCGGAAAAATCGGAAAAAAATCGGGAAAAAAATCGGAAAAAAAAAAAAAATCGGAAAAAATCGGAAAAAATCGGAAAAAAAATCGGAAAAAATCGGAAAAAATCGGAAAAAAATCGGAAAAAATCGGAAAAAAAATCGGAAAAAAAATCGGAAAAAAAAATCGGAAAAAATCGGAAAAAATCGGAAAAAAATCGGAGAAAATCGGGAAAAATCGGGAAAAAAATCGGAAAAAAAAATCGGAAAAAAAATTCGGAAAAAATCGGAAAAAATCGGAAAAAAAAAAAAATCGGAAAAAATCGGAAAAAAAATCGGAAAAAATCGGAAAAAATCGGAAAAAAAATCGGAAAAAATCGGAAAAAATCGGAAAAAAAATCGGAAAAAATCGGAAAAAAATCGGAAAAAAATCGGAAAAAAATCGGAAAAAATCGGAAAAAATCGGAAAAAAATCGGAAAAAAATCGGAAAAAATCGGAAAAAAAATCGAAAAAAATCGGAAAAAATCGGAAAAAAATCGGAAAAAATCGGAAAAAATCGGAAAAAAAATCGGAAAAAAATCGGAAAAAAATCGGAAAAAATCGGAAAAAAAATCGGAAAAAAAAAATCGGAAAAAAATCGGAAAAAATCGGAAAAAATCGGGAAAAATCGGAAAAAAAAAAATCGGGAAAAAAATCGGAGAAAATCGGAAAAAATCGGAAAAAAATCGGGAAAAAATCGGAAAAAATCGGAAAAAATCGGAAAAAAAATCGGAAAAAATCGGAAAAAAATCGGAAAAAAATCGGAAAAATCGGAAAAAATCGGAAAAAAAAAAAATCGGAAAAAATCGGGAAAAAAATCGG
Source organism: Oncorhynchus clarkii lewisi (assembly GCF_045791955.1). Taxonomy (NCBI): domain Eukaryota; kingdom Metazoa; phylum Chordata; class Actinopteri; order Salmoniformes; family Salmonidae; genus Oncorhynchus; species Oncorhynchus clarkii. The sequence goes on along the minus strand of NC_092175.1, from coordinate 31,992,185 downwards.
AGAAAATCGGGAAAAATCGGAAAAAAAATCGGAAAAAAATCGGAAAAAATCGGAAAAAAAATCGGAAAAATCGGAAAAAATCGGAAAAAAATCGGAAAAAATCGGAAAAAAATCGGAAAAAAATCGGAAAAAAATCGGAAAAAATCGGGAAAAAAATCGGAGAAAATCGGAAAAAAAATCGGAAAAAATCGGAAAAAATCGGAAAAAAATCGGAAAAAATCGGAAAAAAAAATCGGAAAAAAATCGGAGAAAATCGGAAAAAATCGGAAAAAAATCGGAAAAAATCGGAAAAAAAAAAATCGGAAAAAATCGGAGAAAATCGGAAAAAATCGGAAAAAAATCGGAAAAAAAATCGGAAAAAATCGGGAAAAATCGGAAAAAAATCAGAAAAAAATCGGAAAAAATCGGAAAAAAATCGGGAAAAATCGGAAAAAATCGGAAAAAAAATCGGAAAAAATCGGGAAAAAAATCGGAAAAAATCGGAAAAAATCGGAAAAAATCGGAAAAAAAAAAAATCGGAAAAAAATCGGAAAAAAAAAAAAAATCGGAAAAAATCGGAAAAAATCGGAAAAAAAATCGGAAAAAATCGGAAAAAATCGGAAAAAAATCGGAAAAAATCGGAAAAATCGGAAAAAAATCGGAAAAAAATCGGAAAAAATCGGAAAAAATCGGAAAAAAATCGGAAAAAAAAAAAAATCGGAAAAAAAAAATCGGAAAAAAATCGGAAAAAAAATCGGAAAAAATCGGAAAAAATCGGAAAAAAAATCGGAAAAAATCGGAAAAAATCGGAAAAAAATCGGAAAAAATCGGAAAAAATCGGAAAAAAATCGGAAAAAATCGGAAAAAAATCGGAAAAAAATCGGAAAAAATCGGAAAAAAATCGGAAAAATCGGGAAAAATCGGAAAAAAATCGGGAAAAAAATCGGAAAAAATCGGAAAAAAAAAATCGGAAAAAATCGGAAAAAAAATCGGAAAAAAAATCGGAAAAAATCGGAAAAAATCGGAAAAAAAATCGGAAAAAAATCGGAAAAAATCGGAAAAAATCGGAAAAAATCGGAAAAAAAAAAAATCGGAAAAAAAATCGGAAAAAATCGGAAAAAAAATCGGAAAAAATCGGAAAAAATCGGAAAAAAATCGGAAAAAATCGGAAAAAAAAAAAATCGGAAAAAATCGGAAAAAATCGGAAAAAAAATCGGAAAAAAATCGGAAAAAATCGGAAAAAAAATCGGAAAAAAAATCGGAAAAAAATCGGAAAAAAATCGGAAAAAATCGGAAAAAATCGGGAAAAAAATCGGAAAAAAATCGGGAAAAAAATCGGAAAAAATCGGAAAAAAAATCGGAAAAAATCGGAAAAAATCGGAAAAAAATCGGAAAAAAAATCGGAAAAAATCGGAAAAAATCGGGAAAAAAAAAAATCGGAGAAAATCGGGAAAAATCGGAAAAAAAATCGGAAAAAAATCGGAAAAAATCGGAAAAAAATCGGAAAAAATCGGAAAAATCGGAAAAAAAATCGGAAAAAAAAAAAAATCGGAAAAAATCGGAAAAAAAATCGGAAAAAAATCGGAAAAAATCCGAAAAAAATCGGAAAAAATCGGAAAAAATCGAAAACAATCGGAAAAAAAATCGGAAAAATCGGGAAAAAAATCGGAAAAAATCGGAAAAAAATCGGAAAAATCGGAAAAAATCGGAAAAAATCGGAAAAAAAAATCGGGAAAAAAATCGGAAAAAATCGGAAAAAATCGGAAAAAATCGGAAAAAATCGGGAAAAAAATCGGAAAAAAAATCGGAAAAAATCGGAAAAAATCGGAAAAAAAATCGGAAAAAATCGGAAAAAATCGGAAAAAAAATCGGAAAAAATCGGAAAAAATCGGAAAAAATCGGAAAAAATCGGGAAAAAAAAAAATCGGAAAAAAATCGGAGAAAATCGGGAAAAAAAAACGGGAAAAAATCGGAAAAATCGGAAAAAATCGGAAAAAAATCGGGAAAAAATCGGAAAAATCGGGAAAAAAAATCGGAAAAAAATCGGAAAAAATCGGAAAAAAAATCGGAAAAAAAATCGGAAAAAATCGGAAAAAATCGGAAAAAAATCGGAAAAAATCGGGAAAAAATCGGAAAAAAATCGGAAAAAAAATCGGAAAAATCGGGAAAAAAATCGGAAAAAAATCGGAAAAAATCGGAAAAAATCGGAAAAAAATAAATCGGAAAAATCGGGAAAAAAATCGGGAAAAAAATCGGAAAAAATCGGAAAAAAAATCGGAAAAAATTGGGAAAAAAATTGGGAAAAAAATTCGGAAAAAATCGGGAAAAATCGGGAAAAAAATCGGAGAAAATCGGGAAAAATCGGAAAAAAAATCGGGAAAAAAATCGGAGAAAATCGGGAAAAAAAATCGGAAAAAATCGGAAAAAATCGGAAAAAAATCGGAAAAAAAAAAATCGGAAAAAAAAAATCGGAAAAAAAATTTCGGAAAAAATCGGAAAAAATCGGAAAAAAAATCGGAAAAAATCGGAAAAAATCGGAAAAAAAATCGGAAAAAATCGGAAAAAATCGGAAAAAAAATCGGAAAAAATCGGGAAAAAATCGGAAAAAATCGGGAAAAATCGGAAAAAAATCAGAAAAAAATCGGAAAAAATCGGAAAAAAAATCGGAAAAAATCGGAAAAAAATCGGAAAAAATCGGAAAAAAAATCGGAAAAAATCGGAAAAAATCGGAAAAAAATCGGAAAAAAAATCGGAAAAAATCGGAAAAAAAATCGGAAAAAATCGGAAAAAATCGGAAAAAAATCGGAAAAAATCGGAAAAAATCGGGAAAAAAATCGGAAAAAATCGGGAAAAATCGGAAAAAAAATCGGAAAAAAATCGGAAAAAATCGGAAAAAATCGGAAAAAAATCGGAAAAAATCGGAAAAAAATCGGAAAAAAATCGGAAAAATCGGAAAAAAAATCGGAAAAAATCGGAAAAAATCGGAAAAAAATCGGAAAAAATCGGGAAAAAATCGGAAAAAAAAAAAAATCGGAAAAAATCGGGAAAAAATCGGAAAAAAATCGGAAAAAATCGGGAAAAAATCGGAAAAAAATCGGAAAAAATCGGAAAAAAAATCGGAAAAAAATCGGAAAAAATCGGGAAAAATCGGAAAAAAATCGGAAAAAATCGGAAAAAAATCGGAAAAAATCGGAAAAAAATCGGAAAAAAATCGGAAAAAATCGGGAAAAAAATCGGAAAAAAAATCGGAAAAAAATCGGAAAAAAATCGGAAAAAAATCGGAAAAAAAATCGGAAAAAAATCGGAAAAAATCGGAAAAAATCGGAAAAAAAATCGGAAAAAATCGGAAAAAAAATCGGAAAAAAAATCGGAAAAAAAATCGGAAAAAATCGGAAAAAATCGGAAAAAAAAAAAATCGGAAAAAATCGGAAAAAATCGGAAAAAAAATCGGAAAAAATCGGAAAAAAAAAATCGGAAAAAAAATCGGAAAAAATCGGAAAAAATCGGAAAAAAATCGGAAAAAAAAAAAAATCGGAAAAAATCGGAAAAAATCGGAAAAAAAATCGGAAAAAATCGGAAAAAATCGGAAAAAAAATCGGAAAAAAAATCGGAAAAAAAATCGGAAAAAATCGGAAAAAATCGGAAAAAAATCGGAAAAAATTGGAAAAAATCGGAAAAAATCGGAAAAAAAATCGGAAAAAATCGGAAAAAATCGGAAAAAAAAAAATCGGAAAAAATCGGGAAAAAATCGGGAAAAAAAAAAATCGGAAAAAAAAAATCGGAAAAAAATCGGAAAAAAATCGGAAAAAATCGGAAAAAAATCGGAGAAAAATCGGGAAAAATCGGAAAAAAATCGGAAAAAAATCGGAGAAAATCGGAAAAAAAATCGGAAAAAATCGGAAAAAATCGGAAAAAAATCGGAAAAAAATCGGAAAAAATCGGAAAAAAAATCGGAAAAAAAAAAAAATCGGAAAAAAATCGGAAAAATCGGGAAAAATCGGAAAAAAATCGGGAAAAAAATCGGGAAAAATCGGAAAAAATCGGAAAAAATCGGAAAAAATCGGAAAAAAATCGGAAAAAATCGGAAAAAATCGGAAAAAATCGGAAAAAAATCGGAAAAAATCGGAAAAAAATCGGAAAAAAATCGGAAAAAATCGGAAAAATCGGGAAAAAAATCGGAAAAAAATCGGAAAAAATCGGGAAAAAAATCGGAAAAAATCGGGAAAAATCGGAAAAAATCGGAAAAAAAATCGGAAAAAATCGGAAAAAAAATCGGAAAAAATCGGAAAAAATCGGAAAAAAAAAAATCGGAAAAAATCGGGAAAAAATCGGAAAAAAAATCGGAAAAAATCGGAAAAAAATCGGAAAAAAATCGGAAAAAAATCGGGAAAAAAATCGGAAAAAAATCGGAAAAAAAAATCGGAAAAAAATCGGAAAAAAAATCGGAAAAAAAAATCGGAAAAAATCGGAAAAAAATCGGAAAAAAAATCGGAAAAAATCGGAAAAAATCGGAAAAAAAATCGGAAAAAATCGGAAAAAATCGGAAAAAAAATCGGAAAAAATCGGAAAAAAATCGGAAAAAATCGGAAAAAATCGGAAAAAAAATCGGAAAAAAATCGGAAAAAATCGGAAAAAAATCGGAAAAAAAATCGGGAAAAATCGGAAAAAAATCGGAAAAAAATCGGAAAAAATCGGAAAAAAAATCGGAAAAAATCGGAAAAAATCGGAAAAAAAATCGGAAAAAATCGGAAAAAATCGGAAAAAAAATCGGAAAAAAAAAAATCGGAAAAAAATCGGAAAAAAAAATCGGAAAAAAAATCGGAAAAAAATCGGAAAAAAATCGGAAAAAAATCGGAAAAATCGGAAAAAAATCGGAAAAAAAAAAAATCGGAAAAAAATCGGAAAAAATCGGAAAAAATCGGAAAAAAAAAATCGGAAAAAAAATCGGAAAAAATCGGGAAAAAATCGGAAAAAATCGGAAAAATCGGAAAAAAATCGGAAAAAAATCGGAAAAATCGGAAAAAAAATCGGAAAAATCGGAAAAAAAAAAAATCGGGAAAAAATCGGGAAAAAAATCGGAAAAATCGGGAAAAATCGGAAAAAAATCGGGAAAAAAATCGGAGAAAATCGGAAAAAAAATCGGAAAAAAAAAATCGGAAAAAATCGGAAAAAATCGGAAAAAAATCGGAAAAAATCGGAAAAAATCGGAAAAAAATCGGAAAAAATCGGGAAAAATCGGAAAAAAATCGGAAAAAATCGGAAAAAAAATCGGAAAAAATCGGAAAAATCGGAAAAAAAATCGGAAAAAATCGGAAAAAATCGGAAAAAAAATCGGAAAAAATCGGAAAAAATCGGAAAAAAAATCGGAAAAAATCGGAAAAAATCGGAAAAAAATCGGAGAAAATCGGGAAAAAAATCGGAAAAAAAAATCGGAAAAAAATCGGAAAAAAATCGGAAAAAAATCGGGAAAAATCGGAAAAAAATCGGGAAAAAAAAAATCGGAAAAAAAAATCGGAAAAAAAAAAAAATCGGAAAAAATCGGAAAAAATCGGAAAAAAAATCGGAAAAAATCGGGAAAAAATCGGGAAAAAAATCGGAGAAAATCGGAAAAAAAATCGGAAAAATCGGAAAAAAATCGGAAAAAATCGGAAAAAAAATCGGAAAAAAATCGGGAAAAATCGGAAAAAAAATCGGAAAAAATCGGAAAAAAATCGGAAAAAAAATCGGAAAAAATCGGAAAAAATCGGAAAAAAATCGGAAAAAAATCGGGAAAAAATCGGAAAAAAATCGGAAAAAAATCGGAAAAAATCGGAAAAAAAATCGGAAAAAATCGGAAAAAAATCGGAAAAAAATCGGAAAAAATCGGAAAAAAAATCGGAAAAAAAAAAAATCGGAAAAAAATCGGAAAAAAATCGGGAAAAATCGGAAAAAAATCGGAAAAAATCGGAAAAAATCGGAAAAAAATCGGAAAAAATCGGAAAAAAATCGGAAAAAATCGGAAAAAAATCGGGAAAAAATCGGAAAAAAATCGGAAAAAAATCGGAAAAAATCGGAAAAATCGGAAAAAAAAAAATCGGAAAAAAAATCGGAAAAAATCGGAAAAAAAATCGGAAAAAATCGGAAAAAATCGGAAAAAAAATCGGAAAAAATCGGAAAAAATCGGAAAAAAAATCGGAAAAAATCGGAAAAAAATCGGAAAAAAAATCGGAAAAAATCGGAAAAAAATCGGAAAAAATCGGAAAAAATCGGAAAAAAAAAAATCGGAAAAAAAAAAAAATCGGAAAAAATCGGAAAAAAAATCGGAAAAAAAATCGTAAAAAATCGGAAAAAATCGGAAAAAAAATCGGAAAAAAAATCGGAAAAAAAAAAAATCGGAAAAAAAATCGGAAAAAAAATCGGAAAAAAATCGGAAAAAATCGGAAAAAAAATCGGAAAAAAAATCGGAAAAAAATCGGAAAAAAATCGGAAAAAAATCGGAAAAAAATCGGAAAAAATCGGGAAAAATCGGAAAAAAATCGGAAAAAAAATCGGAAAAAATCGGAAAAAAAATCGGAAAAAATCGGAAAAAATCGGAAAAAAATCGGAAAAAATCGGAAAAAAATCGGGAAAAAAATCGGAAAAAATCGGAAAAAAATCGGAAAAAATCGGAAAAAAATCGGGAAAAAAATCGGAGAAAATCGGAAAAAAATCGGAAAAAATCGGAAAAAATCGGAAAAAAATCGGAAAAAATCGGGAAAAATCGGAAAAAAATCGGAAAAAAATCGGAAAAAAAATCGGAAAAAATCGGAAAAAAATCGGAAAAAAAATCGGAAAAAATCGGAAAAAAAAAATCGGAAAAAAAATCGGAAAAAATCGGAAAAAATCGGAAAAAAAATCGGAAAAAATCGGGAAAAAATCGGAAAAAATCGGAAAAATCGGGAAAAATCGGAAAAAAATCGGAAAAAAATCGGAAAAAAATCGGAGAAAATCGGAAAAAATCGGAAAAAAATCGGAAAAAAATCGGAAAAAAATCGGAAAAAAAATCGGAAAAAATCGGAAAAAATCGGAAAAAAAATCGGAAAAAATCGGAAAAAATCGGGAAAAAAATCGGAGAAAATCGGGAAAAATCGGAAAAAAATCGGAAAAAATCGGGAAAAAAATCGGAAAAAAAATCGGAAAAAATCGGAAAAATCGGAAAAAAATCGGAAAAAAATCGGAGAAAATCGGAAAAAAAATTCGGGAAAAAAAATTGGAAAAAATCTGAAAAAATCGGAAAAAATCGGAAAAAATCGGAAAATAATCGGAAAAAAATCGGAAAAAATCGGAAAAAAAATCGGAAAAAATCGGGAAAAAATCGGGAAAAAAATCGGAAAAAAATCGGAAAAAATCGGAAAAAATCGGAAAAAAATCGGAAAAAAAATCGGAAAAAATCGGAAAAAAATCGGAAAAAAATCGGAAAAAATCGGAAAAAATCGGAAAAAAATCGGAAAAAATCGGGAAAAATCGGGAAAAATCGGAAAAAAATCGGAAAAAATCGGGAAAAAAATCGGAAAAAATCGGGAAAAATCGGAAAAAAATCGGGAAAAAATCGGAGAAAATCGGAAAAAAAATTCGGAAAAAATCGGAAAAAATCGGAAAATAAATCGGAAAAAATCGGAAAAAATCGGGAAAAAAATCGGAGAAAATCGGAAAAAAAAAAAATCGGAAAAAATCGGAAAAAATCGGAAAAAAATCGGAAAAAATCGGAAAAAATCGGAAAAAAATCGGAAAAAATCGGAAAAAAAATCGGAAAAAATCGGAAAAAATCGGAAAAAAAATCGGAAAAAATCGGAAAAAATCGGAAAAAAAATCGGAAAAAAAAATCGGAAAAAATCGGAAAAAAAATCGGAAAAAATCGGAAAAAAATCGGAAAAAATCGGAAAAATCGGGAAAAATCGGAAAAAAATCGGAAAAAATCGGAAAAAAATCGGAAAAAATCGGAAAAATCGGAAAAAAATCGGAAAAAAATCGGAAAAAATCGGAAAAAAAATCGGAAAAAATCGGAAAAAATCGGAAAAAAATCGGAAAAAATCGGGAAAAAATCGGAAAAAAAAATCGGAAAAAATCGGAAAAAAATAAATCGGAAAAAATCGGAAAAAAATCGGAAAAAAATCGGAAAAAATCGGAAAAAAATCGGAAAAAATCGGAAAAAATCGGAAAAAAATCGGAGAAAATCGGGAAAAATCGGGAAAAAAATCGGAAAAATCGGAAAAAAAATCGGAAAAAATCGGGAAAAATCGGAAAAAAAATCGGAAAAAATCGGAAAAAAATCGGAAAAAAAATCGGAAAAAATCGGAAAAAATCGGAAAAAAAATCGGAAAAAATCGGAAAAAAATCGGAAAAAAATCGGAGAAAATCGGAAAAAATCGGAAAAAAATCGGAAAAAATCGGAAAAAAATCGGAAAAAATCGGAAAAAAAAATCGGAAAAAAATCGGAAAAAAATCGGAGAAAATCGGAAAAAAAATCGGAAAAAATCGGAAAAAATCGGAAAAAAAATCGGAAAAAATCGGGAAAAAATCGGGGAAAAAAATCGGAAAAAAATCGGAAAAAAAATCGGAGGGAAAAATCGGAAAAAAATCGGGAAAAAAATCGGAAAAATCGGAAAAAAAATCGGAAAAAAATCGGAAAAAAATCGGAAAAAAATCGGAAAAAAATCGGAAAAATCGGAAAATCGGAAAAAATCGGGAAAAAATCGGAAAAAAATCGGAAAAAAAATCGGAAAAAAATCGGAAAAAAATCGGGAAAAAAATCGGAAAAAATCGGAAAAAATCGGAAAAAAAAAAAATCGGAAAAAAATCGGAAAAAAATCGGGAAAAAAAAAATCGGAAAAAAAATCGGGAAAAATCGGAAAAAAATCGGAAAAAAATCGGAGAAAATCGGAAAAAAAATCGGAAAAAATCGGAAAAAATCGGAAAAAAATCGGAAAAAATCGGAAAAAATCGGAAAAAAATCGGAAAAAATCGGGAAAAAAATCGGAAAAAAATCGGAGAAAAAAATCGGAAAAAAAATCGGAAAAAATCGGAAAAAATCGGAAAAAAAATCGGAAAAAATCGGAAAAAATCGGAAAAAAAATCGGAAAAAATCGGAAAAAATCGGAAAAAAAATCGGAAAAAATCGGGAAAAAATCGGGAAAAAATCGGAAAAAATCGGGAAAAATCGGGAAAAAATCGGAAAAAAATCGGAAAAAAAATCGGAAAAAATCGGGAAAAATCGGAAAAAAATCGGAAAAAAATCGGAGAAAATCGGAAAAAAAATCGGAAAAAATCGGAAAAAATCGGAAAAAAATCGGAAAAAATCGGAAAAAAAAAATCGGAAAAAATCGGAAAAAATCGGAAAAAAATCGGGAAAAAAATCGGAAAAATCGGAAAAAAAATCGGAAAAAAAAAAATCGGAAAAAAATCGGGAAAAAATCGGAAAAAATCGGAAAAAAATCGGAAAAAAATCGGAAAAAAATCGGGAAAAATCGGAAAAAAATCGGAAAAAATCGGAAAAAAATCGGAAAAAAAATCGGAAAAAAAATCGGAAAAAAATCGGAAAAAATCGGGAAAAAAATCGGAAAAAAATCGGAAAAAATCGGAGAAAATCGGAAAAAAAATTCGGAAAAAATCGGAAAAAATCGGAAAAAAATCGGAAAAAATCGGGAAAAAATCGGAAAAAAATCGGAAAAAAAATCGGAAAAAAATCGGAAAAAAATCGGAAAAAATCGGAAAAAATCGGAAAAAAAAAAAATCGGAAAAAAATCGGAAAAAATCGGGAAAAAAAAAATCGGAAAAAAATCGGAAAAAAATCGGAAAAAAATCGGAAAAAATCGGAAAAATCGGAAAAAAATCGGAAAAAATCGGAAAAAATCGGAAAAAATCGGAAAAAATCGGGAAAAATCGGAAAAAAATCGGAAAAAAATCGGAAAAAATCGGGAAAAAATCGGAAAAAATCGGAAAAAAATCGGAAAAAATCGGAAAAAAATCGGAAAAAATCGGGAAAAATCGGAAAAAAATCGGAAAAAAATCGGAAAAATCGGAAAAAAAAAAAAAATCGGAAAAAATCGGAAAAAATCGGAAAAAAAATCGGAAAAAATCGGGAAAAAATCGGGAAAAAAATCGGAGAAAATCGGGAAAAATCGGGAAAAAAATCGGAGAAAATCGGAAAAAAAATTCGGAAAAAATCGGGAAAAATCGGAAAAAAATCGGAAAAAATCGGAAAAAATCGGAAAAAAAATCGGAAAAAATCGGAAAAAATCGGAAAAAAAATCGGAAAAAATCGGGAAAAAATCGGGAAAAAATCGGAAAAATCGGAAAAATCGAAAAAAATCGGAAAAAAATCGGAAAAAAATCGGAAAAAAATCGGGAAAAATCGGAAAAAAAAAAATCGGAAAAAAATCGGAAAAAAAATCGGAAAAAAATCGGAAAAAAAATCGGAAAAAATCGGAAAAAATCGGAAAAAAATCGGAAAAAATCGGAAAAAATCGGGAAAAAATCGGAAAAATCGGGAAAAAAATCGGAAAAAAATCGGAAAAAATCGGAAAAAAAATCGGAAAAAAATCGGGAAAAAAATCGGAAAAAAATCGGAAAAAATCGGGAAAAATCGGAAAAAAAATCGGGAAAAAAATCGGAAAAAATCGGGAAAAATCGGAAAAAATCGGAAAAAAATCGGAAAAAATCGGGAAAAAAATCGGAGAAAATCGGGAAAAATCGGAAAAAAATCGGGAAAAAAATCGGAGAAAATCGGAAAAAAAATCGGAAAAAATCGGAAAAAATCGGAAAATAAATCGGAAAAAATCGGGAAAAAATCGGAAAAAAAATCGGAAAAAATCGGGAAAAATCGGAAAAAAAATCGGAAAAAAATCGGGAAAAAAATCGGAAAAAAAAAAAAAATCGGAAAAAAATCGGAAAAAATCGGAAAAAAAATCGGAAAAAATCGGAAAAAATCGGAAAAAAAATCGGAAAAAATCGGAAAAAAATCGGGAAAAAAATCGGAGAAAATCGGGAAAAATCGGAAAAAAATTCGGAAAAAATCGGAAAAAAAATCGGAAAAAATCGGAAAAAATCGGAAAAAAATCGGAAAAAATCGGAAAAAATCGGAAAAAATCGGAAAAAATCGGAAAAAATCGGAAAAAAAATCGGAAAAAATCGGAAAAAATCGGAAAAAAATCGGGAAAAAAATCGGAAAAATCGGAAAAAAAATCGGAAAAAATCGGAAAAAAATCGGAAAAAAATCGGAAAAAATCGGAAAAAATCGGAAAAAAAATCGGAAAAAATCGGAAAAAATCGGAAAAAAATCGGAAAAAATCGGGAAAAAAATCGGAAAAAATCGGAAAAAAATCGGAAAAAAATCGGAAAAAAATCGGAAAAAAATCGGGAAAAATCGGAAAAAAATCGGAAAAAAAATCGGAAAAAATCGGAAAAAAATCGGAAAAAAATCGGAAAAAATCGGAAAAAAATCGGAAAAAAAAAAAAATCGGAAAAAATCGGAAAAAATCGGAAAAAAAATCGGAAAAAATCGGAAAAAAATCGGAAAAAATCGGAAAAAATCGGAAAAAAATCGGAAAAAATCGGAAAAAAATCGGGAAAAAAATCGGAAAAAAATCGGAAAAAAATCGGAAAAAAATCGGAAAAAATCGGAAAAAAAATCGGAAAAAATCGGGAAAAATCGGAAAAAAAATCGGAAAAAATCGGAAAAAATCGGAAAAAAAATCGGAAAAAATCGGAAAAAAAAAAAATCGGAAAAAAAATCGGAAAAAAAAATCGGAAAAAATCGGAAAAAATCGGAAAAAATCGGAAAAAAATCGGAAAAAAAATCGGAAAAAATCGGAAAAAAATCGGAAAAAATCGGGAAAAATCGGAAAAAAATCGGAAAAAAAATCGGAAAAAATCGGAAAAAAAATCGGAAAAAATCGGAAAAAAAATCGGAAAAAATCGGAAAAAATCGGAAAAAAAATCGGAAAAAATCGGAAAAAATCGGAAAAAAATCGGAAAAATCGGGAAAAATCGGAAAAAAATCGGGAAAAAAATCGGAAAAAATCGGAAAAAAAATCGGAAAAAATCGGAAAAAATCGGAAAATAAATCGGAAAAAATCGGGAAAAAATCGGAGAAAAATCGGAGAAAAAATCGGGAAAAATCGGAAAAAAATCGGGAAAAAAATCGGAAAAAAAATTCGGAAAAAATCGGGAAAAATCGGAAAAAAAATCGGAAAAAATCGGAAAAAATCGGAAAAAAAATTCGGAAAAAATCGGAAAAAATCGGAAAAAAAATCGGAAAAAATCGGAAAAAAATCGGAAAAAATCGGAAAAATCGGAAAAAAAAAAATCGGAAAAAATCGGGAAAAAATCGGAAAAAATCGGAAAAAATCGGAAAAAATCGGAAAAAAAAAAAATCGGAAAAAAATCGGAGAAAATCGGAAAAAAAATCGGAAAAAATTGGAAAAAATCGGAAAAAAATCGGAAAAAATCGGAAAAAATCGGAAAAAAATCGGGAAAAAAATCGGGAAAAAAATCGGAAAAAGTCGGAAAAAATCGGAAAAAAATCGGAAAAAAAATCGGAAAAAAATCGGAAAAAATCGGAAAAATCGGAAAAAAATCGGAAAAAAATCGGAAAAAATCGGAAAAAAAATCGGAAAAAATCGGAAAAAATCCGAAAAAAATCGGAAAAAAATCGGAAAAAACCGGAAAAAATTGGAAAAAATCGGAAAAAAATCGGAAAAAATCGGAAAAAATTGGAAAAAATCGGAAAAAAATCGGAAAAAAATCGGAAAAATCGGAAAAAATCGGAAAAAAAATCGGGAAAAAAATCGGAAAAAAAAAAAATCGGAAAAAATCGGAAAAAATCGGAAAAAATCGGAAAAAAATCGGGAAAAAATCGGAAAAAAATCGGAAAAAATCGGGAAAAATCGGAAAAAAATCGGAAAAAAATCGGAAAAAATCGGAAAAAAAATCGGAAAAAATCGGAAAAAATCGGAAAAAAATCGGAAAAAATCGGAAAAAAATCGGAAAAAAAAAAAAATCGGAGAAAAAAATCGGAAAAAATCGGGAAAAAAATCGGAAAAAAATCGGAAAAAAAAAAATCGGAAAAAAAATCGGAAAAAATCGGGAAAAATCGGAAAAAAAATCGGAAAAAATCGGAAAAAATCGGAAAAAAAATCGGAAAAAATCGGAAAAAATCGGAAAAAAAATCGGAAAAAATCGGAAAAAATCGGGGAAAAAATCGAAAAAAATCGGAAAAAATCGGGAAAAATCGGAAAAAAATCGGAAAAAAATCGGAAAAAAAATCGGAAAAAAAATCGGAAAAAATCGGAAAAAATCGGAAAAAAATCGGAAAAAATCGGAAAAAATCGGAAAAAAATCGGAGAAAATCGGAAAAAATCGGAAAAAAATCGGAAAAATCGGAAAAAAAATCGGAAAAAAAATCGGAAAAAATCGGAAAAAAAATCGGAAAAAAAATCGGAAAAAATCGGAAAAAATCGGAAAAAAATCGGAAAAAATCGGAAAAAATCGGGAAAAATCGGAAAAAAATCGGAAAAAATCGGGAAAAAAATCGGAGAAAAAATCGGGAAAAAAAAAAAATCGGAAAAAATCGGAAAAAAAAAAAATCGGAAAAAATCGGAAAAAATCGGAAAAAAAATCGGAAAAAATCGGAAAAAATCGGAAAAAAATCGGAAAAAAATCGGGAAAAAAATCGGAAAAAAAATCGGAAAAAATCGGAAAAAAAAAAAATCGGGAAAAAAATCGGAAAAAAATCGGAAAAAATCGGGAAAAATCGGAAAAAAATCGGAAAAAAATCGGAGAAAATCGGAAAAAAAATCGGAAAAAAAATCGGAAAAAAATCGGGAAAAAATCGGAAAAAAATCGGAGAAAATCGGGAAAAAATCGGAAAAAAATCGGGAAAAAAATCGGAGAAAATCGGAAAAAAAATCGGAAAAAATCGGAAAAAATCGGAAAATCGGGAAAAAATCGGAAAAAATCGGAAAAAAATCGGAAAAAAATCGGAAAAATCGGAAAAAAAATCGGAAAAAATCGGAAAAAAAATCGGAAAAAATCGGAAAAAAATCGGAAAAAAATCGGGAAAAATCGGAAAAAAAATCGGAAAAAATCGGAAAAAATCGGAAAAAAATCGGAAAAAAATCGGAAAAAAATCGGAAAAAAAATCGGAAAAAATCGGAAAAAATCGGAAAAAAAAAAATCGGAAAAAATCGGAAAAAATCGGAAAAAAATCGGAAAAAAAATCGGGAAAAAAATCGGAGAAAATCGGAAAAAAAATCGGAAAAAAATCGGGAAAAAAATCGGAAAAAAATCGGAAAAAATCGGGAAAAAAATCGGAAAAAAATCGGAAAAAATCGGAAAAAATCGGAAAAAAAATCGGAAAAAAAAAAATCGGGAAAAAATCGGAAAAAAATCGGAGAAAATCGGAAAAATCGGAAAAAAATCGGAAAAAAATCGGAAAAAATCGGAAAAAAAATCGGAAAAAATCGGAAAAAATCGGAAAAAAATCGGAAAAAAAAAATCGGGAAAAAATCGGAAAAAATCGGGAAAAAAATCGGAAAAAATTGGGAAAAAATCGGAAAAAAATCGGAGAAAATCGGAAAAAAAATCGGAAAAAATCGGGAAAAATCGGAAAAAAAAAAATCGGAAAAAATCGGAAAAAAATCGGAAAAAATCGGAAAAAATCGGAAAAAATCGGAAAAAAAATCGGAAAAAATCGGAAAAAAATCGGAAAAAATCGGAAAAAAATCGGAAAAAAAATCGGAAAAAATCGGAAAAAATCGGGAAAAAAATCGGAAAAAATCGGAAAAAATCGGAAAAAATCGGGAAAAATCGGAAAAAAAATCGGAAAAAATCGGAAAAAAAAAAAAATCGGAAAAAAAATCGGAAAAAATCGGAAAAAATCGGAAAAAAAATCGGAAAAAATCGGAAAAAATCGGAAAAAATCGGAAAAAAATCGGAAAAAAATCGGAAAAAAATCGGAAAAAAATCGGAAAAAATCGGGAAAAATCGGAAAAAAATCGGAAAAAAATCGGAAAAAATCGGAAAAAAAATCGGAAAAAATCGGAAAAAATCGGAAAAAATCGGAAAAAAAAAAATCGGAAAAAATCGGAAAAAAATCGGAAAAAAATCGGAAAAATCGGAAAAAAAATCGGAAAAAATCGGAAAAAATCGGAAAAAAAATCGGAAAAAAAATCGGAAAAAATCGGGAAAAAATCGGAGAAAATCGGGAAAAATCGGGAAAAAAATCGGAGAAAATCGGGAAAAATCGGAAAAAAAAATCGGAAAAAATCGGAAAAAAATCGGAAAAAAATCGGAAAAAAATCGGAAAAAAAATCGGAAAAAAATCGGAAAAAATCGGAAAAAAATCGGAAAAAATCGGGAAAAATCGGAAAAAAAATCGGAAAAAATCGGAAAAAATCGGAAAAAAAATCGGAAAAAATCGGAAAAAAATCGGAAAAAAAATCGGAAAAAATCGGAAAAAAAATCGGAAAAAATCGGAAAAAATCGGGAAAAAAATCGGAAAAATCGGAAAAAAATCGGAAAAAAATCGGAAAAAAATCGGAAAAAATCGGAAAAAAAAAATCGGAAAAAATCGGAAAAAAATCGGAAAAAAATCGGAAAAAATCGGAAAAAATCGGAAAAAAATCGGAAAAAATCGGAAAAAAATCGGAAAAAAAATCGGAAAAAATCGGGAAAAAATCGGAAAAAAATCGGAAAAAAAATCGGAAAAAATCGGAAAAAATCGGGAAAAAAATCGGAAAAAATCGGGAAAAAAATCGGAGAAAATCGGGAAAAATCGGAAGAAAATCGGAAAAAAAATTCGGAAAAAATCGGAAAAAATCGGAAAAAAAATCGGAAAAAATCGGAAAAAATCGGGAAAAAAATCGGAAAAATCGGGAAAAATCGGGAAAAAAATCGGAAAAAAAAAATCGGAAAAAAAATCGGAAAAAAAATCGGAAAAAATCGGAAAAAATCGGAAAAAAAAAAAAATCGGAAAAAATCGGAAAAAATCGGAAAAAAAATCGGAAAAAATCGGAAAAAATCGGAAAAAAATCGGAAAAATCGGGAAAAATCGGAAAAAAATCGGAAAAAATCGGAAAAAAATCGGAAAAAATCGGAAAAAAATCGGAAAAAATCGGAAAAAAAATCGGAAAAAAATCGGAAAAAAAAAAATCGGAAAAATCGGGAAAAAAATCGGAAAAAATCGGAAAAAATCGGAAAAAATAAATCGGAAAAAATCGGGAAAAAATCGGAAAAAAATCGGAGAAAATCGGGAAAAATCGGAAAAAAATCGGAAAAAAATCGGAAAAAATCGGGAAAAATCGGAAAAAAAAAAAATCGGAAAAAAAATCGGAAAAAATCGGGAAAAAAATCGGAAAAAATCGGAAAAAATCGGAAAAAAATCGGAAAAAAATCGGAAAAAATCGGAAAAAAATCGGAAAAAATCGGAAAAATCGGAAAAAAATCGGAAAAAAATCGGAAAAAAATCGGAAAAAAAATCGGAAAAAATCGGAAAAAATCGGAAAAAAAATCGGAAAAAATCGGAAAAAATCGGAAAAAAAATCGGAAAAAATCGGAAAAAAAATCGGAAAAAAAAAAATCGGAAAAAATCGGAAAAAATCGGAAAAAATCGGAAAAATCGGAAAAAAATCGGGAAAAAATCGGAAAAAAATCGGAGAAAAAAAAATCGGAAAAAAATCGGAAAAAAATCGGAGAAAATCGGAAAAAAAATTCGGAAAAAATCGGAAAAAATCGGAAAATAAATCGGAAAAAATCGGAAAAAATCGGAAAAAATCGGAAAAAAATCGGGAAAAAAATCGGAGAAAAAAATCGGAAAAAATCGGAAAAAAATCGGAAAAAAATCGGAAAAAATCGGAAAAATCGGAAAAAAATCGGAAAAAATCGGAAAAAATCGGAAAAAAAATCGGAAAAAATCGGAAAAAATCGGAAAAAAATCGGAAAAAATCGGAAAAAATCGGAAAAAAAATCGGAGAAAATCGGAAAAAAAAAAAATCGGAAAAAATCGGAAAAAATCGGAAAAAAAATCGGAAAAAATCGGAAAAAATCGGAAAAAAAAAAAATCGGAAAAAATCGGGAAAAAATCGGGAAAAAAATCGGAAAAAATCGGAAAAAATCGGAAAAAAATCGGAAAAAATCGGAAAAAAAATCGGAAAAAAAATCGGAAAAAATCGGAAAAAATCGGAAAAAAAATCGGAAAAAATCGGAAAAAATCGGAAAAAAAATCGGAAAAAATCGGAAAAAATCGGGAAAAAAATCGGAGAAAATCGGAAAAATCGGAAAAAAATCGGGAAAAAAATCGGAAAAAAAAAAATCGGAAAAAATCGGAAAAAAATCGGAAAAAATCGGAAAAAATCGGAAAAAAATCGGAAAAAATCGGAAAAAAAATCGGAAAAAAAATCGGAAAAATCGGAAAAAATCGGAAAAAAATCGGAAAAAATCGGAAAAAATCGGAAAAAATCGGAAAAAAATCGGGAAAAATCGGAAAAAAATCGGGAAAAAAATCGGAAAAAATCGGGAAAAATCGGGAAAAAAATCGGAAAAAAATCGGAAAAAAATCGGAAAAAAAATCGGAGAAAATCGGGAAAAATCGGAAAAAAATCGGAAAAAAATCGGAAAAAATCGGAAAAAAAATCGGAAAAAATCGGAAAAAATCGGAAAAAAAATCGGAAAAAATCGGGAAAAAATCGGAAAAAAATCGGAGAAAATCGGGAAAAATCGGAAAAAAAATCGGAAAAAATCGGGAAAAAATCGGGAAAAAATCGGAGAAAAATCGGGAAAAAAATCGGAAAAAAATCGGAAAAAAATCGGAGAAAAAAATCGGAAAAAAAATCGGAAAAAATCGGAAAAAATCGGAAAAAAATCGGAAAAAATCGGAAAAAATCGGGAAAAAAATCGGAAAAAATCGGGAAAAATCGGAAAAAAAATCGGAAAAAAATCGGAAAAAAATCGGGAAAAAAAAAAATCGGAAAAAAAAATCGGAAAAATCGGAAAAAAATCGGAAAAAAATCGGAAAAAATCGGAAAAAAAATTCGGAAAAAATCGGGAAAAATCGGAAAAAAAATCGGAAAAAATCGGGAAAAAATCGGGAAAAAAATTCGGAAAAAATCGGAAAAAATCGGAAAAAATCGGGAAAAATCGGAAAAAAAATCGGAAAAAATCGGAAAAAATCGGAAAAAAAATTCGGAAAAAATCGGAAAAAATCGGAAAAAAAATCGGAAAAAATCGGAAAAAATCGGGAAAAATCGGGAAAAATCGGAAAAAAAATCGGAAAAAAATCGGAGAAAATCGGGAAAAATCGGGAAAAATCGGAAAAAAATCGGAAAAAATCGGAAAAAAAATCGGAGAAAATCGGGAAAAATCGGAAAAAAATCGGAAAAAAATCGGAGAAAATCGGAAAAAATCGGAAAAAAATCGGAAAAAATCGGGAAAAAATCGGAAAAAAATCGGAAAAAAATCGGGAAAAAAATCGGAGAAAATCGGAAAAAAATCGGAAAAAAATCGGAAAAAATCGGAGAAAATCGGGAAAAAATCGGAAAAAATCGGGAAAAAATCGGGAAAAAAATCGGAGAAAATCGGGAAAAATCGGAAAAAATCGGAAAAAAATCGGAAAAAATCGGAAAAAAATCGGAAAAAATCGGAAAAAATCGGAAAAAATCGGAAAAAAATCGGAAAAAAATCGGAGAAAATCGGGAAAAATCGGAAAAAAATCGGGAAAAAAATCGGAGAAAAATCGGAAAAAAATCGGAAAAAATCGGAAAAAATCGGAAAAAAATCGGAAAAAATCGGGAAAAAAATCGGAAAAAATCGGAAAAAAAATTCGGAAAAAATCGGGAAAAATCGGAAAAAAAATCGGAAAAAATCGGAAAAAATTCGAAAAAAAATCAGAAAAAATCGGAAAAAATCGGAAAAAAATCGAAAAAAAATCGGGAAAAAAATCGGAAAAAAATCGGAAAAAAATCGGAAAAAAAATCGGAAAAATCGGGAAAAATCGGAAAAAATCGGAAAAAAATCGGAAAAAAATCGGGAAAAATCGGAAAAAAATCGGAAAAAAATCGGAAAAAATCGGAAAAAAAAAAAATCGGAAAAAATCGGAAAAAAACCGGAAAAAAATCGGAAAAAAATCGGAAAAAATCGGAAAAAAATCGGAAAAAATCGGGAAAAATCGGAAAAAAATCGGAAAAAATCGGAAAAAATATCGGAAAAAATCGGGAAAAATCGGAAAAAAATCGGAAAAAATCGGGAAAAATCGGAAAAAAAATCGGAAAAAATCGGAAAAAATCGGAAAAAAAATCGGAAAAAATCGGGAAAAAATCGGAAAAAATCGGAGAAAATCGGGAAAAATCGGAAAAAAATCGGAAAAAATCGGGAAAAAAAAATCGGAAAAATCGGGAAAAATCGGAAAAAAATCGGAAAAAAATCGGAAAAAAAATCGGAAAAAAAATCGGAAAAAATCGGAAAAAATCGGAAAAAAATCGGAAAAAATCGGAAAAAAATCGGAAAAAAATCGGGAAAAAAATCGGAAAAAAATCGGAAAAAATCGGAAAAAAATCGGAAAAAAATCGGAAAAAAATCGGAAAAAATCGGGAAAAATCGGAAAAAAATCGGAAAAAAATCGGAAAAAAATCGGAAAAAATCGGAAAAAATCGGAAAATAAATCGGAAAAAATCGGAAAAAATCGGAAAAAAAAAAAATCGGAAAAAATCGGGAAAAATCGGGAAAAATCGGAAAAAAATCGGAAAAAATCGGGAAAAAAATCGGAGAAAATCGGGAAAAATCGGAAAAAAATCGGGAAAAAAATCGGAAAAAATCGGAAAAAAAATCGGAAAAAATCGGAAAAAATCGGAAAAAAATCGGAAAAAATCGGAAAAAAATCGGAAAAAAATCGGAGAAAATCGGAAAAAAATCGGAAAAAATCGGGAAAAAATCGGAAAAAAATCGGAGAAAAATCGGGAAAAATCGGAAAAAAATCGGAAAAAATCGGAAAAAAAATCGGAAAAAATCGGAAAAAATCGGAAAAAAAAAAAAATCGGAAAAAATCGGAAAAAATCGGAAAAAAAATCGGAAAAAATCGGAAAAAATCGGAAAAAAAATCGGAAAAAATCGGAAAAAATCGGAAAAAAATCGGAGAAAAAATCGGGAAAAATCGGAAAAAAAAAAATCGGAAAAAATCGGAAAAAAATCGGAGAAAATCGGGAAAAATCGGAAAAAAATCGGGAAAAAAATCGGAGAAAATCGGAAAAAAATGTTGGAAAAAATCGGAAAAAATCGGAAAAAAAATCGGAAAAAATCGGAAAAAAATCGGAAAAAATCGGAAAAAAAAAAAAATCGGAAAAAATCGGGAAAAAAAAAAAATCGGAAAAAAAATCGGAAAAAATCGGAAAAAATCGGAAAAAAAATCGGAAAAAATCGGAAAAAATCGGGAAAAAAATCGGAAAAAATCGGGAAAAATCGGAAAAAAATCGGAAAAAAATCGGAGAAAAAAATCGGGAAAAAAAATCGGAAAAAATCGGGAAAAAATCGGAAAAAAATCGGAGAAAATCGGGAAAAATCGGAAAAAAATCGGAAAAAAATCGGAAAAAATCGGAAAAAAAATTCGGAAAAAATCGGAAAAAATCGGAAAAAAATAAATCGGAAAAAATCGGGAAAAAATCGGGAAAAAAATCGGAGAAAATCGGGAAAAATCGGAAAAAAATCGGAGAAAATCGGAAAAAAAATTCGGAAAAAATCGGGAAAAATCGGAAAAAAAAAAATCGGAAAAAATCGGAAAAAATCGGAAAAAAAATCGGAAAAAATCGGAAAAAATCGGAAAAAAAATCGGAAAAAATCGGAAAAAATCGGGAAAAAATCGGAAAAAAATCGGAAAAATCGGAAAAAAATCGGGAAAAAATCGGAAAAAAATCGGAAAAAATCGGGAAAAATCGGAAAAAAATCGGAAAAAAATCGGAAAAAATCGGAAAAAAAATCGGAAAAAATCGGAAAAAATCGGAAAAAAATCGGAAAAAATCGGGAAAAAATCGGAAAAAAATCGGAAAAATCGGGAAAAAAATCGGAAAAAAATCGGAAAAATCGGAAAAAAAATCGGAAAAAATCGGGAAAAATCGGAAAAAAAATCGGAAAAAATCGGAAAAAATCGGAAAAAAAATCGGAAAAAATCGGAAAAAAAATCGGAAAAAAATCGGGAAAAAATCGGGAAAAAATCGGAGAAAATCGGAAAAAATCGGAAAAAAATCGGGAAAAAATCGGGAAAAAAATCGGAGAAAATCGGGAAAAATCGGAAAAAAATCGGAAAAAAATCGGAGAAAATCGGAAAAAAAATCGGAAAAAATCGGAAAAAATCGGAAAAAAATCGGAAAAAATCGGAAAAAAATCGGGAAAAAAAATCGGAAAAAAATCGGAAAAAAATCGGAAAAAAATCGGGAAAAATCGGAAAAAAATCGGGAAAAAAAAAAAATCGGAAAAAAATCGGGAAAAAATCGGAAAAAAATCGGAAAAAAATCGGGAAAAAATCGGGAAAAAAATCGGAAAAAATCGGGAAAAATCGGAAAAAAATCGGAAAAAATCGGAAAAATCGGAAAAAAAATCGGAAAAAATCGGAAAAAAATCGGAAAATAAATCGGAAAAAATCGGGAAAAAATCGGGAAAAAATCGGAGAAAATCGGGAAAAATCGGAAAAAAATCGGAAAAAAATCGGAAAAAAAATCGGAAAAAAAATCGGAAAAAATCGGAAAAAATCGGAAAAAATCGGAAAAAATCGGAAAAAATCGGAAAAAAAATCGGAAAAAATCGGAAAAAATCGGAAAAAAAATCGGAAAAAATCGGAAAAAATCGGAAAAAAATCGGAAAAAAATCGGAAAAAAAAAAAATCGGAAAAAATCGGAAAAAAATCGGAAAAAATCGGAAAAAATCGGAAAAAATCGGAAAAAATCGGGAAAAATCGGAAAAAAATCGGAAAAAATCGGAAAAAAAATCGGAAAAAAAAAAATCGGAAAAAATCGGAAAAAATCGGAAAAAAAATCGGAAAAATTCGGAAAAAATCGGAAAAAATCGGAAAAAATCGGGAAAAAAATCGGAAAAAATCGGGGAAAAAATCGGAAAAAATCGGGAAAAAAATCTGAAAAAAATCGGGAAAAAATCGGAAAAAAATCGGAAAAATCGGGAAAAATCGGAAAAAAATCGGGAAAAAAATCGGAGAAAATCGGAAAAAAAATTCGGAAAAAATCGGAAAAAATCGGAAAATAAATCGGAAAAAATCGGGAAAAAATCGGGAAAAATCGGGAAAAAAATCGGAGAAAATCGGAAAATAAATCGGGAAAAATCGGAAAAAATCGGAAAAAAATCGGAGAAAATCGGGAAAAAATCGGAAAAAATCGGGAAAAATCGGAGAAAATCGGAAAATAAATCGGGAAAAATCGGAAAAAAATCGGAAAAAAAATCGGAAAAAAAATCGGAGAAAATCGGAAAAAAAATCGGAAAAAATCGGAAAAAAAATCGGAAAAAATCGGAAAAAATCGGGAAAATCGGGAAAAATCGGAAAAAAATCGGAAAAAAAAATCGGAAAAAATCGGAAAAAATCGGAAAAAAAATCGGAAAAAAATCGGAAAAAATCGGGAAAAAAATCGGAGAAAATCGGGAAAAATCGGAAAAAAATCGGAAAAAAATCGGAGAAAATCGGAAAAAAAATTCGGAAAAAATCGGAAAAAATCGGAAAATAAATCGGAAAAAATCGGGAAAAAATCGGGAAAAAAATCGGAAAAAAATCGGAGAAAATCGGAAAAAAAATCGGAAAAAATCGGAAAAAATCGGAAAAAAATCGGAAAAAATCGGGAAAAAATCGGGAAAAATCGGAAAAAAAAATCGGAAAAAAAAATCGGAAAAAATCGGAAAAAAATCGGAAAAAAAATCGGAAAAATCGGAAAAAAATCGGAAAAAATCGGAAAAAATCGGAAAAAAAATCGGAAAAAATCGGAAAAAAAATCGGAAAAAATCGGAAAAAATCGGAAAAAAAATCGGAAAAATCGGAAAAAAATCGGAAAAAAATCGGAAAAAATCGGGAAAAATCGGAAAAATCGGAAAAAAATCGGAAAAAAATCGGGAAAAAAATCGGAGAAAATCGGGAAAAATCGGAAAAAAATCGGAAAAAAATCGGAGAAAATCGGAAAAAAAATCGGAAAAAATCGGAAAAAATCGGAAAATAAATCGGAAAAAATCGGGAAAAAATCGGGAAAAATCGGGAAAAAAATCGGAGAAAATCGGAAAAAAAATTCGGAAAAAATCGGAAAAAATCGGAAAATAAATCGGAAAAAAAAATCGGAAAAAATCGGAAAAAATCGGAAAAAAATCGGAAAAAAAAAAAATCGGAAAAAATCGGAAAAAAATCGGAAAAAATCGGGAAAAATCGGAAAATAAATCGGAAAAAATCGGAAAAAAATCGGGAAAAAAATCGGAGAAAAAAAATCGGGAAAAATCGGAAAAAAATCGGAGAAAATCGGAAAAAAATTCGGAAAAAATCGGGAAAAATCGGAAAAAAAATCGGAAAAAATCGGAAAAAATCGGAAAAAATCGGAAAAATCGGGAAAAATCGGAAAAAAATCGGAAAAAATCGGAAAAAAAAAAATCGGAGAAAATCGGAAAAATCGGAAAAAAATCGGAAAAAATCGGAAAAAATCGGAAAAAAAATTCGGAAAAAATCGGAAAAAATCGGAAAAAAAATCGGAAAAAATCGGGAAAAAATCGGGAAAAAAATCGGAGAAAATCGGGAAAAATCGGAAAAAAATCGGGAAAAAAATCGGAGAAAATCGGGAAAAATCGGAAAAAAATCGGGAAAAAATCGGAAAAAAAATCGGAAAAAATCGGGAAAAATCGGAAAAAAATCGGAAAAAAATCGGAGAAAATCGGAAAAAAAAAAAAATCGGAAAAAATCGGAATCGGAAAAAAAATCGGAAAAAATCGGAAAAAATCGGGAAAAAAATCGGAAAAAAATCGGAAAAAATCGGGAAAAAATCGGAAAAAAATCGGAGAAAATCGGGAAAAATCGGGAAAAAAATCGGAAAAAATCGGAAAAAATCGGAAAAAAAATCGGAAAAAATCGGAAAAAATCGGAAAAAAATCGGAAAAAATCGGAAAAAATCGGAAAAAATCGGAAAAAAATCGGAAAAAAAATCGGAAAAAAATCGGAAAAAATCGGAAAAAAAATCGGAAAAAATCGGAAAAAAAAAAATCGGAAAAAAATCGGAGAAAATCGGGAAAAATCGGGAAAAATCGGAAAAAAATCGGAAAAAATCGGGAAAAAAATCGGAGAAAATCGGGAAAAATCGGAAAAAAATCGGGAAAAAAATCGGAGAAAATCGGAAAAAAAAAAAAAATCGGAAAAAATCGGAAAAAAATCGGAAAAAAATCGGAAAAAATCGGAAAAAAATCGGAAAAAATCGGAAAAAAATCGGAAAAAATCGGGAAAAAATCGGAAAAAAATCGGAAAAAAATCGGAAAAATCGGAAAAAAAATCGGAAAAAAATCGGAAAAAAATCGGAAAAAATCGGGAAAAAATCGGAAAAAACGGGAAAAAAATCGGAAAAAATCGGAAAAAAAATCGGAAAAAAAAAAATCGGAAAAAAATCGGAAAAAATCGGGAAAAAATCGGGAAAAATCGGGAAAAAAATCGGAGAAAATCGGGAAAAATCGGGAAAAAAATCGGAGAAAATCGGGAAAAATCGGAAAATAAATCGGAAAAAATCGGAAAAAATCGGAAAAAAAATCGGAAAAAATCGGAAAAAAAATCGGAAAAAATCGGGAAAAAATCGGGGAAAATCGGGAAAAATCGGGAAAAAAATCGGGAAAAAAATCGGAGAAAATCGGGAAAAATCGGGAAAAATCGGAAAAAAATCGGTAAAAAATCGGGAAAAAAATCGGAGAAAATCGGGAAATACGGAAAAAAATCGGGAAAAAAATCGGAGAAAATCGGAAAAAAAATTCGGAAAAAATCGGAAAAAATCGGAAAATAAATCGGAAAAAATCGGGAAAAAATCGGAAAAAATCGGGAAAAAAATCGGAGAAAATCGGAAAAAAAATTCGGAAAAAATCGGAAAAAATCGGAAAATAAATCGGAAAAAATCGGGAAAAAATCGGGAAAAATCGGAAAAAAATCGGAGAAAATCGGGAAAAATCGGGAAAAAAATCGGAGAAAAAAAATCGGGAAAAATCGGAAAATAAATCGGAAAAAATCGGGAAAAAATCGGGAAAAAAATCGGAGAAAATCGGGTAAAATCGGAAAAAAATCGGAAAAAATCGGAAAAAAATTCGGAAAAAATCGGGAAAAATCGGAAAAAAAATCGGAAAAAATCGGAAAAAATCGGGGAAAAAATCGGAGAAAATCGGGAAAAATCGGAAAAAAATCGGAAAAAAATCGGGAAAAAAATCGGAGAAAATCGGGAAAAATCGGAAAAAAATCGGGAAAAAATCGGAAAAAATCGGAAAAAAAATTCGGAAAAAATCGGAAAAAATCGGAAAAAAAATCGGAAAAAATCGGGAAAAAATCGGGGAAAAAATCGGAGAAAATCGGGAAAAATCGGAAAAAAATCGGGAAAAAAATCGGAGAAAATCGGGAAAAATCGGAAAAAAATCGGGAAAAAATCGGGAAAAAAATCGGAGAAAATCGGGAAAAATCGGAAAAAAATCGGGAAAAAAATCGGAAAAAATCGGAAAAAAAATTCGGAAAAATCGGAAAAAAAATCGGAAAAAATCGGGAAAAAATCGGGAAAAATCGGGAAAAATCGGAAAAAAAATCGGAAAAAATCGGAAAAAATCGGAAAAAAAATTCGGAAAAAATCGGAAAAAATCGGAAAAAAAATCGGGAAAAATCGGAAAAAAATCGGGAAAAAAATCGGAGAAAATCGGAAAAATTTTTGGGAAAAAATCGGAAAAAAAAAATCGGGAAAAATCGGAAAAAATCGGAAAAAAAATCGGAAAAAATCGGAAAAAAATCGGGAAAAAAATCGGAGAAAATCGGAAAAAATTTTGGGAAAAAATCGGAAAAAAAATTCGGAAAAAATCGGAAAAAATCGGAAAAAAAATCGGAAAAAATCGGAAAAAATCGGAAAAAAAATCGGAAAAAATCGGAAAAAAAATCGGGAAAAATCGGGAAAAATCGGAAAAAAATCGGGAAAAAATCGGGAAAAAAATCGGAGAAAATCGGGAAAAATCGGAAAAAAATCGGGAAAAAAATCGGAGAAAATCGGAAAAAAAATTCGGAAAAAAATCGGAAAAAAAATCGGAAAAAATCGGAAAAAATCGGGAAAAATCGGGAAAAAAATCGGAAAAAATCGGGAAAAATCGGGAAAAAAATCGGAAAAAATCGGGAAAAATCGGAAAAAAAATCGGAAAAAATCGGAAAAAAATCGGGAAAAATCGGAAAAAAATCGGGAAAAAAATCGGAAAAATCGGAAATTTTTTTTGGAAAAAATCGGAAAAAAAATTCGGAAAAAATCGGAAAAAATCGGAAAAAAAATCGGAAAAAATCGGAAAAAATCGGAAAAAAAATCGGAGAAAATCGGGAAAAATCGGAAAAAAATCGGGAAAAAATCGGAAAAAAATCGGAGAAAATCGGGAAAAATCGGAAAAAAATCGGGAAAAAAATCGGAGAAAATCGGAAAAAAAATTCGGAAAAATCGGAAAAAAAATCGGAAAAAATCGGGAAAAAATCGGGAAAAATCGGGAAAAAAATCGGAGAAAAATCGGGAAAAAATCGGGAAAAAAATCGGAGAAAATCGGGAAAAATCGGAAAAAAAATTCGGAAAAAATCGGAAAAAAAATTCGGAAAAAATCGGGAAAAATCGGAAAAAAAATCGGAAAAAATCGGAAAAAAATCGGGAAAAAAATCGGAGAAAATCGGAAAAAAAATTTGGAAAAAATCGGAAAAAAAATTCGGAAAAAATCGGAAAAAATCGGAAAAAAAATCGGAAAAAATCGGAAAAAATCGGAAAAAAAATCGGAAAAAATCGGAAAAAAAATCGGAAAAAATCGGAAAAAATCGGGGAAAATCGGGAAAAATCGGAAAAAAATCGGGAAAAAAAATCGGAGAAAATCGGAAAAAATCGGAAAAAAATCGGGAAAAAATCGGGAAAAAAATCGGAGAAAATCGGGAAAAATCGGAAAAAAATCGGGAAAAAAATCGGAGAAAATCGGAAAAAAAATTCGGAAAAAATCGGAAAAAATCGGAAAATAAATCGGAAAAAATCGGGAAAAAATCGGGAAAAAAATCGGAGAAAATCGGGAAAAATCGGGAAAAAAATCGGAGAAAATCGGAAAAAAAATTCGGAAAAAATCGGGAAAAATCGGAAAAAAAATCGGAAAAAAAATCGGGAAAAATCGGAAAAAAATCGGGAAAAAAATCGGAGAAAATCGGAAAAAATCGGGAAAAATCGGAAAAAAAATCGGAAAAAATCGGAAAAAATCGGAAAAAAAATCGGAAAAAATCGGAAAAAAAATCGGAAAAAATCGGGAAAAAATCGGGAAAAATATCGGAGAAAATCGGAAAAAAAATTCGGAAATATCGGAAAAAAA
The DNA here is from genome assembly GCF_045791955.1 of Oncorhynchus clarkii lewisi. Lineage (NCBI taxonomy): Eukaryota > Metazoa > Chordata > Actinopteri > Salmoniformes > Salmonidae > Oncorhynchus > Oncorhynchus clarkii. The sequence continues at coordinate 31,964,636 of NC_092175.1, read as the reverse complement.
ATCGGAAAAAATCGGGAAAAATCGGGAAAAAAATCGGAGAAAATCGGGAAAAATCGGAAAAAATCGGAAAAAATCGGAAAAAAAATCGGAAAAAATCGGAAAAAAATCGGGAAAAAATCGGGAAAAAAATCGGAGAAAATCGGGAAAAATCGGAAAAAAATCGGGAAAAAAATCGGAGAAAATCGGAAAAAAAATTCGGAAAAAATCGGAAAAAATCGGAAAATAAATCGGAAAAAATCGGGAAAAAATCGGGAAAAAAATCGGAGAAAATCGGGAAAAATCGGGAAAAAAATCGGAGAAAATCGGAAAAAAAATTCGGAAAAAATCGGGAAAAATCGGAAAAAAAATCGGAAAAAATCGGAAAAAATCGGAAAAAAAATTCGGAAAAAATCGGAAAAAATCGAAAAAAAAATCGGAAAAAATCGGAAAAAAAATTCGGAAAAAATCGGAAAAAATCGGAAAAAAAATCGGAAAAAATCGGAAAAAATCGGAAAAAAAATCGGAAAAAATCGGAAAAAAAATCGGAAAAAATCGGGAAAAAATCGGGGAAAATCGGGAAAAATCGGGAAAAAAATCGGGAAAAAAATCGGAGAAAATCGGGAAAAATCGGAAAAAAATCGGGAAAAAATCGGGAAAAAAATCGGGAAAATCGGGAAAAATCGGGAAAAAATCGGGGAAAAAATCGGAGAAAATCGGGAAAAATCGGAAAAAAATCGGGAAAAAAATCGGAGAAAATCGGAAAAAAATCGGGAAAAAAATCGGAAAAAATCGGAAAAAAATCGGGAAAAAAATCGGAGAAAATCGGAATTTTTTTTGGGAAAAAATCGGAAAAAATCGGAAAAAATCGGGAAAAATCGGAAAAAAAATCGGGAAAAAAATCGGAAAAAATCGGAAAAAAAATCGGAAAAAATCGGGAAAAAATCGGGAAAAAAATCGGAGAAAATCGGGAAAAATCGGGAAAAAAATCGGGAAAAAAATCGGAGAAAATCGGGAAAAATCGGGAAAAATCGGAAAAAATCGGGAAAAAATCGGAGAAAATCGGGAAAAATCGGAAAAAAATCGGGAAAAAAATCGGAGAAAATCGGAAAAAAAATTCGGAAAAAATCGGAAAAAATCGGAAAATAAATCGGAAAAAATCGGGAAAAAATCGGGAAAAAAATCGGAGAAAATCGGGAAAAATCGGGAAAAAAATCGGAGAAAATCGGAAAAAAAATTCGGAAAAAATCGGGAAAAATCGGAAAAAAAATCGGAAAAAATCGGAAAAAATCGGAAAAAAAATTCGGAAAAAATCGGAAAAAATAAGAAAAAAAATCGGAAAAAATCGGGAAAAAATCGGGAAAAAATCGGAGAAAATCGGAAAAAAAATTCGGAAAAAATCGGAAAAAATCGGAAAATAAATCGGAAAAAATCGGGAAAAAATCGGGAAAAAAATCGGAGAAAATCGGGAAAAATCGGAAAAAAATCGGGAAAAAAATCGGAGAAAATCGGAAAAAAAAATCGGAAATAATCGGAAAAAATCGGAAAATAAATCGGAAAAAATCGGGAAAAAATCGGGAAAAATCGGGAAAAAAATCGGAGAAAATCGGGAAAAATCGGGAAAAAAATCGGAGAAAATCGGGAAAAATCGGAAAATAAATCGGAAAAAATCGGGAAAAAATCGGGAAAAAAATCGGAGAAAATCGGGAAAAATCGGGAAAAAAATCGGAGAAAATCGGAAAAAAATTCGGAAAAAATCGGGAAAAATCGGAAAAAAAATCGGAAAAAATCGGAAAAAATCGGGGAAAAAATCGGAGAAAATCGGGAAAAATCGGAAAAAAATCGGGAAAAAATCGGGAAAAAAATCGGAGAAAATCGGGAAAAATCGGAAAAAAATCGGGAAAAAATCGGAAAAAATCGGGAAAAAATTCGGAAAAAATCGGAAAAAATCGGAAAAAAAATCGGAAAAAATCGGGAAAAAATCGGGAAAAAATCGGAGAAAATCGGGAAAAATCGGAAAAAAATCGGGAAAAAAATCGGAGAAAATCGGGAAAAATCGGAAAAAAATCGGGAAAAAATCGGGAAAAAAATCGGAGAAAATCGGGAAAAATCGGAAAAAAATCGGGAAAAAAATCGGAAAAAATCGGGAAAAAATCGGAGAAAATCGGGAAAAATCGGAAAAAAATCGGGAAAAAATCGGGAAAAAAATCGGAGAAAATCGGGAAAAATCGGAAAAAAATCGGGAAAAAATCGGAAAAAATCGGAAAAAATTCGGAAAAAATCGGAAAAAATCGGAAAAAAAATCGGAAAAAAAATCGGAAAAAATCGGGAAAAAATCGGAGAAAATCGGGAAAAATCGGGAAAAAAATCGGAGAAAATCGGGAAAAATCGGAAAAAAATCGGGAAAATATCGGGAAAAAAATCGGAGAAAATCGGGAAAAATCGGAAAAAAATCGGGAAAAAAATCGGAGAAAATCGGAAAAAAAATTCGGAAAAAATCGGAAAAAATCGGAAAATAAATCGGAAAAAATCGGGAAAAAATCGGGAAAAAAATCGGAGAAAATCGGGAAAAATCGGGAAAAAAATCGGAGAAAATCGGAAAAAAAATTCGGAAAAAATCGGGAAAAATCGGAAAAAAAATCGGAAAAAAAATCGGGAAAAATCGGAAAAAAATCGGGAAAAAAATCGGAGAAAATCGGAAAAAAAATTTGGAAAAAATCGGAAAAAATCGGAAAAAATCGGGAAAAATCGGAAAAAAAATCGGAAAAAATCGGAAAAAATCGGAAAAAAAATCGGAAAAAATCGGAAAAAAAATCGGAAAAAATCGGGAAAAAATCGGGGAAAATCGGGAAAAATCGGGAAAAAAATCGGGAAAAAAATCGGAGAAAATCGGAAAAAAAATTCGGAAATATCGGAAAAAAAATCGGAAAAAATCGGGAAAAAATCGGGAAAAATCGGGAAAAAAATCGGAGAAAATCGGGAAAAATCGGGAAAAAAATCGGAGAAAATCGGGAAAAATCGGAAAAAAAATCGGAAAAAATCGGAAAAAATCGGAAAAAAAATTCGGAAAAAATCGGGGAAAAACGGAAAAAAAATCGGAAAAAAAATCGGGAAAAATCGGAAAAAAATCGGGAAAAAAATCGGAGAAAATCGGAATTTTTTTTTGGAAAAAATCGGAAAAAATCGGAAAAAATCGGGAAAAATCGGAAAAAAAATCGGAAAAAATCGGAAAAAATCGGAAAAAAAATCGGAAAAAATCGGAAAAAAATCGGAAAAAATCGGGAAAAAATCGGGGATAATCGGGAAAAATCGGGAAAAAAATCGGGAAAAAAATCGGAGAAAATCGGAAAAAAAATTCGGAAATATCGGAAAAAAAATCGGAAAAAATCGGGAAAAAATCGGGAAAAATCGGGAAAAAAATCGGAGAAAATCGGGAAAAATCGGGAAAAAAATCGGAGAAAATCGGGAAAAATCGGAAAAAAAATCGGAAAAAATCGGAAAAAATCGGAAAAAAAATTCGGAAAAAATCGGAAAAAATCGGAAAAAAAATCGGGAAAATCGGAAAAAAATCGGGAAATAAATCGGAGAAAATCGGAAAAAAAATTTGGAAAAAATCGGAAAAAATCGGAAAAAATCGGGAAAAATCGGAAAAAAAATCGGGAAATAAATCGGAGAAAATCGGAAAATTTTTTTGGAAAAAATCGGAAAAAATCGGAAAAAATCGGGAAAAATCGGAAAAAAAATCGGAAAAAATCGGAAAAAATCGGAAAAAAAATCGGAAAAAATCGGAAAAAAAATCGGAAAAAATCGGGAAAAAATCGGGGAAAATCGGGAAAAATCGGGAAAAAAATCGGGAAAAAAATCGGAGAAAATCGGAAAAAATCGGAAAAAAATCGGGAAAAAAATCGGAGAAAATCGGGAAAAATCGGAAAAAATCGGGAAAAAATCGGGAAAAAATCGGGAAAAAAATCGGAGAAAATCGGAAAAAATCGGAAAATAAATCGGAAAAAATCGGGAAAAAATCGGAAAAAAATCGGAGAAAATCGGGAAAAATCGGGAAAAAAATCGGAGAAAATCGGAAAAAAAATTCGGAAAAAATCGGGAAAAATCGGAAAAAAAATCGGAAAAAATCGGAAAAAATCGGAAAAAAAATTCGGAAAAAATCGGAAAAAATCGGAAAAAAAATCGGGAAAAATGGGAAAAAAATCGGGAAAAAAATCGGAGAAAATCGAAAAAAAAAATTGGAAAAAATCGGAAAAAATCGGAAAAAATCGGGAAAAATCGGAAAAAAAATCGGAAAAAATCGGAAAAAAAATTCGGAAAAAATCGGGAAAAAAATCGGAAAAAAAATCGGAAAAAATCGGGAAAAAATCGGGGAAAATCGGGAAAAATCGGGAAAAATCGGAAAAAAATCGGGAAAAAATCGGGAAAAAAATCGGAGAAAATCGGGAAAAATCGGAAAAAAATCGGGAAAAAAATCGGAGAAAATCGGAAAAAAAATTCGGAAAAAATCGGAAAAAATCGGAAAATAAATCGGAAAAAATCGGGAAAAAATCGGGAAAAAAATCGGAGAAAATCGGGAAAAATCGGGAAAAAAATCGGAGAAAATCGGAAAAAAATTTTGGAAAAAATCGGAAAAAATCGGAAAAAATCGGGAAAAATCGGAAAAAAAATCGGAAAAAATCGGAAAAAATCGGAAAAAAAATCGGAAAAAATCGGAAAAAAAAATTCGGAAAAAATCGGGAAAAAATCGGGAAAAAAATCGGGAAAAAATCGGGAAAAAAATCGGAGAAAATCGGAAAAAATCGGAAAAAAATCGGGAAAAAAATCGGAGAAAATCGGGAAAAATCGGAAAAAATCGGAAAAAATCGGGAAAAAATCGGGAAAAAATCGGGAAAAAAATCGGAGAAAATCGGGAAAAATCGGGAAAAAAATCGGAGAAAATCGGAAAAAAAATTCGGAAAAAATCGGGAAAAACCGAAAAAAAAATTGGAAAAAATCGGAAAAAATCGGAAAAAATCGGGAAAAATCGGAAAAAAAATCGGAAAAAATCGGAAAAAAAATTCGGAAAAAATCGGGAAAAAAATCGGAAAAAAAATCGGAAAAAATCGGGAAAAAATCGGGGAAAATCGGGAAAAATCGGGAAAAATCGGAAAAAAATCGGGAAAAAATCGGGAAAAATATCGGAGAAAATCGGGAAAAATCGGAAAAAAATCGGGAAAAAAATCGGAGAAAATCGGGAAAAATCGGGAAAAAAATCGGAGAAAATCGGAAAAAAAATTTGGAAAAAATCGGAAAAAATCGGAAAAAATCGGGAAAAATCGGAAAAAAAATCGGAAAAAATCGGAAAAAATCGGAAAAAAAATCGGAAAAAATCGGAAAAAAATCGGAAAAAATCGGGAAAAAATCGGGGAAAATCGGGAAAAATCGGGAAAAAAATCGGGAAAAAAATCGGAGAAAATCGGAAAAAATCGGAAAAAAATCGGGAAAAAAATCGGAGAAAATCGGGAAAAATCGGAAAAAATCGGGAAAAAATCGGGAAAAAATCGGGAAAAAATCGGGAAAAAAATCGGAGAAAATCGGAAAAAATCGGAAAATAAATCGGAGAAAATCGGGAAAAAATCGGGAAAAAAATCGGAGAAAATCGGAAAAAAAATTCGGAAATATCGGAAAAAAAATCGGAAAAAATCGGGAAAAAATCGGGAAAAATCGGGAAAAAAATCGGAGAAAATCGGGAAAAATCGGGAAAAAAATCGGAGAAAATCGGGAAAAATCGGAAAAAAAATCGGAAAAAATCGGAAAAAATCGGAAAAAAAATTCGGAAAAAATCGGAAAAAATCGGAAAAAAAATCGGGAAAATCGGAAAAAAATCGGGAAATAAATCGGAGAAAATCGGAAAAAAAATTTGGAAAAAATCGGAAAAAATCGGAAAAAATCGGGAAAAATCGGAAAAAAAATCGGGAAATAAATCGGAGAAAATCGGAAAATTTTTTTGGAAAAAATCGGAAAAAATCGGAAAAAATCGGGAAAAATCGGAAAAAAAATCGGAAAAAATCGGAAAAAATCGGAAAAAAAATCGGAAAAAATCGGAAAAAAAATCGGAAAAAATCGGGAAAAAATCGGGGAAAATCGGGAAAAATCGGGAAAAAAATCGGGAAAAAAATCGGAGAAAATCGGAAAAAATCGGAAAAAAATCGGGAAAAAAATCGGAGAAAATCGGGAAAAATCGGAAAAAATCGGGAAAAAATCGGGAAAAAATCGGGAAAAAAATCGGAGAAAATCGGAAAAAATCGGAAAATAAATCGGAAAAAATCGGGAAAAAATCGGGAAAAAAATCGGAGAAAATCGGGAAAAATCGGGAAAAAAATCGGAGAAAATCGGAAAAAAAATTCGGAAAAAATCGGGAAAAATCGGAAAAAAAATCGGAAAAAATCGGAAAAAATCGGAAAAAAAATTCGGAAAAAATCGGAAAAAATCGGAAAAAAAATCGGGAAAAATGGGAAAAAAATCGGGAAAAAAATCGGAGAAAATCGAAAAAAAAAATTGGAAAAAATCGGAAAAAATCGGAAAAAATCGGGAAAAATCGGAAAAAAAATCGGAAAAAATCGGAAAAAAAATTCGGAAAAAATCGGGAAAAAAATCGGAAAAAAAATCGGAAAAAATCGGGAAAAAATCGGAGAAAATCGGGAAAAATCGGGAAAAATCGGAAAAAAATCGGGAAAAAATCGGAAAAAAATCGGAGAAAATCGGGAAAAATCGGAAAAAAATCGGGAAAAAAATCGGAGAAAATCGGAAAAAAAATTCGGAAAAAATCGGAAAAAATCGGAAAATAAATCGGAAAAAATCGGGAAAAAATCGGGAAAAAAATCGGAGAAAATCGGGAAAAATCGGGAAAAAAATCGGAGAAAATCGGAAAAAAATTTTGGAAAAAATCGGAAAAAATCGGAAAAAATCGGGAAAAATCGGAAAAAAAATCGGAAAAAATCGGAAAAAATCGGAAAAAAAATCGGAAAAAATCGGAAAAAAATCGGAAAAAATCGGGAAAAAATCGGGGAAAATCGGGAAAAATCGGGAAAAAAATCGGGAAAAAAATCGGAGAAAATCGGAAAAAATCGGAAAAAAATCGGGAAAAAAATCGGAGAAAATCGGGAAAAATCGGAAAAAATCGGGAAAAAAAATCGGAAAAAATCGGGAAAAAATCGGGAAAAAATCGGGAAAAAAATCGGAGAAAATCGGGAAAAATCGGGAAAAAAATCGGAGAAAATCGGAAAAAAAATTCGGAAAAAATCGGGAAAAACCGAAAAAAAAATTGGAAAAAATCGGAAAAAATCGGAAAAAATCGGGAAAAATCGGAAAAAAAATCGGAAAAAATCGGAAAAAAAATTCGGAAAAAATCGGGAAAAAAATCGGAAAAAAAATCGGAAAAAATCGGGAAAAAATCGGGGAAAATCGGGAAAAATCGGGAAAAATCGGAAAAAAATCGGGAAAAAATCGGGAAAAATATCGGAGAAAATCGGGAAAAATCGGAAAAAAATCGGGAAAAAAATCGGAGAAAATCGGGAAAAATCGGGAAAAAAATCGGAGAAAATCGGAAAAAAAATTTGGAAAAAATCGGAAAAAATCGGAAAAAATCGGGAAAAATCGGAAAAAAAATCGGAAAAAATCGGAAAAAATCGGAAAAAAAATCGGAAAAAATCGGAAAAAAATCGGAAAAAATCGGGAAAAAATCGGAGAAAATCGGGAAAAATCGGAAAAAAATCGGGAAAAAAATCGGAGAAAATCGGAAAAAATCGGAAAAAAATCGGGAAAAAAATCGGAGAAAATCGGGAAAAATCGGAAAAAATCGGGAAAAAATCGGGAAAAAATCGGGAAAAAATCGGGAAAAAAATCGGAGAAAATCGGAAAAAATCGGAAAATAAATCGGAGAAAATCGGGAAAAAATCGGGAAAAAAATCGGAGAAAATCGGGAAAAATCGGGAAAAAAATCGGAGAAAATCGGAAAAAAAATTCGGAAAAAATCGGGAAAAATCGGAAAAAAAATCGGAAAAAATCGGAAAAAATCGGAAAAAAAATTCGGAAAAAATCGGAAAAAATCGGAAAAAAAATCGGGAAAAATGGGAAAAAAATCGGGAAAAAAATCGGAGAAAATCGAAAAAAAAATTTTGAAAAAATCGGAAAAAATCGGAAAAAATCGGGAAAAATCGGAAAAAAAATCGGAAAAAATCGGAAAAAAAATTCGGAAAAAATCGGGAAAAAAATCGGAAAAAAAATCGGAAAAAATCGGGAAAAAATCGGGGAAAATCGGGAAAAATCGGGAAAAATCGGAAAAAAATCGGGAAAAAATCGGGAAAAAAATCGGAGAAAATCGGGAAAAATCAGAAAAAAATCGGGAAAAAAATCGGAGAAAATCGGAAAAAAAATTCGGAAAAAATCGGAAAAAATCGGAAAATAAATCGGAAAAAATCGGGAAAAAATCGGGAAAAAAATCGGAGAAAATCGGGAAAAATCGGGAAAAAAATTCGGAAAAATTCGGAAAAAATCGGAAAAAAAATCGGAAAAAATCGGGAAAAAATCGGGGAAAATCGGGAAAAATCGGGAAAAAAATCGGGAAAAAAATCGGAGAAAATCGGAAAAAATCGGAAAAAAATCGGGAAAAAAATCGGAGAAAATCGGGAAAAATCGGAAAAAATCGGGAAAAAATCGGGAAAAAATCGGGAAAAAATCGGGAAAAAAATCGGAGAAAATCGGAAAAAATCGGAAAATAAATCGGAAAAAATCGGGAAAAAATCGGGAAAAAAATCGGAGAAAATCGGGAAAAATCGGAAAAAAATCGGGAAAAAAATCGGAGAAAATCGGAAAAAAAAATCGGAAATAATCGGAAAAAATCGGAAAATAAATCGGAAAAAATCGGGAAAAAATCGGGAAAAATCGGGAAAAAATCGGGAAAAAAATCGGAGAAAATCGGAAAAAATTTTTGGAAAAAATCGGAAAAAATCGGAAAAAATCGGGAAAAAAATCGGAGAAAATCGGGAAAAATCGGAAAAAAAATCGGGAAAAATCGGAAAAAAATCGGGAAAAAAATCGGAGAAAATCGGAATTTTTTTTTGGAAAAAATCGGAAAAAATCGGAAAAAATCGGGAAAAATCGGAAAAAAAATCGGAAAAAATCGGAAAAAATCGGAAAAAAAATCGGAAAAAATCGGAAAAAAATCGGAAAAAATCGGGAAAAAATCGGGGAAAATCGGGAAAAATCGGGAAAAAAATCGGGAAAAAAATCGGAGAAAATCGTGAAAAATCGGGAAAAATCGGAAAAAAATCGGGAAAAAATCGGGAAAAAAATCGGAGAAAATCGGAAAAAAATCGGGAAAAAAATCGGAGGAAATCAGGAAAAATCGGAAAAAAAATCGGAAAAAATCGGGAAAAAATCGGGGAAAAAATCGGAGAAAATCGGGAAAAATCGGAAAAAAATCGGGAAAAATCGGAAAAAAATCGGGAAAAAAATCGGAGGAAATCAGGAAAAATCGGAAAAAAAATCGGAAAAAATCGGGAAAAAATCGGGGAAAAAATCGGAGAAAATCGGGAAAAATCGGAAAAAAATCGGGAAAAAAATCGGAGAAAATCGGATTTTTTTTTTGGAAAAAATCGGAAAAAATCGGGAAAAATCGGAAAAAATCGGGAAAAATTGGAGAAAATCGGGAAAAATCGGAAAAAAATCGGGAAAAAAATCGGAGAAAATCGGAATTTTTTTTTGGAAAAAATCGGAAAAAATCGGAAAAAATCGGGAAAAATCGGAAAAAAAATCTGAAAAAATCGGAAAAAATCGGAAAAAAAATCGGAAAAAATCGGAAAAAAATCGGAAAAAATCGGGAAAAAATCGGGGAAAATCGGGAAAAATCGGGAAAAAAATCGGGAAAAAAATCGGAGAAAATCGGGAAAAATCGGGAAAAATCGGAAAAAAATCGGGAAAAAATCGGGAAAAAAATCGGAGAAAATCGGGAAAAATCGGAAAAAAATCGGGAAAAAAATCGGAGAAAATCGGAAAAAAAATTCGGAAAAAATCGGAAAAAATCGGAAAATAAATCGGAAAAAATCGGGAAAAAATCGGGAAAAAAATCGGAGAAAATCGGGAAAAATCGGGAAAAAAATCGGAGAAAATCGGAAAAAAAATTCGGAAAAAATCGGGAAAAATCGGAAAAAAAATCGGAAAAAATCGGAAAAAATCGGAAAAAAAATTCGGAAAAAATCGGAAAAAATCGGAAAAAAAATCGGAAAAAATCGGGAAAAAATCGGGAAAAAATTCGGAAAAAATCGGAAAAAAAATCGGAAAATAAATCGGGAAAAATGGGAAAAAAATCGGGAAAAAAATCGGAGAAAATCGAAATTTTTTTTTGGAAAAAATCGGAAAAAATCGGAAAAAATCGGGAAAAATCGGAAAAAAAATCGGAAAAAATCGGAAAAAAAATTCGGAAAAAATCGGAAAAAATCGGAAAAAAAATCGGAAAAAATCGGGAAAAAATCGGGGAAAATCGGGAAAAATCGGGAAAAATCGGAAAAAAATCGGGAAAAAATCGGGAAAAAAATCGGAGAAAATCGGGAAAAATCGGAAAAAAATCGGGAAAAAAATCGGAGAAAATCGGAAAAAAAATTCGGAAAAAATCGGAAAAAATCGGAAAATAAATCGGAAAAAATCGGGAAAAAATCGGGAAAAAAATCGGAGAAAATCGGGAAAAATCGGAAAAAAAATCGGAAAAAATCGGGAAAAAATCGGGGAAAAAATCGGAGAAAATCGGGAAAAATCGGAAAAAAATCGGGAAAAAAATCGGAGAAAATCGGGAAAAATCGGAAAAAAATCGGGAAAAAATCGGGAAAAAAATCGGAGAAAATCGGGAAAAATCGGAAAAAAATCGGGAAAAAAATCGGAGAAAATCGGAAAAAAAATTCGGAAAAAATCGGGAAAAAATCGGGAAAAATCGGAAAAAAATCGGGAAAAAAATCGGAGGAAATCAGGAAAAATCGGAAAAAAAATCGGAAAAAATCGGGAAAAAATCGGGGAAAAAATCGGAGAAAATCGGGAAAAATCGGAAAAAAATCGGGAAAAAAATCGGAGAAAATCTGATTTTTTTTTTGGAAAAAATCGGAAAAAATCGGAAAAAATCGGGAAAAATCGGAAAAAAAATCGGGAAAAAAATCGGAAAAAATCGGAAAAAAATCGGGAAAAAAATCGGAGAAAATCGGATTTTTTTTTTGGAAAAAATCGGAAAAAATCGGAAAAAATCGGGAAAAATCGGAAAAAAAATCGGGAAAAAAATCGGAAAAAATCGGAAAAAAAATCGGAAAAAATCGGGAAAAAATCGGGAAAAAAATCGGAGAAAATCGGAAAAAATCGGGAAAAAAATCGGGAAAAAAATCGGAGAAAATCGGGAAAAATCGGGAAAAATCGGGAAAAAATCGGGGAAAAAATCGGAGAAAATCGGGAAAAATCGGAAAAAAATCGGGAAAAAAATCGGAGAAAATCGGGAAAAATCGGAAAAAAATCGGGAAAAAAATCGGAGAAAATCGGAATTTTTTTTTGGAAAAAATCGGAAAAAATCGGGAAAAATCGGAAAAAAATCGGGAAAAAAATCGGAGAAAATCGGAAAAAAAATTCGGAAAAAATCGGAAAAAATCGGAAAATAAATCGGAAAAAATCGGGAAAATATCGGGAAAAAAATCGGAGAAAATCGGGAAAAATCGGGAAAAAAATCGGAGAAAATCGGAAAAAAAATTCGGAAAAAATCGGGAAAAATCGAAAAAAAAATCGGAAAAAATCGGAAAAAATCGGAAAAAAAATTCGGAAAAAATCGGAAAAAAAATCGGAAAAAATCGGGAAAAAATCGGGAAAAATGGGAAAAAAATCGGGAAAAAAATCGGAGAAAATCGAAATTTTTTTTTGGAAAAAATCGGAAAAAATCGGAAAAAATCGGGAAAAATCGGAAAAAAAATCGGAAAAAATCGGAAAAAAAATTCGGAAAAAATCGGAAAAAATCGGAAAAAAAATCGGAAAAAATCGGGAAAAAATCGGGGAAAATCGGGAAAAATCGGGAAAAATCGGAAAAAAATCGGGAAAAAATCGGGAAAAAAATCGGAGAAAATCGGGAAAAATCGGAAAAAAATCGGGAAAAAAATCGGAGAAAATCGGAAAAAAAATTCGGAAAAAATCGGAAAAAATCGGAAAATAAATCGGAAAAAATCGGGAAAAAATCGGGAAAAAAATCGGAGAAAATCGGGAAAAATCGGAAAAAAAATCGGAAAAAATCGGGAAAAAATCGGAGAAAATCGGGAAAAATCGGAAAAAAATCGGGAAAAAAATCGGAGAAAATCGGGAAAAATCGGAAAAAAATCGGGAAAAAATCGGGAAAAAAATCGGAGAAAATCGGGAAAAATCGGAAAAAAATCGGGAAAAAAATCGGAGAAAATCGGAAAAAAAATTCGGAAAAAATCGGGAAAAAATCGGGAAAAATCGGGAAAAAATCGGGAAAAAAATCGGAGAAAATCGGAAATTTTTTTTGGAAAAAATCGGAAAAAATCGGAAAAAATCGGGAAAAATCGGGAAAAAAATCGGAGAAAATCGGGAAAAATCGGAAAAAAAATCGGGAAAAATCGGAAAAAAATCGGGAAAAAAATCGGAGAAAATCGGAATTTTTTTTTGGAAAAAATCGGAAAAAATCGGAAAAAATCGGGAAAAATCGGAAAAAAAATCGGAAAAAATCGGAAAAAATCGGAAAAAAAATCGGAAAAAATCGGAAAAAAATCGGAAAAAATCGGGAAAAAATCGGGGAAAATCGGGAAAAATCGGGAAAAAAATCGGGAAAAAAATCGGAGAAAATCGTGAAAAATCGGGAAAAATCGGAAAAAAATCGGGAAAAAATCGGGAAAAAAATCGGAGAAAATCGGGAAAAATCGGAAAAAAATCGGGAAAAAAATCGGAGAAAATCGGAAAAAAAATTCGGAAAAAATCGGGAAAAAATCGGGAAAAATCGGAAAAAAATCGGGAAAAAAATCGGAGGAAATCAGGAAAAATCGGAAAAAAAATCGGAAAAAATCGGGAAAAAATCGGGGAAAAAATCGGAGAAAATCGGGAAAAATCGGAAAAAAATCGGGAAAAAAATCGGAGAAAATCGGATTTTTTTTTTGGAAAAAATCGGAAAAAATCGGGAAAAATCGGAAAAAAAATCGGGAAAAAAATCGGAAAAAATCGGAAAAAAATCGGGAAAAAAATCGGAGAAAATCGGATTTTTTTTTTGGAAAAAATCGGAAAAAATCGGAAAAAATCGGGAAAAATCGGAGAAAATCGGGAAAAATCGGAAAAAAATCGGGAAAAAAATCGGAGAAAATCGGAATTTTTTTTTGGAAAAAATCGGAAAAAATCGGAAAAAATCGGGAAAAATCGGAAAAAAAATCGGAAAAAATCGGAAAAAATCGGAAAAAAAATCGGAAAAAATCGGAAAAAAATCGGAAAAAATCGGGAAAAAATCGGGGAAAATCGGGAAAAATCGGGAAAAAAATCGGGAAAAAAATCGGAGAAAATCGGGAAAAATCGGGAAAAATCGGAAAAAAATCGGGAAAAAATCGGGAAAAAAATCGGAGAAAATCGGGAAAAATCGGAAAAAAATCGGGAAAAAAATCGGAGAAAATCGGAAAAAAAATTCGGAAAAAATCGGAAAAAATCGGAAAATAAATCGGAAAAAATCGGGAAAAAATCGGGAAAAAAATCGGAGAAAATCGGGAAAAATCGGGAAAAAAATCGGAGAAAATCGGAAAAAAAATTCGGAAAAAATCGGGAAAAATCGGAAAAAAAATCGGAAAAAATCGGAAAATATCGGAAAAAAAATTCGGAAAAAATCGGAAAAAATCGGAAAAAAAATCGGAAAAAATCGGGAAAAAATCGGGGAAAAAATTCGGAAAAAATCGGTAAAAAAATCGGAAAAAAAATCGGGAAAAATGGGAAAAAAATCGGGAAAAAAATCGGAGAAAATCGAAATTTTTTTTTGGAAAAAATCGGAAAAAATCGGAAAAAATCGGGAAAAATCGGAAAAAAAATCGGAAAAAATCGGAAAAAAAATTCGGAAAAAATCGGAAAAAATCGGAAAAAAAATCGGAAAAAATCGGGAAAAAATCGGGGAAAATCGGGAAAAATCGGGAAAAATCGGAAAAAAATCGGGAAAAAATCGGGAAAAAAATCGGAGAAAATCGGGAAAAATCGGAAAAAAATCGGGAAAAAAATCGGAGAAAATCGGAAAAAAAATTCGGAAAAAATCGGAAAAAATCGGAAAATAAATCGGAGAAAATCGGGAAAAAATCGGGAAAAAAATCGGAGAAAATCGGGAAAAATCGGAAAAAAAATCGGAAAAAATCGGGAAAAAATCGGGGAAAAAATCGGAGAAAATCGGGAAAAATCGGAAAAAAATCGGGAAAAAAATCGGAGAAAATCGGAGAAAATCGGGAAAAATCGGAAAAAAATCGGGAAAAAAATCGGAGAAAATCGGGAAAAAAATCGGAGAAAATCGGGAAAAATCGGAAAAAAATCGGGAAAAAATCGGGAAAAAAATCGGAGAAAATCGGGAAAAATCGGAAAAAAATCGGGAAAAAAATCGGAGAAAATCGGAAAAAAAATTCGGAAAAAATCGGGAAAAAATCGGGAAAAATCGGAAAAAAATCGGGAAAAAAATCGGAGGAAATCAGGAAAAATCGGAAAAAAAATCGGAAAAAATCGGGAAAAAATCGGGGAAAAAATCGGAGAAAATCGGGAAAAATCGGAAAAAAATCGGGAAAAAAATCGGAGAAAATCTGATTTTTTTTTTGGAAAAAATCGGAAAAAATCGGAAAAAATCGGGAAAAATCGGAAAAAAAATCGGGAAAAAAATCGGAAAAAATCGGAAAAAAATCGGGAAAAAAATCGGAGAAAATCGGAATTTTTTTTTGGAAAAAATCGGAAAAAATCGGGAAAAATCGGAAAAAAATCGGGAAAAAAATCGGAGAAAATCGGAAAAAAAATTCGGAAAAAATCGGAAAAAATCGGAAAATAAATCGGAAAAAATCGGGAAAATATAGGGAAAAAAATCGGAGAAAATCGGGAAAAATCGGGAAAAAAATCGGAGAAAATCGGAAAAAAAATTCGGAAAAAATCGGGAAAAATCGAAAAAAAAATCGGAAAAAATCGGAAAAAATCGGAAAAAAAATTCGGAAAAATTCGGAAAAAATCGGAAAAAAAATCGGAAAAAATCGGGAAAAAATCGGGGAAAAAATCGGAGAAAATCGGGAAAAATCGGAAAAAAATCGGGAAAAAATCGGGAAAAAAATCGGAGAAAATCGGGAAAAATTTGAAAAAAATCGGAAAAAAAATCGGAAAAAATCGGAAAAAAAATTCGGAAAAAATCGGGAAAAATCGGAAAAAAAATCGGAAAAAAAATTCGGAAAAAATCGGGGAAAAAATTCGGAAAAAATCGGAAAAAATCGGGAAAAAATCGGGGAAAAAATTCGGAAAAAATCGGAAAAAAAATCGGAGAAAATCGAAAATTCTTTTTGGAAAAAATCGGAAAAAATCGGGAAAAATCGGAAAAAAAATCGGAAAAAATCGGAAAAAAAATTCGGAAAAAATCGGAAAAAATCGGGAAAAAATCGGGGAAAATCGGGAAAAATCGGGAAAAATCGGAAAAAAATCGGGAAAAAATCGGGAAAAAAATCGGAGAAAATCGGGAAAAATCGGAAAAAAATCGGGAAAAAAATCGGAGAAAATCGGAAAAAAAATTCGGAAAAAATCGGAAAAAATCGGAAAATAAATCGGAAAAAATCGGGAAAAATCGGGAAAAAAATCGGAGAAAATCGGAAAAAAAATTCGGAAAAAATCGGGAAAAATCGGAAAAAAAATCGGAAAAAATCTGAAAAAATCGGAAAAAAAATTCGGAAAAAATCGGAAAAAATCAGAAAAAAAATCGGAAAAAATCGGGAAAAAATCGGGGAAAAAATCGGAGAAAATCGGGAAAAATCGGAAAAAATCGGGAAAAAAATCGGAGAAAATCGGGAAAAATCGGAAAAAAATCGGGAAAAAATCGGGAAAAAAATCGGAGAAAATCGGGAAAAATCGGAAAAAAATCGGGAAAAAAATCGGAGAAAATCGGAAAAAAAAATCGGAAAAAATCGGGAAAAAATCGGGAAAAATCGGAAAAAAATCGGGAAAAAAATCGGAGAAAATCGGAAAAACAATTTGGAAAAAATCGGAAAAAATCGAAAAAAAAATCGGAAAAAATCGGGAAAAAAATCGGAGAAAATCGGGAAAAATCGGGAAAAAAATCGGAGAAAATCGGAAAAAAAATTCGGAAAAAATCGGGAAAAAAATCGGAGAAAATCGGAATTTTTTTTTGGAAAAAATCGGGAAAAATCGGGAAAAATCGGAAAAAAATCGGGAAAAAATCGGAGAACATCGGAAAAAAAATTCGGAAAAAATCGGGAAAAATCGGAAAAAAAATTCGGAAAAAATCGGAAAAAATCGGAAAAAAATCGGGGAAAAATCGGAGAAAATCGGAAAAAAAAATCGGAAAAATTTGGGAAAAAATCGGGAAAATTAATCGGGAAAAAAATCGGGAAAAAAATCGGAGAAAATCGGAATTTTTTTTTGGAAAAAATCGGAAAAAATCGGAAAAAATCGGGAAAAATCGGAAAAAAAATCGGGAAAAAAATCGGAAAAAATCGGAAAAAAATCGGGAAAAAAATCGGAGAAAATCGGAATTTTTTTTTGGAAAAAATCGGAAAAAATCGGAAAAAATCGGGAAAAATCGGAAAAAAAATCGGGAAAAAAATCGGGAAAAAAATCGGAGAAGATCGGAAAAAAAATTCGGAAAAAATCGGAAAAAATCGGAAAAATCGGAGGAAATCGGGAAAAATCGGAAAAAAATCGGAGAAAATCGGAAAAAAATCGGAAAAAATCGGGAAAAAATCGGGGAAAATCGGGAAAAATCGGGAAAAAAATCGGGAAAAAAATCGGAGAAAATCGGGAAAAATCGGGAAAAAAATCGGAGAAAATCGGGAAAAATCGGAAAAAAAATCGGAAAAAATCGGAAAAAATCGGAAAAAAAATTCGGAAAAAATCGGAAAAAATCGGAAAAAAAATCGGGAAAAATCGGAAAAAAATCGTGAAAAAAATCGGAGAAAATCGGAAAAATTTTTTGGAAAAAATCGGAAAAAATCGGAAAAAATCGGGAAAAATCGGAAAAAAAATCGGAAAAAATCGGAAAAAATCGGGAAAAAATCGGGAAAAATCGGGAAAAAAATCGGAGAAAATCGGGAAAAATCGGGAAAAAAATCGGAGAAAATCGGGAAAAATCGGAAAAAAAATCGGAAAAAATCGGAAAAAATCGGAAAAAAAATTCGGAAAAAATCGGAAAAAATCGGAAAAAAAATCGGGAAAAATCGGAAAAAAATCGTGAAAAAAATCGGAGAAAATCGGAAAAAATTTTTGGAAAAAATCGGAAAAAATCGGAAAAAATCGGGAAAAATCGGAAAAAAAATCGGAAAAAATCGGAAAAAATCGGAAAAAAAATCGGAAAAAATCGGAAAAAAAATCGGAAAAAATCGGGAAAAAATCGGGGAAAATCGGGAAAAATCGGGAAAAAAATCGGGAAAAAAATCGGAGAAAATCGGGAAAAATCGGGAAAAATCGGAAAAAAATCGGGAAAAAATCGGGAAAAAAATCGGAGAAAATCGGGAAAAATCGGAAAAAAATCGGGAAAAAAATCGGAGAAAATCGGAAAAAAAATTCGGAAAAAATCGGGAAAAAAATCGGAGAAAATCGGAAATTTTTTTTGGAAAAAATCGGGGAAAAATCGGAAAAAAATCGGGAAAAAAATCGGAGAACATCGGAAAAAAAATTCGGAAAAAATCGGGAAAAATCGGAAAAAAAATTCGGAAAAAATCGGAAAAAATCGGAAAAAAAATCGGAAAAAATCGGGAAAAAATCGGAGAAAATCGGGAAAAATCGGGAAAAAAATCGGAGAAAATCGGAAAAAAAATTCGGAAAAAATCGGGAAAAAAATCGGAGAAAATCGGAATTTTTTTTGGGAAAAAATCGGGAAAAAATCGGGAAAAATCGGAAAAAAATCGGGAAAAAAATCGGAGAACATCGGAAAAAAAATTCGGAAAAAATCGGGAAAAATCGGAAAAAAAATTCGGAAAAAATCGGAAAAAATCGGAAAAAAAATCGGAAAAAATCGGGAAAAAATCGGAGAAAATCGGGAAAAATCGGGAAAAATCGGAAAAAAATCGGGAAAAAAATCGGAGAAAATCGGAAAAAAAAATCGGAAAAATTCGGGAAAAAATCGGGAAAAAAATCGGGAAAAAAATCGGGAAAAAAATCGGAGAAAATCGGAAAAAAAAATCGGAAAAATTTGGGAAAAAATCGGGAAAATTAATCGGGAAAAAAATCGGGAAAAAAATCGGAGAAAATCGGAAATTTTTTTGGGAAAAAATCGGAAAAAATCGGAAAAAATCGGGAAAAATCGGAAAAAAAATCGGGAAAAAAATCGGAAAAAATCGGAAAAAAATCGGGAAAAAAATCGGAGAAAATCGGATTTTTTTTTTGGAAAAAATCGAAAAAAATCGGGAAAAATCGGAAAAAAAATCGGGAAAAAAATCGGAAAAAATCGGAAAAAAAATCGGAAAAAATCGGGAAAAAATCGGGAAAAAAATCGGAGAAAATCGGGAAAAATCGGGAAAAAAATCGGAGAAAATCGGGAAAAATCGGGAAAAATCGGGAAAAAATCGGGAAAAAAATCGGAGAAAATCGGGAAAAATCGGAAAAAAATCGGGAAAAAAATCGGAGAAAATCGGAATTTTTTTTTGGAAAAAATCGGAAAAAATCGGGAAAAATCGGAAAAAAATCGGGAAAAAAATCGGAGAAAATCGGAAAAAAAATTCGGAAAAAATCGGGAAAAATCGGAAAAAAAATCGGAAAAAATCGGAAAAAATCGGAAAAAAAATTCGGAAAAATTCGGAAAAAATCGGAAAAAAAATCGGAAAAAATCGGGAAAAAATCGGGGAAAAAATCGGAGAAAATCGGGAAAAATCGGAAAAAAATCGGGAAAAAATCGGGAAAAAAATCGGAGAAAATCGGGAAAAATCTGAAAAAAATCGGAAAAAAAATCGGAAAAAATCGGAAAAAAAATCGGAAAAAATCGGGAAAAAATCGGGGAAAATCGGGAAAAATCGGGAAAAAAATCGGGAAAAAAATCGGAGAAAATCGGGAAAAATCGGGAAAAATCGGAAAAAAATCGGGAAAAAATCGGGAAAAAAATCGGAGAAAATCGGGAAAAATCGGAAAAAAATCGGGAAAAAAATCGGAGAAAATCGGAATTTTTTTTTGGAAAAAATCGGAAAAAATCGGGAAAAAAATCGGAGAAAATCGGGAAAAATCGGGAAAAAAATCGGAGAAAATCGGAAAAAAAATTCGGAAAAAATCGGGAAAAATCGGAAAAAAAATCGGAAAAAATCGGAAAAAATCGGAAAAAAAATTCGGAAAAAATCGGAAAAAATCGGAAAAAAAATTCGGAAAAAATCGGAAAAAATCGGAAAATAAATCGGAAAAAATCGGGAAAAAATCGGGAAAAAAATCGGAGAAAATCGGGAAAAATCGGGAAAAAAATCGGAGAAAATCGGAAAAAAAATTCGGAAAAAATCGGGAAAAATCGGAAAAAAAATCGGAAAAAATCGGAAAAAATCGGAAAAAAAATTCGGAAAAAATCGAAAAAAATCGGAAAAAAAATCGGAAAAAATCGGGAAAAAATCGGTGAAAAAATTCGGAAAAAATCGGAAAAAAAATCGGGAAAAATGGGAAAAAAATCGGGAAAAAAATCGGAGAAAATCGAAATTTTTTTTTGGAAAAAATCGGAAAAAATCGGAAAAAATCGGGAAAAATCGGAAAAAAAATTCGGAAAAAATCGGAAAAAATCGGGAAAAATCGGGGAAAATCGGGAAAAATCGGGAAAAATCGGAAAAAAATCGGGAAAAAATCGGGAAAAAAATCGGAGAAAATCGGAATTTTTTTTTGGAAAAAATCGGGAAAAAATCGGGAAAAATCGGAAAAAAATCGGGAAAAAAATCGGAGAACATCGGAAAAAAAATTCGGAAAAAATCGAAAAAAATCGGGAAAAAAATCGGAGAAAATCGGATTTTTTTTTTTGAAAAAATCGGAAAAAATCGGAAAAAATCGGGAAAAATCGGAAAAAAAATCGGGAAAAAAATCGGAAAAAATCGGAAAAAAATCGGGAAAAAAATCGGAAAAATCGGAGGAAATCGGGAAAAATCGGAAAAAAATCGGAGAAAATCGGAAAAAAATCGGAAAAAATCGGGAAAAAATCGGGGAAAATCGGGAAAAATCGGGAAAAAAATCGGGAAAAAAATCGGAGAAAATCGGGAAAAATCGGGAAAAAAATCGGAGAAAATCGGGAAAAATCGGAAAAAAAATCGGAAAAAATCGGAAAAAATCGGAAAAAAAATTCGGAAAAAATCGGAAAAAATCGGAAAAAAAATCGGGAAAAATCGGAAAAAAATCGTGAAAAAAATCGGAGAAAATCGGAAAAATTTTTTGGAAAAAATCGGAAAAAATCGGAAAAAATCGGGAAAAATCGGAAAAAAAATCGGAAAAAATCGGAAAAAATCGGGAAAAAATCGGGAAAAATCGGGAAAAAAATCGGAGAAAATCGGGAAAAATCGGGAAAAAAATCGGAGAAAATCGGGAAAAATCGGAAAAAAAATCGGAAAAAATCGGAAAAAATCGGAAAAAAAATTCGGAAAAAATCGGAAAAAATCGGAAAAAAAATCGGGAAAAATCGGAAAAAAATCGTGAAAAAAATCGGAGAAAATCGGAAAAAATTTTTGGAAAAAATCGGAAAAAATCGGAAAAAATCGGGAAAAATCGGAAAAAAAATCGGAAAAAATCGGAAAAAATCGGAAAAAAAATCGGAAAAAATCGGAAAAAAAATCGGAAAAAATCGGGAAAAAATCGGGGAAAATCGGGAAAAATCGGGAAAAAAATCGGGAAAAAAATCGGAGAAAATCGGGAAAAATCGGGAAAAATCGGAAAAAAATCGGGAAAAAATCGGGAAAAAAATCGGAGAAAATCGGGAAAAATCGGAAAAAAATCGGGAAAAAAATCGGAGAAAATCGGAAAAAAAATTCGGAAAAAATCGGGAAAAAAATCGGAGAAAATCGGAAATTTTTTTTGGAAAAAATCGGGGAAAAATCGGAAAAAAATCGGGAAAAAAATCGGAGAACATCGGAAAAAAAATTCGGAAAAAATCGGGAAAAATCGGAAAAAAAATTCGGAAAAAATCGGAAAAAATCGGAAAAAAAATCGGAAAAAATCGGGAAAAAATCGGAGAAAATCGGGAAAAATCGGGAAAAAAATCGGAGAAAATCGGAAAAAAAATTCGGAAAAAATCGGGAAAAAAATCGGAGAAAATCGGAATTTTTTTTTGGAAAAAATCGGGAAAAAATCGGGAAAAATCGGAAAAAAATCGGGAAAAAAATCGGAGAACATCGGAAAAAAAATTCGGAAAAAATCGGGAAAAATCGGAAAAAAAATTCGGAAAAAATCGGAAAAAATCGGAAAAAAAATCGGAAAAAATCGGGAAAAAATCGGAGAAAATCGGGAAAAATCGGGAAAAATCGGAAAAAAATCGGGAAAAAAATCGGAGAAAATCGGAAAAAAAAATCGGAAAAATTCGGGAAAAAATCGGGAAAAAAATCGGGAAAAAAATCGGGAAAAAAATCGGAGAAAATCGGAAAAAAAAATCGGAAAAATTTGGGAAAAAATCGGGAAAATTAATCGGGAAAAAAATCGGGAAAAAAATCGGAGAAAATCGGAAATTTTTTTGGGAAAAAATCGGAAAAAATCGGAAAAAATCGGGAAAAATCGGAAAAAAAATCGGGAAAAAAATCGGAAAAAATCGGAAAAAAATCGGGAAAAAAATCGGAGAAAATCGGATTTTTTTTTTGGAAAAAATCGAAAAAAATCGGGAAAAATCGGAAAAAAAATCGGGAAAAAAATCGGAAAAAATCGGAAAAAAAATCGGAAAAAATCGGGAAAAAATCGGGAAAAAAATCGGAGAAAATCGGGAAAAATCGGGAAAAAAATCGGAGAAAATCGGGAAAAATCGGGAAAAATCGGGAAAAAATCGGGAAAAAAATCGGAGAAAATCGGGAAAAATCGGAAAAAAATCGGGAAAAAAATCGGAGAAAATCGGAATTTTTTTTTGGAAAAAATCGGAAAAAATCGGGAAAAATCGGAAAAAAATCGGGAAAAAAATCGGAGAAAATCGGAAAAAAAATTCGGAAAAAATCGGGAAAAATCGGAAAAAAAATCGGAAAAAATCGGAAAAAATCGGAAAAAAAATTCGGAAAAATTCGGAAAAAATCGGAAAAAAAATCGGAAAAAATCGGGAAAAAATCGGGAAAAAATCGGAGAAAATCGGGAAAAATCGGAAAAAAATCGGGAAAAAATCGGAAAAAAATCGGAGAAAATCGGGAAAAATCTGAAAAAAATCGGAAAAAAAATCGGAAAAAATCGGAAAAAAAATCGGAAAAAATCGGGAAAAAATCGGGGAAAATCGGGAAAAATCGGGAAAAAAATCGGGAAAAAAATCGGAGAAAATCGGGAAAAATCGGGAAAAATCGGAAAAAAATCGGGAAAAAATCGGGAAAAAAATCGGAGAAAATCGGGAAAAATCGGAAAAAAATCGGGAAAAAAATCGGAGAAAATCGGAATTTTTTTTTGGAAAAAATCGGAAAAAATCGGGAAAAAAATCGGAGAAAATCGGGAAAAATCGGGAAAAAAATCGGAGAAAATCGGAAAAAAAATTCGGAAAAAATCGGGAAAAATCGGAAAAAAAATCGGAAAAAATCGGAAAAAATCGGAAAAAAAATTCGGAAAAAATCGGAAAAAATCGGAAAAAAAATTCGGAAAAAATCAGAAAAAATCGGAAAATAAATCGGAAAAAATCGGGAAAAAATCGGGAAAAAAATCGGAGAAAATCGGGAAAAATCGGGAAAAAAATCGGAGAAAATCGGAAAAAAAATTCGGAAAAAATCGGGAAAAATCGGAAAAAAAATCGGAAAAAATCGGAAAAAATCGGAAAAAAAATTCGGAAAAAATCGAAAAAAATCGGAAAAAAAATCGGAAAAAATCGGGAAAAAATCGGTGAAAAAATTCGGAAAAAATCGGAAAAAAAATCGGGAAAAATGGGAAAAAAATCGGGAAAAAAATCGGAGAAAATCGAAATTTTTTTTTGGAAAAAATCGGAAAAAATCGGAAAAAATCGGGAAAAATCGGAAAAAAAATTCGGAAAAAATCGGAAAAAATCGGGAAAAATCGGGGAAAATCGGGAAAAATCGGGAAAAATCGGAAAAAAATCGGGAAAAAATCGGGAAAAAAATCGGAGAAAATCGGAATTTTTTTTTGGAAAAAATCGGGAAAAAATCGGGAAAAATCGGAAAAAAATCGGGAAAAAAATCGGAGAACATCGGAAAAAAAATTCGGAAAAAATCGAAAAAAATCGGGAAAAAAATCGGAGAAAATCGGATTTTTTTTTTTGAAAAAATCGGAAAAAATCGGAAAAAATCGGGAAAAATCGGAAAAAAAATCGGGAAAAAAATCGGAAAAAATCGGAAAAAAATCGGGAAAAAAATCGGAGAAAATCGGAATTTTTTTTTGGAAAAAATCGGAAAAAATCGGAAAAAATCGGGAAAAATCGGAAAAAAAATCGGGAAAAAAATCGGAAAAAATCGGAAAAAAAATCGGAAAAAATCGGGAAAAAATCGGGAAAAAAATCGGAGAAAATCGGAATTTTTTTTTGGAAAAAATCGGAAAAAATCGGGAAAAATCGGAAAAAAATCGGGAAAAAAATCGGAGAAAATCGAAAATTTTTTTTGGAAAAAATCGGAAAAAATCGGAAAAAATCGGGAAAAATCGGAAAAAAAATTCGGAAAAAATCGGAAAAAATCGGAAAAAAATCGGGAAAAAAATCGGAGAAAATCGGAATTTTTTTTTGGAAAAAATCGGAAAAAATCGGGAAAAATCGGAAAAAAATCGGGAAAAAAATCGGAGAAAATCGGAAAAAAAATTCGGAAAAAATCGGAAAAAATCGGAAAAAATCGGAGGAAATCGGGAAAAATCGGAAAAAAATCGGAGAAAATCGGAAAAAAATCGGAAAAAATCGGGAAAAAATCGGGGAAAATCGGGAAAAATCGGGAAAAAAATCGGGAAAAATCGGGAAAAATCGGGAAAAAAATCGGAGAAAATCGGGAAAAATCGGAAAAAAAATCGGAAAAAATCGGAAAAAATCGGAAAAAAAAATCGGAAAAAATCGGAAAAAAAATCGGAAAAAATCGGGAAAAATCGGGAAAAATCGGAAAAAAATCGGGAAAAAAATCGGAGAAAATCGGGAAAAATCGGAAAAAAATCGGGAAAAAAATCGGAGAAAATCGGAAAAAAAATCGGAAAAAATCGGGAAAAAATCGGGAAAAATCGGAAAAAAATCGGAGAAAATCGGGAAAAATCGGGAAAAAAATCGGAGAAAATCGGGAAAAATCGGAAAAAAAATCGGAAAAAATCGGAAAAAATCGGAAAAAAAAATCGGAAAAAATCGGAAAAAAAATCGGAAAAAATCGGGAAAAATCGGGAAAAATCGGAAAAAAATCGGGAAAAAAATCGGAGAAAATCGGGAAAAATCGGAAAAAAATCGGGAAAAAAATCGGAGAAAATCGGAAAAAAAATTCGGAAAAAATCGGGAAAAAAATCGGAGAAAATCGGAATTTTTTTTTGGAAAAAATCGGGAAAAAATCGGGAAAAATCGGAAAAAAATCGGGAAAAAAATCGGAGAACATCGGAAAAAAAATTCGGAAAAAATCGGGAAAAATCGGAAAAAAAATTCGGAAAAAATCGGAAAAAATCGGAAAAAAAATCGGAAAAAATCGGGAAAAAATCGGAGAAAATCGGGAAAAATCGGGAAAAAAATCGGAGAAAATCGGAAAAAAAATTCGGAAAAAATCGGGAAAAAAATCGGAGAAAATCGGAATTTTTTTTTGGAAAAAATCGGGAAAAAATCGGGAAAAATCGGAAAAAAATCGGGAAAAAAATCGGAGAACATCGGAAAAAAAATTCGGAAAAAATCGGGAAAAATCGGAAAAAAAATTCGGAAAAAATCGGAAAAAATCGGAAAAAAAATCGGAAAAAATCGGGAAAAAATCGGAGAAAATCGGGAAAAATCGGGAAAAATCGGAAAAAAATCGGGAAAAAAATCGGAGAAAATCGGAAAAAAAATTCGGAAAAATTCGGGAAAAAATCGGGAAAAAAATCGGGAAAAAAATCGGGAAAAAAATCGGAGAAAATCGGAAAAAAAAATCGGAAAAATTTGGGAAAAAATCGGGAAAATTAATCGGGAAAAAAATCGGGAAAAAAATCGGAGAAAATCGGGAAAAATCGGGAAAAAAATCGGGAAAAAAATCGGAGAAAATCGGGAAAAATCGGGAAAAATCGGGAAAAAATCGGGGAAAAAATCGGAGAAAATCGGGAAAAATCGGAAAAAAATCGGGAAAAAAATCGGAGAAAATCGGGAAAAATCGGAAAAAAATCGGAGAAAATCGGAATTTTTTTTGGAAAAAATCGGAAAAAATCGGGAAAAATCGGAAAAAAATCGGGAAAAAAATCGGAGAAAATCGGAAAAAAAATTCGGAAAAAATCGGAAAAAATCGGAAAATAAATCGGAAAAAATCGGAAAAAATCGGAAACAAAATTCGGAAAAAATCGGAAAAAATCGGAAAAAAAATCGGAAAAAATCGGGAAAAAATCGGGGAAAAAATCGGAGAAAATCGGGAAAAATCGGAAAAAAATCGGGAAAAAATCGGGAAAAAAATCGGAGAAAATCGGGAAAAATCGGAAAAAAATCGGGAAAAAAATCGGAGAAAATCGGAAAAAAAATTCGGAAATAATCGGAAAAAATCGGAAAATAAATCGGAAAAAATCGGAAAAAAAATTCGGAAAAAATCGGAAAAAATCGGAAAAAAAATCGGAAAAAATCGGGAAAAAATCGGGGAAAAAATCGGAGAAAATCGGGAAAAATCGGAAAAAAATCGGGAAAAAATCGGGAAAAAAATCGGAGAAAATCGGGAAAAATCGGAAAAAAATCGGGAAAAAAATCGGAGAAAATCGGAAAAAAAAATCGGAAATAATCGGAAAAAATCGGAAAATAAATCGGAAAAAATCGGGAAAAAATCGGGAAAAATCGGAAAAAATCGGGGAAAAAATCGGAGAAAATCGGGAAAAAATCGGGGAAAAAATCGGAGAAAATCGGGAAAAAATCGGGGAAAAAATCGGAGAAAATCGGGAAAAATCGGAAAAAAATCGGGAAAAAATCGGGAAAAAAATCGGAGAAAATCGGGAAAAATCGGAAAAAAATCGGGAAAAAAATCGGAGAAAATCGGAAAAAAAAATCGGAAATAATCGGAAAAAATCGGAAAATAAATCGGAAAAAATCGGGAAAAAATCGGGAAAAATCGGGAAAAAAATCGGAGAAAATCGGGAAAAATCGGGAAAAAAATCGGAGAAAATCGGGAAAAATCGGAAAAAAAATCGGGAAAAATCGGGAAAAATCGGAAAAAAAATCGGAAAAAAACGGAAAAAATCGGAAAAAAAATTCGGAAAAAAAATCGGAAAAAATCGGAAAAAATCGGGGAAAAAATCGGAGAAAATCGGGAAAAATCGGAAAAAAATCGGGAAAAAAATCGGAGAAAATCGGGAAAAATCGGAAAAAAATCGTGAAAAAAATCGGAGAAAATCGGAAAAAAAATTGGAAAAAATCGGAAAAAATCGGGAAAAATCGGAAAAAAATCGGGAAAAAAATCGGAGAAAATCGGAAAAAAAATTCGGAAAAAATCGGAAAAAATCGGAAAATAAATCGGAAAAAATCGGGAAGAAATCGGGAAAAAAATCGGAGAAAATCGGGAAAAACGGGAAAAAAATCGGAAAAAATCGGAAAAAAAATTCGGAAAAAATCGGGAAAAATCGGAAAAAATCGGAAAAAAAATCGGAAAAAATCGGGAAAAAATCGGGGAAAAAATCGGAGAAAATCGGGAAAAATCGGGAAAAAAATCGGAGAAAATCGGGAAAAATCGGAAAAAAATCGGGAAAAAAATCGGAGAAAATCGGAATTTTTTTTTGGAAAAAATCGGAAAAAATCGGAAAAAAAATCGGAAAAAATCGGAAAAAAAATCGGAAAAAATCGGGAAAAAATCGGGGAAAAAATCGGAGAAAATCGGAAAAAAAATTCGGAAAAAATCGGAAAAAATCGGAAAATAAATCGGAAAAAATCGGGAAAAAATCGGGAAAAAAATCGGAGAAAATCGGAAAAAAAATTCGGAAAAAATCGGGAAAAATCGGAAAAAAAATCGGAAAAATTCGGAAAAAATCGGAAAAATTCGGAAAAAATCGGAAAAAATCGGAAAAAAAATCGGAAAAAATCGGGAAAAAATCGGGGAAAAAATCGGAGAAAATCGGGAAAAATCGGAAAAAAATCGGGAAAAAAATCGGAGAAAATCGGGAAAAATCGGAAAAAAATCGGGAAAAAAATCGGAGAAAATCGGATTTTTTTTTTGGAAAAAATCGGAAAAAATCGGAAAAAAAATCGGAAAAAATCGGGAAAAAAATCGGAGAAAATCGGGAAAAATCGGGAAAAAAATCGGAGAAAATCGGAATTTTTTTTTGGAAAAAATCGGGAAAAATCGGAAAAAAATCGGGAAAAAAATCGGAGAAAATCGGGAAAAATCGGAAAAAAATCGGGAAAAAAATCGGATAAAATTGGAATTTTTTTTTGGAAAAAATCGGAAAAAATCGGAGAAAATCGGAAAAAAAAATCGGAAAAAATCGTGAAAAATCGGAAAAAAAATCGGAGAAAATCGGAGAAAATCGGAAAAAAAATCGGAAAAAATCGGAAAAAATCGGAAAAAAATCGGGAAAAAATCGGAGAAAATCGGAAAAAAATCGGAAAAAATCGGGCAAAAAATCGGAGAAAATCGGGAAAAATCGGGAAAAAAATCGGAGAATATCGGAAAAAAAATTCGGAAAAAATCGGGAAAAATCGGAAAAAAAATCGGATAAAATTGGAATTTTTTTTTGGAAAAAATCGGAAAAAATCGGAGAAAATCGGAAAAAAAAATCGGAAAAAAAATCGGAAAAAATCGGAAAAAATCGGAAAAAAATCGGGAAAAAATCGGAGAAAATCGGAAAAAAATCGGAAAAAATCGGGCAAAAAATCGGAGAAAATCGGGAAAAATCGGGAAAAAAATCGGAGAATATCGGGAAAAATCGGAAAAAAATCGGGAAAAAAATCGGAGAAAATCGGATTTTTTTTTTGGAAAAAATCGGAAAAAATCGGAAAAAAAATCGGAAAAAATCGGGAAAAAAATCGGAGAAAATCGGGAAAAATCGGGAAAAAAATCGGAGAAAATCGGAATTTTTTTTTGGAAAAAATCGGGAAAAATCGGAAAAAAATCGGGAAAAAAATCGGAGAAAATCGGGAAAAATCGGAAAAAAATCGGGAAAAAAATCGGATAAAATTGGAATTTTTTTTTGGAAAAAATCGGAAAAAATCGGAGAAAATCGGAAAAAAAAATCGGAAAAAATCGTGAAAAATCGGAAAAAAAATCGGAGAAAATCGGAGAAAATCGGAAAAAAAATCGGAAAAAATCGGAAAAAATCGGAAAAAAATCGGGAAAAAATCGGAGAAAATCGGAAAAAAATCGGAAAAAATCGGGCAAAAAATCGGAGAAAATCGGGAAAAATCGGGAAAAAAATCGGAGAATATCGGAAAAAAAATTCGGAAAAAATCGGGAAAAATCGGAAAAAAAATCGGATAAAATTGGAATTTTTTTTTGGAAAAAATCGGAAAAAATCGGAGAAAATCGGAAAAAAAAATCGGAAAAAAAATCGGAAAAAATCGGAAAAAATCGGAAAAAAATCGGGAAAAAATCGGAGAAAATCGGAAAAAAATCGGAAAAAATCGGGCAAAAAATCGGAGAAAATCGGGAAAAATCGGGAAAAAAATCGGAGAATATCGGAAAAAAAATTCGGAAAAAATCGGGAAAAATCGGAAAAAAAATCGGAAAAAATCGGAAAAAATCGGAAAAAAAATTCGGAAAAAATCGGAAAAAATCGGAAAAAAATCGGAAAAAATCGGGAAAAAATCGGAGAAAATCGGGAAAAATCGGAAAAAAATCGGGAAAAAAATCGGAGAAAATCGGAATTTTTTTTTGGAAAAAATCGGAAAAAATCGGAAAAAATCGGAAAATAAATCGGAGAAAATCGGGAAAAAATCGGAAAAAATCGGGAAAAATCGGAAAAAAATCGGGAAAAAAATCGGAGAAAATCGGAAAAAAAATTCGGAAAAAATCGGAAAAAATCGGAAAATAAATCGGAAAAAATCGGGGAAAAAATCGGAGAAAATCGGGAAAAATCGGAAAAAAATCGGGAAAAAAACCGGAGAAAATCGGGAAAAATCGGAAAAAAATCGGGAAAAAAATCGGAGAAAATCGGATTTTTTTTTTGGAAAAAATCGGAAAAAATCGGAAAAAAAATCGGAAAAAATCGGGAAAAAAATCGGAGAAAATCGGGAAAAATCGGGAAAAAAATCGGAGAAAATCGGAAATTTTTTTTGGAAAAAATCGGGAAAAATCGGAAAAAAATCGGGAAAAAAATCGGAGAAAATCGGGAAAAATCGGAAAAAAATCGGGAAAAAAATCGGAGAAAATCGGAAAAAAAAATCGGAAAAAATCGTGAAAAATCGGAAAAAAAATCGGAAAAAATCGGAGAAAATCGGAAAAAAAATCGGAAAAAATCGGAAA
The DNA here is from genome assembly GCF_045791955.1 of Oncorhynchus clarkii lewisi. Lineage (NCBI taxonomy): Eukaryota > Metazoa > Chordata > Actinopteri > Salmoniformes > Salmonidae > Oncorhynchus > Oncorhynchus clarkii. The sequence continues at coordinate 31,934,739 of NC_092175.1, read as the reverse complement.
AAATCGGAAAAAAAATTCGGAAAAAATCGGAAAAAATCGGAAAAAAAATCGGAAAAAATCGGGAAAAATCGGAAAAAAAATCGGAAAAAATCGGAAAAAATCGGAAAAAAAATTCGGAAAAAATCGGAAAAAATCGGAAAAAAAATCGGAAAAAATCGGGAAAAAATCGGGGAAAAAATCGGAGAAAATCGGGAAAAATCGGAAAAAAATCGGGAAAAAAATCGGAGAAAATCGGGAAAAATCGGAAAAAAATCGGGAAAAAAATCGGAGAAAATCGGAATTTTTTTTTGGAAAAAATCGGAAAAAATCGGGAAAAATCGGAAAAAAATCGGGAAAAAAATCGGAGAAAATCGGAAAAAAAATTCGGAAAAAATCGGAAAAAATCGGAAAATAAATCGGAAAAAATCGGGAAAAAATCGGGAAAAAAATCTGAGAAAATCGGGAAAAACGGGAAAAAAATCGGAGAAAATCGGAAAAAAAATTCGGAAAAAATCGGGAAAAATCGGAAAAAAAATCGGAAAAAATCGGAAAAAATCGGAAAAAAAAATCGGAAAAAATCGGAAAAAATCGGAAAAAAAATCGGAAAAAATCGGGAAAAAATCGGGGAAAAAATCGGAGAAAATCGGGAAAAATCGGGAAAAAAATCTGAGAAAATCGGGAAAAACGGGAAAAAAATCGGAGAAAATCGGAAAAAAAATTCGGAAAAAATCGGGAAAAATCGGAAAAAAAATCGGAAAAAATCGGGAAAAAATCGGGGAAAAAATCGGAGAAAATCGGGAAAAATCGGGAAAAAAATCTGAGAAAATCGGGAAAAATCGGAAAAAATCGGGAAAAAATCGGAGAAAATCGGAAAAAAAATCGGAAAAAATCGGGAAAAATCGGAAAAAAAATCGGAAAAAATCGGAAAAAAATCGGAAAAAATCGGGCAAAAAATCGGAGAAAATCGGGAAAAATGGGAAAAAATCGGAAAAAATCGGAAAAAAATCGGGAAAAATCGGAAAAAAAATCGGAAAAAATCGGGAAAAAATCGGGAACAAATCGGGAAAAAAATCGGAGAAAATCGGGAAAAATCGGGAAAAATCGGAAAAAAATCGGGAAAAAAATCGGAGAAAATCGGGAAAAATCGGAAAAAAATCGGGAAAAAATCGGGAAAAAATCGGAGAAAATCGGGAAAAATCGGAAAAAAATCGGGAAAAAAATCGGAGAAAATCGGAAAAAAAATTCGGAAATAATCGGGAAAAATCGGAAAAAAAAATTCGGAAAAAATTGGAAAAAATCTGAAAATAAATCGGAAAAAATCGGGAAAAAATCGGGAAAAATCGGGAAAAAAATCGGAGAAAATCGGGAAAAATCGGGAAAAAAATCGGAGAAAATCGGGAAAAATCGGGAAAAAAATCGGGAAAAAAATCGGAGAAAATCGGGAAAAAAATCGGAGAAAATCGGGAAAAATCGGAAAAAAATCGGGAAAAAAATCGGAGAAAATCGGAAAAAAAATTCGGAAAAAATCGGAAAAAATCGGAAAATAAATCTGAAAAAATCGGGAAAAAATCGGGAAAAAAATCGGAGAAAATCGGGAAAAATCGGGAAAAAAATCGGAGAAAATCGGAAAAAAAATTCGGAAAAAATCGGGAAAAAATCGGGAAAAAAATCGGAGAAAATCGGGAAAAATCGGAAAAAAATCGGGAAAAAAATCCGGAAAAAATCGGAAAAAATCGGAATAAAAATCGGAAAAAATCGGGAAAAAATCGGGGAAAAAATCGGAGAAAATCGGGAAAAATCGGAAAAAAAATCGGAAAAAATCGGAAAAAATCGGAAAAAAAATCGGAAAAAATCGGAAAAAATCGGAAAAAAAATCGGAAAAAATCGGGAAAAAATCGGGGAAAAAATCGGAGAAAATCGGGAAAAATCGGGAAAAAAATCGGAGAAAATCGGGAAAAATCGGAAAAAAATCGGGAAAAAAATCGGAGAAAATCGGAATTTTTTTTTGGAAAAAATCGGAAAAAATCGGAAAAAAAATCGGAAAAAATCGGGAAAAAAATCGGAGAAAATCGGGAAAAATCGGGAAAAAAATCGGAGAAAATCGGAATTTTTTTTTGGAAAAAATCGGGAAAAATCGGAAAAAAAATCGGGAAAAAAATCGGGAAAAAATCGGAGAAAATCGGAAAAAAAATCGGAAAAAATCGGAGAAAATCGGAAAAAAAATCGGAAAAAATCGGAAAAAAAATCGGAAAAAATCGGGAAAAAATCGGAGAAAATCGGAAAAAAAATCGGAAAAAATCGGGAAAAATCGGAAAAAAAATCGAAAAAAATCGGAAAAAAATCGGAAAAAATCGGGCAAAAAATCGGAGAAAATCGGGAAAAATGGGAAAAAATCGGAAAAAATCGGAAAAAAATCGGGAAAAATCGGAAAAAAAATCGGAAAAAATCGGGAAAAAATCGGGAACAAATCGGGAAAAAAATCGGAGAAAATCGGGAAAAATCGGAAAAAAATCGGGAAAAAAATCGGAGAAAATCGGAAAAAAAATTCGGAAATAATCGGGAAAAATCGGAAAAAAAATTCGGAAAAAATCGGAAAAAATCTGAAAATAAATCGGAAAAAATCGGGAAAAAATCGGGAAAAATCGGGAAAAAAATCGGAGAAAATCGGGAAAAATCGGAAAAAATCGGAAAATAAATCTGAAAAAATCGGGAAAAAATCGGGAAAAAAATCGGAGAAAATCGGGAAAAATCGGGAAAAAATCGGAGAAAATCGGAAAAAAAATTCGGAAAAAATCGGGAAAAAATCGGGAAAAAAATCGGAGAAAATCGGGAAAAATCGGAAAAAAATCGGGAAAAAAATCCGGAAAAAATCGGAAAAAATCGGAATAAAAATCGGAAAAAATCGGGAAAAAATCGGGGAAAAAATCGGAGAAAATCGGGAAAAATCGGGAAAAAAATCGGAGAAAATCGGGAAAAATCGGAAAAAAATCGGGAAAAAAATCGGAGAAAATCGAAATTTTTTTTTGGAAAAAATCGGAAAAAATCGGAAAAAAAATCGGAAAAAATCGGGAAAAAAATCGGAGAAAATCGGGAAAAATCGGGAAAAAAATCGGAGAAAATCGGAATTTTTTTTGGGAAAAAATCGGGAAAAATCGGAAAAAAATCTGGAAAAAAATCGGAGAAAATCGGGAAAAATCGGAAAAAAATCGGGAAAAAAATCGGAGAAAATCGGAATTTTTTTTTGGAAAAAATCGGAGAAAATCGGAAAAAAAATCGGAAAAAATCGGGAAAAATCGGAAAAAAAATCGGAAAAAATCGGAAAAAAAATCGGAAAAAATCGGGAAAAAATCGGGGAAAAAATCGGAGAAAATCGGGAAAAATCGGAAAAAAATCGGGAAAAAAATCGGAGAAAATCGGGAAAAATCGGAAAAAAATCGGGAAAAAAATCGGAGAAAATCGGAATTTTTTTTTGGAAAAAATCGGAAAAAATCGGGAAAAATCGGAAAAAAATCGGGAAAAAAATCGGAGAAAATCGGAAAAAAAATTCGGAAAAAATCGGAAAGAATCGGAAAATAAATCGGAAAAAATCGGGAAAAAATCGGGAAAAAAATCGGAGAAAATCGGGAAAAATCGGGAAAAAAATCGGAGAAAATCGGAAAAAATCGGAAAAAAAATTCGGAAAAAATCGGAAAAAAAATCGGAAAAAATCGGGAAAAAATCGGGGAAAAAATCGGAGAAAATCGGGAAAAAAATCGGAAAAAATCGGAAAAAATCGGAAAAAAAAATCTGAAAAAATCGGAAAAAATCGGAAAAAAAATTCGGAAAAAATCGGAAAAAATCGGAAAATAAATCGGAAAAAAGCGGGAAAAAATCGGGAAAAAAATCGGAGAAAATCGGGAAAAATCGGAAAAAAATCGGGAAAAAAATCGGAGAAAATCGGAAAAAAATTAGGAAATAATCGGAAAAAATCGGAAAATAAATCGGAAAAAGTCGGGAAAAAATCGGGAAAAATCGGGAAAAAAATCGGAGAAAATCGGGATAAATCGGGAAAAAAATCGGAAAAAATCGGAAAAAAAATCGGAAAAAATCGGGAAAAAATCGGGAAAAAATCGGGAAAAAAGTCGGAGAAAATCGGGAAAAATCGGAAAAAAATCGGGAAAAAAATCGGAGAAAATCGGAAAAAGAATTCGGAAAAAATCGGAAAGAATCGGAAAATAAATCGGAAAAAATCGGGAAAAAATCGGGAAAAAAATCGGAGAAAATCGGGAAAAATCGGGAAAAAAATCGGAGAAAATCGGAAAAAAAATTCGGAAAAAATCGGGAAAAATCGGAAAAAAAATCGGAAAAAATCGGAAAAAATCGGAAAAAAATTCGGAAAAAATCGGAAAAAATCGGAAAAAAAATCGGAAAAAATCGGGAAAAAATCGGGGAAAAAATCGGAGAAAATCGGAAAAAAAATTAGGAAATAATCGGAAAAAATCGGAAAATAAATCGGAAAAAATCGGGAAAAAATCGGGAAAAATCGGGAAAAAAATCGGAGAAAATCGGGAAAAATCGGGAAAAAAATCGGAAAAAATCGGAAAAAAAATCGGAAAAAATCGGGAAAAAATCGGGAAAAAATCGGGAAAAAAGTCGGAGAAAATCGGGAAAAATCGGAAAAAAATCGGGAAAAAAATCGGAGAAAATCGGAAAAAAAATTCGGAAAAAATCGGAAAGAATCGGAAAATAAATCGGAAAAAATCGGGAAAAAATCGGGAAAAAAATCGGAGAAAATCGGGAAAAATCGGGAAAAAAATCGGAGAAAATCGGAAAAAAAATTCGGAAAAAATCGGGAAAAATCGGAAAAAAAATCGGAAAAAATCGGAAAAAATCGGAAAAAAAATTCGGAAAAAATCGGGAAAAATCGGGAAAAAATCGGAGAAAATCGGGAAAAATCGGAAAAAAATCGGGAAAAAAATCGGAGAAAATCGGGAAAAATCGGAAAAAAATCGGGAAAAAATCGGGAAAAATCGGGAAAAAAATCGGAGAAAATCGGGAAAAATCGGGAAAAAAATCGGAAAAAATCGGAAAAAAAATCGGAAAAAATCGGAAAAAATCGGGAAAAAATCGGAAAAAAGTCGGAGAAAATCGGGAAAAATCGGAAAAAAATCGGGAAAAAAATCGGAGAAAATCGGAAAAAAAAATCGGAAAAAATCGGAAAGAATCGGAAAATAAATCGGAAAAAATCGGGAAAAAATCGGGAAAAAAATCGGAGAAAATCGGGAAAAATCGGGAAAAAAATCGGAGAAAATCGGAAAAAAAATTCGGAAAAAATCGGGAAAAATCGGAAAAAAAATCGGAAAAAATCGGAAAAAATCGGAAAAAAAATTCGGAAAAAATCGGAAAGAATCGGAAAATAAATCGGAAAAAATCGGGAAAAAATCGGGGAAAAAATCGGAGAAAATCGGAAAAAAATCGGGAAAAAAATCGGAGAAAATCGGGAAAAATCGGAAAAAAATCGGGAAAAAATCGGGAAAAATCGGGAAAAAAATCGGAGAAAATCGGGAAAAATCGGGAAAAAAATCGGAGAAAATCGGGAAAAATCGGAAAAAAAATCGGAAAGAATCGGAAAATAAATCGGAAAAAATCGGGAAAAAATCGGGAAAAAAATCGGAGAAAATCGGGAAAAATCGGGAAAAAAATCGGAGAAAATCGGAAAAAAAATTCGGAAAAAATCGGGAAAAATCGGAAAAAAAATCGGAAAAAATCGGAAAAAATCGGAAAAAAAATTCGGAAAAAATCGGGAAAAAATCGGGGAAAAAATCGGAGAAAATCGGGAAAAATCGGAAAAAAATCGGGAAAAAAATCGGAGAAAATCGGGAAAAATCGGAAAAAAATCGGGAAAAAATCGGGAAAAAAATCGGGAAAAAAATCGGAGAAAATCGGGAAAAATCGGGAAAAAAATCGGAAAAAATCGGAAAAAAAATCGGAAAAAATCGGGAAAAAATCGGGAAAAAATCGGGAAAAAAGTCGGAGAAAATCGGGAAAAATCGGAAAAAAATCGGGAAAAAAATCGGAGAAAATCGGAAAAAAAAATCGGAAAAAATCGGAAAGAATCGGAAAATAAATCGGAAAAAATCGGGAAAAAATCGGGAAAAAAATCGGAGAAAATCGGGAAAAATCGGGAAAAAAATCGGAGAAAATCGGAAAAAAAATTCGGAAAAAATCGGGAAAAATCGGAAAAAAAATCGGAAAAAATCGGAAAAAATCGGAAAAAAAATTCGGAAAAAATCGGAAAGAATCGGAAAATAAATCGGAAAAAATCGGGAAAAAATCGGGAAAAAAATCGGAGAAAATCGGAAAAAAATCGGGAAAAAAATCGGAGAAAATCGGGAAAAATCGGAAAAAAATCGGAAAAAATCGGGAAAAATCGGGAAAAAAATCGGAGAAAATCGGGAAAAATCGGAAAAAAATCGGAGAAAATCGGGAAAAATCGGAAAAAAAATCGGAAAAAATCGGAAAAAATCGGAAAAAAAATTCGGAAAAAATCGGAAAAAATCGGAAAAAAAATCGGAGAAAATCGGAAAAAAAATTCGGAAAAAATCGGAAAAAATCGGAAAATAAATCGGAAAAAATCGGGAAAAAATTTTTTCCCGAAAAAAATCGGAGAAAATCGGGAAAAATCGGGAAAAAAATCGGAGAAAATCGGAAAAAAAATTCGGAAAAAATCGGAAAAAATCGGAAAATAAATCGGAAAAAATCGGGAAAAAATCGGGAAAAAAATCGGAGAAAATCGGGAAAAATCGGGAAAAAAATCGGAGAAAATCGGAAAAAAAATTCGGAAAAAATCGGGAAAAAATCGGGAAAAAAATCGGAGAAAATCGGGAAAAATCGGAAAAAAATCGGGAAAAAAATCGGAGAAAATCGGAAAAAAAATTCGGAAATAATCGGAAAAAATCGGAAAAAAAATCGGAAAAAATCGGGAAAAATCGGGAAAAAAATCGGAGAAAATCGGGAAAAATCGGGAAAAAAATCGGAGAAAATCGGGAAAAATCGGGAAAAAAATCGGGAAAAAAATCGGAGAAAATCGGGAAAAATCGGGAAAAATCGGAAAAAAATCGGGAAAAAATCGGGAAAAAAATCGGAGAAAATCGGGAAAAATCGGAAAAAAATCGGGAAAAAAATCGGAGAAAATCGGAAAAAAAAATCGGAAAAAATCGGAAAAAATCGGAAAATAAATCGGAAAAAATCGGGAAAAAATCGGGAAAAATCGGGAAAAAAATCGGAGAAAATCGGGAAAAATCGGGAAAAAAATCGGAAAAAATCGGAAAAAAAATCGGAAAAAATCGGGAAAAAATCGGGGAAAAATCGGGAAAAAAGTCGGAGAAAATCGGGAAAAATCGGAAAAAAAACGGGAAAAAAATCGGAGAAAATCGGAAAAAAAATTCGGAAAAAATCGGAAAAATCGGAAAATAAATCGGAAAAAATCGGGAAAAAATCGGGAAAAAAATCGGAGAAAATCGGGAAAAATCGGGAAAAAAATCGGAGAAAATCGGAAAAAAAATTCGGAAAAAATCGGGAAAAATCGGAAAAAAAATCGGAAAAAATCGGAAAAAATCGGAAAAAAAATTCGGAAAAAATCGGAAAAAATCGGAAAATAAATCGGAAAAAATCGGGAAAAAATCGGGGAAAAAATCGGAGAAAATCGGAAAAAAATCGGGAAAAAAATCGGAGAAAATCGGGAAAAATCGGAAAAAAATCGGGAAAAAATCGGGAAAAATCGGGAAAAAAATCGGAGAAAATCGGGAAAAATCGGGAAAAAAATCGGAGAAAATCGGGAAAAATCGGAAAAAAAATCGGAAAAAATCGGAAAAAATCGGAAAAAAAATTCGGAAAAAATCGGAAAAAATCGGAAAAAAAATCGGAGAAAATCGGAAAAAAAATTCGGAAAAAATCGGAAAAAATCGGAAAATAAATCGGAAAAAATCGGGAAAAAATTTTTTCCCGAAAAAAATCGGAGAAAATCGGGAAAAATCGGGAAAAAAATCGGAGAAAATCGGAAAAAAAATTCGGAAAAAATCGGAAAAAATCGGAAAATAAATCGGAAAAAATCGGGAAAAAATCGGGAAAAAAATCGGAGAAAATCGGGAAAAATCGGGAAAAAAATCGGAGAAAATCGGAAAAAAAATTCGGAAAAAATCGGGAAAAAATCGGGAAAAAAATCGGAGAAAATCGGGAAAAATCGGAAAAAAATCGGGAAAAAAATCGGAGAAAATCGGAAAAAAAATTCGGAAATAATCGGAAAAAATCGGAAAAAAAATCGGAAAAAATCGGGAAAAATCGGGAAAAAAATCGGAGAAAATCGGGAAAAATCGGGAAAAAAATCGGAGAAAATCGGGAAAAATCGGGAAAAAAATCGGGAAAAAAATCGGAGAAAATCGGGAAAAATCGGGAAAAATCGGAAAAAAATCGGGAAAAAATCGGGAAAAAAATCGGAGAAAATCGGGAAAAATCGGAAAAAAATCGGGAAAAAAATCGGAGAAAATCGGAAAAAAAAATCGGAAAAAATCGGAAAAAATCGGAAAATAAATCGGAAAAAATCGGGAAAAAATCGGGAAAAATCGGGAAAAAAATCGGAGAAAATCGGGAAAAATCGGGAAAAAAATCGGAAAAAATCGGAAAAAAAATCGGAAAAAATCGGGAAAAAATCGGGAAAAAAGTCGGAGAAAATCGGGAAAAATCGGAAAAAAATCGGGAAAAAAATCGGAGAAAATCGGAAAAAAAATTCGGAAAAAATCGGAAAGAATCGGAAAATAAATCGGAAAAAATCGGGAAAAAATCGGGAAAAAAATCGGAGAAAATCGGGAAAAATCGGGAAAAAAATCGGAGAAAATCGGAAAAAAAATTCGGAAAAAATCGGGAAAAATCGGAAAAAAAATCGGAAAAAATCGGAAAAAATCGGAAAAAAATTCGGAAAAAATCGGAAAAAATCGGAAAAAAAATCGGAAAAAATCGGGAAAAAATCGGGAAAAAATCGGAGAAAATCGGGAAAAATCGGAAAAAAATCGGGAAAAAAATCGGAGAAAATCGGGAAAAATCGGAAAAAAATCGGAGAAAATCGGAAAAAAAATTTGGAAATAATCGGAAAAAATCGGAAAATAAATCGGAAAAAATCGGGAAAAAATCGGGAAAAATCGGGAAAAAAATCGGAGAAAATCGGGAAAAATCGGGAAAAAAATCGGAAAAAATCGGAAAAAAAATCGGAAAAAATCGGGAAAAAATCGGGAAAAAATCGGGAAAAAAGTCGGAGAAAATCGGGAAAAATCGGAAAAAAATCGGGAAAAAAATCGGAGAAAATCGGAAAAAAAATTCGGAAAAAATCGGAAAGAATCGGAAAATAAATCGGAAAAAATCGGGAAAAAATCGGGAAAAAAATCGGAGAAAATCGGGAAAAATCGGGAAAAAAATCGGAGAAAATCGGAAAAAAAATTCGGAAAAAATCGGGAAAAATCGGAAAAAAAATCGGAAAAAATCGGAAAAAATCGGAAAAAAAATTCGGAAAAAATCGGAAAAAATCGGAAAAAAATCGGAGAAAATCGGGAAAAATCGGAAAAAAATCGGGAAAAAAATCGGAGAAAATCGGGTAAAATCGGAAAAAAATCGGGAAAAAATCGGGAAAAATCGGGAAAAAAATCGGAGAAAATCGGGAAAAATCGGGAAAAAAATCGGAAAAAATCGGAAAAAAAATCGGAAAAAATCGGGAAAAAATCGGGAAAAAATCGGGAAAAAAGTCGGAGAAAATCGGGAAAAATCGGAAAAAAATCGGGAAAAAAATCGGAGAAAATCGGAAAAAAAATTCGGAAAAAATCGGAAAAAATCGGAAAATAAATCGGAAAAAATCGGGAAAAAATCGGGAAAAAAATCGGAGAAAATCGGGAAAAATCGGGAAAAAAATCGGAGAAAATCGGAAAAAAAAATCGGAAAAAATCGGGAAAAATCGGAAAAAAAATCGGAAAAAATCGGAAAAAATCGGAAAAAAAATTCGGAAAAAATCGGAAAGAATCGGAAAATAAATCGGAAAAAATCGGGAAAAAATCGGGTAAAAAATCGGAGAAAATCGGAAAAAAATCGGGAAAAAAATCGGAGAAAATCGGGAAAAATCGGAAAAAAATCGGGAAAAAATCGGGAAAAATCGGGAAAAAAATCGGAGAAAATCGGGAAAAATCGGGAAAAAAATCGGAGAAAATCGGGAAAAATCGGAAAAAAAATCGGAAAAAATCGGAAAAAATCGGAAAAAAAATTCGGAAAAAATCGGAAAAAATCGGAAAAAAAATCGGAGAAAATCGGAAAAAAAATTCGGAAAAAATCGGAAAAAATCGGAAAATAAATCGGAAAAAATCGGGAAAAAATTTTTTCCCGAAAAAAATCGGAGAAAATCGGGAAAAATCGGGAAAAAAATCGGAGAAAATCGGAAAAAAAATTCGGAAAAAATCGGAAAAAATCGGAAAATAAATCGGAAAAAATCGGGAAAAAATCGGGAAAAAAATCGGAGAAAATCGGGAAAAATCGGGAAAAAAATCGGAGAAAATCGGAAAAAAAATTCGGAAAAAATCGGGAAAAAATCGGGAAAAAATCGGAGAAAATCGGGAAAAATCGGAAAAAAATCGGGAAAAAAATCGGAGAAAATCTGAAAAAAAATTCGGAAATAATCGGAAAAAATCGGAAAAAAAATCGGAAAAAATCGGAAAAATCGGGAAAAAAATCGGAGAAAATCGGGAAAAATCGGGAAAAAAATCGGAGAAAATCGGGAAAAATCGGAAAAAAATCGGGAAAAAAATCGGAGAAAATCGGGAAAAATCGGGAAAAATCGGAAAAAAATCGGAAAAAATCGGGAAAAAAATCGGAGAAAATCGGGAAAAATCGGAAAAAAATCGGGAAAAAAATCGGAGAAAATCGGAAAAAAAAATCGGAAAAAATCGGAAAAAATCGGAAAATAAATCGGAAAAAATCGGGAAAAAATCGGGAAAAATCGGGAAAAAAATCGGAGAAAATCGGGAAAAATCGGGAAAAAAATCGGAAAAAATCTGAAAAAAAATCGGAAAAAATCGGGAAAAAATCGGGAAAAAATCGGGAAAAAAATCGGAGAAAATCGGGAAAAATCGGGAAAAAAATCGGAGAAAATCGGAAAAAAAATTGGAAAAAATCGGAAAAAAAATTCGGAAAAAATCGGAAAAAATCGGAAAAAAAATCGGAAAAAATCGGGAAAAAATCGGGGAAAAAATCGGAGAAAATCGGAAAAAAATCGGGAAAAAAATCGGAGAAAATCGGGAAAAATCGGAAAAAAATCGGGAAAAAATCGGGAAAAAAATCGGAGAAAATCGGGAAAAATCGGAAAAAAATCGGGAAAAAATCGGAGAAAATCGGAAAAAAAATTAGGAAATAATCGGAAAAAATCGGAAAATAAATCGGAAAAAATCGGGAAAAATCGGAAAAAAATCGGGAAAAATCGGAAAAAAATCTGGAAAAAATCGGGAAAAAAATCGGAGAAAATCGGGAAAAATCGGAAAAAAATCGGGAAAAATCGGAAAAAAATTCGGAAAAAATCGGAAAAAATCGGAAAAAAAATTCGGAAAAAATCGGAAAAAATCGGAAAAAAAATCGGAAAAAATCGGGAAAAAATCGGGAAAAAATCGGAGAAAATCGGGAAAAATCGGAAAAAAATCGGGAAAAAATCGGGAAAAATCGGGAAAAAAATCGGAGAAAATCGGGAAAAATCGGGAAAAAAATCGGAGAAAATCGGGAAAAATCGGAAAAAAAATCGGAAAAAATCGGAAAAAATCGGAAAAAAAATTCGGAAAAAATCTGAAAAAATCGGAAAAAAAATCGGAGAAAATCGGAAAAAAAAATTCGGAAAAAATCGGAAAAAATCGGAAAATAAATCGGAAAAAATCGGGAAAAAATCGGGAAAAAATCGGAGAAAATCGGGAAAAATCGGAAAAAAATCGAGAAAAAAATCGGAGAAAATCGGAAAAAAAATTGGAAAAAATCGGAAAAAATCGGGAAAAAAATCGGAGAAAATCGGGAAAAATCGGGAAAAAAATCGGAGAAAATCGGAAATTTTTTTTGGAAAAAATCGGGAAAAATCGGAAAAAAATCGGGAAAAAAATCGGAGAAAATCGGGAAAAATCGGAAAAAAATCGGGAAAAAAATCGGAGAAAATCGGAAAGAAATTCGGAAAAAATCGGAAAAAATCGGAAAAAAATCGGAGAAAATCGGAAAAAAATCGGAAAAAATCGGAAAAAATCGGGAAAAAAATCGGAGAAAATCGGGAAAAATCGGGAAAAAAATCGGAGAAAATCGGAAATTTTTTTTGGAAAAAATCGGGAAAAATCGGAAAAAAATCTGAGAAAATCGGGAAAAATCGGAAAAAAATCGGGAAAAAAATCGGAGAAAATCGGAAAGAAATTCGGAAAAAATCGGAAAAAATCGGAAAAAAATCGGAGAAAATCGGGAAAAATCGGAAAAAAAATCGGAAAAAATCGGGAAAAATCGGAAAAAAATCGGAAAAAAACGGAAAAAATCGGAAAAAAAATTCGGAAAAAATCGGAAAAAATCGGAAAAAAAATCGGAAAAAATCGGGAAAAAATCGGGAAAAAAATCGGAGAAAATCGGGAAAAATCGGAAAAAAATCGGGAAAATATCGGAGAAAATCGGGAAAAATCGGAAAAAAATCGGGAAAAAATTCGGAGAAAATCGGGAAGAATCGGAAAAAAATCGGGAAAAAAATCGGAGAAAATCGGAAAGAAATTCGGAAAAAATCGGAAAAAATCGGAAAAAAATCGGAGAAAATCGGGAAAAATCGGGAAAAAAATCGGAAAAAATCGGAAAAAATCGGAAAAAAAATTCGGAAAAAATCGGAAAAAATCGGAAAAAAAATCGGAAAAAATCGGGAAAAAATCGGGAAAAAATCGGAGAAAATCGGGAAAAATCGGAAAAAAATCGGGAAAAAAATCGGAGAAAATCGGGAAAAATCGGAAAAAAATCGGGAAAAAAATCGGAGAAAATCGGAAAAAATTTTGGAAAAAATCGGGAAAAATCGGAAAAAAATCGGGAAAAAATTCGGAGAAAATCGGGAAAAATCGGAAAAAAATCGGGAAAAAAATCGGAGAAAATCGGAAAGAAATTCGGAAAAAATCGGAAAAAATCGGAAAAAAATCGGAGAAAATCGGGAAAAATCGGAAAAAAAATCGGAAAAAATCGGGAAAAATCGGAAAAAAATCGGAAAAAATCGGAAAAAATCGGAAAAAAATCGGAGAAAATCGGGAAAAATCGGAAAAAAATCGGGAAAAAAATCGGAGAAAATCGGAAAAAAAATTCGGAAAAAATCGGAAAAAATCGGAAAATAAATCGGAAAAAATCGGGAAAAAATCGGGAAAAAAATCGGAGAAAATCGGGAAAAATCGGGAAAAAAATCGGAGAAAATCGGAAAAAAAAATCGGAAAAAATCGGGAAAAATCGGAAAAAAAATCGGAAAAAATCGGAAAAAAAATTCGGAAAAATTCGGAAAAAATCGGAAAAAAAATCGGAAAAAATCGGGAAAAAATCGGGAAAAAAATCGGAGAAAATCGGGAAAAATCGGAAAAAAATCGGGAAAAAAATCGGAGAAAATCGGGAAAAATCGGAAAAAAATCGGGAAAAAATCGGAAAAAATCGGGAAAAAATCGGAGAAAATCGGGAAAAATCGGAAAAAAATCGGGAAAAAAATCGGAGAAAATCGGAAAAAAATTTGGAAAAAATCGGAAAAAATCGGGAAAAAAATCGGAAAAAATCGGAAAAAATCGGAAAAAAATCGGAGAAAATCGGAAATTTTTTTTGGAAAAAATCGGGAAAAATCGGAAAAAAATCGGGAAAAATCGGAAAAAAATCGGGAAAAAAATCGGAGAAAATCGGAAAAATTTTTGGAAAAAATCGGGAAAAATCGGAAAAAAATCGGGAAAAAATTCGGAGAAAATCGGGAAAAATCGGAAAAAAATCGGGAAAAAAATCGGAGAAAATCGGAAAGAAATTCGGAAAAAATCGGAAAAAATCGGAAAAAAATCGGAGAAAATCGGGAAAAATCGGAAAAAAAATCGGAAAAAATCGGGAAAAATCGGAAAAAAATCGGAAAAAATCGGAAAAAATCGGGAAAAAAATCTGAGAAAATCGGGAAAAATCGGAAAAAAATCTGGAAAAAAATCGGAGAAAATCGGAAAAAAAATTCGGAAAAAATCGGAAAAAATCGGAAAATAAATCGGAAAAAATCGGGAAAAAATCGGGAAAAAAATCGGAGAAAATCGGGAAAAATCGGGAAAAAAATCGGAGAAAATCGGAAAAAAATCGGGAAAAAAATCGGAGAAAATCGGGAAAAATCGGAAAAAAATCGGGAAAAAATCGGGAAAAATCGGAAAAAAAATCGGAGAAAATCGGGAAAAATCGGAAAAAAAATCGGAAAAAATCGGAAAAAATCGGAAAAAAAATTCGGAAAAAATCGGAAAAAATCGGAAAAAAAATCGGAGAAAATCGGAAAAAAAATTCGGAAAAAATCGGGAAAAATCGGAAAAAAAATCGGAAAAAATCGGAAAAAATCGGAAAAAAAATTCGGAAAAAATCGGAAAGAATCGGAAAATAAATCGGAAAAAATCGGGAAAAAATCGGGAAAAAATCGGAGAAAATCGGAAAAAAATCGGGAAAAAAATCGGAGAAAATCGGGAAAAATCGGAAAAAAATCGGGAAAAAATCGGGAAAAATCGGGAAAAAAATCGGAGAAAATCGGGAAAAATCGGGAAAAAAATCGGAGAAAATCGGGAAAAATCGGAAAAAAAATCGGAAAAAATCGGAAAAAATCGGAAAAAAAATTCGGAAAAAATCGGAAAAAATCGGAAAAAAAATCGGAGAAAATCGGAAAAAAAATTCGGAAAAAATCGGAAAAAATCGGAAAATAAATCGGAAAAAATCGGAAAAAATTTTTTCCCGAAAAAAATCGGAGAAAATCGGGAAAAATCGGGAAAAAAATCGGAGAAAATCGGAAAAAAAATTCGGAAAAAATCGGAAAAAATCGGAAAATAAATCGGAAAAAATCGGAAAAAATCGGAAAAAAATCGGAGAAAATCGGGAAAAATCGGGAAAAAAATCGGAGAAAATCGGAAAAAAAATTCGGAAAAAATCGGGAAAAAATCGGGAAAAAAATCGGAGAAAATCGGGAAAAATCGGAAAAAAATCGGGAAAAAAATCGGAGAAAATCTGAAAAAAAATTCGGAAAAAAATCGGAAAAAATCGGAAAAAATCGGAAAAAAAATTCGGAAAAAATCGGAAAAAAATCGGAGAAAATCGGGAAAAATCGGGAAAAAAATCGGAAAAAATCGGAAAAAATCGGAAAAAAAATTCGGAAAAAATCGGAAAAAATCGGAAAAAAAATCGGAAAAAATCGGGAAAAAATCGGGGAAAAAATCGGAGAAAATCGGGAAAAATCGGAAAAAAATCGGGAAAAAAATCGGAGAAAATCGGGAAAAATCGGAAAAAAATCGGGAAAAAAATCGGAGAAAATCGGAAAAATTTTTGGAAAAAATCGGGAAAAATCGGAAAAAAATCGGGAAAAAATTCGGAGAAAATCGGGAAAAATCGGAAAAAAATCGGGAAAAAAATCGGAGAAAATCGGAAAGAAATTCGGAAAAAATCGGAAAAAATCGGAAAAAAATCGGAGAAAATCGGGAAAAATCGGAAAAAAAATCGGAAAAAATCGGGAAAAATCGGAAAAAAATCGGAAAAAATCGGAAAAAATCGGAAAAAAAATTCGGAAAAAATCGGAAAAAATCGGAAAAAAAATCGGAAAAAATCGGAAAAAATCGGGAAAAAATCGGAGAAAATCGGGAAAAATCGGAAAAAAATCGGGAAAATATCGGAGAAAATCGGGAAAAATCGGAAAAAAATCGGGAAAAAATTCGGAGAAAATCGGGAAGAATCGGAAAAAAATCGGGAAAAAAATCGGAGAAAATCGGAAAGAAATTCGGAAAAAATCGGAAAAAATCGGAAAAAAATCGGAGAAAATCGGGAAAAATCGGGAAAAAAATCGGAAAAAATCGGAAAAAATCGGAAAAAAAATTCGGAAAAAATCGGAAAAAATCGGAAAAAAAATCGGAAAAAATCGGGAAAAAATCGGGGAAAAAATCGGAGAAAATCGGGAAAAATCGGAAAAAAATCGGGAAAAAAATCGGAGAAAATCGGGAAAAATCGGAAAAAAATCGGGAAAAAAATCGGAGAAAATCGGAAAAAATTTTGGAAAAAATCGGGAAAAATCGGAAAAAAATCGGGAAAAAATTCGGAGAAAATCGGGAAAAATCGGAAAAAAATCGGGAAAAAAATCGGAGAAAATCGGAAAGAAATTCGGAAAAAATCGGAAAAAATCGGAAAAAAATCGGAGAAAATCGGGAAAAATCGGAAAAAAAATCGGAAAAAATCGGGAAAAATCGGAAAAAAATCGGAAAAAATCGGAAAAAATCGGGAAAAAAATCTGAGAAAATCGGGAAAAATCGGAAAAAAATCGGGAAAAAAATCGGAGAAAATCGGAAAAAAAATTCGGAAAAAATCGGAAAAAATCGGAAAATAAATCGGAAAAAATCGGGAAAAAATCGGGAAAAAAATCGGAGAAAATCGGGAAAAATCGGGAAAAAAATCGGAGAAAATCGGAAAAAAAAATCGGAAAAAATCGGGAAAAATCGGAAAAAAAATCGGAAAAAATCGGAAAAAAAATTCGGAAAAATTCGGAAAAAATCGGAAAAAAAATCGGAAAAAATCGGAAAAAATCGGGAAAAAATCGGAGAAAATCGGGAAAAATCGGAAAAAAATCGGGAAAAAAATCGGAGAAAATCGGGAAAAATCGGAAAAAAATCGGGAAAAAATCGGAAAAAATCGGGAAAAAATCGGAGAAAATCGGGAAAAATCGGAAAAAAATCGAGAAAAAAATCGGAGAAAATCGGAAAAAAATTTGGAAAAAATCGGAAAAAATCGGGAAAAAAATCGGAGAAAATCGGGAAAAATCGGGAAAAAAATCGGAGAAAATCGGAAAATTTTTTTGGAAAAAATCGGGAAAAATCGGAAAAAAATCGGGAAAAAAATCGGAGAAAATCGGGAAAAATCGGAAAAAAATCGGGAAAAAAATCGGAGAAAATCGGAAAATTTTTTGGAAAAAATCGGGAAAAATCGGAAAAAAATCGGGAAAAAATTCGGAGAAAATCAGGAAAAATCGGAAAAAAATCGGGAAAAAAATCGGAGAAAATCGGAAAGAAATTCGGAAAAAATCGGAAAAAATCGGAAAAAAATCGGAGAAAATCGGGAAAAATCGGAAAAAAAATCGGAAAAAATCGGGAAAAATCGGAAAAAAATCGGAAAAAATCGGAAAAAATCGGGAAAAAAATCTGAGAAAATCGGGAAAAATCGGAAAAAAATCTGGAAAAAAATCGGAGAAAATCGGAAAAAAAATTCGGAAAAAATCGGAAAAAATCGGAAAATAAATCGGAAAAAATCGGGAAAAAATCGGGAAAAAAATCGGAGAAAATCGGGAAAAATCGGGAAAAAAATCGGAGAAAATCGGAAAAAAAAATCGGAAAAAATCGGGAAAAATCGGAAAAAAAATCGGAAAAAATCGGAAAAAAAATTCGGAAAAATTCGGAAAAAATCGGAAAAAAAATCGGAAAAAATCGGGAAAAAATCGGGGAAAAAATCGGAGAAAATCGGGAAAAATCGGAAAAAAATCGGGAAAAAAATCGGAGAAAATCGGGAAAAATCGGAAAAAAATCGGGAAAAAATCGGAAAAAATCGGGAAAAAATCGGAGAAAATCGGGAAAAAATCGGAGAAAATCGGGAAAAATCGGAAAAAAAATCGGAGAAAATCGGGAAAAATCGGAAAAAAAATCGGAAAAAATCGGAAAAAATCGGAAAAAAAATTCGGAAAAAATCGGAAAAAATCGGAAAAAAATCGGAGAAAATCGGAAAAAAAATTCGGAAAAAATCGGAAAAAATCGGAAAATAAATCGGAAAAAATCGGGAAAAAATCGGGAAAAAAATCGGAGAAAATCGGGAAAAATCGGAAAAAAATCGAGAAAAAAATCGGAGAAAATCGGAAAAAAATTTGGAAAAAATCGGAAAAAATCGGGAAAAAAATCGGAGAAAATCGGGAAAAATCGGGAAAAAAATCGGAGAAAATCGGAAAATTTTTTGGAAAAAATCGGGAAAAATCGGAAAAAAATCGGGAAAAAAATCGGAGAAAATCGGGAAAAATCGGAAAAAAATCGGGAAAAAAATCGGAGAAAATCGGGAAAAATCGGGAAAAATCGGAAAAAAATCGGGAAAAAATCGGGAAAAAAATCGGAGAAAATCGGGAAAAATCGGAAAAAAATCGGGAAAAAAATCGGAGAAAATCGGAAAAAAAAATCGGAAAAAATCGGAAAAAATCGGAAAATAAATCGGAAAAAATCGGGAAAAAATCGGGAAAAATCGGGAAAAAAATCGGAGAAAATCGGGAAAAATCGGGAAAAAAATCGAAAAAAATCGGAAAAAAAATCGGAAAAAATCGGGAAAAAATCGGGAAAAAATCGGGAAAAAAATCGGAGAAAATCGGGAAAAATCGGGAAAAAAATCGGAGAAAATCGGAAAAAAAATTGGAAAAAATCGGAAAAAAAATTCGGAAAAAATCGGAAAAAATCGGAAAAAAAATCGGAAAAAATCGGGAAAAAATCGGGAAAAAATCCGAAAAAATCGGAAAAAAATCGGGAAAAAAATCGGAGAAAATCGGGAAAAATCGGAAAAAAATCGGGAAAAAATCGGGAAAAAAATCGGAGAAAATCGGGAAAAATCGGAAAAAAATCGGGAAAAAATCGGAGAAAATCGGAAAAAAAATTAGGAAATAATCGGAAAAAATCGGAAAATAAATCGGAAAAAATCGGGAAAAATCGGAAAAAAATCGGGAAAAATCGGAAAAAAATCTGGAAAAAATCGGGAAAAAAATCGGAGAAAATCGGGAAAAATCGGAAAAAAATCGGGAAAAATCGGAAAAAAATTCGGAAAAAATCGGAAAAAATCGGAAAAAAAATTCGGAAAAAATCGGAAAAAATCGGAAAAAAAATCGGAAAAAATCGGGAAAAAATCGGGGAAAAAATCGGAGAAAATCGGGAAAAATCGGAAAAAAATCGGGAAAAAATCGGGAAAAATCGGGAAAAAAATCGGAGAAAATCGGGAAAAATCGGGAAAAAAATCGGAGAAAATCGGGAAAAATCGGAAAAAAAATCGGAAAAAATCGGAAAAAATCGGAAAAAAAATTCGGAAAAAATCTGAAAAAATCGGAAAAAAAATCGGAGAAAATCGGAAAAAAAAATTCGGAAAAAATCGGAAAAAATCGGAAAATAAATCGGAAAAAATCGGGAAAAAATCGGGGAAAAAATCGGAGAAAATCGGGAAAAATCGGAAAAAAATCGAGAAAAAAATCGGAGAAAATCGGAAAAAAAATTGGAAAAAATCGGAAAAAATCGGGAAAAAAATCGGAGAAAATCGGGAAAAATCGGGAAAAAAATCGGAGAAAATCGGAATTTTTTTTTGGAAAAAATCGGGAAAAATCGGAAAAAAATCGGGAAAAAAATCGGAGAAAATCGGGAAAAATCGGAAAAAAATCGAGAAAAAAATCGGAGAAAATCGGAAAGAAATTCGGAAAAAATCGGAAAAAATCGGAAAAAAATCGGAGAAAATCGGAAAAAAATCGGAAAAAATCGGAAAAAATCGGGAAAAAAATCGGAGAAAATCGGGAAAAATCGGGAAAAAAATCGGAGAAAATCGGAAAATTTTTTTGGAAAAAATCGGGAAAAATCGGAAAAAAATCGGAGAAAATCGGGAAAAATCGGAAAAAAATCGGGAAAAAAATCGGAGAAAATCGGAAAGAAATTCGGAAAAAATCGGAAAAAATCGGAAAAAAATCGGAGAAAATCGGGAAAAATCGGAAAAAAAATCGGAAAAAATCGGGAAAAATCGGAAAAAAATCGGAAAAAATCGGAAAAAATCGGAAAAAAAATTCGGAAAAAATCGGAAAAAATCGGAAAAAAAATCGGAAAAAATCGGAAAAAATCGGGGAAAAAATCGGAGAAAATCGGGAAAAATCGGAAAAAAATCGGGAAAATATCGGAGAAAATCGGGAAAAATCGGAAAAAAATCGGGAAAAAATTCGGAGAAAATCGGGAAGAATCGGAAAAAAATCGGGAAAAAAATCGGAGAAAATCGGAAAGAAATTCGGAAAAAATCGGAAAAAATCGGAAAAAAATCGGAGAAAATCGGGAAAAATCGGGAAAAAAATCGGAAAAAATCGGAAAAAATCGGAAAAAAAATTCGGAAAAAATCGGAAAAAATCGGAAAAAAAATCGGAAAAAATCGGAAAAAAATCGGGAAAAAATCGGAGAAAATCGGGAAAAATCGGAAAAAAATCGGGAAAAAAATCGGAGAAAATCGGGAAAAATCGGAAAAAAATCGGGAAAAAAATCGGAGAAAATCGGAAAAAATTTTGGAAAAAATCGGGAAAAATCGGAAAAAAATCGGAAAAAATTCGGAGAAAATCGGGAAAAATCGGAAAAAAATCGGGAAAAAAATCGGAGAAAATCGGGAAAAATCGGAAAAAAAATCGGAAAAAATCGGGAAAAATCGGAAAAAAATCGGAAAAAATCGGAAAAAATCGGGAAAAAAATCTGAGAAAATCGGGAAAAATCGGAAAAAAATCGGGAAAAAAATCGGAGAAAATCGGAAAAAAAATTCGGAAAAAATCGGAAAAAATCGGAAAATAAATCGGAAAAAATCGGGAAAAAATCGGGAAAAAAATCGGAGAAAATCGGGAAAAATCGGGAAAAAAATCGGAGAAAATCGGAAAAAAAAATCGGAAAAAATCGGGAAAAATCGGAAAAAAAATCGGAAAAAATCGGAAAAAAAATTCGGAAAAATTCGGAAAAAATCGGAAAAAAAATCGGAAAAAATCGGGAAAAAATCGGGGAAAAAATCGGGAAAAATCGGAAAAAAATCGGGAAAAAAATCGGAGAAAATCGGGAAAAATCGGGAAAAATCGGAAAAAAATCGGGAAAAAATCGGGAAAAATCGGGGAAAAAATCGGAGAAAATCGGGAAAAATCGGAAAAAAATCGAGAAAAAAATCGGAGAAAATCGAAAAAAAATCGGAAAAAATCGGGAAAAAATCGGGAAAAAATCGGAGAAAATCGGGAAAAATCGGAAAAAAATCGGGAAAAAAATCGGAGAAAATCGGGAAAAATCGGAAAAAAATCGGGAAAAAAATCGGAGAAAATCGGAAAAAATTTTGGAAAAAATCGGGAAAAATCTGAAAAAAATCGGGAAAAAATTCGGAGAAAATCGGGAAAAATCGGAAAAAAATCGGGAAAAAAATCGGAAAAAATCGGAAAAAAATCGGAGAAAATCGGGAAAAAAATCGGAGAAAATCGGGAAAAATCGGGAAAAAAATCGGAGAAAATCGGAAAAAAAAATCGGAAAAAATCGGGAAAAATCGGAAAAAAAATCGGAAAAAATCGGGAAAAAAATCGGAGAAAATCGGGAAAAATCGGAAAAAAATCGGGAAAAAAATCGGAGAAAATCGGAAAAAAAATTCGGAAAAAATCGGGAAAAATCGGAAAAAAAATCGGAAAAAAAATTCGGAAAAAATCGGAAAAAATCGAAAAAAAATCGGAAAAAATCGGGAAAAAATCGGGGAAAAAATCGGAGAAAATCGGGAAAAATCGGAAAAAAATCGGGAAAAAAATCGGAGAAAATCGGGAAAAATCGGAAAAAAATCGGGAAAAAAATCGGAGAAAATCGGAAAAAATTTTGGAAAAAATCGGGAAAAATCGGAAAAAAATCGGGAAAAAATTCGGAGAAAATCGGGAAAAATCGGAAAAAAATCGGGAAAAAAATCGGAGAAAATCGGGAAAAATCGGAAAAAAAATCGGAAAAAATCGGGAAAAATCGGAAAAAAATCGGAAAAAATCGGAAAAAATCGGGAAAAAAATCTGAGAAAATCGGGAAAAATCGGAAAAAAATCGGGAAAAAAATCGGAGAAAATCGGAAAAAAAATTCGGAAAAAATCGGAAAAAATCGGAAAATAAATCGGAAAAAATCGGGAAAAAATCGGGAAAAAAATCGGAGAAAATCGGGAAAAATCGGGAAAAAAATCGGAGAAAATCGGAAAAAAAAATCGGAAAAAATCGGGAAAAATCGGAAAAAAAATCGGAAAAAATCGGAAAAAAAATTCGGAAAAATTCGGAAAAAATCGGAAAAAAAATCGGAAAAAATCGGGAAAAAATCGGGGAAAAAATCGGGAAAAATCGGAAAAAAATCGGGAAAAAAATCGGAGAAAATCGGGAAAAATCGGGAAAAATCGGAAAAAAATCGGGAAAAAATCGGGAAAAATCGGGGAAAAAATCGGAGAAAATCGGGAAAAATCGGAAAAAAATCGAGAAAAAAATCGGAGAAAATCGGAAAAAAATTTGGAAAAAATCGGAAAAAATCGGGAAAAAAATCGGAGAAAATCGGGAAAAATCGGGAAAAAAATCGGAGAAAATCGGAAAATTTTTTTGGAAAAAATCGGGAAAAATCGGAAAAAAATCGGGAAAAAAATCGGAGAAAATCGGGAAAAATCGGAAAAAAATCGGGAAAAAAATCGGAGAAAATCGGAAAATTTTTTGGAAAAAATCGGGAAAAATCGGAAAAAAATCGGGAAAAAATTCGGAGAAAATCGGGAAAAATCGGAAAAAAATCGGGAAAAAAATCGGAGAAAATCGGAAAGAAATTCGGAAAAAATCGGGAAAAATCGGAAAAAAAATCGGAAAAAATCGGAAAAAAAATTCGGAAAAATTCGGAAAAAATCGGAAAAAAAATCGGAAAAAATCGGGAAAAAATCGGGGAAAAAATCGGAGAAAATCGGGAAAAATCGGAAAAAAATCGGGAAAAAAATCGGAGAAAATCGGGAAAAATCGGAAAAAAATCGGGAAAAAATCGGGAAATAAATCGGAAAAAATCGGGAAAAAATCGGGAAAAAAATCGGAGAAAATCGGGAAAAATCGGGAAAAAAATCGGAGAAAATCGGAAAAAAAAATCGGAAAAAATCGGGAAAAATCGGAAAAAAAATCGGAAAAAATCGGAAAAAAAATTCGGAAAAATTCGGAAAAAATCGGAAAAAAAATCGGAAAAAATCGGGAAAAAATCGGGAAAAAATCGGAGAAAATCGGGAAAAATCGGAAAAAAATCGGGAAAAAAATCGGAGAAAATCGGGAAAAATCGGAAAAAAATCGGGAAAAAATCGGGAAAAATCGGGAAAAAAATCGGAGAAAATCGGGAAAAATCGGGAAAAAAATCGGAGAAAATCGGGAAAAATCGGAAAAAAAATCGGAGAAAATCGGGAAAAATCGGAAAAAAAATCGGAAAAAATCGGAAAAAATCGGAAAAAAAATTCGGAAAAAATCGGAAAAAATCGGAAAAAAAATCGGAGAAAATCGGAAAAAAAATTCGGAAAAAATCGGAAAAAATCGGAAAATAAATCGGAAAAAATCGGGAAAAAATCGGGGAAAAAATCGGAGAAAATCGGGAAAATTCGGAAAAAAATCTGAAAAAATCGGAAAAAATCGGAAAAAAAAATCGGAAAAAATCGGAAAAAATCGGAAAAAAAATCGGAAAAAATCGGGAAAAAATCGGGAAAAATCGGAAAAAAATCGGGAAAAAAATCGGAGAAAATCGGGAAAAATCGGAAAAAAATCGAGAAAAAAATCGGAGAAAATGGAAAAAAATTTGGAAAAAATCGGAAAAAATCGGGAAAAAAATCGGAGAAAATCGGGAAAAAAATCGGAGAAAATCGGGAAAAATCGGAAAAAAATCGGGAAAAAAATCGGAGAAAATCGGGAAAAATCGGGAAAAATCGGAAAAAAATCGGGAAAAAAATCAGAGAAAATCGGGAAAGATCGGAAAAAAATCGGGAAAAAATCGGGAAAAAAATCGGAGAAAATCGGGAAAAATCGGAAAAAAATCGGGAAAAAAATCGGAGAAAATCGGAAAAAAAATTCGGAAAAAATCGGGAAAAATCGGAAAAAAAATCGGAAAAAAAATTCGGAAAAAATCGGAAAAAATCGAAAAAAAATCGGAAAAAATCGGGAAAAAATCGGGAAAAAAATCGGAGAAAATCGGGAAAAATCGGAAAAAAATCGGGAAAAAAATCGGAGAAAATCGGGAAAAATCGGAAAAAAATCGGGAAAAAAATCGGAGAAAATCGGAAAAAATTTTGGAAAAAATCGGGAAAAATCTGAAAAAAATCGGGAAAAAATTCGGAGAAAATCGGGAAAAATCGGAAAAAAATCGGGAAAAAAATCGGAAAAAATCGGAAAAAAATCGGAGAAAATCGGGAAAAAAATCGGAGAAAATCGGGAAAAATCGGGAAAAAAATCGGAGAAAATCGGAAAAAAAAATCGGAAAAAATCGGGAAAAATCGGAAAAAAAATCGGAAAAAATCGGAAAAAAAATTCGGAAAAATTCGGAAAAAATCGGAAAAAAAATCGGAAAAAATCGGGAAAAAATCGGGGAAAAAATCGGAGAAAATCGGGAAAAATCGGAAAAAAATCGGGAAAAAAATCGGAGAAAATCGGGAAAAATCGGAAAAAAATCGGGAAAAAATCGGGAAAAATCGGGGAAAAAATCGGAGAAAATCGGGAAAAATCGGAAAAAAATCGGAGAAAATCGGAAAATTTTTTTGGAAAAAATCGGGAAAAATCGGAAAAAAATCGGGAAAAAAATCGGAGAAAATCGGGAAAAATCGGAAAAAAATCGGGAAAAAAATCGGAGAAAATCGGAAAAATTTTTGGAAAAAATCGGGAAAAATCGGAAAAAAATCGGGAAAAAATTCGGAGAAAATCGGGAAAAATCGGAAAAAAATCGGGAAAAAAATCGGAGAAAATCGGAAAGAAATTCGGAAAAAATCGGAAAAAATCGGAAAAAAATCGGAGAAAATCGGGAAAAATCGGAAAAAAAATCGGAAAAAATCGGGAAAAATCGGAAAAAAATCGGAAAAAATCGGAAAAAATCGGGAAAAAAATCTGAGAAAATCGGGAAAAATCGGAAAAAAATCTGGAAAAAAATCGGAGAAAATCGGAAAAAAAATTCGGAAAAAATCGGAAAAAATCGGAAAATAAATCGGAAAAAATCGGGAAAAAATCGGGAAAAAAATCGGAGAAAATCGGGAAAAATCGGGAAAAAAATCGGAGAAAATCGGAAAAAAAATCGGAAAAAATCGGGAAAAATCGGAAAAAAAATCGGAAAAAATCGGAAAAAAAATTCGGAAAAATTCGGAAAAAATCGGAAAAAAAATCGGAAAAAATCGGGAAAAAATCGGGGAAAAAATCGGAGAAAATCGGGAAAAATCGGAAAAAAATCGGGAAAAAAATCGGAGAAAATCGGGAAAAATCGGAAAAAAATCGGGAAAAAATCGGGAAAAATCGGGAAAAAAATCGGAGAAAATCGGGAAAAATCGGGAAAAAAATCGGAGAAAATCGGGAAAAATCGGAAAAAAAATCGGAGAAAATCGGGAAAAATCGGAAAAAAAATCGGAAAAAATCGGAAAAAATCGGAAAAAAAATTCGGAAAAAATCGGAAAAAATCGGAAAAAAAATCGGAGAAAATCGGAAAAAAAATTCGGAAAAAATCGGAAAAAATCGGAAAATAAATCGGAAAAAATCGGGAAAAAAATCGGAGAAAATCGGGAAAAATCGGGAAAAAAATCGGAGAAAATCGGAAAAAATTTTTGGAAAAAATCGGGAAAAATCGGAAAAAAATCGGGAAAAAAATCGGAGAAAATCGGGAAAAATCGGAAAAAAATCGGGAAAAAAATCGGAGAAAATCGGAAAGAAATTCGGAAAAAATCGGAAAAAATCGGAAAAAAATCGGAGAAAATCGGGAAAAATCGGAAAAAAAATCGGAAAAAATCGGGAAAATTCGGAAAAAAATCTGAAAAAATCGGAAAAAATCGGAAAAAAAAATCGGAAAAAATCGGAAAAAATCGGAAAAAAAATCGGAAAAAATCGGGAAAAAATCGGGAAAAATCGGAAAAAAATCGGGAAAAAAATCGGAGAAAATCGGGAAAAATCGGAAAAAAATCGAGAAAAAAATCGGAGAAAATGGAAAAAAATTTGGAAAAAATCGGAAAAAATCGGGAAAAAAATCGGAGAAAATCGGGAAAAAAATCGGAGAAAATCGGGAAAAATCGGAAAAAAATCGGGAAAAAAATCGGAGAAAATCGGGAAAAATCGGGAAAAATCGGAAAAAAATCGGGAAAAAAATCAGAGAAAATCGGGAAAAATCGGAAAAAAATCGGGAAAAAATCGGGAAAAAAATCGGAGAAAATCGGGAAAAATCGGAAAAAAAATTCGGAAAAAATCGGGAAAAATCGGAAAAAAAATCGGAAAAAAAATTCGGAAAAAATCGGAAAAAATCGAAAAAAAATCGGAAAAAATCGGGAAAAAATCGGGGAAAAAATCGGAGAAAATCGGGAAAAATCGGAAAAAAATCGGGAAAAAAATCGGAGAAAATCGGGAAAAATCGGAAAAAAATCGGGAAAAAAATCGGAGAAAATCGGAAAAAATTTTGGAAAAAATCGGGAAAAATCGGAAAAAAATCGGGAAAAAATTCGGAGAAAATCGGGAAAAATCGGAAAAAAATCGGGAAAAAAATCGGAGAAAATCGGAAAAAAAATCGGAAAAAATCGGAAAAAATCGGAAAAAAATCGGAGAAAATCGGGAAAAAAATCGGAGAAAATCGGGAAAAATCGGGAAAAAAATCGGAGAAAATCGGAAAAAAAAATCGGAAAAAATCGGGAAAAATCGGAAAAAAAATCGGAAAAAATCGGAAAAAAAATTCGGAAAAATTCGGAAAAAATCGGAAAAAAAATCGGAAAAAATCGGGAAAAAATCGGGGAAAAAATCGGAGAAAATCGGGAAAAATCGGAAAAAAATCGGGAAAAAAATCGGAGAAAATCGGGAAAAATCGGAAAAAAATCGGGAAAAAATCGGGAAAAATCGGGGAAAAAATCGGAGAAAATCGGGAAAAATCGGAAAAAAATCGGGAAAAAAATCGGAGAAAATCGGAAAGAAATTCGGAAAAAATCGGAAAAAATCGGAAAAAAATCGGAGAAAATCGGGAAAAATCGGAAAAAAAATCGGAAAAAATCGGGAAAATTCGGAAAAAAATCGGAAAAAATCGGAAAAAATCGGAAAAAAAATTCGGAAAAAATCGGAAAAAATCGGAAAAAAAATCGGAAAAAATCGGGAAAAAATCGGGGAAAAAATCGGAGAAAATCGGGAAAAATCGGAAAAAAATCGGGAAAATATCGGAGAAAATCGGGAAAAATCGGAAAAAAATCGGGAAAAAATTCGGAGAAAATCGGGAAGAATCGGAAAAAAATCGGGAAAAAAATCGGAGAAAATCGGAAAGAAATTCGGAAAAAATCGGAAAAAATCGGAAAAAAATCGGAGAAAATCGGGAAAAATCGGGAAAAAAATCGGAAAAAATCGGAAAAAATCGGAAAAAAAATTCGGAAAAAATCGGAAAAAATCGGAAAAAAAATCGGAAAAAATCGGGAAAAAATCGGGAAAAAATCGGAGAAAATCGGGAAAAATCGGAAAAAAATCGGGAAAAAAATCGGAGAAAATCGGGAAAAATCGGGAAAAAAATCGGAGAAAATCGGAAAAATTTTTTGGAAAAAATCGGGAAAAATCGGAAAAAAATCGGGAAAAAAATCGGAGAAAATCGGGAAAAATCGGAAAAAAATCGGGAAAAAAATCGGAGAAAATCGGAAAAATTTTTGGAAAAAATCGGGAAAAATCGGAAAAAAATCGGGAAAAAATTCGGAGAAAATCGGGAAAAATCGGAAAAAAATCGGGAAAAAAATCGGAGAAAATCGGAAAGAAATTCGGAAAAAATCGGAAAAAATCGGAAAAAAATCGGAGAAAATCGGGAAAAATCGGAAAAAAAATCGGAAAAAATCGGGAAAAATCGGAAAAAAATCGGAAAAAATCGGAAAAAATCGGGAAAAAAATCTGAGAAAATCGGGAAAAATCGGAAAAAAATCTGGAAAAAAATCGGAGAAAATCGGAAAAAAAATTCGGAAAAAATCGGAAAAAATCGGAAAATAAATCGGAAAAAATCGGGAAAAAATCGGGAAAAAAATCGGAGAAAATCGGGAAAAATCGGGAAAAAAATCGGAGAAAATCGGAAAAAAAAATCGGAAAAAATCGGGAAAAATCGGAAAAAAAATCGGAAAAAATCGGAAAAAAAATTCGGAAAAATTCGGAAAAAATCGGAAAAAAAATCGGAAAAAATCGGGAAAAAATCGGGGAAAAAATCGGAGAAAATCGGGAAAAATCGGAAAAAAATCGGGAAAAAAATCGGAGAAAATCGGGAAAAATCGGAAAAAAATCGGGAAAAAATCGGGAAAAATCGGGAAAAAAATCGGAGAAAATCGGGAAAAATCGGGAAAAAAATCGGAGAAAATCGGGAAAAATCGGAAAAAAAATCGGAGAAAATCGGGAAAAATCGGAAAAAAAATCGGAAAAAATCGGAAAAAATCGGAAAAAAAATTCGGAAAAAATCGGAAAAAATCGGAAAAAAAATCGGAGAAAATCGGAAAAAAAATTCGGAAAAAATCGGAAAAAATCGGAAAATAAATCGGAAAAAATCGGGAAAAAATCGGGGAAAAAATCGGAGAAAATCGGGAAAAATCGGAAAAAAATCGAGAAAAAAATCGGAGAAAATCGGAAAAAAATTTGGAAAAAATCGGAAAAAATCGGGAAAAAAATCGGAGAAAATCGGGAAAAATCGGGAAAAAAATCGGAGAAAATCGGAAAAAATTTTTGGAAAAAATCGGGAAAAATCGGAAAAAAATCGGGAAAAAAATCGGAGAAAATCGGGAAAAAAATCGGAGAAAATCGGAAAAAAAAATCGGAAAAAATCGGGAAAAATCGGAAAAAAAATCGGAAAAAATCGGAAAAAAAATTCGGAAAAATTCGGAAAAAATCGGAAAAAAAATCGGAAAAAATCGGGAAAAATCGGGAAAAAAATCGGAGAAAATCGGAAAAAAATTTGGAAAAAATCGGAAAAAATCGGGAAAAAAATCGGAGAAAATCGGGAAAAATCGGGAAAAAAATCGGAGAAAATCGGAAAAAATTTTTGGAAAAAATCGGGAAAAATCGGAAAAAAATCGGGAAAAAAATCGGAGAAAATCGGGAAAAAAATCGGAGAAAATCGGAAAAAAAAATCGGAAAAAATCGGGAAAAATCGGAAAAAAAATCGGAAAAAATCGGAAAAAAAATTCGGAAAAATTCGGAAAAAATCGGAAAAAAAATCGGAAAAAATCGGGAAAAAATCGAGAAAAAAATCGGAGAAAATCGGAAAAAAATTTGGAAAAAATCGGAAAAAATCGAGAAAAAAATCGGAGAAAATCGGAAAAAAATTTGGAAAAAATCGGAAAAAATCGGGAAAAAAATCGGAGAAAATCGGGAAAAATCGGGAAAAAAATCGGAGAAAATCGGAAAAAATTTTTGGAAAAAATCGGGAAAAATCGGAAAAAAATCGGGAAAAAAATCGGAGAAAATCGGGAAAAATCGGAAAAAAATCGGGAAAAAAATCGGAGAAAATCGGAAAATTTTTTGGAAAAAATCGGGAAAAATCGGAAAAAAATCGGGAAAAAATTCGGAGAAAATCGGGAAAAATCGGAAAAAAATCGGGAAAAAAATCGGAGAAAATCGGAAAGAAATTCGGAAAAAATCGGAAAAAATCGGAAAAAAATCGGAGAAAATCGGGAAAAATCGGAAAAAAAATCGGAAAAAATCGGGAAAAATCGGAAAAAAATCGGAAAAAATCGGAAAAAATCGGGAAAAAAATCTGAGAAAATCGGGAAAAATCGGAAAAAAATCTGGAAAAAAATCGGAGAAAATCGGAAAAAAAATTCGGAAAAAATCGGAAAAAATCGGAAAATAAATCGGAAAAAATCGGGAAAAAATCGGGAAAAAAATCGGAGAAAATCGGGAAAAATCGGGAAAAAAATCGGAGAAAATCGGAAAAAAAAATCGGAAAAAATCGGGAAAAATCGGAAAAAAAATCGGAAAAAATCGGAAAAAAAATTCGGAAAAATTCGGAAAAAATCGGAAAAAAAATCGGAAAAAATCGGGAAAAAATCGGGAAAAAATCGGAGAAAATCGGGAAAAATCGGAAAAAAATCGGGAAAAAAATCGGAGAAAATCGGGAAAAATCGGAAAAAAATCGGGAAAAAATCGGGAAAAATCGGGAAAAAAATCGGAGAAAATCGGGAAAAATCGGGAAAAAAATCGGAGAAAATCGGGAAAAATCGGAAAAAAAATCGGAGAAAATCGGGAAAAATCGGAAAAAAAATCGGAAAAAATCGGAAAAAATCGGAAAAAAAATTCGGAAAAAATCGGAAAAAATCGGAAAAAAAATCGGAGAAAATCGGAAAAAAAATTCGGAAAAAATCGGAAAAAATCGGAAAATAAATCGGAAAAAATCGGGAAAAAATCGGGGAAAAAATCGGAGAAAATCGGGAAAAATCGGAAAAAAATCGAGAAAAAAATCGGAGAAAATCGGAAAAAATTTTGGAAAAAATCGGGAAAAAAATCGGAGAAAATCGGGAAAAATCGGGAAAAAAATCGGAGAAAATCGGAAAAATTTTTTGGAAAAAATCGGGAAAAATCGGAAAAAAATCGGGAAAAAAATCGGAGAAAATCGGGAAAAATCGGAAAAAAATCGGGAAAAAAATCGGAGAAAATCGGAAAGAAATTCGGAAAAAATCGGAAAAAATCGGAAAAAAATCGGAGAAAATCGGGAAAAATCGGAAAAAAAATCGGAAAAAATCGGGAAAATTCGGAAAAAAATCTGAAAAAATCGGAAAAAATCGGAAAAAAAAATCGGAAAAAATCGGAAAAAATCGGAAAAAAAATCGGAAAAAATCGGGAAAAAATCGGGAAAAATCGGAAAAAAATCGGGAAAAAAATCGGAGAAAATCGGGAAAAATCGGAAAAAAATCGAGAAAAAAATCGGAGAAAATGGAAAAAAATTTGGAAAAAATCGGAAAAAATCGGGAAAAAAATCGGAGAAAATCGGGAAAAAAATCGGAGAAAATCGGGAAAAATCGGAAAAAAATCGGGAAAAAAATCGGAGAAAATCGGGAAAAATCGGGAAAAATCGGAAAAAAATCGGGAAAAAAATCAGAGAAAATCGGGAAAAATCGGAAAAAAATCGGGAAAAAATCGGGAAAAAAATCGGAGAAAATCGGGAAAAATCGGAAAAAAATCGGGAAAAAAATCGGAGAAAATCGGAAAAAAAATTCGGAAAAAATCGGGAAAAATCGGAAAAAAAATCGGAAAAAATCGGAAAAAATCGGAAAAAAAATTCGGAAAAAATCGGAAAAAATCGGGGAAAAAATCGGAGAAAATCGGGAAAAATCGGAAAAAAATCGGGAAAAAAATCGGAGAAAATCGGGAAAAATCGGGAAAAAAATCGGAGAAAATCGGGAAAAATCGGGAAAAAAATTAGGAAATAATCGGAAAAAATCGGAAAATAAATCGGAAAAAATCGGGAAAAATCGGAAAAAAATCGGGAAAAATCGGAAAAAAATCGGGAAAAAATCGGGAAAAAAATCGGAGAAAATCGGGAAAAATCGGAAAAAAATCGGGAAAAATCGGAAAAAAAATCGGAAAAATTCGGAAAAAATCGGAAAAAAAATTCGGAAAAAATCGGAAAAAATCTGAAAAAAATCGGAAAAAATCGGGAAAAAATCGGGGAAAAAATCGGAGAAAATCGGGAAAAATCGGAAAAAAATCGGGAAAAAAATCGGAGAAAATCGGGAAAAATCGGAAAAAAATCGGGAAAAAATCGGGAAAAAAATCGGAGAAAATCGGGAAAAATCGGAAAAAAATCGGGAAAAAAATCGGAGAAAATCGGAAAAAAAATTAGGAAATAATCGGAAAAAATCGGAAAATAAATCGGAAAAAATCGGGAAAAATCGGGAAAAAAATCGGAGAAAATCGGGAAAAATCGGGAAAAAAATCGGAAAAAATCGGAAAAAAAATCGGAAAAAATCGGGAAAAAATCGGGAAAAAATCGGGAAAAAAATCTGAGAAAATCGGGAAAAATCGGAAAAAAATCGGGAAAAAAATCGGAGAAAATCGGGAAAAATCGGGAAAAAAATCGGAGAAAATCGGGAAAAATCGGGAAAAAAATTAGGAAATAATCGGAAAAAATCGGAAAATAAATCGGAAAAAATCGGGAAAAATCGGAAAAAAATCGGGAAAAATCGGAAAAAAATCGGGAAAAAATCGGGAAAAAAATCGGAGAAAATCGGGAAAAATCGGAAAAAAATCGGGAAAAATCGGAAAAAAAATCGGAAAAATTCGGAAAAAATCGGAAAAAAAATTCGGAAAAAATCGGAAAAAATCTGAAAAAAATCGGAAAAAATCGGGAAAAAATCGGGAAAAAATCGGAGAAAATCGGGAAAAATCGGAAAAAAATCGGGAAAAAAATCGGAGAAAATCGGGA
The DNA here is from genome assembly GCF_045791955.1 of Oncorhynchus clarkii lewisi. Taxonomy (NCBI): domain Eukaryota; kingdom Metazoa; phylum Chordata; class Actinopteri; order Salmoniformes; family Salmonidae; genus Oncorhynchus; species Oncorhynchus clarkii. The sequence goes on along the minus strand of NC_092175.1, from coordinate 31,902,133 downwards.
AAAATCGGAAAAAAATCGGGAAAAAATCGGGAAAAAAATCGGAGAAAATCGGGAAAAATCGGAAAAAAATCGGGAAAAAAATCGGAGAAAATCGGAAAAAAAATTAGGAAATAATCGGAAAAAATCGGAAAATAAATCGGAAAAAATCGGGAAAAATCGGGAAAAAAATCGGAGAAAATCGGGAAAAATCGGGAAAAAAATCGGAAAAAATCGGAAAAAAAATCGGAAAAAATCGGGAAAAAATCGGGAAAAAATCGGGAAAAAAATCTGAGAAAATCGGGAAAAATCGGAAAAAAATCGGGAAAAAAATCGGAGAAAATCGGAAAAAAAATTCGGAAAAAATCGGAAAAAATCGGAAAATAAATCGGAAAAAATCGGGAAAAAATCGGGGAAAAAATCGGAGAAAATCGGGAAAAATCGGAAAAAAATCGGGAAAAAAATGGGAGAAAATCGGGAAAAATCGGAAAAAAATCGGGAAAAAATCGGGAAAAATCGGGAAAAAAATCGGAGAAAATCGGGAAAAATCGGGAAAAAAATCGGAGAAAATCGGGAAAAATCGGAAAAAAAATCGGAGAAAATCGGGAAAAATCGGAAAAAAAATCGGAAAAAATCGGAAAAAATCGGAAAAAAAATTCGGAAAAAATCGGAAAAAATCGCAAAAAAAATCGGAGAAAATCGGAAAAAAAATTCGGAAAAAATCGGAAAAAATCGGAAAATAAATCGGAAAAAATCGGGAAAAAATCGGGGAAAAAATCGGAGAAAATCGGGAAAAATCGGAAAAAAATCGAGAAAAAAATCGGAGAAAATCGGAAAAAAATTTGGAAAAAATCGGAAAAAATCGGGAAAAAAATCGGAGAAAATCGGGAAAAATCGGGAAAAAAATCGGAGAAAATCGGAAAAAATTTTTGGAAAAAATCGGGAAAAATCGGAAAAAAATCGGGAAAAAAATCGGAGAAAATCGGGAAAAATCGGAAAAAAATCGGGAAAAAAATCGGAGAAAATCGGAAAGAAATTCGGAAAAAATCGGAAAAAATCGGAAAAAAATCGGAGAAAATCGGGAAAAATCGGAAAAAAAATCGGAAAAAATCGGGAAAATTCGGAAAAAAATCTGAAAAAATCGGAAAAAATCGGAAAAAAAAATCGGAAAAAATCGGAAAAAATCGGAAAAAAAATCGGAAAAAATCGGGAAAAAATCGGGAAAAATCGGAAAAAAATCGGGAAAAAAATCGGAGAAAATCGGGAAAAATCGGAAAAAAATCGAGAAAAAAATCGGAGAAAATGGAAAAAAATTTGGAAAAAATCGGAAAAAATCGGGAAAAAAATCGGAGAAAATCGGGAAAAAAATCGGAGAAAATCGGGAAAAATCGGAAAAAAATCGGGAAAAAAATCGGAGAAAATCGGGAAAAATCGGGAAAAATCGGAAAAAAATCGGGAAAAAAATCAGAGAAAATCGGGAAAAATCGGAAAAAAATCGGGAAAAAATCGGGAAAAAAATCGGAGAAAATCGGGAAAAATCGGAAAAAAATCGGGAAAAAAATCGGAGAAAATCGGAAAAAAAATTCGGAAAAAATCGGGAAAAATCGGAAAAAAAATCGGAAAAAATCGGAAAAAATCGGAAAAAAAATTCGGAAAAAATCGGAAAAAATCGAAAAAAAATCGGAAAAAATCGGGAAAAAATCGGGGAAAAAATCGGAGAAAATCGGGAAAAATCGGAAAAAAATCGGGAAAAAAATCGGAGAAAATCGGGAAAAATCGGGAAAAAAATCGGAGAAAATCGGGAAAAATCGGGAAAAAAATTAGGAAATAATCGGAAAAAATCGGAAAATAAATCGGAAAAAATCGGGAAAAATCGGAAAAAAATCGGGAAAAATCGGAAAAAAATCGGGAAAAAATCGGGAAAAAAATCGGAGAAAATCGGGAAAAATCGGAAAAAAATCGGGAAAAATCGGAAAAAAAATCGGAAAAATTCGGAAAAAATCGGAAAAAAAATTCGGAAAAAATCGGAAAAAATCTGAAAAAAAATCGGAAAAAATCGGGAAAAAATCGGGGAAAAAATCGGAGAAAATCGGGAAAAATCGGAAAAAAATCGGGAAAAAAATCGGAGAAAATCGGGAAAAATCGGAAAAAAATCGGGAAAAAATCGGGAAAAAAATCGGAGAAAATCGGGAAAAATCGGAAAAAAATCGGGAAAAAAATCGGAGAAAATCGGAAAAAAAATTAGGAAATAATCGGAAAAAATCGGAAAATAAATCGGAAAAAATCGGGAAAAATCGGGAAAAAAATCGGAGAAAATCGGGAAAAATCGGGAAAAAAATCGGAAAAAATCGGAAAAAAAATCGGAAAAAATCGGGAAAAAATCGGGAAAAAATCGGGAAAAAAATCTGAGAAAATCGGGAAAAATCGGAAAAAAATCGGGAAAAAAATCGGAGAAAATCGGAAAAAAAATTCGGAAAAAATCGGAAAAAATCGGAAAATAAATCGGAAAAAATCGGGAAAAAATCGGGAAAAAAATCGGAGAAAATCGGGAAAAATCGGGAAAAAAATCGGAGAAAATCGGAAAAAAAAATCGGAAAAAATCGGGAAAAATCGGAAAAAAAATCGGAAAAAATCGGAAAAAAATCGGGGAAAAAATCGGAGAAAATCGGGAAAAATCGGAAAAAAATCGGGAAAAAAATCGGAGAAAATCGGGAAAATCGGGAAAAAATCGGGAAAAAATCCGGAAAAATCGGGAAAAAAATCGGAGAAAATCGGGAAAAATCGGGAAAAAAATCGGAGAAAATCGGGAAAAATCGGAAAAAAAATCGGAAAAAATCGGAAAAAATCGGAAAATAAATCGGGAAAAATCGGAAAAAAATCGGGAAAAAAATCGGAGAAAATCGGGAAAAATCGGAAAAAAATCGGGAAAAAAATCGGAGAAAATCGGAAAAAAATTTGGAAAAAATCGGAAAAAATCGGGAAAAAAATCGGAGAAAATCGGGAAAAATCGGGAAAAAAATCGGAGAAAATCGGAAATTTTTTTTGGAAAAAATCGGGAAAAATCGGAAAAAAATCGGGAAAAAAATCGGAGAAAATCGGGAAAAATCGGAAAAAAATCGGGAAAAAAATCGGAGAAAATCGGAAAGAAATTCGGAAAAAATCGGAAAAAATCGGAAAAAAATCGGAGAAAATCGGGAAAAATCGGAAAAAAAATCGGAAAAAATCGGGAAAAATCGGAAAAAAATCGGAAAAAATCGGAAAAAAAATCGGAAAAAATCGGAAAAAATCGGGAAAAAATCGGAGAAAATCGGGAAAAATCGGAAAAAAATCGGGAAAAAAATCGGAGAAAATCGGGAAAAATCGGAAAAAAATCGGGAAAAAAATCGGAGAAAATCGGAAAAAATTTTGGAAAAAATCGGGAAAAATCGGAAAAAAATCGGGAAAAAATTCGGAGAAAATCGGGAAAAATCGGAAAAAAATCGGGAAAAAAATCGGAGAAAATCGGAAAAAAAATTCGGAAAAAATCGGGAAAAATCGGAAAAAAAATCGGAAAAAATCGGAAAAAATCGGAAAAAAAATTCGGAAAAAATCGGAAAAAATCGAAAAAAAATCGGAAAAAATCGGGAAAAAATCGGGGAAAAAATCGGAGAAAATCGGGAAAAATCGGAAAAAAATCGGGAAAAAAATCGGAGAAAATCGGGAAAAATCGGGAAAAAAATCGGAGAAAATCGGGAAAAATCGGGAAAAAAATTAGGAAATAATCGGAAAAAATCGGAAAATAAATCGGAAAAAATCGGGAAAAATCGGAAAAAAATCGGGAAAAATCGGAAAAAAATCGGGAAAAAATCGGGAAAAAAATCGGAGAAAATCGGGAAAAATCGGAAAAAAATCGGGAAAAATCGGAAAAAAAATCGGAAAAATTCGGAAAAAATCGGAAAAAAAATTCGGAAAAAATCGGAAAAAATCTGAAAAAAAATCGGAAAAAATCGGGAAAAAATCGGGGAAAAAATCGGAGAAAATCGGGAAAAATCGGAAAAAAATCGGGAAAAAAATCGGAGAAAATCGGGAAAAATCGGAAAAAAATCGGGAAAAAATCGGGAAAAAAATCGGAGAAAATCGGGAAAAATCGGAAAAAAATCGGGAAAAAAATCGGAGAAAATCGGAAAAAAAATTAGGAAATAATCGGAAAAAATCGGAAAATAAATCGGAAAAAATCGGGAAAAATCGGGAAAAAAATCGGAGAAAATCGGGAAAAATCGGGAAAAAAATCGGAAAAAATCGGAAAAAAAATCGGAAAAAATCGGGAAAAAATCGGGAAAAAATCGGGAAAAAAATCTGAGAAAATCGGGAAAAATCGGAAAAAAATCGGGAAAAAAATCGGAGAAAATCGGAAAAAAAATTCGGAAAAAATCGGAAAAAATCGGAAAATAAATCGGAAAAAATCGGGAAAAAATCGGGAAAAAAATCGGAGAAAATCGGGAAAAATCGGGAAAAAAATCGGAGAAAATCGGAAAAAAAAATCGGAAAAAATCGGGAAAAATCGGAAAAAAAATCGGAAAAAATCGGAAAAAAATCGGGGAAAAAATCGGAGAAAATCGGGAAAAATCGGAAAAAAATCGGGAAAAAAATCGGAGAAAATCGGGAAAATCGGGAAAAAATCGGGAAAAAATCCGGAAAAATCGGGAAAAAAATCGGAGAAAATCGGGAAAAATCGGGAAAAAAATCGGAGAAAATCGGGAAAAATCGGAAAAAAAATCGGAAAAAATCGGAAAAAATCGGAAAATAAATCGGGAAAAATCGGAAAAAAATCGGGAAAAAAATCGGAGAAAATCGGGAAAAATCGGAAAAAAATCGGGAAAAAAATCGGAGAAAATCGGAAAAAAATTTGGAAAAAATCGGAAAAAATCGGGAAAAAAATCGGAGAAAATCGGGAAAAATCGGGAAAAAAATCGGAGAAAATCGGAAATTTTTTTTGGAAAAAATCGGGAAAAATCGGAAAAAAATCGGGAAAAAAATCGGAGAAAATCGGGAAAAATCGGAAAAAAATCGGGAAAAAAATCGGAGAAAATCGGAAAGAAATTCGGAAAAAATCGGAAAAAATCGGAAAAAAATCGGAGAAAATCGGGAAAAATCGGAAAAAAAATCGGAAAAAATCGGGAAAAATCGGAAAAAAATCGGAAAAAATCGGAAAAAAAACCGGAAAAAATCGGGAAAAAATCGGGGAAAAAATCGGAGAAAATCGGGAAAAATCGGAAAAAAATCGGGAAAAAAATCGGAGAAAATCGGGAAAAATCGGAAAAAAATCGGGAAAAAAATCGGAGAAAATCGGAAAAAATTTTGGAAAAAATCGGGAAAAATCGGAAAAAAATCGGGAAAAAATTCGGAGAAAATCGGGAAAAATCGGAAAAAAATCGGGAAAAAAATCGGAGAAAATCGGGAAAAATCGGGAAAAATCGGAAAAAAATCGGGAAAAAAATCGGAGAAAATCGGGAAAAATCGGAAAAAAATCGGGAAAAAATCGGGAAAAAAATCGGAGAAAATCGGGAAAAATCGGAAAAAAATCGGGAAAAAAATCGGAGAAAATCGGAAAAAAAATTCGGAAAAAATCGGGAAAAATCGGAAAAAAAATCGGAAAAAATCGGAAAAAATCGGAAAAAAAATTCGGAAAAAATCGGAAAAAATCGGAAAAAAAATCGGAAAAAATCGGGAAAAAATCGGGAAAAAATCGGAGAAAATCGGGAAAAATCGGAAAAAAATCGGGAAAAAAATCGGAGAAAATCGGGAAAAATCGGAAAAAAATCGGGAAAAAATTCGGAGAAAATCGGGAAAAATCGGAAAAAAATCGGGAAAAAAATCGGAGAAAATCGGAAAAAAAATCGGAAAAAATCGGAAAAAATCGGAAAAAAATCGGAGAAAATCGGGAAAAATCGGAAAAAAAATCGGAAAAAATCGGGAAAAAATCGGGAAAAAATCGGGAAAAAAATCGGAGAAAATCGGGAAAAATCGGGAAAAATCGGGAAAAAATCGGGAAAAAATCGGGGAAAAAATCGGGAAAAAATCGGGGAAAAAATCGGAGAAAATCGGGAAAAATCGGAAAAAAATCGGAGAAAATCGGGAAAAATCGGAAAAAAATCGGGAAAAAAATCGGAGAAAATCGGGAAAAAATCGGGAAAAAAATCGGAGAAAATCGGGAAAAATCGGGAAAAAAATCGGAGAAAATCGGAAAAAAAATTCGGAAAAAATCGGGAAAAATCGGAAAAAAAATCGGAAAAAATCGGAAAAAATCGGAAAAAAAATTCGGAAAAAATCGGAAAAAATCGGAAAAAAAATCGGAAAAAATCGGGAAAAAATCGGGGAAAAAATCGGAGAAAATCGGGAAAAATCGGAAAAAAATCGGAGAAAATCGGGAAAAATCGGAAAAAAATCTGGAAAAAAATCGGAGAAAATCTGAATTTTTTTTTGGAAAAAATCGGAAAAAATCGGGAAAAATCGGAAAAAATTCGGGAAAAAAATCGGAGAAAATCGGAAAAAAAATTCGGAAAAAATCGGAAAAAATCGGAAAATAAATCGGAAAAAATCGGGAAAAAATCGGAGAAAATCGGGAAAAATCGGAAAAAAATCGGGAAAAAAATCGGAGATAATCGGAAAAAAAATTAGGAAATAATCGGAAAAAATCGGAAAATAAATCGGAAAAAATCGGGAAAAAATTCGGAGAAAATCGGGAAAAATCGGAAAAAAATCGGGAAAAAAATCGGAGAAAATCGGGAAAAATCGGGAAAAATCGGAAAAAAATCGGGAAAAAAATCGGAGAAAATCGGGAAAAATCGGAAAAAAATCGGGAAAAAATCGGGAAAAAAATCGGAGAAAATCGGGAAAAATCGGAAAAAAATCGGGAAAAAAATCGGAGAAAATCGGAAAAAAAATTCGGAAAAAATCGGAAAAAAAATTCGGAAAAAATCGGAAAAAATCGGAAAAAAAATCGGAAAAAATAGGGAAAAAATCGGGGAAAAAATCGGAGAAAATCGGGAAAAATCGGAAAAAAATCGGGAAAAAAATCGGAGAAAATCGGGAAAAATCGGAAAAAAATCGGGAAAAAATTCGGAGAAAATCGGGAAAAATCGGAAAAAAATCGGGAAAAAAATCGGAGAAAATCGGAAAAAAAATCGGAAAAAATCGGAAAAAATCGGAAAAAAATCGGAGAAAATCGGGAAAAATCGGAAAAAATCGGGAAAAAATCGGGAAAAAATCGGGAAAAAAATCGGAGAAAATCGGGAAAAATCGGGAAAAATCGGGAAAAAATCGGAAAAAATCGGGGAAAAAATCGGGAAAAAATCGGGGAAAAAATCGGAGAAAATCGGGAAAAATCGGAAAAAAATCGGGAAAAAAATCGGAGAAAATCGGGAAAAAATCGGGAAAAAAATCGGAGAAAATCGGGAAAAATCGGGAAAAAAATCGGAGAAAATCGGAAAAAAAATTCGGAAAAAATCGGGAAAAATCGGAAAAAATCGGAAAAAATCGGAAAAAATCGGAAAAAAAATTCGGAAAAAATCGGAAAAAATCGGAAAAAAATCGGAAAAAATCGGGAAAAAATCGGGAAAAAATCGGAGAAAATCGGGAAAAATCGGAAAAAAATCGGGAAAAAAATCGGAGAAAATCGGGAAAAATCGGAAAAAAATCGGGAAAAAATCGGGAAAAATCGGGAAAAAAATCGGAGAAAATCGGGAAAAATCGGGAAAAAAATCGGAGAAAATCGGGAAAAATCGGAAAAAAAATCGGAAAAAATCGGAAAAAAAATTCGGAAAAAAAATTCGGAAAAAATCGGAAAAAATCGGAAAGAAAATCGGAGAAAATCGGAAAAAAAATTCGGAAAAAATCGGAAAAAATCGGAAAATAAATCGGAAAAAATCGGGAAAAAATCGGGAAAAAAATCGGAGAAAATCGGGAAAAATCGGGAAAAAAATCGGAGAAAATCGGGAAAAATCGGGAAAAATCGGAAAAAAATCGGGAAAAAAATCGGAGAAAATCGGGAAAAATCGGAAAAAAATCGGGAAAAAATCGGGAAAAAAATCGGAGAAAATCGGGAAAAATCGGAAAAAAAATCGGAAAAAATCGGGAAAAAATCGGGAAAAAATCGGGAAAAAAATCGGAGAAAATCGGGAAAAATCGGGAAAAATCGGGAAAAAATCGGGAAAAAATCGGGGAAAAAATCGGGAAAAAATCGGGAAAAAATCGGAGAAAATCGGGAAAAATCGGAAAAAAATCGGGAAAAAAATCGGAGAAAATCGGGAAAAAATCGGGAAAAAAATCGGAGAAAATCGGGAAAAATCGGGAAAAAAATCGGAGAAAATCGGAAAAAAAATTCGAAAAAAATCGGGAAAAATCGGAAAAAAAATCGGAAAAAATCGGAAAAAATCGGAAAAAAAATTCGGAAAAAATCGGAAAAAATCGGAAAAAATCGGGAAAAATCGGAAAAAAATCGGGAAAAAAATCGGAGAAAATCGGAAAAAAAAATCGGAGAAAATCGGGAAAAATCGGAAAAAAATCGGGAAAAAAATCGGAGAAAATCGGGAAAAATCGGGAAGAAAATCGGAAAAAATAGAAAAAAAAATCGGAAAAAATCGGGAAAAAATCGGAAAAAATCGGAAAAAATCGGAAAAAAAATTCGGAAAAAATCGGAAAAAAAATCGGAAAAAATCGGGAAAAAATCGGGGAAAAAATCGGAGAAAATCGGGAAAAATCGGAAAAAAAATTCGGAAAAATTCGGGAAAAAATCGGGAAAAAAATCGGCAAAAAAATCGGAGAAAATCGGGAAAAATCGGAAAAAAATCGGGAAAAAAATCGGAGAAAATCGGAAAAAATTGGAAAAAAAATCGGGAAAAAAATCGGAAAAAATCGGGAAAAATCTGAAAAAAAATCGGGAAAAAAATCGGAAAAAATCGGAAAAAAAATCGGAAAAAATCGGGAAAAAATCGGGAAAAAAATCGGGAAAAAAATCGGAGAAAATCGGGAAAAATCGGAAAAAAATCGCGAAAAAAATCGGAGAAAATCGGAAAAAAAATTCGGAAAAAATCGGAAAAATCGGAAAATAAATCGGAAAAAATCGGGAAAAAATCGGGAAAAAAATCGGAGAAAATCGGGAAAAATCGGGAAAAAAATCGGAGAAAATCGGAAAAAAAATTCGGAAAAAATCGGGAAAAATCGGAAAAAAAATCGGAAAAAATCGGAAAAAATCGGAAAAAAAATCGGAAAAAATCGGGAAAAAATCGGGGAAAATCGGGAAAAATCGGAAAAAAATCGGGAAAAAAATCGGAGAAAATCGGGAAAAATCGGGAAAAAAATCGGAGAAAATCGGAAAAAAAATTCGGAAAAAATCGGGAAAAATCGGAAAAAAAATCGGAAAAAATCGGAAAAAAAATTCGGAAAAAATCGGAAAAAAAATCGGAAAAAAAATCGGAAAAAATCGGGAAAAAATCCGGGAAAAAATCGGAGAAAATCGGGAAAAATCGGAAAAAAATCGGAAAAAAATCGGAGAAAATCGGGAAAAATCGGAAAAAAATCGGGAAAAAAATCGGAGAAAATCGGAAAAAAAAATCGGAAAAAATCGGGAAAAATCGGAAAAAAAATCGGAAAAAATCGGAAAAATCGGAAAAAAAATTCGGAAAAAATCGGAAAAAATCGGAAAAAAATCGGGAAAAATCGGGAAAATAATCGGAGAAAATCGGGAAAAATCGGGAAAAAAATCGGGAAAAAAATCGGAGAAAATCGGGAAAAATCGGGAAAAATCGGAAAAAAATCGGGAAAAAATCGGGAAAAAAATCGGAGAAAATCGGGAAAAATCGGAAAAAAATCGGGAAAAAAATCGGAGAAAACCGGGAAAAATCGGAAAAAAAATTCGGAAAAAAACGGAAAAAATCGGAGAAAATCGGGAAAAATCGGAAAAAAAATTCGGAAAAAAATCGGGAAAAAAATCGGAGAAAATCGGGAAAAATCGGAAAAAAAATTCGGAAAAATTCGGGAAAAAATCGGGAAAAAAATCGGGAAAAAAATCGGAGAAAATCGGGAAAAATCGGAAAAAAATCGGGAAAAAAATCGGAGAAAATCGGAAAAAATCGGAAAAAAAATCGGGAAAAAAATCGGAAAAAATCGGAAAAAAAATCGGAAAAAATCGGGAAAAAATCGGGAAAAAAATCGGAGAAAATCGGGAAAAATCGGGAAAAATCGGGAAAAAAATCGGGAAAAAAATCGGAGAAAATCGGGAAGAATCGGGAAAAAAATCGGGAAAAAAATCGGAGAAAATCGGGAAAAATCGGGAAAAAATCGGGGAAAAAATCGGAGAAAATCGGGAAAAATCGGAAAAAAATCGGGAAAAAAATCGGAGAAAATCGGGAAAAATCGGAAAAAAATCGGGAAAAAAATCGGAGAAAATCGGAATTTTTTTTTGGAAAAAATCGGAAAAAATCGGGAAAAATCGGAAAAAAATCGGGAAAAAAATCGGAGAAAATCGGAAAAAAAATTCGGAAAAAATCGGAAAAAATCGGAAAATAAATCGGAAAAAATCGGGAAAAAATCGGGAAAAAAATCGGAGAAAATCGGGAAAAATCGGGAAAAAAATCGGAGAAAATCGGAAAAAATCGGAAAAAAAATCGGGAAAAAAATCGGAAAAAATCGGGAAAAATCTGAAAAAAAATCGGGAAAAAAATCGGAAAAAATCGGAAAAAAAATGGGAAAAAATCGGGAAAAAATCGGGAAAAAAATCGGAGAAAATCGGGAAAAATCGGGAAAAAAATCGGGAAAAAAATCGGAGAAAATCGGGAAAAATCGGGAAAAATCGGGAAAAAATCGGGAAAAAATCGGGAAAAAAATCGGGAAAAAATCGGGGAAAAAATCGGAGAAAATCGGGAAAAATCGGAAAAAAATCGGGAAAAAAATCGGAGAAAATCGGGAAAAAATCGGGAAAAAAATCGGAGAAAATCGGGAAAAATCGGGAAAAAAATCGGAGAAAATCGGAAAAAAAATTCGGAAAAAATCGGAAAAAATCGGAAAAAAAATCGGAAAAAATCGGGAAAAAATCGGGGAAAAAATCGGAGAAAATCGGGAAAAATCGGAAAAAAATCGGGAAAAAAATCGGAGAAAATCGGGAAAAATCGGAAAAAAATCGGGAAAAATCGGAAAAAAATCGGGAAAAAAATCGGAGAAAATCGGAAAAAAAAATCGGAGAAAATCGGGAAAAATCGGAAAAAAATCGGGAAAAAAATCGGAGATAATCGGAAAAAAAATCGGAAAAAATCGGGAAAAAATCGGGAAAAAATCGGGAAAAAAGTCGGAGAAAATCGGGAAAAATCGGAAAAAAATCGGGAAAAAAATCGGAGAAAATCGGAAAAAAAATTCGGAAAAAATCGGAAAGAATCGGAAAATAAATCGGAAAAAATCGGGAAAAAATCGGGAAAAAAATCGGAGAAAATCGGAGTCTCCAAATGTTTGATTGCTACTGTTTATCTAACTCAATAAGTTTCAGGGTTTAGAGGTCAGGTTCCTCAGAAGACTAAAAAAATTCGGAAAAAATCGGGAAAAATCGGAAAAAAAATCGGAAAAAATCGGAAAAAATCGGAAAAAATCGGAAAAAATCGGAAAAAATCAGAAAAAAAATCGGAAAAAATCGGGAAAAAATCGGGGAAAAAATCGGAGAAAATCGGGAAAAATCGGAAAAAAATCGGGAAAAAAATCGGAGAAAATCGGGAAAAATCGGAAAAAAATCGGGAAAAAAATCGGAGAAAATCGGAAAAAAAATTCGGAAAAAATCGGAAAAAATCGGAAAATAAATCGGAAAAAATCGGGAAAAAATCGAGAAAAAAATCGGAGAAAATCGGGAAAAATCTAGAAAAAAATCGGAGAAAATCGGAAAAAAAATCGGAAAAAATCGGAAAAAATCGGAAAAAAAAATCGGAAAAAATCGGAAAAAATCGGAAAAAAAATCGGAGAAAATCGGGAAAAATCGGAAAAAAATCGGGAAAAAAATCGGAGAAAATCGGAAAAAAAATTCGGAAAAAATCGGAAAAAATCGGAAAATAAATCGGAAAAAATCGGGAAAAAATCGGGGAAAAAATCGGAGAAAATCGGGAAAAATCGGAAAAAAATCGGGAAAAAAATCGGAGAAAATCGGGAAAAATCGGAAAAAAATCGGGAAAAAAATCGGAGAAAATCGGAATTTTTTTTTGGAAAAAATCGGAAAAAATCGGGAAAAATCGGAAAAAAATCGGGAAAAAAATCGGAGAAAATCGGAAAAAAAAATCGGAGAAAATCGGGAAAAATCGGAAAAAAATCGGGAAAAAAATCGGAGATAATCGGAAAAAAAATTAGGAAATAATCGGAAAAAATCGGAAAATAAATCGGAAAAAATCGGGAAAAAATCGGGAAAAATCGGGAAAAAAATCGGAGAAAATCGGGAAAAATCGGGAAGAAAATCGGAAAAAATAGAAAAAAAAATCGGAAAAAATCGGGAAAAAATCGGGAAAAAATCGGGAAAAAAGTCGGAGAAAATCGGGAAAAATCGGAAAAAAATCGGGAAAAAAATCGGAGAAAATCGGAAAAAAAATTCGGAAAAAATCGGAAAGAATCGGAAAATAAATCGGAAAAAATCGGGAAAAAATCGGGAAAAAAATCTGAGAAAATCGGGAAAAATCGGGAAAAAAATCGGAGAAAATCGGAAAAAAAATTCGGAAAAAATCGGGAAAAATCGGAAAAAAAATCGGAAAAAATCGGAAAAAATCGGAAAAAAAATTCGGAAAAAATCGGAAAAAAAATCGGAAAAAATCGGGAAAAAATCGGGGAAAAAATCGGAGAAAATCGGAAATTTTTTTTGGAAAAAATCGGAAAAAATCGGGAAAAATCGGAAAAAAATCGGGAAAAAAATCGGAGAAAATCGGAAAAAAAAATCGGAAAAAATCGGAAAAAATCGGAAAATAAATCGGAAAAAATCGGGAAAAAATCGAGAAAAAAATCGGAGAAAATCGGGAAAAATCGGGAAAAAAATCGGAGAAAATCGGAAAAAAAATCGGGAAAAAATCGGGAAGAATCGGAAAATAAATCGGAAAAAATCGGAAAATAAATCGGAAAAAATCGGGAAAAAATCGGGAAGAATCGGAAAATAAATCGGAAAAAATCGGGAAAAAATCGGGAAAAAAATCGGAGAAAATCGGAAAAAAAATTCGGAAAAAATCGGGAAAAATCGGAAAAAAAATTCGGAAAAAATCGGAAAAAATCGGAAAAAAAATCGGAAAAAATCGGGAAAAAATCGGGGAAAAAATCGGAGAAAATCGGGAAAAATCGGAAAAAAATCGGGAAAAAAATCGGAGAAAATCGGGAAAAATCGGAAAAAAATCGGGAAAAAATCGGGAAAAATCGGGAAAAAAATCGGAAAAAATCGGAAAAAATCGGAAAAAAAATTCGGAAAAAATCGGAAAAAATCGGAAAAAAAATCGGAGAAAATCGGAAAAAAAATTCGGAAAAAATCGGAAAATAAATCGGAAAAAATCGGGAAAAAATCGGGAAAAAAATCGGAGAAAATCGGGAAAAATCGGAAAAAAAATCGGAAAAAATCGGAAAAAATCGGAAAAAAAATTCGGAAAAAATCGGAAAAAAAATCGGAAAAAATCGGGAAAAAATCGGGGAAAAAATCGGAGAAAATCGGAATTTTTTTTTGGAAAAAATCGGAAAAAATCGGGAAAAATCGGAAAAAAATCGGGAAAAAAATCGGAGAAAATCGGAAAAAAAATTCGGAAAAAATCGGAAAAAATCGGAAAATAAATCGGAAAAAATCGGGAAAAAATCGGGAAAAAAATCGGAGAAAATCGGGAAAAATCGGGAAAAAAATCGGAGAAAATCGGAAAAAAAATCGGGAAAAAAATCGGAGAAAATCGGAAAAAAAATTAGGAAATAATCGGAAAAAATCGGAAAATAAATCGGAAAAAATCGGGAAAAAATCGGGAAGAATCGGAAAATAAATCGGAAAAAATCGGGAAAAAATCGGGAAAAAAATCGGAGAAAATCGGAAAAAAAATTCGGAAAAAATCGGGAAAAATCGGAAAAAAAATCGGAAAAAATCGGAAAAAATCGGAAAAAAAATTCGGAAAAAATCGGAAAAAATCGGAAAAAAAATCGGAAAAAATCGGGAAAAAATCGGGGAAAAAATCGGAGAAAATCGGGAAAAATCGGAAAAAAATCGGGAAAAAAATCGGAGAAAATCGGGAAAAATCGGAAAAAAATCGGGAAAAAATCGGGAAAAATCGGGAAAAAAATCGGAGAAAATCGGGAAAAATCGGGAAAAAAATCGGAGAAAATCGGGAAAAATCGGAAAAAAAATCGGAGAAAATCGGAAAAAAAATTCGGAAAAAATCGGAAAAAATCGGAAAATAAATCGGAAAAAATCGGGAAAAAATCGGGAAAAAAATCGGAGAAAATCGGGAAAAATCGGGAAAAAAATCGGAGAAAATCGGAAAAAAAATTCGGAAAAAATCGGAAAAAATCGGAAAATAAATCGGAAAAAATCGGGAAAAAATCGAGAAAAAAATCGGAGAAAATCGGGAAAAATCGGGAAAAAAATCGGAGAAAATCGGAAAAAAAATCGGAAAAAATCGGAAAAAATCGGAAAAAAAAATCGGAAAAAATCGGAAAAAATCGGAAAAAAAATCGGAGAAAATCGGGAAAAATCGGAAAAAAATCGGAAAAAAATCGGAGAAAATCGGAAAAAAAATTCGGAAAAAATCGGAAAAAATCGGAAAATAAATCGGAAAAAATCGGGAAAAAATCGGGAAAAAAATCGGAGAAAATCGGGAAAAATCGGGAAAAAAATCGGAAAAAATCGGAAAAAAAATCGGAAAAAATCGGGAAAAAATCGGAAAAAATCGGAAAAAATCGGAAAAAAAATCGGAAAAAATCGGGAAAAAATCGGAAAAAATCGGGAAAAAATCGGGAAAAAAATCGGAGAAAATCGGAAAAAATCGGGAAAAAATCGGGAAAAAAATCGGAGAAAATCGGGAAAAATCGGAAAAAAATCGGGAAAAAAATCGGAGAAAATCGGGAAAAATCGGAAAAAAAATTCGGAAAAATTCGGGAAAAAATCGGGAAAAAAATCGGGAAAAAAATCGGAGAAAATCGGGAAAAATCGGAAAAAAATCGGGAAAAAAATCGGAGAAAATCGGAAAAAATCGGAAAAAAAATCGGGAAAAAAATCGGAAAAAATCGGGAAAAATCTGAAAAAAAATCGGGAAAAAAATCGGAAAAAATCGGAAAAAAAATCGGAAAAAATCGGGAAAAAATCGGGAAAAAAATCGGAGAAAATCGGGAAAAATCGGGAAAAAAATCGGAGAAAATCGGAAAAAAAATTCGGAAAAAATCGGGAAAAATCGGAAAAAAAATCGGAAAAAATCGGAAAAAAAATCGGAAAAAATCGGGAAAAAATCGGGAAAAAATCGGGAAAAAATCGGGAAAAAAATCGGGGAAAATCGGGAAAAATCGGAAAAAAATCGGGAAAAAAATCGGAGAAAATCGGGAAAAATCGGAAAAAAATCGGAGAAAATCGGAAAAAAAATTCGGAAAAAATCGGGAAAAATCGGAAAAAAAATCGGAAAAAATCGGAAAAAAAATTCGGAAAAAATCGGAAAAAAAATCGGAAAAAAAATCGGAAAAAATCGGGAAAAAATCCGGGAAAAAATCGGAGAAAATCGGGAAAAATCGGAAAAAAATCGGAAAAAAATCGGAGAAAATCGGGAAAAATCGGAAAAAAATCGGGAAAAAAATCGGAGAAAATCGGAAAAAAAAATCGGAAAAAATCGGGAAAAAAATCGGAGAAAATCGGAAAAAAAAATCGGAAAAAATCGGGAAAAATCGGAAAAAAAATCGGAAAAAATCGGAAAAAATCGGAAAAAAAATTCGGAAAAAATCGGAAAAAATCGGAAAAAAATCGGGAAAAATCGGGAAAATAATCGGAGAAAATCGGGAAAAATCGGAAAAAAATCGGGAAAAAAATCGGAGAAAATCGGGAAAAATCGGGAAAAATCGGAAAAAAATCGGGAAAAAATCGGGAAAAAAATCGGAGAAAATCGGGAAAAATCGGAAAAAAATCGGGAAAAAAATCGGAGAAAATCGGGAAAAATCGGAAAAAAATCGGGAAAAAAATCGGAAAAAATCGGAAAAAAAATCGGAAAAAATCGGGAAAAAATCGGGAAAAAAATCGGAGAAAATCGGGAAAAATCGGGAAAAATCGGGAAAAAAATCAGGAAAAAAATCGGAGAAAATCGGGAAGAATCGGGAAAAAAATCGGGAAAAAAATCGGAGAAAATCGGGAAAAATCGGGAAAAAATCGGGGAAAATCGGGAAAAATCGGAAAAAAATCGGGAAAAAAATCGGAGAAAATCGGAAAAAAAAATCGGAAAAAATCGGGAAAAAAAATCGGAGAAAATCGGAAAAAAAAATCGGAAAAAATCGGGAAAAATCGGAAAAAAAATCGGAAAAAATCGGAAAAAATCGGAAAAAAAATTCGGAAAAAATCGGAAAAAATCGGAAAAAAATCGGGAAAAATCGGGAAAATAATCGGAGAAAATCGGGAAAAATCGGGAAAAAAATCGGGAAAAAAATCGGAGAAAATCGGGAAAAATCGGGAAAAATCGGAAAAAAATCGGGAAAAAATCGGGAAAAAAATCGGAGAAAATCGGGAAAAATCGGAAAAAAATCGGGAAAAAAATCGGAGAAAATCGGGAAAAATCGGGAAAAAAATCGGGAAAAAAATCGGAAAAAATCGGAAAAAAAATCGGAAAAAATCGGGAAAAAATCGGGAAAAAAATCGGAGAAAATCGGGAAAAATCGGGAAAAATCGGGAAAAAAATCAGGAAAAAAATCGGAGAAAATCGGGAAAAATCGGAAAAAAATCGGGAAAAAAATCGGAGAAAATCGGGAAAAATCGGGAAAAAATCGGGGAAAAAATCGGAGAAAATCGGGAAAAATCGGAAAAAAATCGGGAAAAAAATCGGAGAAAATCGGGAAAAATCGGAAAAAAATCGGGAAAAAAATCGGAGAAAATCGGAATTTTTTTTTGGAAAAAATCGGAAAAAATCGGGAAAAATCGGAAAAAAATCGGGAAAAAAATCGGAGAAAATCGGAAAAAAAATTCGGAAAAAATCGGAAAAAATCGGAAAATAAATCGGAAAAAATCGGGAAAAAATCGGGAAAAAAATCGGAGAAAATCGGGAAAAATCGGGAAAAAAATCGGAGAAAATCGGAAAAAATCGGAAAAAAAATCGGGAAAAAAATCGGAGAAAATCGGGAAAAATCGGGAAAAATCGGAAAAAAATCGGGAAAAAATCGGGAAAAAAATCGGAGAAAATCGGGAAAAATCGGAAAAAAATCGGGAAAAAAATCGGAGAAAATCGGGAAAAATCGGGAAAAAAATCGGGAAAAAAATCGGAAAAAATCGGAAAAAAAATCGGAAAAAATCGGGAAAAAATCGGGAAAAAAATCGGAGAAAATCGGGAAAAATCGGGAAAAAAATCGGGAAAAAAATCGGAGAAAATCGGGAAAAATCGGGAAAAATCGGGAAAAAATCGGGAAAAAATCGGGGAAAAAATCGGGAAAAAATCGGGAAAAAATCGGAGAAAATCGGGAAAAATCGGAAAAAAATCGGGAAAAAAATCGGAGAAAATCGGGAAAAAATCGGGAAAAAAATCGGAGAAAATCGGGAAAAATCGGGAAAAAAATCGGAGAAAATCGGAAAAAAAATTCGGAAAAAATCGGGAAAAATCGGAAAAAAAATCGGAAAAAATCGGAAAAAATCGGAAAAAAAATTCGGAAAAAATCGGAAAAAATCGGAAAAAAAATCGGAAAAAATCGGGAAAAAATCGGGGAAAAAATCGGAGAAAATCGGGAAAAATCGGAAAAAAATCGGGAAAAAAATCGGAGAAAATCGGGAAAAATCGGAAAAAAATCGGGAAAAAAATCGGAGAAAATCGGAATTTTTTTTTGGAAAAAATCGGAAAAAATCGGGAAAAATCGGAAAAAAATCGGGAAAAAAATCGGAGAAAATCGGAAAAAAAAATCGGAGAAAATCGGGAAAAATCGGAAAAAAATCGGGAAAAAAATCGGAGATAATCGGAAAAAAAAATAGGAAATAATCGGAAAAAATCGGAAAATAAATCGGAAAAAATCGGGAAAAAATCGGGAAAAATCGGGAAAAAAATCGGAGAAAATCGGGAAAAATCGGGAAGAAAATCGGAAAAAATAGAAAAAAAAATCGGAAAAAATCGGGAAAAAATCGGGAAAAAATCGGGAAAAAAGTCGGAGAAAATCGGGAAAAATCGGAAAAAAATCGGGAAAAAAATCGGAGAAAATCGGAAAAAAAATTCGGAAAAAATCGGAAAGAATCGGAAAATAAATCGGAAAAAATCGGGAAAAAATCGGGAAAAAAATCGGAGAAAATCGGGAAAAAATCGGGGAAAAAATCGGAGAAAATCGGAATTTTTTTTTGGAAAAAATCGGAAAAAATCGGGAAAAATCGGAAAAAAATCGGGAAAAAAATCGGAGAAAATCGGAAAAAAAATTCGGAAAAAATCGGAAAAAATCGGAAAATAAATCGGAAAAAATCGGGAAAAAAATCGGAGAAAATCGGGAAAAATCGGGAAAAAATCGGGGAAAAAATCGGAGAAAATCGGGAAAAATCGGAAAAAAATCGGGAAAAAAATCGGAGAAAATCGGGAAAAATCGGAAAAAAATCGGGAAAAAAATCGGAGAAAATCGGAATTTTTTTTTGGAAAAAATCGGAAAAAATCGGGAAAAATCGGAAAAAAATCGGGAAAAAAATCGGAGAAAATCGGAAAAAAAATTCGGAAAAAATCGGAAAAAGTCGGAAAATAAATCGGAAAAAATCGGGAAAAAATCGGGAAAAAAATCGGAGAAAATCGGGAAAAATCGGGAAAAAAATCGGAGAAAATCGGAAAAAATCGGAAAAAAAATCGGGAAAAAAATCGGAGAAAATCGGGAAAAATCGGGAAAAATCGGAAAAAAATCGGGAAAAAATCGGGAAAAAAATCGGAGAAAATCGGGAAAAATCGGAAAAAAATCGGGAAAAAAATCGGAGAAAATCGGGAAAAATCGGGAAAAAAATCGGGAAAAAAATCGGAAAAAATCGGAAAAAAAATCGGAAAAAATCGGGAAAAAATCGGGAAAAAAATCGGAGAAAATCGGGAAATATCGGGAAAAAAATCTGGAAAAAAATCGGAGAAAATCGGGAAAAATCGGGAAAAATCGGGAAAAAATCGGGAAAAAATCGGGAAAAAATCGGGAAAAAATCGGGAAAAAATCGGAGAAAATCGGGAAAAATCGGAAAAAAATCGGGAAAAAAATCGGAGAAAATCGGGAAAAAATCGGGAAAAAAATCGGAGAAAATCGGGAAAAATCGGGAAAAAAATCGGAGAAAATCGGAAAAAAAATTCGGAAAAAATCGGGAAAAATCGGAAAAAAAATCGGAAAAAATCGGAAAAAATCGGAAAAAAAATTCGGAAAAAATCGGAAAAAATCGGAAAAAAAATCGGAAAAAATCGGGAAAAAATCGGGAAAAAATCGGAGAAAATCGGGAAAAATCGGAAAAAAATCGGGAAAAAAATCGGAGAAAATCGGGAAAAATCGGAAAAAAATCGGGAAAAAAATCGGAGAAAATCGGAATTTTTTTTTGGAAAAAATCGGAAAAAATCGGGAAAAATCGGAAAAAAATCGGGAAAAAAATCGGAGAAAATCGGAAAAAAAAATCGGAGAAAATCGGGAAAAATCGGAAAAAAATCGGGAAAAAAATCGGAGATAATCGGAAAAAAAATTAGGAAATAATCGGAAAAAATCGGAAAATAAATCGGAAAAAATCGGGAAAAAATCGGGAAAAATCGGGAAAAAAATCGGAGAAAATCGGGAAAAATCGGGAAGAAAATCGGAAAAAATAGAAAAAAAAATCGGAAAAAATCGGGAAAAAATCGGGAAAAAATCGGGAAAAAAGTCGGAGAAAATCGGGAAAAATCGGAAAAAAATCGGGAAAAAAATCGGAGAAAATCGGAAAAAAAATTCGGAAAAAATCGGAAAGAATCGGAAAATAAATCGGAAAAAATCGGGAAAAAATCGGGAAAAAAATCGGAGAAAATCGGGAAAAATCGGGAAAAAAATCGGAGAAAATCGGAAAAAAAATTCGGAAAAAATCGGGAAAAATCGGAAAAAAAATCGGAAAAAATCGGAAAAAATCGGAAAAAAAATTCGGAAAAAATCGGAAAAAAAATCGGAAAAAATCGGGAAAAAATCGGGGAAAAAATCGGAGAAAATCGGAATTTTTTTTTGGAAAAAATCGGAAAAAATCGGGAAAAATCGGAAAAAAATCGGGAAAAAAATCGGAGAAAATCGGAAAAAAAATTCGGAAAAAATCGGAAAAAATCGGAAAATAAATCGGAAAAAATCGGGAAAAAATCGAGAAAAAAATCGGAGAAAATCGGGAAAAATCGGGAAAAAAATCGGAGAAAATCGGAAAAAAAATCGGGAAAAAAATCGGAGAAAATCGGAAAAAAAATTAGGAAATAATCGGAAAAAATCGGAAAATAAATCGGAAAAAATCGGGAAAAAATCGGGAAGAATCGGAAAATAAATCGGAAAAAATCGGGAAAAAATCGGGAAAAAAATCGGAGAAAATCGGAAAAAAAATTCGGAAAAAATCGGGAAAAATCGGAAAAAAAATCGGAAAAAATCGGAAAAAATGGGAAAAAAATTCGGAAAAAATCGGAAAAAATCGGAAAAAAAATCGGAAAAAATCGGGAAAAAATCGGGGAAAAAATCGGAGAAAATCGGGAAAAATCGGAAAAAAATCGGGAAAAAAATCGGAGAAAATCGGGAAAAATCGGAAAAAAATCGGGAAAAAATCGGGAAAAATCGGGAAAAAAATCGGAGAAAATCGGGAAAAATCGGGAAAAAAATCGGAGAAAATCGGGAAAAATCGGAAAAAAAATCGGAAAAAATCGGAAAAAATCGGAAAAAAAATTCGGAAAAAATCGGAAAAAATCGGAGAAAATCGGGAAAAATCGGGAAAAAAATCGGAAAAAATCGGAGAAAATCGGGAAAAATCGGGAAAAAAATCGGAAAAAATCGGAAAAAAAATCGGAAAAAATCGGGAAAAAATCGGGAAAAAATCGGGAAAAAAATCTGAGAAAATCGGGAAAAATCGGAAAAAAATCGGGAAAAAAATCGGAGAAAATCGGAAAAAAAATTCGGAAAAAATCGGAAAAAATCGGAAATTAAATCGGAAAAAATCGGGAAAAAATCGGGAAAAAAATCGGAGAAAATCGGGAAAAATCGGGAAAAAAATCGGAGAAAATCGGAAAAAAAAATCGGAAAAAATCGGGAAAAATCGGAAAAAAAATCGGAAAAAATCGGAAAAAATCGGAAAAAAAATTCGGAAAAAATCGAAAAAAATCGGAAAAAAAATCGGAAAAAATCGGAAAAAATCGGCAAAAAAATTCGGAAAAAATCGGAAAAAATCGGAAAAAAAATCGGAAAAAATCGGGAAAAAAATCGGAGAAAATCGGGAAAAATCGGAAAAAAATCGGGAAAAAAATCGGAGAAAATCGGAAAGAAATTCGGAAAAAATCGGAAAAAATCGGAAAAAAATCGGAGAAAATCGGGAAAAATCGGAAAAAAAATCGGGAAAAAAATCGGAGAAAATCGGGAAAAATCGGAAAAAAATCGGGAAAAAAATCGGAGAAAATCGGAAAGAAATTCGGAAAAAATCGGGAAAAAAATCGGAGAAAATCGGAAAGAAATTCGGAAAAAATCGGAAAAAATCGGAAAAAAATCGGAGAAAATCGGGAAAAATCGGAAAAAAAATCGGAAAAAATCGGGAAAAATCGGAAAAAAATCGGAGAAAATCGGAAAATTTTTTGGAAAAAATCGGGAAAAATCGGAAAAAAATCGGAGAAAATCGGGAAAAATCGGGAAAAAAATCGGAAAAAATCGGAAAAAAAATCGAAAAAAATCGGGAAAAAATCGGGAAAAAATCGGGAAAAAAATCTGAGAAAATCGGGAAAAATCGGAAAAAAATCGGGAAAAAAATCGGAGAAAATCGGAAAACAAATTCGGAAAAAATCGGAAAAAATCGGAAATTAAATCGGAAAAAATCGGGAAAAAATCGGGAAAAAAATCGGAGAAAATCGGGAAAAATCGGGAAAAAAATCGGAGAAAATCGGAAAAAAAAATCGGAAAAAATCGGGAAAAATCGGAAAAAAAATCGGAAAAAATCGGAAAAAATCGGAAAAAAAATTCGGAAAAAATCGGAAAAAATCGGAAAAAAAATCGGAAAAAATCGGAAAAAATCGGAAAAAAAAATCGGAAAAAATCGGAAAAAATCGGAAAAAAAATCGGAAAAAATCGGGAAAAAATCGGGGAAAAAATCGGAGAAAATCGGGAAAAATCGGAAAAAAATCGGGAAAAAAATCGGAGAAAATCGGGAAAAATCGGGAAAAAAATCGGAGAAAATCGGAAATTTTTTTTGGAAAAAATCGGGAAAAATCGGAAAAAAATCGGGAAAAAAATCGGAGAAAATCGGGAAAAATCGGAAAAAAATCGGGAAAAAAATCGGAGAAAATCGGAAAGAAATTCGGAAAAAATCGGAAAAAATCGGAAAAAAATCGGAGAAAATCGGGAAAAATCGGAAAAAAAATCGGAAAAAATCGGGAAAAATCGGAAAAAAATCGGAAAAAATCGGAAAAAATCGGAAAAAAAATTTGGAAAAAATCGGAAAAAATCGGGAAAAAAATCGGAGAAAATCGGGAAAAATCGGGAAAAAAATCGGAGAAAATCGGAATTTTTTTTTGGAAAAAATCGGGAAAAATCGGAAAAAAATCGGGAAAAAAATCGGAGAAAATCGGGAAAAATCGGAAAAAAATCGGGAAAAAAATCGGAGAAAATCGGAAAGAAATTCGGGAAAAATCGGAAAAAAAATCGGAAAAAATCGGGAAAAAATCGGGAAAAAAATCGGAGAAAATCGGGAAAAATCGGGAAAAATCGGAAAAAAATCGGGAAAAAAATCGGAGAAAATCGGAAAAAAAAATTCGGAAAAAATCGGGAAAAATCGGAAAAAAAATCGGAAAAAATCGGAAAAAAAATTCGGAAAAAATCGGAAAAAATCGGAAAAAAAATCGGAAAAAATCGGGAAAAAATCGGGGAAAAAATCGGAGAAAATCGGGAAAAATCGGAAAAAAATCGGGAAAAAAATCGGAGAAAATCGGGAAAAATCGGAAAAAAATCGGGAAAAAAATCGGAGAAAATCGGAAAATTTTTTGGAAAAAATCGGGAAAAATCGGAAAAAAATCGGGAAAAAATTCGGAGAAAATCGGGAAAAATCGGAAAAAAATCGGGAAAAAAATCGGAGAAAATCGGGAAAAATCGGGAAAAATCGGAAAAAAATCGGGAAAAAAATCGGAGAAAATCGGGAAAAATCGGGAAAAAATCGGGAAAAAATCGGGAAAAAAATCGGAGAAAATCGGGAAAAATCGGAAAAAAATCGGGAAAAAAATCGGAGAAAATCGGAAAAAAAATTCGGAAAAAATCGGGAAAAATCGGAAAAAAAATCGGAAAAAATCGGAAAAAATCGGAAAAAAAATTCGGAAAAAATCGGAAAAAATCGGAAAAAAAATCGGAAAAAATCGGGAAAAAATCGGGAAAAAATCGGAGAAAATCGGGAAAAATCGGAAAAAAATCGGGAAAAAAATCGGAGAAAATCGGGAAAAATCGGAAAAAAACCGGGAAAAAAATCGGAGAAAATCGGAAAAAATTTTGGAAAAAAATCGGGAAAAATCGGAAAAAAATCGGGAAAAAATTCGGAGAAAATCGGGAAAAATCGGAAAAAAATCGGGAAAAAAATCGGAGAAAATCGGAAAAAAAATCGGAAAAAATCGGAAAAAAATCGGAGAAAATCGGGAAAAATCGGAAAAAAAATCGGAAAAAATCGGAAAAAATCGGGAAAAAATCGGGAAAAAAATCGGAGAAAATCGGGAAAAATCGGAAAAAAATCGGGAAAAAAATCGGAGAAAATCGGAAAGAAATTCGGAAAAAATCGGAAAAAATCGGAAAAAAATCGGAGAAAATCGGGAAAAATCGGAAAAAAAATCGGAAAAAATCGGGAAAAATCGGAAAAAAATCGGAAAAAATCGGAAAAAATCGGAAAAAAAATTTGGAAAAAATCGGAAAAAATCGGGAAAAAAATCGGAGAAAATCGGGAAAAATCGGGAAAAAAATCGGAGAAAATCGGAATTTTTTTTTGGAAAAAATCGGGAAAAATCGGAAAAAAATCGGGAAAAAAATCGGAGAAAATCGGGAAAAATCGGAAAAAAATCGGGAAAAAAATCGGAGAAAATCGGAAAGAAATTCGGGAAAAATCGGAAAAAAAATCGGAAAAAATCGGGAAAAAATCGGGAAAAAAATCGGAGAAAATCGGGAAAAATCGGGAAAAATCGGAAAAAAATCGGGAAAAAAATCGGAGAAAATCGGAAAAAAAATTCGGAAAAAATCGGGAAAAATCGGAAAAAAAATCGGAAAAAATCGGAAAAAAAATTCGGAAAAAATCGGAAAAAATCGGAAAAAAAATCGGAAAAAATCGGGAAAAAATCGGGAAAAAATCGGAGAAAATCGGGAAAAATCGGAAAAAAATCGGGAAAAAAATCGGAGAAAATCGGGAAAAATCGGAAAAAAATCGGGAAAAAAATCGGAGAAAATCGGAAAATTTTTTGGAAAAAATCGGGAAAAATCGGAAAAAAATCGGGAAAAAATTCGGAGAAAATCGGGAAAAATCGGAAAAAAATCGGGAAAAAAATCGGAGAAAATCGGGAATAATCGGGAAAAATCGGAAAAAAATCGGGAAAAAAATCGGAGAAAATCGGGAAAAATCGGGAAAAAATCGGGAAAAAATCGGGAAAAAAATCGGAGAAAATCGGGAAAAATCGGAAAAAAATCGGGAAAAAAATCGGAGAAAATCGGAAAAAAAATTCGGAAAAAATCGGGAAAAATCGGAAAAAAAATCGGAAAAAATCGGAAAAAATCGGAAAAAAAATTCGGAAAAAATCGGAAAAAATCGGAAAAAAAATCGGAAAAAATCGGGAAAAAATCGGGAAAAAATCGGAGAAAATCGGGAAAAATCGGAAAAAAATCGGGAAAAAAATCGGAGAAAATCGGGAAAAATCGGAAAAAAACCGGGAAAAAAATCGGAGAAAATCGGAAAAAATTTTGGAAAAAAATCGGGAAAAATCGGAAAAAAATCGGGAAAAAATTCGGAGAAAATCGGGAAAAATCGGAAAAAAATCGGGAAAAAAATCGGAGAAAATCGGAAAAAAAATCGGAAAAAATCGGAAAAAAATCGGAGAAAATCGGGAAAAATCGGAAAAAAAATCGGAAAAAATCGGGAAAAAATCGGGAAAAAATCGGGAAAAAAATCGGAGAAAATCGGGAAAAATCGGAAAAAATCGGGAAAAAATCGGGAAAAAATCGGGAAAAAATCGGAGAAAATCGGGAAAAATCGGAAAAAAATCGGGAAAAAAATCGGAGAAAATCGGAAAAAAATTTGGAAAAAATCGGAAAAAATCGGGAAAAAAATCGGAGAAAATCGGGAAAAATCGGAAAAAAATCGGGAAAAAAATCGGAGAAAATCGGAAAAAAATTCGGAAAAAATCGGAAAAAATCGGAAAAAAATCGGAGAAAATCGGGAAAAATCGGAAAAAAAATCGGAAAAAATCGGGAAAAAATCGGAGAAAATCGGAAAAAAAATTCGGAAAAAATCGGAAAAAATCGGAAAAAAATCGGAGAAAATCGGGAAAAATCGGAAAAAAAAATCGGAAAAAATCGGGAAAAATCGGAAAAAAATCGGAGAAAATCGGAAATTTTTTTGGAAAAAATCGGGAAAAATCGGAAAAAAATCGGAGAAAATCGGGAAAAATCGGGAAAAAAATCGGAAAAAATCGGAAAAAAAATCGGAAAAAATCGGGAAAAAATCGGGAAAAAATCGGGAAAAAAATCTGAGAAAATCGGGAAAAATCGGAAAAAAATCGGGAAAAAAATCGGAGAAAATCGGAAAAAAAATTCGGAAAAAATCGGAAAAAATCGGAAATTAAATCGGAAAAAATCGGGAAAAAATCGGGAAAAAAATCGGAGAAAATCGGGAAAAATCGGGAAAAAAATCGGAGAAAATCGGAAAAAAAAATCGGAAAAAATCGGGAAAAATCGGAAAAAAAATCGGAAAAAATCGGAAAAAATCGGAAAAAAAATTCGGAAAAAATCGGAAAAAATCGGAAAAAAAATCGGAAAAAATCGGAAAAAATCGGAAAAAAAAATCGGAAAAAATCGGAAAAAATCGGAAAAAAAATCGGAAAAAATCGGGAAAAAATCGGGAAAAAATCGGAGAAAATCGGGAAAAATCGGAAAAAAATCGGGAAAAAAATCGGAGAAAATCGGGAAAAATCGGGAAAAAAATCGGAGAAAATCGGAAATTTTTTTTGGAAAAAATCGGGAAAAATCGGAAAAAAATCGGGAAAAAAATCGGAGAAAATCGGGAAAAATCGGAAAAAAATCGGGAAAAAAATCGGAGAAAATCGGAAAGAAATTCGGAAAAAATCGGAAAAAATCGGAAAAAAATCGGAGAAAATCGGGAAAAATCGGAAAAAAAATCGGAAAAAATCGGGAAAAATCGGAAAAAAATCGGAAAAAATCGGAAAAAATCGGAAAAAAAATTCGGAAAAAATCGGAAAAAATCGGAAAAAAAATCGGAAAAAAAATCGGAAAAAATCGGGAAAAAATCGGAGAAAATCGGGAAAAATCGGAAAAAAATCGGGAAAAAAATCGGAGAAAATCGGGAAAAATCGGAAAAAAATCGGGAAAAAAATCGGAGAAAATCGGAAAAAAATTTGGAAAAAATCGGAAAAAATCGGGAAAAAAATCGGAGAAAATCGGGAAAAATCGGGAAAAAAATCGGAGAAAATCGGAATGTTTTTTTGGAAAAAATCGGGAAAAATCGGAAAAAAATCGGGAAAAAAATCGGAGAAAATCGGGAAAAATCGGAAAAAAATCGGGAAAAAAATCGGAGAAAATCGGAAAGAAATTCGGGAAAAATCGGAAAAAAAATCGGAAAAAATCGGGAAAAAATCGGGAAAAAATCGGGAAAAAAATCGGAGAAAATCGGGAAAAATCGGGAAAAATCGGAAAAAAATCGGGAAAAAAATCGGAGAAAATCGGAAAAAAAATTCGGAAAAAATCGGGAAAAATCGGAAAAAAAATCGGAAAAAATCGGAAAAAAAATTCGGAAAAAATCGGAAAAAATCGGAAAAAAAATCGGAAAAAATCGGGAAAAAATCGGGGAAAAAATCGGAGAAAATCGGGAAAAATCGGAAAAAAATCGGGAAAAAAATCGGAGAAAATCGGGAAAAATCGGAAAAAAATCGGGAAAAAAATCGGAGAAAATCGGAAAATTTTTTGGAAAAAATCGGGAAAAATCGGAAAAAAATCGGGAAAAAATTCGGAGAAAATCGGGAAAAATCGGAAAAAAATCGGGAAAAAAATCGGAGAAAATCGGGAATAATCGGGAAAAATCGGAAAAAAATCGGGAAAAAAATCGGAGAAAATCGGGAAAAATCGGGAAAAAATCGGGAAAAAATCGGGAAAAAAATCGGAGAAAATCGGGAAAAATCGGAAAAAAATCGGGAAAAAAATCGGAGAAAATCGGAAAAAAAATTCGGAAAAAATCGGGAAAAATCGGAAAAAAAATCGGAAAAAATCGGAAAAAATCGGAAAAAAAATTCGGAAAAAATCGGAAAAAATCGGAAAAAAAATCGGAAAAAATCGGGAAAAAATCGGGGAAAAAATCGGAGAAAATCGGGAAAAATCGGAAAAAAATCGGGAAAAAAATCGGAGAAAATCGGGAAAAATCGGAAAAAAACCGGGAAAAAAATCGGAGAAAATCGGAAAAAATTTTGGAAAAAAATCGGGAAAAATCGGAAAAAAATCGGGAAAAAATTCGGAGAAAATCGGGAAAAATCGGAAAAAAATCGGGAAAAAAATCGGAGAAAATCGGAAAAAAAATCGGAAAAAATCGGAAAAAAATCGGAGAAAATCGGGAAAAATCGGAAAAAAAATCGGAAAAAATCGGGAAAAAATCGGGAAAAAATCGGGAAAAAAATCGGAGAAAATCGGGAAAAATCGGGAAAAATCGGGAAAAAATCGGGAAAAAATCGGGAAAAAATCGGAGAAAATCGGGAAAAATCGGAAAAAAATCGGGAAAAAAATCGGAGAAAATCGGAAAAAAATTTGGAAAAAATCGGAAAAAATCGGGAAAAAAATCGGAGAAAATCGGGAAAAATCGGAAAAAAATCGGGAAAAAAATCGGAGAAAATCGGAAAAAAATTCGGAAAAAATCGGAAAAAATCGGAAAAAAATCGGAGAAAATCGGGAAAAATCGGAAAAAAAATCGGAAAAAATCGGGAAAAAATCGGAGAAAATCGGAAAAAAAATTCGGAAAAAATCGGAAAAAATCGGGAAAAATCGGAAAAAAATCGGGAAAAAAATCGGAGAAAATCGGAAAAAAAATTCGGAAAAAATCGGAAAAAATCGGAAAATAAATCGGAAAAAATCGGAGAAAATCGGGAAAAATCGGAAAAAAATCGGGAAAAAAATCGGAGAAAATCGGAAAAAAAATTCGGAAAAAATCGGGAAAAATCGGAAAAAAATCGGGAAAAAAATCGGAGAAAATCGGGAAAAATCGGAAAAAAATCGGGAAAAAAATCGGAGAAAATCTGAAAAGAATTTGGAAAAAATCGGAAAAAATCGGGAAAAAAATCGGAGAAAATCGGGAAAAATCGGGAAAAAAATCGGAGAAAATCGGAAATTTTTTTTGGAAAAAATCGGGAAAAATCGGAAAAAAATCGGGAAAAAAATCGGAGAAAATCGGGAAAAATCGGAAAAAAATCGGGAAAAAAATCGGAGAAAATCGGAAAGAAATTCGGAAAAAATCGGAAAAAATCGGAAAAAAATCGGAGAAAATCGGGAAAAATCGGAAAAAAAATCGGAAAAAATCGGGAAAAATCGGAAAAAAATCGGAAAAAATCGGAAAAAATCGGAAAAAAATTTTGGAAAAAATCGGAAAAAATCGGGAAAAAAATCGGAGAAAATCGGGAAAAATCGGGAAAAAAATCGGAGAAAATCGGAATTTTTTTTTGGAAAAAATCGGGAAAAATCGGAAAAAAATCGGGAAAAAAATCGGAGAAAATCGGGAAAAATCGGAAAAAAATCGGGAAAAAAATCGGAGAAAATCGGAAAGAAATTCGGGAAAAATCGGAAAAAAAATCGGAAAAAATCGGGAAAAAATCGGGAAAAAAATCGGAGAAAATCGGGAAAAATCGGGAAAAATCGGAAAAAAATCGGGAAAAAAATCGGAGAAAATCGGAAAAAAAATTCGGAAAAAATCGGAAAAAATCGGAAAAAAAATCGGAAAAAATCGGAAAAAAAATTCGGAAAAAATCGGAAAAAATCGGAAAAAAAATCGGAAAAAATCGGGAAAAAATCGGGAAAAAAATCGGAGAAAATCGGGAAAAATCGGAAAAAAATCGGGAAAAAAATCGGAGAAAATCGGGAAAAATCGGAAAAAAATCGGGAAAAAAATCGGAGAAAATCGGAAAATTTTTTGGAAAAAATCGGGAAAAATCGGAAAAAAATCGGGAAAAAATTCGGAGAAAATCGGGAAAAATCGGAAAAAAATCGGGAAAAAAATCGGAGAAAATCGGGAATAATCGGGAAAAATCGGAAAAAAATCGGGAAAAAAATCGGAGAAAATCGGGAAAAATCGGGAAAAAATCGGGAAAAAATCGGGAAAAAAATCGGAGAAAATCGGGAAAAATCGGAAAAAAATCGGGAAAAAAATCGGAGAAAATCGGAAAAAAAATTCGGAAAAAATCGGGAAAAATCGGAAAAAAAATCGGAAAAAATCGGAAAAAATCGGAAAAAAAATTCGGAAAAAATCGGAAAAAATCGGAAAAAAAATCGGAAAAAATCGGGAAAAAATCGGGAAAAAATCGGAGAAAATCGGGAAAAATCGGAAAAAAATCGGGAAAAAAATCGGAGAAAATCGGGAAAAATCGGAAAAAAACCGGGAAAAAAATCGGAGAAAATCGGAAAAAATTTTGGAAAAAAATCGGGAAAAATCGGAAAAAAATCGGGAAAAAATTCGGAGAAAATCGGGAAAAATCGGAAAAAAATCGCGAAAAAAATCGGAGAAAATCGGAAAAAAAATCGGAAAAAATCGGAAAAAAATCGGAGAAAATCGGGAAAAATCGGAAAAAAAATCGGAAAAAATCGGGAAAAAATCGGGAAAAAATCGGGAAAAAAATCGGAGAAAATCGGGAAAAATCGGAAAAAATCGGGAAAAAATCGGGAAAAAATCGGGGAAAAAATCGGAGAAAATCGGGAAAAATCGGAAAAAAATCGGGAAAAAAATCGGAGAAAATCGGAAAAAAATTTGGAAAAAATCGGAAAAAATCGGGAAAAAAATCGGAGAAAATCGGGAAAAATCGGAAAAAAATCGGGAAAAAAATCGGAGAAAATCGGAAAAAAATTCGGAAAAAATCGGAAAAAATCGGAAAAAAATCGGAGAAAATCGGGAAAAATCGGAAAAAAAATCGGAAAAAATCGGGATAAAATCGGAGAAAATCGGAAAAAAAATTCGGAAAAAATCGGAAAAAATCGGAAAAAAATCGGAGAAAATCGGGAAAAATCGGAAAAAAAATCGGAAAAAATCGGGAAAAATCGGAAAAAAATCGGAGAAAATCGGAAATTTTTTTGGAAAAAATCGGGAAAAATCGGAAAAAAATCGGAGAAAATCGGGAAAAATCGGGAAAAAAATCGGAAAAAATCGGAAAAAAAATCGGAAAAAATCGGGAAAAAATCGGGAAAAAATCGGGAAAAAAATCTGAGAAAATCGGGAAAAATCGGAAAAAAATCGGGAAAAAAATCGGAGAAAATCGGAAAAAAAATTCGGAAAAAATCGGAAAAAATCGGAAATTAAATCGGAAAAAATCGGGAAAAAATCGGGAAAAAAATCGGAGAAAATCGGGAAAAATCGGGAAAAAAATCGGAGAAAATCGGAAAAAAAAATCGGAAAAAATCGGGAAAAATCGAAAAAAAAATCGGAAAAAATCGGAAAAAATCGGAAAAAAAATTCGGAAAAAATCGGAAAAAATCGGAAAAAAAATCGGAAAAAATCGGAAAAAATCGGAAAAAAAAATCGGAAAAAATCGGAAAAAATCGGAAAAAAAATCGGAAAAAATCGGGAAAAAATCGGGAAAAAATCGGAGAAAATCGGGAAAAATCGGAAAAAAATCGGGAAAAAAATCGGAAAAAATCGGGAAAAATCGGAAAAAAATCGGAGAAAATCGGAAATTTTTTTTGGAAAAAATCGGGAAAAATCGGAAAAAAATCGGAAAAAAATCGGAGAAAATCGGGAAAAATCGGAAAAAAATCGGGAAAAAAATCGGAGAAAATCGGAAAGAAATTCGGAAAAAATCGGAAAAAATCGGAAAAAAATCGGAGAAAATCGGGAAAAATCGGAAAAAAAATCGGAAAAAATCGGGAAAAATCGGAAAAAAATCGGAAAAAATCGGAAAAAATCGGAAAAAAAATTCGGAAAAAATCGGAAAAAATCGGAAAAAAAATCGGAAAAAATCGGGAAAAAATCGGGAAAAAATCGGAGAAAATCGGGAAAAATCGGAAAAAAATCGGGAAAAAAATCGGAGAAAATCGGGAAAAATCGGAAAAAAACCGGGAAAAAAATCGGAGAAAATCGGAAAAAATTTTGGAAAAAAATCGGGAAAAATCGGAAAAAAATCGGGAAAAAATTCGGAGAAAATCGGGAAAAATCGGAAAAAAATCGGGAAAAAAATCGGAGAAAATCGGAAAAAAAATCGGAAAAAATCGGAAAAAAATCGGAGAAAATCGGGAAAAATCGGAAAAAAAATCGGAAAAAATCGGGAAAAAATCGGGAAAAAATCGGGAAAAAAATCGGAGAAAAATCGGGAAAAATCGGGAAAAATCGGGAAAAAATCGGTAAAAAATCGGGGAAAAAATCGGAGAAAATCGGGAAAAATCGGAAAAAAATCGGGAAAAAAATCGGAGAAAATCGGAAAAAAATTTGGAAAAAATCGGAAAAAATCGGGAAAAAAATCGGAGAAAATCGGGAAAAATCGGAAAAAAATCGGGAAAAAAATCGGAGAAAATCGGAAAAAAATTCGGAAAAAATCGGAAAAAATCGGAAAAAAATCGGAGAAAATCGGGAAAAATCGGAAAAAAAATCGGAAAAAATCGGGAAAAAATCGGAGAAAATCGGAAAAAAAATTCGGAAAAAATCGGAAAAAATCGGGAAAAATCGGAAAAAAATCGGGAAAAAAATCGGAGAAAATCGGAAAAAAAATTCGGAAAAAATCGGAAAAAATCGGAAAATAAATCGGAAAAAATCGGAGAAAATCGGGAAAAATCGGAAAAAAATCGGGAAAAAAATCGGAGAAAATCGGAAAAAAAATTCGGAAAAAATCGGGAAAAATCGGAAAAAAATCGGGAAAAAAATCGGAGAAAATCGGGAAAAATCGGAAAAAAATCGGGAAAAAAATCGGAGAAAATCTGAAAAGAATTTGGAAAAAATCGGAAAAAATCGGGAAAAAAATCGGAGAAAATCGGGAAAAATCGGGAAAAAAATCGGAGAAAATCGGAAATTTTTTTGGAAAAAATCGGGAAAAATCGGAAAAAAATCGGGAAAAAAATCGGAGAAAATCGGGAAAAATCGGAAAAAAATCGGGAAAAAAATCGGAGAAAATCGGAAAAAAATTCGGAAAAAATCGGAAAAAATCGGAAAAAAATCGGAGAAAATCGGAAAAAATCGGGAAAAAATCGGGAAAAAATCGGGAAAAAAATCGGAGAAAATCGGGAAAAATCGGGAAAAATCGGGAAAAAAATCGGAGAAAATCGGGAAAAATCGGAAAAAAATCGGGAAAAAAATCGGAGAAAATCGGAAAAAAAAATCGGAAAAAATCGGGAAAAATCGGAAAAAAAATCGGAAAAAATCGGAAAAAATCGGAAAAAAAATCGGAAAAAATCGGGAAAAAATCGGGGAAAAAATCGGAGAAAATCGGGAAAAATCGGAAAAAAATCGGGAAAAAAATCGGAGAAAATCGGGAAAAATCGGAAAAAAATCGGGAAAAAAATCGGAGAAAATCGGAAAAAAATTCGGAAAAAATCGGAAAAAATCGGAAAAAAATCGGAGAAAATCGGAAAAAATCGGGAAAAAAATCGGGAAAAAAATCGGAGAAAATCGGGAAAAATCGGGAAAAATCGGAAAAAAATCGGGAAAAAAATCGGAGAAAATCGGGAAAATTCGGAAAAAAATCGGGAAAAAATCGGGAAAAAAATCGGAGAAAATCGGGAAAAATCGGAAAAAAATCGGTGAAAAAAATCGGAGAAAATCGGGAAAAATCGGAAAAAAATCGGGAAAAAAATCGGAGAAAATCGGAAAAAAAAATTGGAAAAAATCGGAAAAAATCGGAAAAAAAATCGGAGAAAATCGGGAAAAATCGGGAAAAAAATCGGAGAAAATCGGAATTTTTTTTGGAAAAAATCGGGAAAAATCGGAAAAAAATCGGGAAAAAAATCGGAGAAAATCGGGAAAAATCGGAAAAAAATCGGGAAAAAAATCGGAGAAAATCGGAAAAAAATTCGGAAAAAATCGGAAAAAATCGGAAAAAAATCGGAGAAAATCGGAAAAAATCGGGAAAAAATCGGGAAAAATCGGAAAAAAATCGGGAAAAAAATCGGAGAAAATCGGGAAAAGTCGGAAAAAAATCGGGAAAAAATCGGGAAAAAAATCGGAGAAAATCGGGAAAAATCGGAAAAAAATCGGGAAAAAAATCGGAGAAAATCGGAAAAAAATTCGGAAAAAATCGGAAAAAATCGGAAAAAAATCGGAGAAAATCGGAAAAAATCGGGAAAAAATCGGGAAAAAAATCGGAGAAAATCGGGAAAAATCGGGAAAAATCGGAAAAAAATCGGGAAAAAAATCGGAGAAAATCGGGAAAAATCGGAAAAAAATCGGGAAAAAAATCGGAGAAAATCGGAAAAAAAATTAGGAAATAATCGGAAAAAATCGGAAAAAAATCGGAAAAAATCGGAAAAAATCGGGAAAAATCGGGAAAAAAATCGGAGAAAATCGGGAAAAATCGGGAAAAAATCGGAAAAAATAGAAAAAAAAAAAAAATCGGAAAAAATCGGGAAAAAATCGGGAAAAAATCGGGAAAAAAATCGGAGAAAATCGGGAAAAATCGGAAAAAAATCGGGAAAAAAATCGGAGAAAATCGGAAAAAAAATTCGGAAAAAATCGGAAAAAATCGGAAAATAAATCGGAAAAAATCGGGAAAAAATCGGGAAAAAAATCGGAGAAAATCGGGAAAAATCGGGAAAAAAATCGGAGAAAATCGGAAAAAAAATTCGGAAAAAATCGGGAAAAATCGGAAAAAAAATCGGAAAAAATCGGAAAAAATCGGAAAAAAAATTCGGAAAAAATCGGAAAAAAAATCGGAAAAAATCGGGAAAAAATCGGGAAAAAATCGGAGAAAATCGGAAATTTTTTTTGGAAAAAATCGGAAAAAATCGGGAAAAATCGGAAAAAAATCGGGAAAAAAATCGGAGAAAATCGGAAAAAAAATTCGGAAAAAATCGGAAAAAATCGGAAAATAAATCGGAAAAAATCGGGAAAAAATCGGGAAAAAAATCGGAGAAAATCGGGAAAAATCGGGAAAAAAATCGGAGAAAATCGGAAAAAAAATCGGGAAAAAAATCGGAGAAAATCGGAAAAAAAATTAGGAAATAATCGGAAAAAATCGGAAAATAAATCGGAAAAAATCGGGAAAAAATCGGGAAAAATCGGAAAATAAATCGGAAAAAATCGGGAAAAAATCGGGAAAAAAATCGGAAAAAATCGGAAAAAAAATTCGGAAAAAATCGGGAAAAATCGGAAAAAAAAAAATCGAAAAAATCGGAAAAAATCGGAAAAAAAATTCGGAAAAAATCGGAAAAAATCGGAAAAAAAATCGGAAAAAATCGGGAAAAAATCGGGAAAAAAATCGGAGAAAATCGGGAAAAATCGGAAAAAAATCGGGAAAAAAATCGGAGAAAATCGGGAAAAATCGGAAAAAAATCGGAAAAAATCGGGAAAAATCGGAAAAAAATCGGAGAAAATCGGAAAAAATCGGGAAAAAAATCGGAGAAAATCGGGAAAAATCGGAAAAAAAATCGGAAAAAATCGGAAAAAAAATTCGGAAAAAATCGGAAAAAATCGGAAAAAATCGGGAAAAATCGGGAAAAAAATCGGAAAAAATCGGAAAAAATCGGAGAAAATCGGAAAAAAATCGGAGAAAATCGGGAAAAAAATCGGAAAAAATCGGAAAAAAATCGGGAAAAAAATCGGAGAAAATCGAGAAAATCGGGAAAAATCGGAAAAAAATCGGGAAAAAAATCGGAGAAAATCGGAAAAAAAATTCGGAAAAAATCGGAAAAAATCGGAAAATAAATCGGAAAAAATCGGGAAAAAATCGGGAAAAAAATCGGAGAAAATCGGGAAAAATCGGGAAAAAAATCGGAGAAAATCGGAAAAAAAAATCGGAAAAAATCGGGAAAAATCGGAAAAAAATCGGAAAAAATCGGAAAAAATCGGAAAAAAAATTCGGAAAAAATCGGAAAAAATCGGAAAAAAAATCGGAAAAAATCGGAAAAAATCGGCAAAAAAATTCGGAAAAAATCGGAAAAAATCGGAAAAAAAATCGGAAAAAATCGGAAAAAATCGGGAAAAAATCGGAGAAAATCGGGAAAAATCGGAAAAAAATCGGGAAAAAAATCGGAGAAAATCGGGAAAAATCGGGAAAAAAATCGGAGAAAATCGGAAAAAATCGGAAAAAATCGGAAAAAATCGGAAAAAAATCGGAGAAAATCGGGAAAAATCGGAAAAAAAAAAAATCGGAAAAAATCGGGAAAAATCGGAAAAAAATCGGAGAAAATCGGAAAATTTTTTGGAAAAAATCGGGAAAAATCGGAAAAAAATCGGAGAAAATCGGGAAAAATCGGGAAAAAAATCGGAAAAAATCGGAAAAAAAATCGAAAAAAATCGGGAAAAAATCGGGAAAAAATCGGGAAAAAAATCTGAGAAAATCGGGAAAAATCGGAAAAAAATCGGGAAAAAAATCGGAGAAAATCGGAAAACAAATTCGGAAAAAATCGGAAAAAATCGGAAATTAAATCGGAAAAAATCGGGAAAAAATCGGGAAAAAAATCGGAGAAAATCGGGAAAAATCGGGAAAAAAATCGGAGAAAATCGGAAAAAAAAATCGGAAAAAATCGGGAAAAATCGGAAAAAAAATCGGAAAAAATCGGAAAAAATCGGAAAAAAAATTCGGAAAAAATCGGAAAAAATCGGAAAAAAAATCGGAAAAAATCGGAAAAAATCGGAAAAAAAAATCGGAAAAAATCGGAAAAAATCGGAAAAAAAATCGGAAAAAATCGGGAAAAAATCGGGGAAAAAATCGGAGAAAATCGGGAAAAATCGGAAAAAAATCGGGAAAAAAATCGGAGAAAATCGGGAAAAATCGGGAAAAAAATCGGAGAAAATCGGAAATTTTTTTGGGAAAAAATCGGGAAAAATCGGAAAAAAATCGGGAAAAAAATCGGAGAAAATCGGGAAAAATCGGAAAAAAATCGGGAAAAAAATCGGAGAAAATCGGAAAGAAATTCGGAAAAAATCGGAAAAAATCGGAAAAAAATCGGAGAAAATCGGGAAAAATCGGAAAAAAAATCGGAAAAAATCGGGAAAAATCGGAAAAAAATCGGAAAAAATCGGAAAAAATCGGAAAAAAAATTTGGAAAAAATCGGAAAAAATCGGGAAAAAAATCGGAGAAAATCGGGAAAAATCGGGAAAAAAATCGGAGAAAATCGGAATTTTTTTTTGGAAAAAATCGGGAAAAATCGGAAAAAAATCGGGAAAAAAATCGGAGAAAATCGGGAAAAATCGGAAAAAAATCGGGAAAAAAATCGGAGAAAATCGGAAAAAAATTCGGGAAAAATCGGAAAAAAAATCGGAAAAAATCGGAAAAAATCGGGAAAAAAATCGGAGAAAATCGGGAAAAATCGGGAAAAATCGGAAAAAAATCGGGAAAAAAATCGGAGAAAATCGGAAAAAAAATTCGGGAAAAATCGGAAAAAAAATCGGAAAAAATCGGAAAAAAAATTCGGAAAAAATCGGAAAAAATCGGAAAAAAAATCGGAAAAAATCGGGAAAAAATCGGAAAAAAATCGGAGAAAATCGGGAAAAATCGGAAAAAAATCGGGAAAAAAATCGGAGAAAATCGGGAAAAATCGGAAAAAAATCGGGAAAAAAATCGGAGAAAATCGGAAAAATTTTTGGAAAAAATCGGGAAAAATCGGAAAAAAATCGGGAAAAAATTCGGAGAAAATCGGGAAAAATCGGAAAAAAATCGGGAAAAAAATCGGAGAAAATCGGAAAAAATCGGGAAAAATCGGAAAAAAATCGGAAAAAAATCGGAGAAAATCGGGAAAAATCGGGAAAAAATCGGGAAAAAATCGGGAAAAAAATCGGAGAAAATCGGGAAAAATCGGAAAAAAATCGGGAAAAAAATCGGAGAAAATCGGAAAAAAATTCGGAAAAAATCGGGAAAAATCGGAAAAAAAATCGGAAAAAATCGGAAAAAATCGGAAAAAAAATTCGGAAAAAATCGGAAAAAATCGGAAAAAAAATCGGAAAAAATCGGGAAAAAATCGGGGAAAAAATCGGAGAAAATCGGGAAAAATCGGAAAAAAATCGGGAAAAAAATCGGAGAAAATCGGGAAAAATCGGAAAAAAACCGGGAAAAAAATCGGAGAAAATCGGAAAAAATTTTGGAAAAAAATCGGGAAAAATCGGAAAAAAATCGGGAAAAAATTCGGAGAAAATCGGGAAAAATCGGAAAAAAATCGGGAAAAAAATCGGAGAAAATCGGAAAAAAAATCGGAAAAAATCGGAAAAAAATCGGAGAAAATCGGGAAAAATCGGAAAAAAAATCGGAAAAAATCGGAAAAAATCGGTAAAAAATCGGAAAAAAATCGGAGAAAATCGGGAAAAATCGGAAAAAATCGGGAAAAAATCGGGAAAAAATCGGGAAAAAATCGGAGAAAATCGGGAAAAATCGGAAAAAAATCGGGAAAAAAATCGGAGAAAATCGGAAAAAAATCGGAGAAAATCGGGAAAAATCGGAAAAAAATCGGGAAAAAAATCGGAGAAAATCGGAAAAAAATTCGGAAAAAATCGGAAAAAATCGGAAAAAAATCGGAGAAAATCGGGAAAAATCGGAAAAAAAATCGGAAAAAATCGGGAAAAAATCGGAGAAAATCGGAAAAAAAATTCGGAAAAAATCGGAAAAAATCGGAAAAAAATCGGAGAAAATCGGGAAAAATCGGAAAAAAAATCGGAAAAAATCGGGAAAAAATCGGAGAAAATCGGAAAAAAAATTCGGAAAAAATCGGAAAAAATCGGAAAAAAATCGGAGAAAATCGGGAAAAATCGGAAAAAAAATCGGAAAAAATCGGAAAAATCGGAAAAAAATCGGAGAAAATCGGAAAAAAATTTTGGAAAAAATCGGGAAAAATCGGAAAAAAATCGGAGAAAATCGGGAAAAATCGGGAAAAAAATCGGAAAAAATCGGAAAAAAAATCGGAAAAAATCGGGAAAAAATCGGGAAAAAATCGGGAAAAAAATCGGAGAAAATCGGGAAAAATCGGAAAAAAATCGGGAAAAAAATCGGAGAAAATCGGAAAAAAAATTCGGAAAAAATCGGAAAAAATCGGAAATTAAATCGGAAAAAATCGGGAAAAAATCGGGAAAAAAATCGGAGAAAATCGGGAAAAATCGGGAAAAAAATCGGAGAAAATCGGAAAAAAAAATCGGAAAAAATCGGGAAAAATCGGAAAAAAAATCGGAAAAAATCGGAAAAAATCGGAAAAAAAATTCGGAAAAAATCGGAAAAAATCGGAAAAAAAATCGGAAAAAATCGGAAAAAATCGGAAAAAAAAATCGGAAAAAATCGGAAAAAATCGGAAAAAAAAATCGGAAAAAATCGGGAAAAAATCGGGGAAAAAATCGGAGAAAATCGGGAAAAATCGGAAAAAAATCGGGAAAAAAATCGGAGAAAATCGGGAAAAATCGGGAAAAAAATCGGAGAAAATCGGAAATTTTTTTTGGAAAAAATCGGGAAAAATCGGAAAAAAATCGGGAAAAAAATCGGAGAAAATCGGGAAAAATCGGAAAAAAATCGGGAAAAAAATCGGAGAAAATCGGAAAGAAATTCGGAAAAAATCGGAAAAAATCGGAAAAAAATCGGAGAAAATCGGGAAAAATCGGAAAAAAAATCGGAAAAAATCGGGAAAAATCGGAAAAAAATCGGAAAAAATCGGAAAAAATCGGAAAAAAAATTCGGAAAAAATCGGAAAAAATCGGAAAAAAAATCGGAAAAAATCGGGAAAAAATCGGGAAAAAATCGGAGAAAATCGGGAAAAATCGGGAAAAATCGGAAAAAAATCGGGAAAAAAATCGGAAAAAAAATTCGGAAAAAATCGGGAAAAATCGGAAAAAAAATCGGAAAAAATCGGAAAAAAAATTCGGAAAAAATCGGAAAAAATCGGAAAAAAAATCGGAAAAAATCGGGAAAAAATCGGGAAAAAATCGGAGAAAATCGGGAAAAATCGGAAAAAAATCGGAAAAAAAATCGGAGAAAATCGGGAAAAATCGGAAAAAAATCGGGAAAAAAATCGGAGAAAATCGGAAAATTTTTTGGAAAAAATCGGGAAAAATCGGAAAAAAATCGGGAAAAAATTCGGAGAAAATCGGGAAAAATCGGAAAAAAATCGGGAAAAAAATCGGAGAAAATCGGGAAAAATCGGGAAAAATCGGAAAAAAATCGGAAAAAAATCGGAGAAAATCGGGAAAAATCGGAAAAAAATCGGGAAAAAATCGGGAAAAAAATCGGAGAAAATCGGGAAAAATCGGAAAAAAATCGGAAAAAAATCGGAGAAAATCGGAAAAAAAATTCGGAAAAAATCGGGAAAAATCGGAAAAAAAATCGGAAAAAATCGGAAAAAATCGGAAAAAAAATTCGGAAAAAATCGGAAAAAATCGGAAAAAAAATCGGAAAAAATCGGGAAAAAATCGGGAAAAAATCGGAGAAAATCGGGAAAAATCGGAAAAAAATCGGGAAAAAAATCGGAGAAAATCGGGAAAAATCGGAAAAAAACCGGGAAAAAAATCGGAGAAAATCGGAAAAAATTTTGGAAAAAAATCGGGAAAAATCGGAAAAAAATCGGGAAAAAATTCGGAGAAAATCGGGAAAAATCGGAAAAAAATCGGGAAAAAAATCGGAGAAAATCGGAAAAAAAATCGGAAAAAATCGGAAAAAAATCGGAAAAAATCGGGAAAAATCCGAAAAAAAATCGGAAAAAATCGGGAAAAAATCGGGAAAAAATCGGGAAAAAAATCGGAGAAAATCGGGAAAAATCGGAAAAAAATCGGGAAAAAATCGGAAAAAATCGGGAAAAAATCGGAGAAAATCGGGAAAAATCGGAAAAAAATCGGGAAAAAAATCGGAAAAATCGGAAAAAAATTTGGAAAAAATCGGAAAAAATCGGGAAAAAAATCGGAGAAAATCGGGAAAAATTGGAAAAAAATCGGGAAAAAAATCGGAGAAAATCGGAAAAAAATTCGGAAAAAATCGGAAAAAATCGGAAAAAAAAATCGGAAAAAATCGGGAAAAATCGGAAAAAAAATCGGAAAAAATCGGGAAAAAATCGGAAAAAAAATTCGGAAAAAAAATTCGGAAAAAATCGGAAAAAATCGGAAAAAAATCGGAAAAATCGGGAAAAATCGGAAAAAAAATCGGAAAAAATCGGGAAAAATCGGAAAAAAATCGGAGAAAATCGGAAATTTTTTTGGAAAAAATCGGGAAAAATCGGAAAAAAATCGGAGAAAATCGGGAAAAATCGGGAAAAAAATCGGAAAAAATCGGAAAAAAAATCGGAAAAAATCGGGAAAAAATCGGG
Source organism: Oncorhynchus clarkii lewisi (assembly GCF_045791955.1). Taxonomy (NCBI): domain Eukaryota; kingdom Metazoa; phylum Chordata; class Actinopteri; order Salmoniformes; family Salmonidae; genus Oncorhynchus; species Oncorhynchus clarkii. The sequence continues at coordinate 31,860,945 of NC_092175.1, read as the reverse complement.
AAAAAATCGGGAAAAAAATCGGAGAAAATCGGGAAAAATCGGAAAAAAATCGGGAAAAAAATCGGAGAAAATCGGAAAAAAAATTCGGAAAAAATCGGAAAAAATCGGAAATTAAATCGGAAAAAATCGGGAAAAAATCGGAAAAAAATCGGAGAAAATCGGGAAAAATCGGGAAAAAAATCGGAGAAAATCGGAAAAAAAAATCGGAAAAAATCGGGAAAAATCGGAAAAAAAATCGGAAAAAAAAAATCGGAAAAAATCGGAAAAAAAATTCGGAAAAAATCGGAAAAAATCGGAAAAAAAATCGGAAAAAATCGGAAAAAATCGGAAAAAAAAATCGGAAAAAAAAATCGGAAAAAATCGGAAAAAATCGGAAAAAAAATCGGAAAAAATCGGAAAAAATCGGGAAAAAATCGGAAAAAATCGGGAAAAATCGGAAAAAAATCGGGAAAAAAATCGGAGAAAATCGGGAAAAATCGGGAAAAAAATCGGAAAAATCGGAAATTTTTTTTGGAAAAAATCGGGAAAAATCGGAAAAAAATCGGGAAAAAAATCGGAGAAAATCGGGAAAAATCGGAAAAAAATCGGGAAAAAAATCGGAGAAAATCGGAAAAAATTCGGAAAAAATCGGAAAAAATCGGAAAAAAATCGGAGAAAATCGGGAAAAATCGGAAAAAAAATCGGAAAAAATCGGGAAAAATCGGAAAAAAATCGGAAAAAATCGGAAAAAATCGGAAAAAAAATTCGGAAAAAATCGGAAAAAATCGGAAAAAAAATCGGAAAAAATCGGGAAAAAATCGGGAAAAAATCGGAGAAAATCGGGAAAAATCGGAAAAAAATCGGGAAAAAAATCGGAGAAAATCGGGAAAAATCGGAAAAAAATCGGGAAAAAAATCGGAGAAAATCGGAAAAAATTTTGGAAAAAATCGGAAAAAATCGGGAAAAAAATCGGAGAAAATCGGGAAAAATCGGGAAAAAAATCGGAGAAAATCGGAATTTTTTTTTGGAAAAAATCGGGAAAAATCGGAAAAAAATCGGGAAAAAAATCGGAGAAAATCGGGAAAAATCGGAAAAAAATCGGGAAAAAAATCGGAGAAAATCGGAAAGAAATTCGGGAAAAATCGGAAAAAAAATCGGAAAAAATCGGGAAAAAATCGGGAAAAAATCGGGAAAAAAATCGGAGAAAATCGGGAAAAATCGGGAAAAATCGGAAAAAAATCGGGAAAAAAATCGGAGAAAATCGGAAAAAAAATTCGGAAAAAATCGGGAAAAATCGGAAAAAAAATCGGAAAAAATCGGAAAAAAAATTCGGAAAAAATCGGAAAAAATCGGAAAAAAAATCGGAAAAAATCGGAAAAAATCGGGGAAAAAATCGGAGAAAATCGGGAAAAATCGGAAAAAAATCGGGAAAAAAATCGGAGAAAATCGGGAAAAATCGGAAAAAAATCGGGAAAAAAATCGGAGAAAATCGGAAAATTTTTTGGAAAAAATCGGGAAAAATCGGAAAAAAATCGGGAAAAAATTCGGAGAAAATCGGGAAAAATCGGAAAAAAATCGGGAAAAAAATCGGAGAAAATCGGGAAAAATCGGGAAAAAAATCGGAAAAAAATCGGAAAAAAATCGGAGAAAATCGGGAAAAATCGGGAAAAAATCGGGAAAAAAAAATCGGAAAAAAATCGGAAAAAATCGGGAAAAAATCGGAAAAAAAAAAATCGGAAAAAAATCGGAAAAAATCGGAAAAAAAATTCGGAAAAAATCGGGAAAAATCGGGAAAAAATCGGGGAAAAAATCGGAGAAAATCGGGAAAAATCGGAAAAAAATCGGGAAAAAAATCGGAGAAAATCGGGAAAAATCGGAAAAAAAACGGGAAAAAAATCGGAGAAAATCGGAAAAAATTTTGGAAAAAAATCGGGAAAAATCGGAAAAAAATCGGGAAAAAATTCGGAGAAAATCGGGAAAAATCGGAAAAAAATCGGGAAAAAAATCGGAGAAAATCGGAAAAAAAATCGGAAAAAATCGGAAAAAAATCGGAGAAAATCGGAAAAATCGGAAAAAAAATCGGAAAAAATCGGAAAAAATCGGAAAAAAATCGGGAAAAAAATCGGAGAAAATCGGAAAAATCGGGAAAAATCGGGAAAAAATCGGAAAAAATCGGGAAAAAATCGGAGAAAATCGGGAAAAATCGGAAAAAAATCGGGAAAAAAATCGGAGAAAATCGGAAAAAAATTTGGAAAAAATCGGAAAAAATCGGAAAAAAATCGGAGAAAATCGGGAAAAATCGGAAAAAAATCGGGAAAAAAATCGGAGAAAATCGGAAAAAAATTCGGAAAAAATCGGAAAAAATCGGAAAAAAATCGGAGAAAATCGGGAAAAATCGGAAAAAAAATCGGAAAAAATCGGGAAAAAATCGGAGAAAATCGGAAAAAAAATTCGGAAAAAATCGGAAAAAATCGGGAAAAATCGGAAAAAAATCGGGAAAAAAATCGGAGAAAATCGGAAAAAAAATTCGGAAAAAATCGGAAAAAATCGGAAAATAAATCGGAAAAAATCGGGAAAAAATCGGGGAAAATCGGGAAAAATCGGGAAAAAAATCGGAGAAAATCGGAAAATTTTTTGGAAAAAATCGGGAAAAGTCGGAAAAAAATCGGGAAAAAAATCGGAGAAAATCGGGAAAAATCGGAAAAAAATCGGGAAAAAAATCGGAGAAAATCGGAAAAAAAATTCGGAAAAAATCGGGAAAAATCGGAAAAAAATCGGGAAAAAAATCGGAGAAAATCGGGAAAAATCGGAAAAAAATCGGGAAAAAAATCGGAGAAAATCTGAAAAGAATTTGGAAAAAATCGGAAAAAATCGGGAAAAAAATCGGAGAAAATCGGGAAAAATCGGGAAAAAAATCGGAGAAAATCGGAAATTTTTTTGGAAAAAATCGGGAAAAATCGGAAAAAAATCGGGAAAAAAATCGGAGAAAATCGGGAAAAATCGGAAAAAAATCGGGAAAAAAATCGGAGAAAATCGGAAAAAAATTCGGAAAAAATCGGAAAAAATCGGAAAAAAATCGGAGAAAATCGGAAAAAATCGGGAAAAAATCGGGAAAAAATCGGGAAAAAAATCGGAGAAAATCGGGAAAAATCGGGAAAAATCGGGAAAAAAATCGGAGAAAATCGGGAAAAATCGGAAAAAAATCGGGAAAAAAATCGGAGAAAATCGGAAAAAAAATCGGAAAAAATCGGGAAAAATCGGAAAAAAAATCGGAAAAAATCGGAAAAAATCGGAAAAAAAATCGGAAAAAATCGGGAAAAAATCGGGGAAAAAATCGGAAAAATCGGAAAAAATCGGAAAAAAATCGGGAAAAAAATCGGAGAAAATCGGGAAAAATCGGAAAAAAATCGGGAAAAAAATCGGAGAAAATCGGAAAAAAATTCGGAAAAAATCGGAAAAAATCGGAAAAAAATCGGAGAAAATCGGAAAAAATCGGGAAAAAATCGGGAAAAAAATCGGAGAAAATCGGGAAAAATCGGGAAAAATCGGAAAAAAATCGGAAAAAAATCGGAGAAAATCGGGAAAATTCGGAAAAAAATCGGGAAAAAATCGGGAAAAAAATCGGAGAAAATCGGGAAAAATCGGAAAAAAATCGGTGAAAAAAATCGGAGAAAATCGGGAAAAATCGGAAAAAAATCGGGAAAAAAATCGGAGAAAATCGGAAAAAAAAATTGGAAAAAATCGGAAAAAATCGGAAAAAAAATCGGAGAAAATCGGGAAAAATCGGGAAAAAAATCGGAGAAAATCGGAATTTTTTTTGGAAAAAATCGGGAAAAATCGGAAAAAAATCGGGAAAAAAATCGGAGAAAATCGGGAAAAATCGGAAAAAAATCGGGAAAAAATCGGGAAAAAATCGGAAAAAAATCGGAGAAAATCGGGAAAAATCGGAAAAAAATCGGGAAAAAAATCGGAAAAATCGGAAAAAAAATTCGGAAAAAATCGGGAAAAATCGGAAAAAAATCGGGAAAAAATCGGAGAAAATCGGGAAAAATCGGAAAAAAATCGGGAAAAAAATCGGAGAAAATCGGGAAAAATCGGAAAAAAACCGGGAAAAAAATCGGAGAAAATCGGAAAAAATTTTGGAAAAAAATCGGGAAAAATCGGAAAAAAATCGGGAAAAAATTCGGAGAAAATCGGGAAAAATCGGAAAAAAATCGGGAAAAAAATCGGAGAAAATCGGAAAAAAAATCGGAAAAAATCGGAAAAAAATCGGAAAAAATCGGGAAAAATCGGAAAAAAAATCGGAAAAAATCGGGAAAAAATCGGAAAAAATCGGGAAAAAAATCGGAGAAAATCGGGAAAAATCGGGAAAAATCGGAAAAAATCGGAAAAAATCGGGAAAAAATCGGAGAAAATCGGGAAAAATCGGAAAAAAATCGGGAAAAAAATCGGAGAAAATCGGAAAAAAATTTGGAAAAAATCGGAAAAAATCGGGAAAAAAATCGGAGAAAATCGGGAAAAATCGGAAAAAAATCGGGAAAAAAATCGGAGAAAATCGGAAAAAAATTCGGAAAAAATCGGAAAAAATCGGAAAAAAATCGGAGAAAATCGGGAAAAATCGGAAAAAAAATCGGAAAAAATCGGGAAAAAATCGGAGAAAATCGGAAAAAAAATTCGGAAAAAATCGGAAAAAATCGGGAAAAATCGGAAAAAAATCGGGAAAAAAATCGGAGAAAATCGGAAAAAAAATTCGGAAAAAATCGGAAAAAATCGGAAAAAAATCGGAAAAAATCGGGAAAAAATCGGGGAAAATCGGGAAAAATCGGGAAAAAAATCGGAGAAAATCGGAAAATTTTTTGGAAAAAATCGGGAAAAATCGGAAAAAAATCGGGAAAAAAATCGGAGAAAATCGGGAAAAATCGGAAAAAAATCGGGAAAAAAATCGGAGAAAATCGGAAAAAAAATTCGGAAAAAATCGGGAAAAATCGGAAAAAAATCGGGAAAAAAATCGGAGAAAATCGGGAAAAATCGGAAAAAAATCGGGAAAAAAATCGGAGAAAATCTGAAAAGAATTTGGAAAAAATCGGAAAAAATCGGGAAAAAAATCGGAGAAAATCGGGAAAAATCGGGAAAAAAATCGGAGAAAATCGGAAATTTTTTTGGAAAAAATCGGGAAAAATCGGAAAAAAATCGGGAAAAAAATCGGAGAAAATCGGGAAAAATCGGAAAAAAATCGGGAAAAAAATCGGAGAAAATCGGAAAAAAATTCGGAAAAAATCGGAAAAAATCGGAAAAAAATCGGAGAAAATCGGAAAAAATCGGGAAAAAATCGGGAAAAAATCGGAAAAAAATCGGAGAAAATCGGGAAAAATCGGGAAAAATCGGGAAAAAAATCGGAGAAAATCGGGAAAAATCGGAAAAAAATCGGGAAAAAAATCGGAGAAAATCGGAAAAAAAAATCGGAAAAAATCGGGAAAAATCGGAAAAAAAATCGGAAAAAATCGGAAAAAATCGGAAAAAAAATCGGAAAAAATCGGGAAAAAATCGGGAAAAAATCGGAAAAAATCGGGAAAAATCGGAAAAAAATCGGGAAAAAAATCGGAGAAAATCGGGAAAAATCGGAAAAAAATCGGGAAAAAAATCGGAGAAAAATCGGAAAAAAATTCGGAAAAAATCGGAAAAAATCGGAAAAAAATCGGAGAAAAAAAAAATCGGGAAAAAATCGGGAAAAAAATCGGAGAAAATCGGGAAAAATCGGGAAAAATCGGAAAAAAATCGGGAAAAAAATCGGAGAAAATCGGGAAAATTCGGAAAAAAATCGGGAAAAAATCGGGAAAAAAATCGGAGAAAATCGGGAAAAATCGGAAAAAAATCGGTGAAAAAAATCGGAGAAAATCGGGAAAAATCGGAAAAAAATCGGGAAAAAAATCGGAGAAAATCGGAAAAAAAAAAAAATTGGAAAAAATCGGAAAAAATCGGAAAAAAAATCGGAGAAAATCGGGAAAAATCGGGAAAAAAATCGGAGAAAATCGGAATTTTTTTTGGAAAAAATCGGGAAAAATCGGAAAAAAATCGGGAAAAAAATCGGAGAAAATCGGGAAAAATCGGAAAAAAATCGGGAAAAAAATCGGAGAAAATCGGAAAAAAATTCGGAAAAAATCGGAAAAAATCGGAAAAAAATCGGAGAAAATCGGAAAAAATCGGGAAAAAATCGGAAAAATCGGAAAAAAATCGGGAAAAAAATCGGAGAAAATCGGGAAAAGTCGGAAAAAAATCGGGAAAAAATCGGGAAAAAAATCGGAGAAAATCGGGAAAAATCGGAAAAAAATCGGGAAAAAAATCGGAGAAAATCGGAAAAAAATTCGGAAAAAATCGGAAAAAATCGGAAAAAAATCGGAGAAAATCGGAAAAAATCGGGAAAAAATCGGGAAAAAAATCGGAGAAAATCGGGAAAAATCGGGAAAAATCGGAAAAAAATCGGGAAAAAAATCGGAGAAAATCGGGAAAATTCGGAAAAAAATCGGGAAAAAATCGGGAAAAAAATCGGAGAAAATCGGGAAAAATCGGAAAAAAATCGGGAAAAAAATCGGAGAAAATCGGAAAAAAAATTCGGAAAAAATCGGGAAAAATCGGAAAAAAATCGGAAAAAATCGGAAAAAATCGGAAAAAATAATCGGAAAAAATCGGGAAAAAATCGGGGAAAAAATCGGAGAAAATCGGGAAAAATCGGAAAAAAATCGGTGAAAAAAATCGGAGAAAATCGGGAAAAATCGGAAAAAAATCGGGAAAAAAATCGGAGAAAATCGGAAAAAAAAATTGGAAAAAATCGGAAAAAATCGGAAAAAAAATCGGAAAAAATCGGGAAAAAATCGGAGAAAATCGGAAAAAAAATTCGGAAAAAATCGGAAAAAATCGGGAAAAATCGGAAAAAAATCGGAGAAAATCGGGAAAAGTCGGAAAAAAATCGGGAAAAAATCGGGAAAAAAATCGGAGAAAATCGGGAAAAATCGGAAAAAAATCGGGAAAAAAATCGGAGAAAATCGGAAAAAAATTCGGAAAAAATCGGAAAAAATCGGAAAAAAATCGGAGAAAATCGGGAAAAATCGGAAAAAAAATCGGAAAAAATCGGGAAAAAATCGGAGAAAATCGGAAAAAAAATTCGGAAAAAATCGGAAAAAATCGGGAAAAATCGGAAAAAAATCGGGAAAAAAATCGGAGAAAATCGGAAAAAAAATTCGGAAAAAATCGGAAAAAATCGGAAAAAAAATCGGAAAAAATCGGAAAAAATCGGAAAAAAAATCGGAGAAAAATCGGGAAAAATCGGGAAAAAAATCGGAGAAAATCGGAAAATTTTTTGGAAAAAATCGGGAAAAATCGGAAAAAAATCGGGAAAAAAATCGGAGAAAATCGGGAAAATCGGAAAAAAATCGGGAAAAAAATCGGAGAAAATCGGAAAAAAAATTCGGAAAAAATCGGAAAAATCGGAAAAAAATCGGAAAAAAATCGGAGAAAATCGGGAAAAATCGGAAAAAAATCGGAAAAAAATCGGAGAAAATCTGAAAAGAATTTGGAAAAAATCGGAAAAAATCGGGAAAAAAATCGGAGAAAATCGGGAAAAATCGGGAAAAAAATCGGAGAAAATCGGAAATTTTTTTGGAAAAAATCGGGAAAAATCGGAAAAAAATCGGGAAAAAAATCGGAGAAAATCGGAAAAATCGGAAAAAAATCGGGAAAAAAATCGGAGAAAATCGGAAAAAAATTCGGAAAAAATCGGAAAAAATCGGAAAAAAATCGGAGAAAATCGGAAAAAATCGGGAAAAAATCGGAAAAAATCGGGAAAAAAATCGGAGAAAATCGGGAAAAATCGGAAAAAAATCGGGAAAAAAATCGGAGAAAATCGGGAAAAATCGGAAAAAAATCGGGAAAAAAATCGGAGAAAATCGGAAAAAAAAATCGGAAAAAATCGGAAAAATCGGAAAAAAAATCGGAAAAAATCGGAAAAAATCGGAAAAAAAATCGGAAAAAATCGGGAAAAAATCGGGAAAAAAATCGGAGAAAATCGGAAAAATCGGAAAAAAATCGGGAAAAAAATCGGAGAAAATCGGGAAAAATCGGAAAAAAATCGGAAAAAAATCGGAGAAAATCGGAAAAAAATTCGGAAAAAATCGGAAAAAATCGGAAAAAAATCGGAGAAAATCGGAAAAAATCGGGAAAAAATCGGGAAAAAAATCGGAGAAAATCGGGAAAAATCGGGAAAAATCGGAAAAAAATCGGGAAAAAAATCGGAGAAAATCGGGAAAATTCGGAAAAAAATCGGGAAAAAATCGGGAAAAAAATCGGAGAAAATCGGGAAAAATCGGAAAAAAATCGGTGAAAAAAATCGGAGAAAATCGCCCTGTCTGATGTAAGTTACCAAATTTTAATTCCCTATATCTAGTATAAAAATATTATAACAATATAGACACAACTGGGGTGAATGCAATTTTAAGTTGATCAACGTAATTTGAATGTTGCAATGTGTAAATGAAATGTACTGAATATTTGACTTGGGGCCTACAAGGTGTGAATGAAATGTACTGAATATTTGACTTGGGGCCTACAAGGTGTGAATGAAATGTACTGAATATTTGACTTGGGGCCTACAAGGTGTGAATGACCGTATAAATGTGAATGAAATGTACTAGGTAGATCGGTAAATCTACTGGTTTGTGTGAGGGTGGGCGAACGCACTGGTACGATTGAGAGGTGAACGGCAGTTTAACCACATGAACGGCAGTATACTATACTGGAAATAAGATAAGTTCCTGGATATGTGAACGGCAGTATACTATACTGGAAATAAGATAAGTTCCTGGATATGTGAACGGCAGTATACTATACTGGAAATAAGATAAGTTCCTGGATATGTGAACGGCAGTATACTATACTGGAAATAAGATAAGTTCACTGTGTGAGTGAAGTGCATTACAATATTAGTTGGGGCTAATATAAGTGTGATTGATATTTATAGAAGAGTGTTTGGGGACACTCAGTTTATACGGAATACTTTTACCGAGTGACTGAAAGTACATTAGATATTACAGTTGGGGCTGGTATCTTAGGGGACCCGCATTGCATATTTGATTACATTGTTTATATATAGTAGCGTTTAAGTAGAACTGGATAGATATATGTACTAAAATGTCATTAGAAATAGAAAAGGTACTGAAAACGTTGAAGTCCACGTATGTTTGCAGGTTTGAGTGATTCAAACTGATGTATGTTTGCAGGTTTGAGTGATTCAAACAGATGTATGTTTGCAGGTTTGAGTGATTCAAACTGATGTATGGTTGCAGGTTTGAGTGATTCAAACTGATGTATGTTTGCAGGTTTGAGTGATTCAAACTGATGTATGGTTGCAGGTTTGAGTGACTCAAACTGATGTATGTTTGCAGGTTTGAGTGATTCAAACTGATGTATGGTTGCAGGTTTGAGTGATTCAAACTGATGTATGGTTGCAGGTTTGAGTAATTCAAACTGATGTATGTTTGCAGGTTTGAGTGATTCGAACTGATGTATGTTTGCAGGTTTGAGTGATTTGAACTGACGTATGTTTGCAGGTTTGAGTGATTCAAACTGATGTATGTTGGAAGGTTTGAGAGAGTCGAACCGTGTGAAGTCGATGTACTAATACCAAGTTTGTATGACCTTCGGGTAAATAACAGGTGTGAGACCTAGGTTATGTTTTGAAACGGTAAAGGAGAAGTGCACGGTGTTTACTAGACAGTGGCTAGATTGGGACACATTCTAAGGCAGCACACAATTGAACCTGATAATTTCTATTGTATTCAAATGTAAAACAAGTAATTGAAATATTTAACAATGACAATGACTAGTCAGGAGGCTGAGAAGGTGTTGAAAACATTGAAATCCACACTAGAAATGAATGGAGGTAAAGATGGAAAGGATTGGAAGAAGAAAGGAGAAATTATACAGAGTGGACAGAAGAGGGCAGTATTGCCGCGCCCAACGGGCTCCCAGTCGACGGGGAGCCTGGTTAAATACTGGTGACATAATGAAAAACATAGACTCAATTTCATTCTGATTGTAATTCAAATATTTATAGGATTTGCATCATGGGGAACAATGAAAGGCCCGCAAAGTGGATTGCAGGCTGAGTTTATGTTATGTTAAAGTGTGTGAGTTTAAAGGCAGGGTATAAAGCATTTTGGGGAGACAATTTTGAGAAAGAACAAATGAGTTACATGAAACATCGAGGAAATTTAAAACAAATGATTTGAGGGTATTATTATAATTATTAGGTTTTATTTGTAGTAAACGTTTTGGGTTTAAGGGGATTTCCATGTTCCCAGAGACAGGATATCTTAAAGGGGTACACTCACATATGGAATATTAGGAGTTTTATTTTTCAGAGTTTTAATTAGACAAGTGATTTTTTTTTTTTTTTTAAGATAAAGGGTTACTTAATATGTCTAATATGGTATGGAACACGAATATAAGGGGGTGGTGTAACCTTTGACCTGTTTTCATGGCTTTCCCAGGTGGTCTGATCAGCCACAAGGGGGTGCCATTTGAATAATGAATTTGTGGTCATAGGTAATACTGTTTTTTTAAGGTAAATTAATTATAATGGAGTTTAATTAACCTATATAAGGACTTTAGAAATTGCCACCATATACATGTTTTTCTAAAAATCCATGAGTTTAGATAAAGCCAAACAGTGAGACATTTAGTTAAAATTTGGATACAACACAGTTGTTACAGACAGATAGGGGAAAAGGAATAGGCGCCAGAACATGAGCAAAGATAACAGAATGGGTATAAAACAGTTACTGAGTGGAGACAAAACGGACAATTGGACATGTGGAGAATGAAAGGGGCGCTCCTACATGATAATGTCAGAACATAAGGATAATTTACTAATCTTACCTAAGTAGGTAAGGTTGTTACCTGGGCAGAGCCAGGTATCAAAAGGGGGATGGGTAAGTTGTTGTGGTCTAGGATAGGATGGGGCCTATTGGATAATAAAATAGGGATGGGTAAGTTGTTGTGATCTAGGATAGGATGGGGCCTATTGGATAATAAACTAATAAAAAATCTATATATTCTAGCTAACAAATAGGCATAGAAGTTAAAGATATAATCAGATAGAACAAATGAGAAACTGTTTGTTAACCAAACCTGTATGTCCAAGATTTTATGCATTACAGGTGAATTAAAGGACAAGGGGATTCACTCAATATCGTCCCTGAGGAGAATAGACGGGAAGCAGCCCCGTTGGAAGGGGCCATACCAAGTACTCCTGGTGACAGCCTTCGCTGTGAGAATAGCTGAAAGAGCTACCGGGGGACATATCACACATTGTTGGAGGGTAAGACACACTGACACTGTCGAACCATCAGAGTTAGAGAGAAGAACCGAAACCAATATGGCTCGGGGTTTAACTCTCTTAGCTTCCCTGACCCCGCCCTCTCATCACTGTGTAGCGTTCATAGAAGTGAAAGTGTGTCTGGCCTCTGGCTGCTGATGTGTTTTCCAGGAAAGGGTGGGGCTTTACAGGGTAACCTGAATCATAGTTTAGACAATGAGGATTTTATATTAACCAAGCATGTGGGATCACTTAATCTGGATAAGCAGGGAAGAACTTGAGATATTTGTGTTTGGTTTTAACACCTGTGTATAGGAGGGTGCCAGTGTACCTGTATAATGGTGTACCGGTATAATGGGGGAGGGTGTCCGTGTGGGGATTACATGATAACCAATTTGGGACAGTTCTGGGATTGGAGAAGAGGGTATCCTTATAGCATAGGGGATCCCAGAAAGGTGGATAGGTTTTCCATGATATGGGGAAAACCTGGGAGCACTGTTGAACTCTGTAAAGGTGATGAAATCCTACTAACCATTAGGTCCATTAAGCTTTCTGATGCAGGAACCTATACCCTTGGTCTGGAAAGGGATGGGGCTGACACGATGGGTGTGTTCTCTGTAAAGGTGCTGCCCAGACGAACCAGAGCCAGACCCAGAAACACTCCTCCACCACTCCAGGCCCAACCCTGCCTCCGCCAACTAAGCTACCAAATCCTATCCAGGTAATTAATGTTAAGGATATCACAGATAGCGACCAATTGGGTACTGAAATTGGATATGACGGTAGGGAAAATATGTGGTTGGCATACATGCGATATACTGCCAAGACATTACAAAGGAAGGATGGAGGTGTATACTGGAAAGTTTTTACCATGTTAAACCCAACTCCACCCTTTGCAAGACTTTATCTCTAGTGTTCCCGGAAGTCCCTCCTCAAAAGGCTCATGGGGTGTTAAGGCGTACGGAGGTAACTACAGTTGCATCACTGGTACAGGTAGGGGTTTTGACTATGGACGGTTGCCTGCAGCAGATTGTAGTAATGCCACCTGGCCAGTGAAAAGCTTGAATCAAACTAAGGGTGTTGCTTATGTATGGTGGATGTGTGGCCCAAACAGGCATTTAACACCTGTCCTTAGAGGTAACTGGCAGTGTGCTTTAGCCAGTCTGATAATACCACTAACCATTATTGAAGTTACAGCTAATCAGCTCCTGGGATCTACTAGAAAAAGCACCTAATGATGTTCACCCGTACTCCAGATATAAGCGTGATACACCTTGGTCTGAGAAAACAGATAATATACATTTCAACCTACAAGGTGTGCCAGTAGGTGTTCCTTAGGAATTCCAGAACCTAAACAGGAATGATGGTTTATGGCATCTACTACCAATTCTTGGGCCTGCTATTATAGATGCTAAACAGACTTCTTGGATTAATTATATCTACTATAATCAACAGAGATTCGTTAATTACACCCACACAGCTCTCACTGGTATGGCCGAGCAATTGGAGGCTACTACCAGGACCGCCAGGCAGAATAGATTGACTTTAGATATGATCCTGGCGTGTCACTTACCAAGTTGTGGTTAATCAGGTACAGGGAGGGGAGGCTCATCACAAGGTTTGATTGAATTAGAAAATACTGAATAACACAATAACAGATAACGGAAACTGAGTAGTTGCAGTAACTAGGGTGTGATACCAGAACAGTGAGAATCTATACATCGACAGAGGGTAAACTCCAAGAAGCGCCAAGAAGCTAGGACTAGTCTGAGCGCCTGCGATAGGCGGAGCAAAGTCTAAACCACGCTCAGCCTCTACTGTGATAGTTCCAACCCGTCTGTTGGCCTATGTTTATCACAGTATAAGAACAACTGTTTACATACATCCTGCCAGTTCTCTGTTTGCCCTGCGAGGTGGGACAGAGAGCCTGTATATATGAAAATTGCATTTACCATTTATTGCTTGAATTTAATTATAGATAATTAACGACAGATTCTGACTTTTATTCTTCCTGATACCGGATTCGAAAGACGCACTCTAACACTAAGGACTGTTCTTAGCACGACGCAACGCGGAGTGCCTGGATACAGCCCTTAGCCGTGGTATATTGGTCATATACCACAAACCCCCGAGGTGTCTTATTGCTATTATAAACTGGTTATTATATACAGTAGTAGTGGTTGTGTATCCAGTTTTCCATTTTTTTCCATTATTGGTTTCACTCCTGTATTTCAACACTAGGTGGAGACATTGACCACAGCACACCACACCTTGGCTGCATTTCAAACTCAAAGTAGACAGCCCTCGGCTCTTAACCCTCAGCCCTTGAATGAGGTTTTACATCGTGTGTCTTAAATGTCCCTTGCCCAAGCGAGGAAGAGGGATGATCAGAGAGGCAAAGTCCTTGGTGGAAATCTTGAAGTTGAGCTTAAAAACAACCAACCTAAAGCTATTAATGTACCTAGTAAGCTAACATAGCTAGCTAGCACTCCTGTCGGGTAGCTAAGCTACAGTTAGCTATAACGTTAACTGGCTGGCTAGTTTTATAGTTTGGTAATTTATTGCAATACATTTCAGAATTCCCCAAAATATGTTTATGAATCTAGCTCCGTTTTATTATCTCCTCACTACGAGACTAAGCCAATTTGCCAATGATTAAAACAATTTCGTTTATATATATTTTAGCAAACTCTTCATAAATATTTCTGACATGCCGAAAATGCAGCCTTGTTGATTAAATTTGACCCTTCGCGGCCACCAGAGTTTGACATACGAAGGGAAAAGGGGGATACCTAGTCAGTTGTACATCACATGATAGTGAGTGTGTTACTACAAATATTTGTACTACTCCCCTCACAGACCATAGGGCTATTTACATTGATATCAAAATATTTATCCATGATACTAACCTTGGTAGAGCATCTTACTGGAAGCTAAATAGCTCATTATTAAATAATGATATAGTTATATTTGAGGTTAAAGATCTGCTTTCACACTTTTGGGAAAGGGCTTGTGAAGAAAAATCTTGTTGCAAGAACTGGGAGCTCTTTAAATTTGAGGTGTCCAAATACCTTAGAAAATATGGCAGTAATCTTGCTAAGACCAGAAGAGCTGAGGAGGAAAAGGTGATCATTAAGATAACTTCCCTTTCTCAGAGGTCACCAGTCGAGGAGAAGATGGAACTAATTGAGTTACAAAATAAACTGGATAATATATATAAATTAAAAGCAGAAGGAGCCTTTATTAGATCTAGGGAAAAATGGATTGAGGAGGGAGAACAGAATTCATCCTATTTCTTTAGACTTGAGAAATTTCACCCTAAAAATAACACTATCCATAAGTTAAACATTGATGGTGTTATTACAGATGACCAAAAATTAATCGCTAAATACTGTAACAATTTTTACAGAAAATTGTATAGCTCTACGTACTGTCAGGAATCCACAGATGTGTTTTTTGACTCACTGAATAATGTTCACTCTATCAGTGATATAGAATCTAAACAGTGTGATGAACCCATCAAAGTTGAAGAGACTATAGAGTATCAAACATCTAAAGAACAATAAATCACCAGGTGTTGATGGAATTACATCAGAATTTTACAAATTATTTTCTGAACAAGTAGCTCCCTTCCTATTTGAAGTCTTTTTAGAGAGTATTAAAAACAATGTTCTCCCTCCTACAATGAGTCAGGGGTTAATAACACTGATACCTAAGCCTAAAAAAGAAGTGCTGCTCATCGATAACTGGCGTCCAATTTGTCTTCTTAATAATGACTATAAGATATTAGCCTTACTACTTGCAAAAAATAATTCAAGAAGTCCTGGATGCAATCATTGATGAAACACAGTCTGGCTTCATGAGGAACATACATATTTCTAATCAATGGCAGACTAGTATTATACATACTTGACTACTCAGACCTAATAACTGAGGATAGCTTCATATTATTTTTAGATTTTTATAAAGCATTTGACACAGTAGAGCATCAGTTTCTCTTCCACTCCCTTGAGAGACTTGGCTTTGGGGATTGTTTCTATAAGGCTATTAAGACGCTTTATGCAAACGGTAACAGCTCTATGAAATTGAAATATGGCACCTCACCTAGATTTGAGTTAAAGAGGTTTGAGTTGTCCTATCTCTCCGTACCTGTTTTTATTCATCA
Source organism: Oncorhynchus clarkii lewisi (assembly GCF_045791955.1). Lineage (NCBI taxonomy): Eukaryota > Metazoa > Chordata > Actinopteri > Salmoniformes > Salmonidae > Oncorhynchus > Oncorhynchus clarkii. Next base: position 31,845,433 of record NC_092175.1, on the reverse strand, counting down.
CCCAACTTCTTGCAAATTCTTTAAATAATAGTCCTGTAAAAGGTATTTCCTTAGCTGGTAAAGAAATTATTATAAGCCAGCTGGCTGATGATACTACACTTTTTCTGAAAGACGCTAACAAAATTCACATATCGATCAATGTGATACAATCCTTTTTCAAAGCGTCTGGTCTATATCTTAACATTAATAAATGTGAACTCATGGCTGTCAAAGATTGTGTGACACCTTCATATTATGGTATTCCAGTAAAAGAAGAACTTACATAATTAGGCATAACCATTACAAAGGATCAAAAGTCTAGAGGCTTACTAAATTTTAACCCTCTTATTAAAAATACCCAGAAGAAGCTAAATCAATGGCTACAGAGGGACTTATCTTTAGGTAGAGTCCTAATAACCAAGGCCGAAGGTATCTCTAGACTAACACATGGTGCTCTATCTTTATATCTTGACAGTAAAATAAGCAAGGAGATAGACCAGATGCTTTTCAACTTTCTTTGGAGAAACCGTACCCATTACATTAGGAAAACTGTTGTAATGAACACTTGTGAGAATGGTGGACTGAATTTTCTGGACTTCACTACTTTAAATAATACTTTTAAGATCAATTGGATAAAACTATTCCTAAGAAGACCCACTTCTATCTGGAATTGTATTCCTCATCATGTCTTCTCTACTTTTGGTGGCCTTAACTTCATGTTGTTTTGCAATTATAATATTGACAAAGTTCCAGTGAAACTTTCTGCTTTTCATCGGCAGGTTTTCTTGTCATGGTCCTTAATTTATAAACACAAATTTTCTCCACACAGATATTATATATGGAATAATCGGGATATATTGTATAAAAATACTTATTTGTTTTTAGAATATTGGTTCTGAAATAATATCCTATTGGTGAGCCAACTGGTAAATGCAGAGGGTCTTTTACTCAGTTATAAAGAATTCTTATCACTTTACAAGGTCCCTGTAACACCTAAAGATTTTGCAATTGTTTTAGATGCCATTCCCTCAGGTGTTGCTATGTTATTCAGGAACGTGTCAAGACCTGACCCTCAGAGCCTACCTTCTATTGACACTGTTGACTCATCAGTAGGAAAGAATTGTTTGTCTTTTGGTCCATTCAACAACAGAGCGATACGATCCTTGTTTCAGCAGGATGTTGTATACCTTATGTCATGCCTTATTGGAATGGATTTATTGATAATATCTGTTGGAAAAAAGTTTGGATGTTGCCACACACATTCCTACTTGTTAACAAAATTGAGGAAGTTTCCTTTAAAATTATTCATAAATATTATCCTGCCAACCACTATATGAAGAAGTTCAAGGAAAACATCAACTCAAATTGCTCCTTTTGTAATGACCACCCAGAAACAGTTTTGCGTCTTTTTTGGCATTGTATGCATGTAAGAAAACTGTGGCAAGACATCAGTAGGTTTATAATTGAACACATTTATGAAGATTTTACACTATTGTGAAGAGATGTACTGTTTGGATTCTTTACATACAATAGAAATAAGCGGAAACATTTTTATGTAATTAATTTCATTATTCTTTTGGCCAAATTTCATATACACAAATGTAAATTTACAAACAGAAAACCACATTTTCGTACCCTACAAAAAGAAATTGAACTGTATTTTAAGACGGTTAAATGCTCTACTAACAAAAAAGCTGTTAGAATTGTAAGTATATGCAAGTCCCTTAAGGTCCTTGTGTAATTGTAATGTGATATTGTACCCCCTAGCTCGATTGTCTATTGTTTGTAATCTATGTATGCTTCTGTTCCCTGATGTGCTTTATGTATTGATTTGTTGTTAATAAAATAACAATACAAATAATTAAAAATAAATAAATAATAATAAAAATAAAAAAAGAGACGCAGCCTCGTGATTGAACCGCCCACTACTGTAGCCGCACCTCCGCCTAAACTATTCTAAGGTTGAAGGGGGTTTAGCAAATTTTTATACATGATTAAAAGAGCACCTTTCTGGTCACATATACCCTAAATGACACAATATATGAATTTAAACAGGCATTAACTACAAATGTTAAAGCTTGGTTTAAGTGCCCTATGTTTTTCATTATAAGATACAGCGGCTGGTTTTCCACTTCATAAACATAATGGTACCTTCTAAAAAAAAACATGACTCGAGTCATGTGATGCGACAATATAAATAAGGAAGTTTAAATCCATGTGTGAAATATTTCAGTCGTAAGTAACTTTCCATCTGCAATTAATCGTAATGAAGTGTGGCGGTACCGCCGAGGCGAAGGATGCCACACCCGAAGTGCAGCAAATCTGCGATGAGGTAAGCATATTTCCTTCATTTATCCTGCATAGTCTAGCTGAGGAACGCTCAACTCCGTTATCGAGGCAGAGTTGAGTATTGATAACTGGTCGCGCGATTTGCTAACAACACTGCTAACATTGGGTTCCCATTCGTTGATTTATATTTTTACAATAATGTAAACACTTACCTGTACTTATGTTTGTCTTGCACCACTGCGGTCCTTCAGCGGGGTGCTGAAAGTCATACTTTTAATGAACATTTATCGAATACAACCACCGATTTGTGTTGCTCAACTCGGCGCGAGAGTCCCAGTTGTAGTTTACTACGTCAAGGCCGCTACGTCTCCAGTTGATTAAAGCAAATTTAAGAAAAAGTCGGTTCTCAAAGTATTTATTAAAATTATGAATTTCAGCACCCTGCGGAAGGATCGCAGTTGTACAGGACAAACTTGGATGCAGGAAAGCTTTTTCAGAATCGTCATTATTACTAGTATCGGCTGATGGTGACTCAACGTTGTTGCGAGAAAATGTTATCAATTCTCACCTCCGCCACGATATAGGAACGGAGTTGCGCGTTCCTCATCTGTCCCACTGAACATCCTCATCTTTTTAACAGCGTTGAGACTCATACTTGATGAAGGTGTGATCTTAAACCTTTTATTGAATAATAAGCTCTACAGTGTATTGTCAACGTTCAATCTATAGGACTGTAGGTGTGCTTGTGCGTAGGCTATATGGAGGAAATTTGAGATGCTGTGGGAACAGCTGAGTCATTGCCTGAGTATTTTTAAATGTTTCTAGATGAAGCCATTTGCAGAGGAGAAAGCTGCAAAGAAGTTTGACGTTTTTGCTGCCAAAACATTCACAACGCAAGTTGTGGCTGGGACCAACTTCTTCATTAAAGTGAGTGTTTAATTTTATAAATATAATTTCTAGCCTTTCAGTTATGCAAAAATAAAAAATGTCACCAGTTTCACTCAATTATATTTATTAATCCTAGATGGCTGACATTGTTTTGAAATGCATTGATTAATGTCTACATTTGTTTGACTATTCTAATAGACACCTTTAATGCATAGGCCTACTTTTAAATTATATTAAGTGAACTGAACGTGAAAGTATCTTTTTAAATTCCTTAACCATTTTTTCAGAGTACCAATGTTACTGTCCCCACTACAACAAATACATTATTTTGGTTTCAAGCTCGGTGACAGCCTGCCACATCCTCACAACCCCTGTGTGGGGTTCAAAGCATTGGGCTGCATCAAAAAGTTATAGGGAGTGAGGAAGGTGGTGGCACCTTAATTGGGGAGGACAGGCTCATAGTCATGGCTGAAACGGCATTAATGGAATGGTATCTAACACATGGTTTCCATGTGGTTGATGTCATTCCATTTACCACATTCCAGGCATTATTATAAGCCTTCATCCCCTCGGCAGCCTCCTGTGGAGTGAACATGTACATACTGGAAGAGCTATGTGAACTCTAAACAAACAGATCATTACTCAGAGTCCTGTCTCCCCATCACCTATTCTTCACTCACCGGCCCCTATTCCATCCTTTTCTCATAGGTCCATGTTGGTGGAGATGAATTTGTGCATCTGCGGGTCCATAGAACTCTACCCCACGCTGGTGGGAAACTGGAGCTTCATGGCGTACAGACATCCAAAGCTCACAATGACCCCATTGGTTTCTTCTGATTACCTGTAACTCCCTGCAGGGGATGCAACACCTCTACTCCATGCCTGGATCATGTGTACCCTTGTTTATTATGGTCACCTGTATTGTATACTTCTGTTGGTAAATGTCTGTCTTTTGTACTAAAAGCTGTCTACACCTTCGACTAAATGGCTTTTGCTAGAACATAAATACAAATTTGACAGAAGACTTGTTTTTGTCAATCTGTGGCGGTTAGTAGTGATTAACATGTTTCTCGGGATTGCGTGGTACATTTCGGGGAGGAGCGATTCAGTTGGGTTTGTTTTTCATTTAGAAAAAAAAGTTTAAATCCAGTGCAGTCTTTCAATTGAGGACCTCAAATAAAGGTCTCCTTAAAATCGGTACAGCTGGAGGAAGTGATTTGACACCCTTGTGCAGTTCTCCTTCCTGTAAAGAAGCCTCTGATTATAGCTCGATACTGTTTGAAAACCTATTTTGCATTTAAGATAGAAAGATGTCCAGAACCAAAAGTAATTACATACATCAAAATTAAATGTTGGCAACAGGAAAGGGTGCATCAATTGCATTTTGCAGTCTTGCTTTTCTTTTTTCTGAACATTTGGGTGTCCACTGAATGCAACTCAAGAGGACTGCAACCATTCTAGAGGTGATCACAACTTGTAATGACAGCATGATTGGCTGATGGCAGCTTTTACCTGTTTAAATTCCACCAAAACACAGAGCTGAAAACTGCTAGTTATCCCTTTGTCTTTGGAGGTTTATGGGAAGAATACAGTGTACAAAACATTAGGCACACCTTCCAAATATTGAGTTGAAACCCCACTCCAATTACGCTCAGTTTAATCAAGTTGGCTGAATGTCCTTTGGGTGGTGGACCATTCTTGATACACAGGTGACTGAGTGGAAAAACAGCTGCATTGCAGTTCTTGACACAAACCGTTGCACTTGGCTGGCACCTGCTACCATACACCGTTAAAAGGCACTTCAATATTTGTTTCTTGCCCACTCACCCTCTGAGTGGCACACATACACAATCCAAGTCTCCAGGAGTATACACTTTAACATGTCTCCTGTAAAGAGCAGGTGTTCTTAAAGTTTGTACATTTAAGTCTCCTATTCTATAAGCCACCAGATTAAGAGAGTAGGTGAACACCACTAGAATGATCAAATAACATTTTATTTGTCCTATGCGCCGACTACAACTAGCCCTTAACCAACAATGCAGTTTTACAAAAATAAGTAACACCATGAAATTATAAGGCTATATACAGTGCCTTTGGAAAGTATTCAGACCCCTTTTTTCACATATTGGTACGTTATTTCTAAAATGTATTTTTATTTTTTAAATTCCTCATCAATCTACACTCAATACCCCATAATGACAAAGCAAAAACGTATTAAAAATGTAAACAAAGAAATGCTTTATTTACATAAGTATTCAGACCCTTTGCTAAGAGTCTCAAAATTGAGCTCAGGTGCATCCTGTTTCCATTGATCATCTTTGAGGTGTTTCTACAACTTGATTGGAGTCCACCTGTGCAATTGATTGGACATGATTTGTAAAGGCAAATACCTGTCTATATAAGGTCCCTCAGTTAACAGTGCATGTCAGAGCAAAAACCAAGCCATGAGGTCGAAGGAATGTGTCGAGACAGCTCTGGGGAAGGTTAAAGAAAAAGATTGTCTGCAACATTAAAGGTCTCCAAGAACTCAGTGGCCTCCATCATTCTTAAATGGAAGTCTGGAACCACCAAAACTCTTCCTAGAGCTGTCCGCCCGGCAAAACTGAGCAATCGGGGGAGATGGGATAACATTCCAGAAGGACAACCATCTCTGCAGCTCTCCACCAATCAGGCCTTTATGGTAGAGTACCAGATACCAGTACCAGCCACTCGTCAATAAAAGGCAAATGACAGCCCGCTTGGAGTTTGCCAAAAGGACTCTCGGACCATGAGAAACTAGATTTATCTGGTCTGATGAAACCTGAATGCTAGGCGTGAAGTCTGGAGAAAACCTGGCACCATCCCTACGGTGAAGCATGGTGGTGGGGATGTTTTTCAGGGACTGGGAGACTAGTCAGGATCAAGGCAAAGATGAACAGAGCAAAGTACAGAGAGATCCTTGCTGAAAACCTGCTCCAGAGTGTTCAGGACCTCCAACTGGGGGCGAAGGATAGCCTTCCAACAGGACAACGACCCTAAGCACACAACCAAGACAATGCAGGAGTGGCTTCGGGACAATTCTCTGAATGTCCTTGAGTGGCCCAGCCGAAGCCCGGACTTGAACCCAATCGAACATCTCTGGCCAACCTGACAGAGCTTGAGAGGATCTGCAGAGAGGAATGGGAGAAAATACCCAAATGCAGGTGTGCCAAATACAGGTGTGCCAATTTTGTAGCGTCATACCCAAGAAGACTCAAGGCTGTAATCACTGCAAAGGTGCTTCAACAAAGTACTGAATAAACGGTCTGAATACTTATGTCATATTTGAGTTTTAATTTTTAATACATTTGCTAAAGTCTCTGACCTTCCTATAGACGTGTGTGTGTAAAAGGGTCTGAGTACTTCTCGAATACACTGTACAGGGGGTACCAAGTCATTGTGCGGGGGTACAGGTTAGTCGAGGTAATTGAGAGAATATGTACAGTACCAGTCAAACGTTTGGACACACCTACTCATTCCTGGGGTTTTCTTTAGAATAAAAGTGATGAAATCAAAACTATGAAATAACACATGGAATCATGCGTTAAACAAAATATATTTTAGATTCTTCAAAGTAGCCACCCTTTGCCTTGACAGCTTTGTACACTCTTGGCATTCTCTCTACCAGGTTCATGAGGTAGTCACCTGGAATGCATTTTCAATTAACAGGTGCCTTAAGTTAACTTGTGGAATTTCTTTCCATTTTAATGCGTTTGTGCCAATCAGTTCTGTTGTGACAAGGTAGGGGTGGTATACAGAATATAGTCCTATTTGGTAAAAGACCGAGTCCATATTATGGCAGTCACAGCTCAAATAAACAAAGAGAAACAACAGTCCATTACTTTAAGACATGAAGGTCAGTCAATACGGAAAAAGTTTAGTCGCAAAAACCATCAAGCGCTTATGATGAAAATGGCTCTCATGAGAACCGCCACAGGAAAGGAAGACCCAGCGTTACTTCTGCTGCAGAGGATCAGTTCATTAGAGTTACCAACCTCAGAAATTGCAGCCCAAATAAATACTCCACAGAGTTCAAGTAACAGACACATCTCAGCATCAACTGTTCAGAGGAGACTGAATCAGGCCTTCATTGTCAAATGTCTGCAAAGAAAATGCACTACTAAATGACACCAATAAGAAGAAGGGAATTGCTTTGGCCAAGAAACACGAGTAATGGACATTAGACCAGTGGAAATCTGTCCTTTGGTCTGATGAGTCCAAATTGGAGATTTTTGGTTCCAACCGCTGTCTTTGTGCGACGCAGAGTTGGTGAGCGGATGATCTCCCCATCTGTGGTTCCCACCGTGAAGCATGGAGGAGGAGATGTGAGAGTGCTTTGCTGGTGACACTGTCAGTGATATATTTAGAATTCAAGGCACACTTAACCAGCATGGCTATCACAGCATTCTGCAACGATACGTCATCCCATCTGGTTTGCGCTTAGTGAAGGAAAAGCAGCCTACAAGTGCTCAGCATAACTCCTGCAAGACTATTGAAAAAAACATTCCAGTTGAAGCTGGTTGAGAGAATGCCAAGAGTTTATAAAGCTGTCATCAAGGCAAAGGGTGGCTACTTTGAAGAATCTAAAATGTAAATACATTTTGATTTAACACTTTCTTGGTTACATGTGTGTTATTTCATAGTTTTGACGTTTTCACTATTATTCTACAATGTAGAAAATGGTCCAAATATATAAAAACCCTTGAATGAGTAGGATTGTCCAAACTTTTGGCTGGTATGGAACATGTAGGTAGGGGTAAAGCGACTATGCATAGATAATAAACAGCGAGTAGCAGCAGTCCAAGTAGCCAATTGTTCAGCAGCCTTATGGCTTCAGGGCAGAAGCTGTTAAGGAGCCTTTTGGACCTAGACTTTTTGAAGATCTAGGGGCCCATGCCAAATCTTTTCAGTCTACTGAGGGGGAATAGGTGTTGTTGTGCCCTCTTCACGACTGTCTTGGTGTGTTTGGACCATGATAGTTTGTTGATGATGGGCCACCAAAGAACTTGAAGCTCTCAACCTGCTCCACTACAGCCTGTCAATGTGAATGGGGGTGTGTTTGGCCCTCCGTTTACTGTAGTCCACGATCAGCTCCTTTGTCTTGCTCACGTTGAGGGAGATGTTGTTATACTGGCACCACCCTGCCAGTTCTCTGACCTCCTCCCTATAGCCTGGCTCGCCATTGTCGGTGATCAGGCCTACCACCGTTATGTCGTCAGCAAACTTAATGATAGTGTTGGAGTTGTGTTTGGCCAGGCAGTCGTGGGTGAACAGGGAGTACAGAAAGGGAAAAAGCATGCACCCTTGAATAAGGTTAATGCTGATCGTGATGCTCGTGGTGGCGTTGTCTTGCTTACTGAAGCTGGCGAGTATGACATAACATAGTATGCAGCGTGACACTCAAGACATAATCATGTGATTATGATAAGTGTTACAGGATAGGCTACAGAAACAATCTTGAGTGACTCACAGTTGACGGGACTTCCCTGTTTTATATATTTTTTATTTGAAGAAACACAAAGAAACGCAAAACCAAGAAAAAGAGGATGTCATTACCCAGAGGAGTGAAGAAGATTCAAGAAGCCCTGGGGGAGTCATACGTTATAACTTGACTTGTTTGCCTGTGTACTCTTCCTCTCTTTCTCTCCCCCACACCACCACTGTGTTTTCTGGGTGATTCATTGCATGTGACACTGTGTGGTGATTAAAACTTTATTAAGAATTGAGAGCCTTGATGTTAAAACTGTTACGTTTCATATCCACATTTTTCTCTGTCCTTTCTGTCTGTTTTTCTGTCTGCCTGTCTGGCATTCATCAGAGATTAAAACAATAATTTCTGATCTTTCAATTTAGAAAAAGTTATTGTTAAGGGTGTCTGTAAGACAGGTGAGCATAGTAAAATTGAGAGAAACCTAATGAAGACAACATACACATACTGTGAATGTTTTAGAGTGGACTGTTGTCTGATTAGTTTCCCTCATTTGGTTTCCTCCTGTCCTTTATCCCTACAGTCAGCTATTTATCAGGGATTTTATAAAAAATACATATAATTAGGTCAGTGCTTATGTTTGTCCTATTTCACACATGTACACGTGTGTATTAATACGCATATTTAATTTAATTATCAAGCAGAACAGAAGAACCACCAGGATCCGGACCTCGTAGGGTTAGAGTTGAATACCCCTGTAACAGATGTTCTGCTTTCTATCATCTAATGATTCAAAGACTTGTACTCTCCTCTGTCCTCAACTTGAAGAACACCATGTCAATACTGCAGATGGACAGCAGAGGTCCTCTTCCTCATGGAATATGCTACGGTGCGAAGTTGGAGTGAAAAGACTTGCAGTAACATTTTGAAGCTTCTGCAGTCAAACCACAAACTGAGTCTGCCATCTGTCAGTATGAACATAGTGGCACACTACCTTACAGGGATTCAATACAACTGATGACTGTCCATTTTCTTGCTCATAGTACATACTAGTTCATCTGGAACATAACACAGTAATACCCAAACGTGCAGGTTCAGTCAGTAGACTACAAACCATACATAAGTGGCAACCTTAGGTCAAACTTAACATTTACATTTACAATGACATTTTTTTTGTTAATAAGAGAATGTTCCAGTAAACTATTTTGTCCACTCAATCAAGTGGTTTGATTTTATTTGCACACTTGAATTAAGCACACAAATATTGTCATTAGATACTGAGAACATTTCTTGATTTGATTTCTCAATATTGGACTGATTCATGGTTTCCAGACCACTGTTTCAACTGGCAAGGTATGTGGGTTGCAGGTGTGTCTGTGGCTTTTAGACTTGCCCACACCTGTTTCAGGAGTTCCATCCCAGTATGTCTATCACCTTACCTTAAGTCGAACAGTCAAAAGAGTGAAACATTTACCACTGGAAAATAGTTTCTTACAACATCTCGTGTTTTACAACTTTTATAAGAATTACTTGCCTGAAGCAGTATCCGATTTAAAGGGATAGATCCCCTAAAAAGATAGGTGGAGAATCATATTAGGTTGTGTTTTTTTTTAAATGTTAAAAATGTTGACCTGAGATAAATCAAACTGAGATTACATGAAGGCTTGCTCTACCTCTTCCAGCAAGGTTTTACACTGATAGTTAGATTTAATATTAAACCACACACAAGCTCGCACACACACACACAAAGAGATTCAGGGCTTGTGTGTTAGGGGGAGCTCTGTTTACCATCCAAAGTGCTGACAGTTAGTTTTGATTATCTGTTTCCTGCCCACAGAAAGCACTGGAGAGGCAGACACTGCATTGTTCATCACTGTCTTTGTGGGGGATGGGGGGGACGCTGCTCCTGTTTGAACCTATCCCACCTCCAGGGTTCTATAGAGGGAGGAGTGACTGGGAGGTCTCAGCCACACCCCCCACAAGCCCCATCTCCACCCGTTGGTATTGTGTGTGTGTGTGTGTGTGTGTGTGTGTGTGTGTGTGTGTGTGTGTGTGTGTGTGTGTGTGTGTGTGTGTGTGTGTGTGTGTGTGTGTGTGTGTGGTGTGGTGTGGTGTGGTGTGTGTGTATGTGTGTCTAGGGGGTGTGGTATAGAGATGGTGTCAGGTAGCAGGTTGTGTATGGGAAGGGGGGGGGGGGGGGTTATGTAAGCTCATGCTCTACAGTATATATAGGAGTGAGAGGCAGTGAAGAAAAACAGATCTCCTGTTCTGTCCTCTTCCTCGTACAACCACTTACTTAAGAATTCTTGATACTGACCCTGCTCAGCTGTAGTCATGACGACCATGCTGCTGAGAGCGCTAGGAGCACTGCTCTGCTCCTTGGTTGTCACCGCTGAGGTTCTTCCCCAAGGAGACTTCAATCTACAGGGGGTAAGAGAGAGAATGAAGAGAGGGATTAACAAATCAGGGATACATTGAAAATCAAATGATAAGGACCAAACTAGAGATTATTATAGAGAAAAAATTTACTGAAAAATACAAAAAAGAAACTGATACAAATGGAAATGATTAAGAGAAATGTGGGAATTCTAGTGACACATTTTCAGATTGAGAATTTCATTTGTAAATGATTCAGGGATATTCCAGTATCAGCTCTCACAGATTTAGGATCGAACAAATCTGTGACCCCACAGACAGGAATGAGAAGGTGTTGTAATCTAATCAGGGCTGTTTTTTTTTCAGGTTGCAGGAAAGTGGTACCTGATTGGATTTGCTACTAATGCCCAGTGGTTTGTCAGCCACAGGGACGGCATGAAGATGGGCACCGCCATGCTGACACCAACTGTTGAAGGAGACCTGGACATGGCATATGCTAGCCTGAAGTGAGTGAGTGAGTGAGTGAGTGAGTGAGTGAGTGAGTGAGTGAGTGAGTGAGAGAGAGAGAGACTTTCTGCTGAACCCGAATGAACTGTATTGTCTCTGCAGCACTGATGGCTCCTGCTGGAGAATGAACCACCTGGCTGAGAAGACAAACCTTCCTGGGAAATTCATCTTCAAGAGCCAGCGTGAGTCTAGAACCTACACACATACAGGGCCGGTTATAACCTTTTGTGGGCCCTAAGCGAGATTTGGTTACAGGGCCCACACCTCGCAGAAAAACATTTTAGTGGCCCCCTCTAGACAGTGTAGAGAAACATTCCGTGCAATTCTATACATTTTGCCATGGGGCGAAGAGAAACTGTTGCAGTTTTAAAGTACATTTTCCGCAATTCTACACATTTGGCCATGGGGTGGAGAGAAAACTTTGCAGTTTTATAACTAACTTTGTTATGACTTATGCCACATTAATATGGTCTGAGTGAGAATGACTAACAAAATCGATGGGGGCTCCCCAACTGATGATGCACAATCAAATTGCACCTGGTGTATTCTACTATTCTTACCAATGATGTATGTAAACCTTGGATTGCTGATGCTATGTATTAGGCAATGAGAGACTTTGAAGCCACTGGATGGCCATATTGGTACTCCTCAGAAAAGCAGTCCTCCGTAGGAATAAATGTAACAACAATTACATGTATTTAAGTGTTTTTGTTGTTGTAGTGGGGACAGTAACATTAGTACTTTCTAAGTATTATATAAAATATTATATAAACTTGTTTTATATCTTTTCAAATGTTTCATTTTTTATGTTTAGCTCGCACAATATAGTTTAAAAGTATGCACTAAGGTGTCTGTAATAGAACAAGTGTTTCAAAAGCAAATGTAGACTTTTATAAAAGCCTTTCTATAGCTTCCAAAATATATTTTACAATGGTGGGGGAGTGCCAAGATGGAGTCGCGGTGGCTTCAAGACATCGCCCCCTGTCAGTCATCTAGTGTATGTATAAACTGTTAGTTGAGACCCGACTGAGTTCCTAAAAATACAAACATATGTTGCTTATGCCTGGAACCCTGCTCATATATATATATATATATATATATATATATATATATACACACACACACACACACACACACACACACACACACACACACACACACAAAAAATGTGTGTGTCTATTCATCTTCTATTCACCCCTCTCTAGGCTGGAATAATGAAAATGACATGCGTGTCGTTGATGTTAAGTATGATGAGTACGCCCTCATTCACACCATCAAGACCAAGGGAGGTGTTTCAACTGTGCTCAACAAACTGTATGGTAAGTTCTTTTCCACTCCTCTGTTAATTCCTATAACTCAGTCTCATTTTGTCACTATTTTTCCCCCATAATTTGTTAGCAATCTTGCGTAATAAATTGTATTGTATCCTTCATAGTATATTTAGTCTGCCATGTTCTGCATGTGTGGTGTCTACAGCCCGCGGGACAGACCTGAGCCCTGACCTGCTGCAGAAGTTTAAGCAGTTCTCCCTGGACACTGGCATTCTGCCTGAGAACATTGCTATCCTCCCCAAAAACGGTTAGTCCCATTTCTGTTTGTGACGTGTATTTAAGGGTTCTATTAAATCCATATTGCGGAAGTTCAGCGTTACAGCGTGGTTGAAATTTAAAGGCAATGTTCCTGCGTTAGCGGAGACTGCATTTCATGATGCATATGTAACCGCTGCATATGTCTGCTCAATCAGATTTACCTTAACATTTCCAGCCTGCAATCTGTAATGCTTCAGCGGTACCGGTTGAATAGAGCCCTAAGTTGAACAATATTTATGGATAGAAGTGTGGAATGTCTCAGGCCTTCTTTCGCTCTTTCTACAGATGAGTGTCCCGCTGCGTAATTTCATTGATGCTCATCACTTCCAAAGCGTCCTCCCTTGATCCTTCTGCATGGCTTTGCTACTTGATGGGTAGGCAGACACATGGCAACTGTGGCAACCAAGAACCACCTTAAGCTGCAGTGACCCATCTGGTTCCGCCTTAACCTGCAGCTACGCTACATTACCCACTGCAGCCTAGTTTTCCACTTCCCCGATTTGTTCCAATAAAATACTGTCTGGTGCTTTATCAGTTTGTCAGGCATCCTACTCTTATATATGACGGTATTTAATACCTCTGATCCTAAGTAATATAAGCTGCTTTAGAAGTCTGATCACATGTATGCCCTATTGTAAACCCAGCTGTAAAATAAAATGTTATCCTACTCCTTGCAGTTACACACAGGGCCTTCAGAAAGTATTCACACCCGTTGACTCTATCCACATTGTGTTGTGTTACAGCCTGAATTTAAAATGGATTACATTGAGATTTTGTGTCAATGGCCTGTGATGGATAAAGTTACCCAATTGTCATACAGATCAGAGGCAATAGGGATGACCTGGGATGTTCTCTTGATAAGTGTGTGAATTGGACCATTTTCTTGTCCTGCTAAGCATTCAAAATGTTACTAGTACTTTTGGCTGTCTGGGAAAATGTATGGAGTAAAAGGTACATTATTTTCTTTTGGAATGTAGTGAAGTAAAAGTAGTCAAAAACATAACTAGTAAAGTACAGATACCCATAAAAATGACTTTTTAAAGTATTTTTACAACACTGACTGTCCTACACACAATACCCCATAATGTCAAAGTGGAAATATGTTTTTAGAAATGTCTTGAGTCAATAAGTATTCAAGCCCTTTGTTATGGCAAGCCTAAATAAGTTCAGAAGTAGAAATGTGCTTAACAAGTCACATAAGTTGCATGGACTCACTCTGTGTGCAGTAATAGTGTTTAACATGATTTTTGAATGACTACCTCATCTCTGTACCCCACACATTATCATCTGTAAGGTCCCTCAGTCGAGCAGTGAATTTAAAACACAGATTCAACCAAAAAGACCTCGTTAGTAAATGGCAAAACAGTGAAATGATTAATAGCACTTTGGGTGGTGTATCAATATACCCAGTCACTACAAACATACAGGCGTCCTTCCTAATTCAGTTGCCGGAGAGGAAGGAAACTGCTCAGGTATTTCACCATGAGGCCCATGGTGACTTTAAAACAGTAAAATGGCTGTGATAGAAAATTAAGAATGGATCAACAACATTGTAGTTATGACAGAGTGAAAAGACGGAAGCCTCTAAGGAATAAAAATATTCCAAAACATGCATCCTGTTTGCAATAAGTCGCTAAAGTAAAACTGCAAATGTGGCAAAGAAATTATCTTTGTCCTGAATACAAAATATTAGGTTTGGGGCAAATCCAACACATCACTGAGTACCACTCTTCATATTTTCCAAGCATGGTGGTGGCTGCATCATGTTATGGTTATGCTTGTCATTGGCAAGGACTAGGGAGTTGTTTAGGATAAAAAATAAAAGGAATAGAGCTAAGCACAGACAAAATCCTAGTGGATAACCTGGTTGTCTGCTTCCCAACAGACACTGGGAGACAAATTCACCTTTCAGCAGGTCAATAACCTAATACACAAGGCCAGATATACACTAGAGATTGCTTATCACGACGACATTCAATGTTCCTGAGGGGCCTGGTTACAGTTTTGACTTAAAATCATCTTGAAAATCTATGGCAACACTTGATAATGGCTGTCTGGCAATGATCAACAATCAACTTCACAGAGCTCAAATAAAATAAAAATATAATAATGTGCAAATATTGTACAATCCAGGTTTGCAAAGCTCTTGGAAACTTACCCAAAGACTTCTAAAGGTGATTCTAACATGTACTGACTCAGGGGTGTGAATACTTACATCAATTGGATATTTCAGTATTTAATTTCCAATACATTTTCAAAAATGTCTAAAAACATGTTTTCACTTTTATTAAATAAAAAAAGTTTTCCATGTTTTATTCAGGCTGTAACAACAATATGGAATAAGTCAAGGGGTATGAGTACTTTCTGAAGGCACTGTATTGGTCAATTATTAAAAAGACAAACAAGCAGGTAAAATACTTTGCTTTTATTATCTTTTTTTAACAAATACGTCAAGTACATCCATAACAACACAGTTCTGATTCCTCCTTTTATGTAAGTGTTTACATCTACACACTTTTTACAGATTTGTGTACAAAACAATAATTTACGTCCCATAGAATTCTAGTTACACTGAACTATACAACAAATTTCATGATGATGAAATAAATATAAAAACTAAAAATTATCACAGGGGAAGGAACTGTCAAAGCCAGAGTACAAACATACCACGAGTTACATCTCTCTTCAGGGAACTAATACCGCTCACTGGTCACTGACATAAGTAGATGGGAGAATCTCAATCGCATACTCCTCGCATCCTCTCCTTCTCAAAATCCAATGGAGAAGGTCAGAGGGGATGGACCTATGGCTCTCTCATCCAATAGGTTTTGAGGAGCGTGTAATGTTGTGGTCATGAATTAGTGGTACCAGATAGTGTGCATCCTCACTCCGAAGGCCTTGCTGGCGCTGCATCACACTTCAGTCAGGTGTCTGATAATCAAGCTTTATTAGGGGTAAAATAATGTGTATAAAGAGGGGTTTATGGGTTGGAGTTGATACTGCTTACCTGTATATTAGATCCCTCTACCCAGATGGCATGGTTGGCCACATCTAGTATCTCACTGTGTTAAGAAGCGAATCAACTAATAAACCTTCTCTGAAGCCGCAGCTTTTACAAATGCCTTGGTTATTTGCTATGATGCAGTCAACTCCTTCACCGGACAGATAGTTCTCCTCAGAACAACAACGACAGTTCTCAGAATACCAAAGATAAGACAACAGAGAGATGTGGGGTCAGACTACCAGGAAGCACAATATATACATTAACTGACATCCCTCACAACAGGCATACACACAAGCAAGCACTCAACTACATACAACACACATACTCTTCGTGTCTCAGCGTTCAAAGCATCAGGTATAATTAATGAGTTCATGACTACTGCATTCATAATTCTTAAAATAAATTGGTGGCAAGTGCTATTAGAATTGAGTTAATCTCGACCACTCTGCTCAGTGGATCTGCTTTTTCTCTCAGCAGGTGAGTGTCCATTTTATTGTGTGAATACAAACAGCTTGTAGATCATATTTTATCTTAGTCGTGTGCCAAGTTAAAGTAGGCTTAAAAATATCCACTTTAATAAAGAACTGATTGTGGCTGTGGAGTAAAAACAATGAATCTACAAAGACCTCAGAGAGACCTGCGACTCTTGCACATTCTGCCATGCAATACTGTCACCAGCAGGGGGACATGCAGATAAAGTGCAAGTCTGTACAGGGCTTTGTCACCTTATTCCATAGGCCTTACACCGGTATATGTACACGTAAATTCATTTTCAGTTGCAGGAAAGTTGGCTTGAGAGTCATTGCGGTAAAAATAATAGATGTTCCCTGTTAATGCAGCAGACACACACACACACACACTCACACACACACATTCAATTGATTACGGTGTGGTGGTGGTTGCATTAGTGTTGTTCTGGTGGTATGAAGGGTGGGCAGTGCCAGGGTCACTCTGCCTGCACCAAGTCCTTGTGGTGGCGTGCGATATGCTGGTTCTTCTCCGAGGGCCTGCGAAAGCCTTTAGAACAGATCTCACAGCGGTGGGGGTAGTCTTTTGTGTGGATGGAGATCACATGGCGCTTGAAGCCTGAGGCATCCCCACTGCTGTAATCACAGTACTGACACTGGTACACCCTCCTCTCCCTGGGCCCTGTGGCCAAGCCCGCAGCACTAGAACTAGCACCAGGCACCAAAACCTGCTTCTTTGCCACCGGTGCACTGGCAGAGGCAGAGGCAGGGGAAGGTCCCAATAAGGTCCTTTTGGCTCCGTTCTTTTCAGGAGAGGCCTGTTGCTCCTTGGTGTGGACTGACAGGATATGGCGACTGAGCACAAAGGGGTCCGCGATCTTGAAGTTGCAGTGTCGGCACTGGTGCAGTTTCTTGGCACGGTGCGACGCCGAGTGCTTCTTCAGTTCAGACGGCCGGTGGAAACCTTTATCGCAGACTGCACATTTGTGGGGGTAGTCCTTGGTGTGCACCGATATGATGTGGCGCTTCAGGTCACTGGAGTTGGAGCTCTTGTGTTCACAGTGGGCACACTGGTGGGTTTTGGCCTCCTCGTGCGTCAGCCCATGCTGCAGCAACTCCTCCTCCTCAGCAAAGGTCTGGAAGCAGCGTTCACACTTGAAGGGCATCTCTTTGCTGTGCTTGGTCTTGACATGCGTCTTCAGGTTGGAGGAATCAGCCGACTTGTAGTCGCAGTAGAGGCAAGAGTAAGGCTTCTCGCCGGTGTGCGTGCGCATGTGTTTCTTCAGCTCGGAGGGGTGCCGGAAACCCTTGCCACATTCCACACAAATGTGGGGAAAGCTCTTACTATGGACGGCCAGCAAGTGGCGATTGAGCAGTCCTTGTTCAGCCGTCTCATAGTCACAGAATTTGCACTTGTGCATCTTGTTGGCCTGTGAAGGCACAGGGCTCTTGGGCTCACGGTGGTGGTGCTGCAGTCGATGGGAGAACAGCGCCGCCTGCTGGTGGAACTCCTTGCCACACACCTCACACTCAAACAGAGCCTTGTTGCTCAGCGTGTGCACCTCCATGTGGTTATGAAGGCTGGCCTTCTTGTTGGTGGTGAAGTCACAGTCCGTGCACTGGTACTTTTTCCTGGTCAGGACATCCTGGTGGTGGTTTTTGGTGTGGCGCTTCAGGAAGCCTCGCGACTTGAACTTCTTGCCACAGAGCATGCAGGGATATACTGTCAGAGGCTGGCCATACGGACCAATTATGATGGCTAGGATGGGAAACAGCGAGAGAGAAGAAAATTAGGGCAGAAACATGACTCACAGATATCACTTGACGGTGTAAAAACAACAGATGGTCTGTATTCAAAAAATTCAACGTGAAAACCCAAGCCATAGAATCAGTACCAGATAGTTATTTTGTCCCATCTGACAGCTGTGTACCTGTCTGGACCTGGCGAGGCTCAGCCCTTGTTCTCTTGTTCTTGTTTCGTTGCCTGTTGATCTTGTCCACTCCGTCTGATTCATCAATGTGCAGCAGAGCACTGGCAGCACCGTTTCTGTTCTCACAGCTCTCACTGTCCTCAGAACCTGGAATAACACAGCAAACGTTTGATGCAAATGCACAGCTTCTCTCACCCCTGCTAGAGCAGAGACACTTATCACTACAGAAGGCAGGTGAGCAAGAAGACATTATCTGCCTTGTTATTACACTGTATGTTTGTATGTAAAGTGTGTTACTGACCATACGTGGCTGCCCAGGCCACAGGCATGAAGTCCTTGCTGAGAGCCGTGCCGTCGTACGACCGCTCGTGGGTCACTGGTTCCTCACCCCCCACCACCACCTCCATATAAACCTCATCAGATATCTTTGATGAACCTGCAGGGTAACATACTAGTTACAACACAACCGTAAAAAAAACACACACACACACGCAGAATTGATCACTTACCATGGTCCCCCTGAGACATGTACACCATCTTCTCTCTGAGCGTTCGGCCTGTAGAGTCCGTCAGTGCCACATCCTCTGTGTCTCCATCACTGATGTCCACTGTTTCTCCTATACAGACAACCACACACTGATATAATACACCTTGGTGATCAACTATTATAGGTTATAGAATCCCTCTTTCCTGAGGTATTAAACATTATTCATGTCTCCTTACCCAGGTCATCCTCCCCAGAGTCTGCCTTGAAGATGTACACCTTGATCACCTCCTGGCCGTCCTCATCCTTCTCCACCTCCTGGTCCTCCTCGGCTCCCTCCACAGTCACCTCTGTGCCATCGTCTGACACCATCTTGCCTGCCTCATCCACTGGAGGAAGACGAAAAGAGAGAGACAGAGTGAGAGATCCATTCACTACTGGTCATTAGTTTAACTGTAATGTTTTCTTTATAAAGAGGCCAGATGACAGTGGTATTGATGTAGAACTGGAGAGGAGAGAAGCAGCCTGGTACTCACAGGAGATCATCAGGTAGTCCCCACAGCCGTCTGTGTCTTGCTCTGGGTCCAGTTCATCCTGGGTATGCCCATCTGCGACCATCACATCCTCAGGAATGTCCCCCATGGCAACACCTTCGTCCTCCCCCTCCAGTGACATCACACACGTCTCCACGGCAACATCCTCATCCTCATCGCAGTGCACATACTCAGACACCACGTCCTCAACAGCATCCTGGATCACCAGCTCGTCTGAAGCAAATCCATGCACCGCCATTCCCTCCCCCTCCCCCTCCGACACCAGCACAGTCTCCTGCAGCTCCACCACAAACTCCTCCCCTGCAGCACCACCCTCATCTGGAACACATAAACACAGGAACAGTTGGATATATTCAGCATAGGCCTACATAAACATGCTGCAGAAAACACATTCATGCACTCTTACACAGACAATAACAACAAAAAACAAAAAACTTGGAAGAAATGTTAGATTTTTGTGCAGAACAACGAACAGTACAGGGAATTACTTGAATGCGCAAACAAAATGTTGCTATTACCTGATCCATGGAGAATGATTTTAGGCTCTTGGGAATGTAGTGCCAGCCTGGTCTCGTCCTCATCCATTGTCCTTACACCTCATTGGTCACTGCAGCACTGGAGGCAATAATTGACCAGTCAAATCAGTCACATGGGCCTAATGGCAACCAAAATCTACCACAGGGGTGCAACTTTCACTGGGGACAGGGGAGACATGACCCCAACATATTCTAAAATTACATTTTTGTTCCCCCCATTTTATCATTGCTGTGTGACACTAAAAGCGTCATAGGTGTGCTTAAGAACCATGCGGAAGCCTCAGAGCAGTTGGGTAGGTTGTTTGCCGGTTTCAGCAGGCAGGATTTAGGACCACACGGAAACCACAGAGCGTGCGGACAGGCTGTATGAAGGCAAAGCTATTATTATAGGACCAGCACGGTGCTGCTGCCTGCATCTGCTGTGCATTTTCTCCAGGTTGTAAAAGCAACTGACATGTAACATGACATGTTTCATCCCTCTCAAGAAGTTCTGTCTGAAGAGAACTAACTAGCTAGCTAATAGCTGCCACAGTTCTAGCCTCTAGCAATCTGTCAGATAGCAGCATCTAACAGCTGTTCTGTGTATGGAAATGTTTTGTAGCCTTTTTGTCCCGTTTCAACAGAAGTAAATTAACTCTCCTAGTTTATGCTAGTTGATGTAGAATTAGAGCTAGTCAAAAGTTGGCTAACGTTAGCTAGCCAGCTCACTAATTTCAGCTATTTATTTTTGCCTCAATCACACTAGACCTGAGCCAAACGAGGAAACCAGTGACCCAAAAAATTGAGGGACAATATTCAGACATTTTTTTGACAACGCAATGTGATTTTATATTAGTCACTATAGCAATGTAACGTTATTGATCTGTCAGTTTCTCTAGCTAATTCCCTACTTTTCACTCTGACATAGTATAAACAGCTCTACAGGCTACACTGTCATGGTGCACAGTCGGTACACAACACTATGTTCATCATATCTTAGCAGATCAGATGGTGACAGGTGTCCCAGCAGGATCAGACAGCCAGGGAAGACCAGTTTACAGAGCTCAGGGGAATATTGCAGTATATAAAAATCAGTAAATGGATACAAAGTTCCATCTTGCGTTGATGGGTTGGCTACAGTCTGGGATCTGGGAATAACGGCCATTTCAATTATTGAACCACGGATGCTGTTCTTGGATAATATAATGTATAAATGTACACCAAGGTCATTATTTTTCAAGCCTCGTCTGAGCAGAATCAGATGGTGACAGGGGACTCAGCATGGTCAGGCAACCAGGGAAGACCAGTCTCACAGCACCAAGGTGAACTTTTGCAGATACAACACTTCATTATCTCTGTGTAGAAAACACTGGACAAGCCAGATGCTTCATAGATTGAAACTATTTTAAGGCAGTCTGACAAATCTCTAAAATTGATTTCCAAACAGTATCAAGGCTTGAGAGGCTTTTCCCAATGACACAAAACACTCCAAGCAAAAATGTGAGGAAGACCTGGAGACACTATTGATGATGATGAATGGATACTGATATGTTTGAATGTCCAGTAATGTTCAACTAAGAAATGCATTGCTATTAATTGGAAGGTTGGTTATCTTCCCACAATGTCACAATGGATGGCAGAAATGTCAAGATATGCATCACTAGTAGAGGTCGACTGATTAATTGGAACTGCCGATTAATTAGGGCCGATCTCAAGTTTTCATAACAATCGGAAATCGGCGCCCAAAAATACTGATTTCCGATTGTTACATTTTTTTTTTTCAATGACAGCCTAGGAACTGTGGGTTAACTGCCTTGTTCAGGGGCAGAATGACAGATTTTCACCTTGTCAGCTTAGGGGTTCCAATGTTGCAACCGCACAGTTAACTAGTCCAATGCTCTAACCATTGCACTCCACAAGTAGCCTGCCTGTTACACGAATGCAGTAGAAGCCAAAGTAAATTGCTAGCTAGCATTAAACTTATCTTATAAAAAACAATCAATCATAATCACTAGTTATAACTACTAATCCAGTTTAGCAGGCAATATTAACCAGGTGAAATTGTGTCATTTCTCTTGCGTTTATTGCACGCAGAGTCAGTGTATATGCAACAGTTTGGGCTGCCTGGCTCATTGCGAACTAATTTGCCAGAATTTTACGTAATTATGACATACATTGAAGGTTGTGCAATGTAACAGGAATATTTAGACTTAAGGATGCCACCCGTTAGATAAAATACCGAACGGTTCCGTATTTCACTGAAATAATAAACGTTTTGTTTTCGAAATGATAGTTTCCGGATTCTATCATATTAATGACCAAAGGCTCGTATTTCTGTGTGTTATTATGTTATAATTAAGTCTGATTTGATAGAGCAGTCTGACTGAGCAGCAGCAGGCCCGTAATCATTCATTCAAACAGCACTTTCGTGCGTTTTGCCAGCAGCTCTTCGCAAGCACAGCGCTGTTTATGACTTCAAGCCTATCAGCCTAATGGCTGGTGTAACCAATGTGAAATGGCTAGCTAGTTAGCTGGGTGTGCGCTAATACTGCTTCAAACTTCACTCGCTTTTAGATTTGGAGTAGTTATTCCCCTTGCGCTGCAAGGGCCGCAGCTTTTGTGGAGCGATGGGTAACGATGCTTCGAGTGTGGCTGTTGCCGATATGTTCCTGGTTCGAGCCCAGGTAGGGGCGAGGAGGGGGACGGAAGCTATACTGTTACACTGGCAATACTATAGTGCCTATAAGAACATCCAATAGTCAACGGTATATGAAATACAAATGGTATAGAGAGAAATAGTCCTATAAATCCTATAATAACTACAACCTAAAACCTCTTACCTTGGAATATTGAAGTCTCATGTTAAAAGGAACCACCAACTTTCATATGTTCTCATGTTCTGAGCAATGAACTTAAACGTTAGCTTTCTTACATGGCACATATTACTTTCTTTTCCAACACTTTGTTTTTGCATTATTTAAACCAAATTGAACATGTTTCATTATTTATTTGAGGCTAAATGATTTTATTGATGTCTTATATTAATTCAGTATTGTTGTAATTGTCATTATTACAAAAAAATAAAACATTTACCCGGCCGATTAATCGGCATCAGCTTTTTTGGCACTCCAATAATCGGTATCGGTATTGAAAAATCATAATCGGTCGACCTCTAATCACTAGATTTTAATCATTATAAGATTAAGAGTATACTGTGCAACTTTCATAAGGTATGGGCGCCTTATGTGGAATACCGTATGGCGAAAGGGGTCTGTATTGAAAACATTTGAATTTTCTAGTTGAGCAGTTGCAAATAGATACTTTTTTTCATGGCACACAAAACACCTGTCTGATTTGCACCTGTCTGATTTGAGCCAGTCTCAGTGGACTAATCAATTGGAGGCCACAGGGATGCCAGTCCAAGAATATGAGGATTGTGGCTCAGATGCACACGGCACATCTCTCTCCAGAATGTGCTGCTCTCTCCCGCCAATTTGTGGGTATTCAATGTTTCATCATTTCATTGTGTGCATTGTTTTCTGTGTATCAATTCCCCATTACATATAATCACCAGTAGTAGCCTACATTTACTGTTAATTCCCATAATTTCTAATCTGGAATGTGTTTGGTTATTCTAATTTCTGTTAATGCATTCAATATATTATTATTAGTCATTTACCGTTCTCATTATCGGAGTGGACATCTGTTTTGCAGAACTCACAATTTATGCTACACTTGAGAAGCACGTTTTTGTTTATTTAATTCCATTTCTGAGTTCTGTCAATTTATTTATCGTCTTTTGTTTGAAACGTTCCTGTCAGTCAAAGTTTAGTAAGGATGAGCACCCGATTACGCATATAGAAGTAGGACTAGTCTACCTGGCCTCCGCACAAATGTAGGCCTATAAATGTGGCCATTGGGGATGTCTGAGTATTTCTGATTGCCTTAATTCACCACCACTAATGAGCTGTGGAGCTTCTCAAAGCCATTCCCCCCCTCAAACAGCAAGTAAACAAAGTCTGTTTTTATAATCAATTGATAATGACAATATTTCCAGCTCTCCCTTTCGATAACCACTCGGCATGAAAGGGGGAAATGGAACGTTCTGATCCAGTGGAAACATTATCAAATATTTGATTACTTCTTATCCATTGCACAAATAGCCTACAGCTGTGTCTGTCTGGAGCAACTAGAGGGCCCAGAATATTTCATACAATGTCTCAAGTTTGCTAGCAGGAGATTCTGGGCGACCCAGTTTATACAATGTTTCAAGTTCTTTGGCTACGATTGGCCTGTCTGCAATGTGATTTATAGGATATTTATTTTGATCAGGATATTTTCTACCTGCAGGCTGCAATGTTTTCATGTGTTGGCTTTATGTAGGCTATTTTTACATAGTTGACAATGGCAATAAAAGTTACTTTTAGATTTATAGAGTTTTAATTTAGATAGAATGTCGATTAACCACAAACAATGATTTTTAGATACAAAGACTGTTATAAATTAAATGAAACTGTTCCATGAAAACGAGCATATGAAAATCATAACTGGCACGCAGATTGGTAGAAATGTTTAATAAATTGGCACTCCAAATGTAGCCTATTACTGGCAACTTCAGGAGCGTAGCGCCAGAATCTGCGAAGGCCAGCAGCAGTGGGAGGAAGGGGGTCAGGAACAGGTTTTTTTCCCTTCTGGTTAGGCTATCTTGATCTCTGGCTCCCTTGAGTCATATGTGTGTCTTAATTATTTAATAAAACAGTGTGCTTAAAGCATCAGACAAGGTTTGTAGCCTACATATAGGGAGGGTGTGTCTATAATGGTAAAATACACGGTTAAACATTTTGACTAAATTGATTGGTCGAAAGAAAAGGCTACTTTTGGTTGACCAATATTATTTTTTGTCAGGGACAGCCCTGGTAGAAATACAGGAAATGAGCTTTAGATCCCCCAAAAAATCCTGAGGGAGGTCCCCCCTGCCAGTTTGTCCCATAGTCTACCATATTCAAATCCTAAATCTCAAACATATTTTTCTCTCTAACAAGAAGCAATCATGTTCCAATGTAACATATATCATTAAGCACATGTATTTCACATCCTGTGAAATGTAGCCATGTCCCAATCGGTCTAGACATCAATTATATTGGTCTGCACTTCATTTGGGGGCAATCTAAACTAGCTAGCTATTTTACTTGGCCTACTGCCTTAAACCAACATGAGGAAGGGTATAGGCAGCGATTAGGTTTATTACATCTGTGATAGGAATGAAAATATCATACTTTTGTTGTAATGTGCTTTGACATAACGAGCGACGTTTTCAGCCATGCAAAAACATTACTATCTTAATCCTCATAGTCTTGCAATGTGAAGGAATCCATGTGGTTACTTTCCGAAATGCATCGAGACAAAAAGGGTTTGGGCAACGTGCCGTTAAATTTCTCGTCCAATTCACCCACCCCCATGGTCAAATCTGACAGCAGTGGTGTGGGAGCGCGAGACAGGCAGTGCAGCTGCATAATGAGCTGATCTGACTCAAAACCTTTAGCTGGCCTAACATGAAAATAGGAACGAACTCAGTACAAAAACGACTGGTATAATGTATATTTACACAATAAAACATTTAAGACAAAAGGTCTGCAAGCAAACAAAATAAGGACATTTCACCAAATCATCTGGCGGTCGTAATAAAATGGTTACGTCATACCTAATATAAATCAAACAGTAGCTCGTCTAGCTAAATGTGGTTAATGTTGTTTGGGGCAGCTTTGAGCTAGCTAACATAAATGGAAACATGAGTTTCATGACAAGAGCAAACACATCCATCCGATAGTCAATATCAATGCATGTAGCTAGCTATTTCGCGAGCCACCTGAAAGGTTTATAGCTAGGTAACTATGGCGGCTACCCTGGCTAGCTAACGCCCATTTCCTTCAGTGTTTTCAAAAACAGAAGTACGCCATTTTGTGTTGGAGATCACAGGACAAACATTTTGCCCACTATTGCATAATAATGCATGCACAGTATCATATTTGAACATGGTGGCTACTATTGTATTTTGTGGGGGTATCTGACTAGCAGACTAATGTTACCGATGTTTAGAAAAATCCCCTCCCGGATTTTCTAGGCCGTAATTGTGGCCTGCTTAAGGCCTGGGCCCAAATAAGCAAGAAAGGCCCAACTCCTCGTGCGCTTCTCCGCTTGTCAGATAGAAAAATAGAATAATGTAAACGCAATCACATATGCAAGGCATTTCATATGCTCCGTGCACATAAAAAAGCGCAAGATAACCTGCTTACCAGATTTTGTAGTACGGGTTGGCCTCCCTCCGTCGCTCGATTTCCAGGCCGTCCGGTTTCCCCAGACTCGGGCAGGATTCAATCGGGAGTTTGCGCTAGCTGGGCGGGCCGCTGAGGCGCAGGGAGGGAGGGGCCGAGACTTTCGAAGCTCCACTGATACTCAGAATCGCTACAGCCCCCAGCTCCGCCAGCACCAAGGCCGCCGTCAGCATTCACGTCACAGCCCGAAAGTCGTAGGAAAATGCGGAAGAAGTCTGGAAACCTAACTGGTAATTGCAGGCAGGCCACGATCAGGGACTCAACACCGCGTCTGTTTGCTTTGCATACCTTTTGAAAGACTGGTTTAGTTTGTTCATGTATTGCTTCATTGAATGTCTCTAAAAATCAAGAACAAACTGCGAGAACTTTAACTGCTGCCGCCATTAATTAGCAAGATACTGTTATTTTCCATCTATATTTAGCCCTGTATAAAACCCTTGGTTTGTTACTACCAATTTACACTACAGGTTAACTTCACGGCTACATATTTGCCATTGATTGACCACTTCTTCTGGGTCATTTGACACTATTTATTAGTACAGTTGATATTTCTTGATCTTCTCTCTTGCCTGCAATTTGATGCCTTTTGAGATAAGAACATATTTTGAATGTAGCAAGAGAGAGACCAGCTGACAGGGGGCTCGATTTCTTCCCGTGCTGAGGGACACGCTCTACCACATGTACGGTAAAAGCCCAGGTCTCGTGTAGAAGCAGTAAAACACTTACACAAACAGTAGCCTATTCCCCAAGAAGTGTCTCCGTGCACAAAGCCCCACCTGCTAGCAGGGGACACGTACTTCTACAGCACCCGTGACACCATAATAATAGTGTAGCGGGAGAGAGAACAGCGAACAGCATCGATTTTACAGTTTTACGGTGCAGAGGCTACTGCTCTACCACCTGTAATACGAAAAAACAGGCCTCAGCTAAAGGCAATAGACCACTCACAGTCACACACTGTATTACACAAAATACTTTATACGATGTGTGTGCAAAGAAAAAACAGAAAACTACCCCACCCATATGAGTGGAGCAGGGTAATGCTACCCATAGTCATTTTAATTCTGTATCCTTTAGTCTTTTCCAGGTGAAGTTCTACAGTAGTTCAGGTGGGAATCACATTGTCCAGAGCAGAGTTTCACTGCTTCCTCTTCCCACTCAAAATCTGAGAGGGAATCCTCACTGGAGTCTTCCTTCAGTCCCAATGGCACAACTATCTGGGGTGCTTCACAATACTTCCTTCCATGTCTTTTTCTCTTGTCTAATTTTGGGCAGGTTCCATTATCTAATGGTTGGTTTTATTCCTCTGTTACTTCATTCTCATCCTGTGGAAAGATGTAGAAAGAAACTGATCGGGAATCAAGAATGGCTACCAGTACATGAAAGTGGCTTCTTCTATGTCCTGTTTTCTAATCCACAGTGTATTGATTCATGTAAAAAATAACCAAGCAAGTAGAATTTATGGTGTGCATGAATATGTTGGATGTAGACTCACCTTCAGTGTACCCCCAAGGATGTACAGATGCGTCTTGCGGGCAGCTGTGGTGCATGCACGGGCAGAGGGGTGAGTTGAGGGGAGGGGTATGGAGTTAGTGGCAGGTTGTGAGGGAGTGCAGCAGGAGACCTATGATCAAGTGAAGACTATATTGCAGTCTGTCACGAGTCATAAACCACAGTTACTCAAATAATGTTACACACACACACACATCACTGACGCCACACACTTACACCCACATGCACACACCTCTCACACCTACGCTGCTGCTAAATGATTATTGATTAGATTTATTACTACCATTCTGCTGCTGTTCATTGATTATTGATTGCCATTACCATTAGTATCTAGCCATTTGTCCTGCTACTGGTCACTATTACTCCTGTTTACATGTATATACACTGCTCAAAAAAATAAAGGGAACTCCTGGGTTCGCGCCCAGGCTCTGTCGTAACCGGCCGCGACCGGGAGGTCCGTGGGGCGACGCACAATTGGCCTAGCGTCGCCCGGGTTAGGGAGGGCTTGGTCGGTAGGGGTGTCCTTGTCTCATCGCGCACCAGCGACTCCTGTGGCGGGCTGGGCGCAGTGTACGCTATCCAAGGTGGCCAGGTGCACGGTGTTTCCTCCGGCGCATTGGTGCGGCTGGCTTCCGGGTTGGATGTGCGCTGTGTTAAAGAAGCAGCGGCTTGGTTGGTTGTGTATCGGAGGACGCATGACTTTCAACCTTCGTCTCTCCCGAGCCCGTACGGGAGTTGTAGCGATGAGACAAGATAGTAGCTACTACAACAATTGGATACTACGAAATTGGGGAGAAAAAGGGGTAAAATTAAAAAATATATATATATATATATATATACAAAAAAAATAAAGGGAACTAAAATAACACATCCTAGATCTGAATGAATGAAATATTCTTATTAAATACTTTTTTCTTTACATAGTTGAATGTGCTGACAACAAAATCACACAAAAATGATCAATGGAAATCAAATTTATCAACCCATGGAGGTCTGGATTTGGAGTCACACTCAAAATTAAAGTGGAAAACCACACTACAGGCTGATCCAACTTTGATGTAATGTCCTTAAAACAAGTCAAAATGAGGCTCAGTAGTGTGTGTGGCCTCCACGTGCCTGTATGACCTCCCTACAATGCCTGGGCATGCTCCTGATGAGGTGGCGGATGGTCTCCTGAGGGTTCTCCTCCCAGACCTGGACTAAAGCATCCGCTTTGGATGTAGCGAGACATGATGTCCCAGATGTGCTCAATTGGATTCAGGTCTGGGGAACGGGTGGGCCAGTCCATAGCATCAATGCCTTCCTCTTGCAGGAACTGCTGACACACTCCAGCCACATGAGGTCTAGCATTGTCTTGCATTAGGAGGAACCCAGGGCCAGCCGCACCAGCATATGGTCTCACAAGGGGTCTGAGGATCTCATCTCGGTACCTAATGGCAGTCAGGCTACCTCTGGTGAGCACATGGAGGCCCCCCAAAGAAATGCCACCCCACACCATGACTGACCCACCGCCAAACCGATCATGCTGGAGGATGTTGCAGGCAGCAGAACGTTCTCCACGGCTTCTCCAGACTCTGTCACGTCTGTCACGTGCTCAGTGTGAACCTGCTTTCATCTGTGAAGAGCACAGGGCGCCAGTGGCGAATTTTCCAATCTTGGTGTTCTCTGGCAAATGCCAAACATCCTGCACGGTGTTGGGCTGTAAGCACAACCCCCACCTGTGGACGTCGGGCACATGCACATTTGTGGCCTGCTGGAGGTCATTTTGCAGGGCTCTGGCAGTGCTCCTCCTGCTCCTCCTTGCACAAAGGCAGAGGTAGCGGTCCTGCTGCTGGGTTGTTGCCCTCCTACGGCCTCCTCCACGTCTCCTGATGTACTTGCCTGTCTCCTGGTAGCGCCTCCATGCCCTGGACACTACGCTGACAGACACAGCAAACCTTCTTGCCACAGCTCGCATTGATGTGCCATCCTGGATGAGCTGCACTACCTGAGCCACTTGTGTGGGTTGTAGACTCCGTCTCATGCTACCACTAGAGTGAAAGCACCGCCATTATTCAAAAGTGACCAAAACATCAGCCAGGAAGCATAGGAACTGAGAAGTGGTCTGTGGTCACCACCTGCAGAACCTCTCCTTTATTGGGGGTGTCTTGCTAATTGCCTATCATTTCCACCTGTTGTCTATTCCATTTGCACAACAGCATGTGAAATTTATTGTCAATCAGTGTTGCTTCCTAAGTGGACAGTTTGATTTCACAGAATTGTGATTGACTTGGAGTTACATTGTGTTGTTTAAGTGTTCCCCTTATTTTTTTGAGCAGTGTACATTATTTTACCATCAGCATATTACCATACATATTTATATATTCCTGCTACCAGTCTCTCACACACTCACAATAACACCCACACTCTACTTATGCTGCCATATTGCTTATTATTATTAATCCTGCTACCAGTCACCTAATTCCTGTCTACATGTACCTCAACTACTCCAGTATCCCTGGACATTGTACATTTGGTACTGGCACTGACCCTGTATATACTATAGTGAACAAAAATATAAATGCAACATGAAACAATTTCAAAGATTTTACTGAGTTACAGTTCATGTAAGGAAATCAATCAATTGAAATATATTCATTAGACGCTAATCTATGGATTTCACATGACTGGGGAGCCAGGCCCAGCCAACCTGTATGAGTTTTTAACCACAAAGGGGCTTTATTACTGACATAAATACTCCTCAACACCCCCTCAGATGATCCCGCAGTTGAAGAAGCCGGATTTGGAGGTCCTGGGATGGCGTGGTTACACATGGTCTGTGGTTGTGAGGCCAGTTGGACGTACTGTCAAATTCTCTAAAATGGATGCGGCATATGGTAGAGAAATGTACATTAAATTATCTGGCAACAGCTCTGGTGGACATTCCTGCAGTCAGGAAGCCCATTGCATGCTCCCTCAAAACTTGAGACATCTGTGGTATTGTGTTGTGTGAAAAAACACATTTTAGAGTGGCTTTTCATAGTCCATGCACAAGGTGCACCTGTGTAATGATCATGCTATTCAATCAGCTTCTTTATATGTCACACCTGTCAGGTGGATGCATTATCTTGGCAAAGGATAAATACTAACAGGGATGTAAACACATTTGTGCACAAAATAAGCTTTTTGTGCATATAGAAATTTGTAAACAAATTTGTGGTCAAAATTTGAGATAAATTGTGCTTATGGAACATTTCTGGGATCTTATATTTCAGCTCATGAAACATGGGACCAACACTTTACATGTTGTGTTTATATTTTTGTTCAGTATACAGTATATACAGTGCCTTCAGAAGGTTTTCACACCCTTTACTTTTTCCAAACGTTGTTTTACAGCCTGAATTTAAAATATATTAAATTGAGATTTTGTGTCACTGATCTACACACAATACCACATATCAAAGTGGATTTTTTGTTGTTGAATTTTCTACAAATTAATAAAAAATGAAAAGCTGAAATGTCTTGAGTTAATAAGTATTCAATCTCTTTGTTATGGCAAGCTTAAATAAGTTCAAGAGTAAAAATGTGCTTAACAAAATCACAATAAGTTGCTTGGACTCATTCTGTGTTCAATAAAAGTGGTTAATGTGATTTTTGAATGACTACCCCATCTCTATACCCAACACATACAAGTATCAGTAAGGTCCCTCAATCGAGTAGTGAATTTCAAGCACATATTCAACCACAAAAACCAGGGAGGTTTTTAGTGCTTCGCAAAGAAGGGCACCGATTGGTAGATATGTATAAAAATAAAATTAAAATAATGTGCTTCCAAACTCACTTGCCGGAGAGGAAGCAAACTGCTCAGGGATTTCACCATGAGGCCAATGGTGATTTTAAAACAGTTACAGAGTTGAATGGTTGTGATATGAGAGAACTGAGGAGGATGGATCAACAACATTGTAGTTACTCCACAATACTAACCTAAATGACAAAGTGAAAAGAAGGAAGCCTGAACAGAATAAAAATATTCCAAAAACATCCATCTTGTTTGCAACAGGGCACTAAAAGTAATACTGCAAAAACCGTGGCAAAGAAATGTACTTTTTGTCCTGAACACAAAGTGTTGTTTTTGGGGGAAATTCAACACAACACATCACTGAGTACCACTCTTCATATTTTCAAGCATTGTGGTAGCTACATCATGTTATGGGTATGCTTGTCATCAGCAAGGACTAGGGTTTTTGGGGGGATAAAAATACATGGAATAGAGCTAAGCACAAGCAAGATCCTAGAGGAAAACCTGGTTCAGTCTGCTTTCAAACAAACACTGGGAGATGAATTCATCTTTCAGCAGGACAATAACCTAAAACACAAGGCCAAATCTACGATGGAGTTGCTTACCAAGACAACATTGAATGTTCCTGAGTGGCTTAGTTACAGTTTTGACTTAAATCGGCTTAGAAATGTATGGCAAGACTTGAAACTGGCTGTCTAGCAAAGATCAATAACTAACTTGACAGAGCTTGAAGAATTTTAAAAAGAATATCGGGCAAATATTGTACAATTCATGTGTGCAAAGCTATTAGAGACTCAAAGACTCACAGCTGTAATCGCTGCCAAAGGTGTTTCTAACATTGACTCAGGGGGATGAATACTTATCTAATCAATATTTGTTTTTATTAATTTGTAATAAATGTTAGAATTACATTACAAAATATTTTGTGTAGATCGTTGACCAAAAATTACAATTAAATCTATTGGAATTCCACTCTAAAACAAAAGAAAATGGAAAGTATCAAGGGCTGTGAATACTTTCTGAGGAGACTGTAGCTGACATTCTCCAGTTTTTCAGTGCTGCAGACATTTGTTGGTACCCTTCCCCAGATCTGTGCCTAGACACAATCCTGTGACTGAAAAACAGCTTCTATCTCAAGGCCATCAGACTGTTAAACAGCCACCACTAACATTGAGTGGCTGCTGCCAACACACTGATTCAACTCCAGCCACTTTAATAATGGGAATTGATGGAAATTGATGGAAAATATATCACTAGCCACTTTAAACAATGCTACTTAATATAATGTTTACATTCCCTACATTACTCATCTCAATTGTATATGTATATACTGTACTCTATATCATCTACTGCATCTTTATGTAATACATGTATCACTAGCCACTTTAAACTATGCCACTTTGTTTACATACCCTACATTACTCATCTCATATGTATATACTGTACTCGATACCATCTACTGCATCTTGCCTATGCCGTTCTGTACCATCACTCATTCATATATCTTTATGTACATATTCTTTATCCCTTTACACTTGTGTGATCAAGGTAGTAGTTTTGGAATTGGTTGGTTATTACTGCATTGTCGGAACTAGAAGCACAAGCATTTTGCTACACTCGCATTAACATCTGCTAACCATGTGTATGTGACAAATACATTTGATTTGATTTGAAATAACACATGGAAACAAGTCAAAATATATTTTATATTTGAGATTCTTCAAAGTTGCCTTTGCCTTGGTGACAGCTTTGGACACTATTGGCGCTACCTGCTCAAATGCACAGTGCCAACTGTAAAGTTTGGTGAAGGAGGAATAATGGTCTAGGGCTGTTTTTCATGGTTCGGGCTAGGCCCCTTAGTTTCAGTGAAGGTAAATCTTAAGGCAACAGCATACAATGAAATTCTAGACGATTCTGTGCTTCCAACTTTGTGGCAACAGTTCGGGGAAGTCCCTTTCCTGTACTGGCCTGCACAGAGCCCTGACCTCTCCCCCATCGAACACCTTTGGGATGAATTGGAACGCCGACTGTGAGCCAGGCCTAAATACCCAACGTCAGTGCCCGACCTCACTAATGCTTTTGTGGCTGAATGGATGCAAGTCCCAGCAGCAATATCTAGTGGAAAGCCGTCCCAGAAGATTGGAGGCTGTTGTAGCATCAAAGGGGGGACACCAACTCCATATTAATTCCCATGATTTTGGAACGAGATGTTCGACGAGCAGGTTTACACATAATTTTGGTCATGTAGTGTATCTCAGTGAGACATTTAACAACAAAGGCAGACTTGATCATGTGCGCCTCGTCTCGTATAATGAATATATGGCCCTTACCCATATTTCATTTTCAACTCCTGCAATGTTGTTAGGCTACTGACTTGTTTGAGAAGAGTTGCTAAAGGATGATTAGAATACTGACTTCACGAGCCAATGTCAAATCCACCTTTCCTGAGCTAATAACCACTGAAAAAAGACCACAAAAATTTTACAGTAAACTGATTGTCGACATTTGCATTCTGCTATTTGTTAAATAACAAGTTACTATCAAGTAATTATCAGGTTATTCATTGGTTTTATTATGAGAGCACCGGCCTATAGTAGATGAACCAGAATTGAAAGAAGGTAACAAGAACTGATTGGAATGCAGCCAGAGAAGCAGCATGTCCCCTCTCATATGCCGTAGGTACTCGAAGTTTGGCACCGCAAAAAGGATCATGTACAAGGTGAGAATATAAACTTTATTTACTACGTAACAACTAAATCACTTGCATTAATGTATGTCGTCTTCAGTCCACATAGATTTATTGTCGTGTTTTTAAATGTTATTCTTTGAATTGAATAGCGATCTGTTTCATAAAAAAATATTTAGGGGACTCGAACTCACGGTGACGCACCAGAGGCAGAGGACAGCGAGCCAGACACCAGACTGTCAAGGGCATTGCTTTGCAAGAAATGCATAATGTAGTATAAAACCTATAATAAAAAATACAGTATGTCGAGGACATTAATAACCAACTCCTTCTGGCGCTGTAAGGTAGCCAATATGTCACCAGTAATCCATAGCCAGCTAATTTAAAAAGTGAGTAAACATGCCTAGTTAGTTTTTCACACGTGTTATTTAACCAGTGAGTTTACCATTTTGTCATCTTGTTGCTACAGTGTGGAAATGCTTTAGGCTATGATGTGACTGCTAGAAGTTCATGAACTGGACAGACACTTGATAAACCGGTAAATGTGTGTAGATATCAAGTCCCCACCTAATGGGATTAACAATACATTTATTTGACACTAGATGGCAACATAGTTTTTTGTAAATCTTAAGGGCCTCAATTCTCAATTTTATTACAACTTCTAGCTTCTACTCCTAGGGTGTTTGCAGGTCTGAATTGACTGTTGGGCCTGTGAAACGTTCAACATTGGGATGGCTCCATTGAGCCCTCCAATAGTATGTCTCAGCTACTAAATGTAACATTTTAGCCAAATATTTGGAAAGTATTTATTCAGTATTCAATTGTTTTTAATACTTAACATTAATGAAAGCAATATTCACATTATCTAAAATGTGTGTCTGCGTGTTCATGTGTTTGACCTTTGCACACAAGCATGAGCCAAGTCTATAATCCACTGAACAGTATGTCAAACTAAATTCATGTAAATTATTGACTCAGTCAAAAAATGGAAAAAAAAACCTCAAGAGCTTCCAATACATATTTGTGTTATGTGTTTCAGAAAGAGATCAAAACTTTGTGAAATTTAGTGTGTTGTGTAAATGTTTCTTTGTTCCAAAATGTGACGTGTGTTTGCTTATCGTCAGGCTATGCTGTAGAGCGGATATGCTCTCAACTGCAAAACGTGAATAACAGCCTTGAGACCTACCATTTCTCTGTGTGACTGAGAGAGTGTAGACCAAACTGTTAATTTCGCAGTTGTTCTTTGTCACCTCAGGTAGCATGGGTGGCTGCTGTGCCTGTAACTCTCAGCCTGATGTCAGGTACTGTGTTTGCTGCCGCCGAGGACAAGCCCAATGTCACCTTAATAAATACAAATGAGGTACTGCATTGTGCACAGAATCACACTTTCTGAAGTCTGTCAGCATACTTCCTGTCTGAGGCAAGCCAACATTGGGATGAGGTAACTGATCCATGTAAAATGTTGTTTGTTACAGCTCTCTCTCTACACTACACCGCAGCAGAAGTTCCGCTATGTGGAGCCAGATATAGGGCACTTGGAGCCAGGTGTTACCACTCTAAGGAAACTGGCAGAGCCATATGTTACTTGGTGTCAGGTACATTGATAACCCTACTCACCAGTGAGCTACTGGGTGACAGTCATTATTTCCTTTGTTAGGAACAGTCTCCTCTCAGAAAATAAAGACAGAAGATTCATAATGTCTGATAGCCCAGCCTCACTGCATGGACCCAAAATAACTTCACATGGGCACTGAAATGTTTTTGCCATGCTTTACATTATCATCCTAGCTGCCTTTACATATTTTACAATGCACCCCTTTTCCTGTGACCTCCAAAGATTTACTATGATTAGTTGTGACCGGTAAATATTAACTGCAGTAGGTCTCACTATTGTCATTCATCTAAATTTCTCTTTGCGTATTGAGTATCCACAGTAATTATTTTCCCAGAGACCCATTCATATTTACTGGTATTCCTATGTGTCTACACCAGGGTTTCTTAAACTATGGGTCGGGACCCAATGTGGGCCCGAGGCATATGAAATGTGGGTCGTGAGTTATACATCTATAATAACACACTCTTAGTTATACATCTATAATAACACACTATTTGTTCTTAATGTGGGTCGTTAGAGGAAGATTTGGGGTCATGGGAGCACAGTACATTTCTAATTTGGGTCTCGAGCTGAAAAAGTTTAAGAACCCCTGGTCTAGAAATACTGTACATTGTGTTTCACCATGGTCAGTTTATTTAAAAAAAAAATTTTATTTCACCTTTATTTAACCAGGTAGGCTAGTTGAGAACAAGTTCTCATTTGCAACTGCGACCTGGCCAAGATAAAGCAAAGCAGTTCGGCACATACAATAACACAGAGTTACACATGGAATAAACAAACATACAATCAATAATACAGTAGAAAAATCTATATACAGCATGTGCAAATGAGGTAGGATAAGGGAGGTAAGGCAATAAATAGCGAAGTAATTACAATATAGCAATTAAACACTGGAATGGTAGAATGTGCAGAAGATGAATGTGCAAGTAGAGATACTGGGGTGCAAAGGAGCAAGATAAATAAATAAGAGTATGGGGATAAGGTAGATTGGATGGGCTATTTACAGATGGGCTATGTACAAGTGCAGTGATCTGTGAGCTGCTCTGACAGCTGGTGCTTAATGCTAGTGAGGGAGGTAAGAGTCTCCAGCTTTAGTGATTTTTGCAGTTTGTTCAAGTCATTGGCAGCAGACAACTGGAAGGAAAGGCGGCCAAAGGAAGAATTGGCTTTGGGGGTGACCAGTGAGATATACCTGCTGGAGCGCATGCTACGGGTGGGTGCTGCTATGGTGACCAGTGAGCTGAGAAAAGGTGGGGCTTGACCTAGCAGAGACTTGTAGATGACCTGGAGCCAGTGAGTTTGGCGTCGAGTATGAAGCGAGGAACAGCCAACGAGAGCATACAGGTGGCAGTGGTGCGTAATATATGGGGCTTTGGTGATAAAATGGATGACACTGTGATAGACTGCATCCAATTTGTTGAGAAGAGTGTTGGAGGCTATTTTGTAAATGACATTGCCAAAGTCGAGGATCGGTAGGATGGTCAGTTTTACGAGGGTATATTTGGCAGCCTGAGTGAAGGATGCTTTGTTGCGAAATAGGAAGCTGATTCTAGATTTAATTTTGGATTGGAGATGTTTAATGTGAGTCTGGAAGGAGAGTTTACAAATTCATTAAAAATCCTACAATGTGATTTTTTTTCTCATTTTGTCTGTCATAGTTGAAGTGTACCTATGATGAAAATTACAGGCCTCTCTCATCTTTTTAAGTGTGAGAACTTGTACAATTGGTGGCTGACTAAATACTTTTTTTGCCCCACTGTATACAGAATGGTGTCGTCTGCGTAGAGGTGGATCAAATAATCACCAGCAGCGAGAGCGACATCATTGATGTATACAGAGAAGAGAGTCGGCCCGAGAATTGAACCCTGTGGCACCCCTATAGAGACTGCCAGAGGTCCGGACAACAGGCCCTCCGATTTGACACAGTGAACTCTATCAGAGAAGTAGTTGGCGAACCAGTCGAGGCAGTCATTTGAGAAACCAAGGCTGTTGAGTCTGCCAATAAGAATGTTGTGATTGACAGAGTCGAAAGCCTTAGCCAGGTCGATGAATACGGCTGCACAGTAATGTCTCTTATCAGTTGCGGTTATGATATCGTTTAGTACCTTGAGCGTGGCTGAGGTGCACCCATGACCAGCTCTGAAAGTGTTTCCTAGCCTTAGTGCAGTGGGCAGCTGGGAGGAGGTGCTCTTATTCTCCATGGACTTCAGTGTCCCAGAACTTTTTTGAGTTTGTGCTACAGGATGCACATTTCTGCTAGCCTTAGCTTTCCTAACTGCCTGTGTATATTTGTTCCTAACTTCCCTGAAAATTTGCATATCACGGCGGCAGTAAATCTGTACTGCGCATTTCACATGAATCAATAGACCTTTACTGTGAATTCATGCTGCAATCGATAATCGTTGCACGTGTTGGAATGATTTTGTCTGTCTGCTGTGAAGTGTTAGTTGTGATTGTGCTGCTCTGCTTCTGCCCATGTGATCACACCAACGATCTGCTACCCTTTTAGCAAACAAGCCATTCGACAGTGTAAAAGGTTCAGGTACTCCCCATAGCCACAAACACATACACTTGTGTACACACACACACACACACACACACAGAATCATCATAAACTCAAAGAGGGGGATAAAGATTAAGCTGATTAGTTAATTCTAAGAGACTGGTAAAGTACTCTATAAAGAATGTAAAAATTCACAGGTACTGCTGACACATGCCAGACCTTACAATGCCTGGATAGGTCCTTTTTTGTATCAGCTTACGACATCATATGTTTTAGCAATCTGTGAGTCGATGACACATTCAACCATATGCATGCAACGTCTGAGCAGGGGAACGCGACATCTGTGTTTGTCACTGTGTTCACTGTTTCTTAGTTGCCCTCCTGACCTCTTCCCCATTGACTCTTTCAGTCCAGAGATAAGCAGCTCATTAACATACAGCACATGTTTGTCAGTACAGTGACTTGGCTGGAACTTTATTGGTAGTTGTTCTTGTACAGTGCAGAATGTCTTTACAATGGGTCAAGGGTACACAAAGTGCTGTTGTTTGATGTTCAACTCGAGCACTCTACTAGATAACAGAATGGCCAGTGCTTAAGGCCCACAGAACTGGATGAGGTTTCTGGGGGCATGGCAGTCCTACCACTAGTTATACTACCAGTACAAACAACGTAAAGCATCACAGGTGCACAGTGTGCTCAGTAACCTTAAATTGAAGACTATTCGGCAAGAGCATATTTACTATGAAATATCGTATTATCATGTTATCATATTATTAAATGTGAACTTATTCTTTAACAATTAAAAATAAGCATTTATCCATTCTTGAATGGCTCTCAAGGTGCAGACATTGGGTGATATTAGCGGATGTATGTTACATGTTCACTGTACTGTCCTCTCCTGTGGGATTCAGGGTGCCATTGTAAAAGTGAAGCCCAAGGTTGAAAGTGCCATCCAATTAGGAAGTGGTAAGAAAACACACACCCCATGATACACACAAAGTGCACACATTACTCATTACTGTGATCCTGTGTGGCTCAGTTATTGAAACATGGTGCTTGTAACGTGTGGGTTCAATTCCCACTGGGGCCACTCAGACGTAAATGTATGCACACCTGACTGTTTAATAGTCACTTTGGATTGGGTTGTGGTCATTGGATTTGCTGGTATCATTGGACTCTTTCTTGCAAGAGGTATTAGTTTTGAGTTTGGATGACGAGTACCCTGTTTTTTATCTCCATTGTGTGTTTGGGTTTATCCACTTTGTCTCTGTGTTTAAGCAAACACTGTATCAGTGAGTCTCTGAGCTAGAGTCTGGTCTAGCGGTAGAGCTGTTGCCTCCAGACCATATCAAATATCAGGCCTACTACTGCTTCCTGTTGCCCTATCCGGTTTTCCCTTTCTTGCTTCTAATCTATCTTCTTGAATAAAATAGTCTGTGGTCCTCTCTCGTGTCTCCTAGGCTCCAGGGTGAAGAAGCTCATCTACCCTACATGGCTGATGGCTGCGGGACACTCTATGTACAACCCCCAAGCGGCAGCATCAATCGCTGTGTCGTGTGTGGTTTTTATTTGTACTTGCACGTGTGGGAGAAAATGAATATTGTTCCATGCCAAGACATAGTGTTGTAGGGTAATCTTGTGATATTCAGTTCTCAATGTACAGTAGTATACTGTTGTGTTTAAGCCTATTTTTCCTTCCCACAGAACACTCGTTGTACGATTTCGCCCTGCAGGGCTACGCTAACATAGAGACATTTTTCAAGTCCGCCACTACACCAGTAGAGGGGAAGGTGAGCTCATCCTGTCAGGTCCAAAACTAGTACAGATTATTTGTGGGCTCTCAAGTGGTGCAGCAGTCACAGCATCGCAGTGCTAGAGGCATCACTACAGACCCTGGTTCAATACCGGGCTGTATCACAACCGGCCGTGATCGGGAGTCCCACAATTGGCCCAGCGTCATCCGGGTTAGAGGGTTTGGCCGGGGTAGGCCGTCATTGTAAATAAGAATTTGTTCCAAGTGGACTTGCCTAGTTAAATAAAAGGTTACAAAAATGTGTAATGGGTTGTCAAGTCAGAATTTTCACATGCTGCCATGGTTACTTTCACAGCCAATGGAAAAACAACAAAAAGAGGAAAACAGCCCAGCTGCAGCCCAAACCCTGATCACAGCAGCTACAAACCTGAACATTTCTGCACTACCAGTCTTCCAGCACCTTCATTGACCTGGTGGTCAATTAGCCTCTTGATCAGCCTGCAGATGTATAGAACACCCCAATCACTTGTCAATTCATGAAAAATGTTTGTGATAAAACAAAATCAGTGTACTTTACATAGCAGGGGCTTATGCTAACAAATTATTGCAGCTTAAGGCTTTTCAGAAAGTGTGATAGGATCATTGACAAAACAAGTTTAGCAGTATTCCCAGGTCCAGCTCCCTGTATGCTACTGTACATATTGTTAGGCTCACTCCCAAACCTGCAATATCCCAGTGTTTCTCTGGCATTTACCCAGGACCAGTCACTTAGGTTATAAAATTGATGTTGAATTGTGATTTAAATGTACTGTATTTGTTGACAACATTGCTTTTTTACAGTAAACTAAAGTTTAATGTTTAAGACATCAGTTGACTAGGTATCCCCATTTCCTTTCTCCTTGATGAAGGTAGGTCACTCACAACCAGTCAGATTTAAACATTGCCAATGGAGTCAAAGGGGGAAGGCTTTGCCATCAGTAATCATTTGATGAATTTAGCGCATCTTGGTAGAAATCTTAACCAGGTCATCCTTCTCAATCGCATAGAGTCGCCAGCCCTCCTCATCAGACAGGTCTGAGGCTCCACGGCGCTTGTAGAACTCTATGGACGGCTTGTTCCACTCTGCTACAATGAAGTGCATGCTACTGCAGCGAGTCTTAACTGCAATCTGTTGAAGGGAGGACAATAAAGTTAGGCGGGACAGGGTCATCAAATAGCTTGAGATTGTTCCATAGGCTGGACTTATGATGTATAGGCTTAACTTTTTCATGTTTTGGAAAATAAAATGTCCTTCCAGTGAATTGATTGCAAAAAAGTAGACTTACCCCACTCAGAAGCTTCAGGATATCTGACCCAATACCATAACCTGAGAAAAAACAGGATCAAAGGTTAGATTGATTTTTAAGCTCTGGATCTATGGACCCTGATTCAGTTGCTTTGCCTTCAATGTAAATAACACATCATATCTACGGTATTATTGACTGTTTTGTTCATTACATGTGTAAACTCTGTGTTGTTGTATGTGTCGAACTGCTATGCTTTATCTTGGCCAGGTCGCAGTTGCAAATGAGAAGTTGTTCTCAACTAGCCTACCTGGTTAAATAAATAAAAAATATGTTATGACAAGACTCAGGGTAGACAATACTTACCCCTGAACTCTTTCATCACATAGAAGTCCTCTAGGTAGAGCAGCTTTCCAATCCAGGGGTCATAGGTGAAGTAGTACATGGCAAACCCAATGACAGTGTATCCTAAAACAGTGAAAACATCCACATCAAAACCAGCAAGGAAGTCAAGTAAAACTATTATACTACTAGGACTTGATGCTAAACCCCACTGGGCTTATTGTGTATGATAATGGAGATTGGTCTTGGTCAGTCAGGAAAATCTATGGGGCCTAATTATGATATAACTAGGAGGTGTTGGAGAATTTATAAGTTGACATTCCAAACCACATCATGATTAATATCGGAGTCCATGCTTGGTCAGGTTGGTCCTTGAGATGAATCATGCTCTGCAAGGTTGTCCGAGTTGAAACTGGACTTCGAGTTATGCACACCAACACTGCACATTTCAAGTTTTGAATTTAAAAGGGAAACGCCACTCAAACGCATATTGTCTCGTCCCAATGATGGCAGGTGTTACTTTGCTTCTTGAACGTCCA
This sequence comes from Oncorhynchus clarkii lewisi, assembly GCF_045791955.1. Taxonomy (NCBI): domain Eukaryota; kingdom Metazoa; phylum Chordata; class Actinopteri; order Salmoniformes; family Salmonidae; genus Oncorhynchus; species Oncorhynchus clarkii. The sequence goes on along the minus strand of NC_092175.1, from coordinate 31,803,061 downwards.
ATATCTTGAAAACTTGCCTGTTGACATATGCAAAACTTGTTGGGACTATAAACATTGGACTAATGTAAAAAATAAAATACAAAAATTGAGTTTGAGTGGATTTTCCCTTGAATGATTTAACCGTTGCACCATTTCCTTACAAACGGTCATTGAAAGATGTGTGTGGTGTGAGCGAGAACGTGGAAACAAAATTTCAACATATTTTACCATCTGAGCTCTGATGATCCTCAGGGACTTCCGCGACGACGCAATGGTAGAACGGATGATCCCCAAAGCCGTCCTCGAGTAGTTCTAAAGTAAATTAGGAGGACATTTATGAAGAGACTTCGGATTTGTTTGGGGGAAACATTTCATATGGTCACAATAGGCCAAACAAACACGGGCCTAAGAGTAGACTACCTTTCTCTGTCAAGATGACCTGCTCCTCCATTTCTTCAAATTTAGCAAGTTCCTGGAAATATAGGGCATGAAAAAAAAAAATCAATCGTTATAGTTAATAAAATAATTGTTAGTCAAATATGTCACTAACATTGAGAAATATGCCTAGGCTTTTTTTTAATGAACAAGAAAATCTAACTTTTATAACAGGGATTTGAGAAAGACTAGATACATTTCTACACAAATCCTTAAACACAGGGAATGGAACCTCCTACCTTTATGAGTCGCAATATGTCTGACACGTCCTTGGGCTCAGCTTTCCGTAATATAAAGTTCGACATTTTCTTCTTTTACTCTTTTTTCCTTTTCTTACAAGTCCTCGGAATGTAAAAAGAAGCAAAACCTGTTTCTTCATCCGCTTCTCAGGAGTTCACCCCCCGCAGTAAGGTTAGGATTCCAGCTCGTGTGGAATTACATTCGCCTAGGTCGCAGGCAGCGCAATACCTTTCTAGAGTGCTTTACCCCTTTTTATACGCACTTCGTAAGCATGTCACAATCACATCCGGATGACTAAACGGTCGTCACTAGTTCCCCCAACCAATTTTCTAAAATTAATATTCTTAAAATGTGATTTTAAACATAACCTTGACCCCACTGCAAACTTAGTGCCTAACTCTAACCTTAAATGAAGACAAAAAAGCTCCAATGTTGTTTTCATACATTTTTATGAGAAATTGCATTTAGAATTTGTGGATGTGCTATCTAATCTCAATCAGACTAAACGGGGAAATAGCCTAACAACGTCATAGGGTTTCTGCCGTCCATTGGGTGTGGTGCGTTCAGCAATGCCGCGTTAAACTCAGAAAAGTGCACCTGCGACAGACGAACACCAACGTTAGTGGTTTTCTAACAGCAAGGCTCAGATCAACATGGCAGTGTCAACAAACATTTATAAACAATCCGTTTTCTTTACAAAATGTCGAAATATACTTTTCTATACCCCCACATCATACACACTCAAATTGAAAACATGACGCGCGTGCAATTGTTTCAGAGAGGTATCCCCTGTAGCTTTTAGAATCACAGCAAAGTTGGTTCCTGTTTCAATCACGTCAAAGAGTATCTATTATATTGACAAGATAGTTGAGTGACCGCTCCAACATTGGAAATACAAGTCCTCAAAAGATGGAAGGCAGGCGAGATCAGATGGGACCATTCTAGCAAATGAGAGGGCAGACATACTGTGAACAACAGGCACAACTAAAGTAGTTTTTCTAAAATTTGCAGGAATGCCACGTACATCCACTCATATCAGTACGTTTGTTAACAGCCTAAACATTGCAAACCTCTATTGGATCAAACAGGCCTAGTGTAATTCGACACTCATTGACCTCCACAGGAAGAAAAAAAACTCCACTAGGTCTGCTTATTTTACATGGACAGATTTTGGGGTAAATCCTCTCGCTTCGCCTCTTCCTTTTGGGCTATTTGATTCAGCTATGTATTGGGGGGGGGGGGGGGGGACCCTGCATTAGCTGACCGTTGTCTGTAGGTTGAAGTTGATGAGAAGCATTCCCAGTGACTTGAAGGCAATTTAATCAAATCTGCATGATCTTTGATCACATGGTTTTTGTAAAGTTCATTTTTATTCCCATAATGCAACACACTTTCAAAGGCGGTGACCATCGGACTAGACAAAATTGACCCGCTCAAACGCGCCCATTTGAGGACTTCTGCAGGCTGCTTAATGCTCATCTCTTGATGACAATGCATGTACAGTAGGTCTACATCTGTCCATGCATTGTAAAGACTCTCTACAATAGGTTTAGGGTTAACTCTAATTCAGTCATATTTGCCTAGACCACCTACTTGACTTTGTGGAATGCGTCTATTTAAACATTTTTTTAAAAGTTATTAAAATCAGTGCACAATGACACACTTTTACTAGTATTGTAAATGGGTCATGTTTTATATAAAAAGGTAATGTGATTATTGCATGAAATGACCATCAAAGTTATGTAACCCATTTCTCTTGTCACATGGTGTACAGTATTTGTGCGACACCCACATTGTAAAAACAGGGTCACACAATGCCTTGAAGCTGTCCCACATGCATACACATCTGTTTCACAGTACCATCAGAAACACATAGTCCATGTGTTTATGATGTATCACAAGGCTGAGAAGGGATGGTCAATCAAGGGACATAAAAACATATGTAGTTACGTGGTAGGCACATCTACAGAGTAATTATTGTACACATTGGTAGGCACATGTAGACTAATTACATGTCACAGTTGTAAGTACCATAACCCTGTGTACCTACACTGTAATTACACAGTACCCGCCTTTGTAACTTAATTGTAAATACATAGGCTTTAGGCCACTTAAACGTGAATCACTGAGGTTAAGGGCCCTTCATCTCTTCTTTATGTCAACAAAATCTCCAATATTCTTAAGAAAAAAAACACCTATTCTTGTCAAATTGGCCTGCAGTCTTGGCCAAACCTGTTGGTAGCAATATTCTACTGCCAGTCTGAGTTATGTGAAATCCCAGGATTTATTGGAAGTGTCAGTTAGTTATAAAAGTCTAAGTAATTTAAACTAGATAAGAGACCGTATTTAAAAAAAATAATATGGCTCAGTCCATGGCATTGCTCTGCAAAGCTTCACAGTAGTGACTCAGATGTACTACAATCTCCAGGGAAGCAGGTGCTGGCATGATCCATGAACTTGTGACCTTAAACTGCCACGAAACTCTTTACGTTTGGTTTCTCTTTGACTGGTCCTGCATGTGGTATTCTGATGGCATTTCATTAATTGAGACATGTGACCATGCAAACATACTGTACATGTTGTGTAAATGAATTGTGTGTGCACTTTGAGGTACATATTATGGATGTACTGTAGTTTAATTTACATTTAAAACATTTCAAATTATTTCCAGAGTGCATGTCCATCATATTCCAGAGTATTTATTTGTTATAGGACCCCTCCCCAGGAATGCCCAATACTCAAGCGACTAGTTTATAGCCAACTGTTATCTGGTGTCCAGTCCATTGGAGTGGGACATATTTGGCACACTCAACATATTATATAAGAACAGTGTTTCCCCTATATTCATTTAGACTCCAAAAATATGACTAAAACTAGATCAAGTATGTATGTAAAGTATGTAATTTAATAATTCTCATCTTTGAGAACTAACAATCACCAAAATAAAAGTCAGGGAGAATCTAAAATTCCCAAAATGTCATGACTTGGGGCACCACTATAGCATAGGAACACGCCATAAACCAATGCAAAATGTGTAGAATTGCAGGAAATTCATTTTAAAACAGCAACATTGTGTCTGCGGCCAAGAGTGCCTTAAAAAAAAAAAGAAAAGGAAAAAGTGGCCACGCCCACTACACTAACTTTGCCAACCCTGCTGAAAAAAAAAAATCATAGGAGAAACATTGAATACATGCATTTCACTAATTTCCTCAACAGCGCCATCTAATGTCTCCCATTAGGAAAGGGTGACTCAGTTCCAAAAGGCATTATTTGGTTGTTGTAGTTCATCTCAAAGGTAACCAGTTTACGCAGAGATCACTAGATGAGATTTAATTATGTCAAATATGCCTGTACATTGCTAAAACAAAACAGACACCAGATTATCAAAACTCTGTTTTTATTCTGAGCTTCAACCAAAGTGTTTAGAGAGCAAGGGAGGGTCAGTTCAGCTTGTCAAAGTACTTGAGTTTGCCCGATGGGTCTGGGATTATCTATGGGGAGTATTACACTGAATTAGTACAGTAGTCTCAAGCAATGTCTATGAAAACAATATTTCTCACATGCACGCACTTACTTGGAAACACACACACAGTATGAAACTCACCGTGTCACTGCCTGGCTTCCATCCTGCTGGGCACACTGCAAAAAAGAAAAAGTATTTATTTCACACAAACTGTAAACAAAGACCATCCATAGCAACCACAGGTAGTTAAGTATCTAGCTTTGGTCTACTTCCGGCGCCGACAGAGATGGCCGCCTCGCTTCGCGTTCCTAGGAAACTATGCAGTTTTTTGTTTTTTTTACAGTAGTTTTGGAATTGTTAGTTAGATTACTTGTTGGTTATTACTGCATTGTCGGAACTAGAAGCACAAGCATTTCGCTACACTCGCATTAACATCTGCTAACCATGTGTATGTGACAAATAAAATTTGATTTGATTTAGCTGTAATATCTGAGAATGTGTTATGTGATGAGACTGAACCATACCTTCACCGTGTTTGTCAGTGTACTGGAAGGCCTGGACCAGCCGCAGGGTCTCATCTACAGAGCGCCCTACAGGGAGGTCATTCATGGTAATCTGCCTCAGGACTCCCTTGTCATCGATGATGAACAGGCCCCTGAGGGGGAGAATGACAACAATGATTGCTTCAGTTTCAAACTGCATGAATTTAGACTTCATGAACTTAAAACAGTTAACAGGTATTTTGTTATACCGTTTTTCACTGAACCGATTTATAAAAGGAGGTTAATGAGGAAAAATGTTCTGGCTATAGCAGTTGTATCAAACCAATACTAGGCATCATCTTTTGTAGTAGTTTCTACTTCGTGTGTGAGTGTAACTGCACCGGAGTGTGTGTCCTGCATCCTCCAGGAAGACTCCATAGTCCTTGGAAATCTGGTGTGTGAGGTCAGACAGCAGAGGGACTTTCATTGGCCCAAGTCCACCCTGCTTCCTAGGTGTGTTGATCCTGTTAACATAAAACCAGAGGGTCAAGGGAAAAAAGCTGAAGTGCTCTGAAAAAGTCCAAGCACCTCTGAAGAGGGGTGTGATGCTTATAATCTTACCATGCCAGATGGGTGAATTGTGAGTCAACAGAGCAGGCAACAACCTCAGCATTGATGGCATGGAACTCGTGCACACGATCACTGAATGCAATAATCTCAGTCGGGCAGACAAATGTGCTGCAGGTACACAGTGTGAGGGTCATCAGAATAATACATAGCCAACAGCATTATTACTTTAGACATAGCATACTGCATTTTCATTCAGTCAATGATTCTAGAATATAGAAAATGTCATGGTAAGAACTCAGAAAAGTGTATAAACAGTTACTACAGTGTATATTTTATGATAAAATAATAAGACAAATAAGGTTCCTCCCTGTTTCGTTTGCTCTGTTTGGTTCTTAAACTAGTAAACGGTTTCCATTGCAAGAGGTAATTAATACACCCCAGATTATTTAGATTTCTATTTGATCTTTTAGAGCAGTGGTCACCAACCTTTTCTCAGTCAGGATAACTTTTGCAGTCAAAAACAAAGCAGAGACCTACCGCTCAGATTGTTGCTTATTTTCTAATCATGACTTAACTGTTTTTATTAGGTTCATGTAAAAAAAATAATACTGTAGGAATGAGGTTTGGGCAGTAGGCCTAAACATTAACACAGCATATTACCTTTATGCCTGGCCTGCCAATATTGTTATTCTCAGACAGTATTCGATTTCAAAATTCGAGCTTTGATAACAAAATAGATAAGTTAGTGTAGCACTTGCGGTGTACTGCGGAACATAAATTTAAATTATTTGCTTTTTCATTTTACTGGGCAGATGGTAAATGCATCTGATTGTGCTTTCAAGACAACAGGGAACTCGGGAGAAAATAAAAAAAATATGTCAAATCATGACGAGTTGGATAACCTTTCAAAACAATTTTTCGTAGTCGGGATCTAGCTTTTGTTCCTATGACTAGAGAAAATGAAATATTCCGCAATAGTAAAATAGACAAGCTGCTAATAATAATTTAAAAAATGCAGAGCTATCGATACACTTGGCTACTCATTCATTGCAGTTGCAGCACGAGTGGAAGTAGAGAGAAACACGTTTTATATTTTTATTCAACACAATTACAAAAGTGTCGACACTGCTGAACAAATACGTAAACATGGCCTCCCAAGTGGCACAGTGGTCTAAGGCACTGCATCACAGTGCTAGAGGTGTCACTACAGATCTGGGTTAGATTCCGGGCTGTGGCGCAGCCAGCAACGACCGGAAGACCTGTGAGGCGGCGCACAATTGGCCCAGCGTCGTCAGGGTTAGGGGAGAGTTTGGCCTGCTGGGATGTCCTTGTCCCATCGCGCTCTAGCGACTCCTTGTGGCAGTACCGGCCCATCCACGCTGACTGCGGTAGCCAGCTGTACGGTATTTCCTCCGACACATTGGTGCCGGGCGGCTCGGTGGGGTCGTGTTTCGGAGGACGCATGGCTCTTGACCTTTGCCTCTCCCGAGTCCATACAGACTGGGACAAGACTAACTACCAATTGAATATCACCAAATTGGGGAGAAAAGGGGGTAAAAAGTCATTTAAAAAAATGTAAACATGGACTTACTCAAAAACAGCAGCTCTTTGCTTTATTGTTTGACAGTCTCTGAGGTCATGGTTTTAAAAATTATTACATCTTACGTAGGCTAGTCTCAAACTTTGCCATGGCCGGGGGCATGGAATTTCTGTAGGCACAGTGATTTGAACTATCCGATTGGCTACATTGAGTGGCCAAAGATATCCCGGTCTGCCGGGTAGGCAGAGTTAGTCTTCTCAGACAGAAAAAAAATAGTTAAAAATGGGAACACTTTGCTAATCCAGTACGCAGGGCTTCTGAATCAAGTGCACCTACCGCCAACAGCGCAACAAACAGTAAAAAAAAAAGTCAACGATAAAGTGCCAGCCTTTATCGTTGACTTTTCTACAGAAAAGTTTGGTGATCGACTAGGGATGCCTGGAATGTCGACCACTGTTATAGAGTAACAAAGTCACTAACAGAAAGTTACTAGCCTATGAACACATTTTCTGACAGTTGCAACCAACAGTACAGAGATTGGTTTTAGGATGAAGGTCAATAAAAGATAGTACTCACAAGTCCAGGGGGTAGAAGAAGAAGACTAGGTATTTCCCTTTGTAGTCAGACAGCTTGAGCTCCTTAAACTCTCCATCGATCACAGCTGATCCCTCAAAATAAGGTGCCGGCTTTGAAACTGCAAAAATAAGAAAAAATATAGAATTTGATAATGGTTCAAAGCACGAGCAAGCAAGATATTTGCTGATCACCTTTTAGGGACAAACAAATCAAAAGTCTTCAGATTCAAAATGAAAAAGTAACAGGAAGGGTACAAATCCTGCTGTGCACATGATTACTGCATTTATACTGAACAAAATATAAAAATCAACATGCAACAATTAACAATTTTACTGAGTTACAGTTCATATAAGGAAATCAGTCAATTGAAATAAATTCTTTAGGTCCTAATCTACGAATTCCACATGACTGGGCAGGGGTGCAGCCATGGGTGGGCCGGGAGGGCATAGGCCGACCCACTTTGGAGCCAGGCCCAGCCAATCAGAATGAGTTTTTCCTCAGACAGAAATAGTCCTCAGTTTCATCAGCTGTCCAAGTGGCTGGTCTCAGATGATCCTGCAGGTGAAGAAGCCGGATGTGGAGGTCCTGGGCTGTTGTGGTTACATGTGGACTGCAGTTGTGAGGCCAGTTGGACAAACTGTCAATTTCTCTTAAACAAAATGTCGGAGGTGGCTTATGGAGAGAAATTAACATTAAAATTCTCTGGCAACAGCTCTGGTGGGAATTCCTGCAGTCAGGATGCACATTGCACATCCCTCAAAACTTGAGACATCTGTGGTATTGTGTTGTGTGAAAACTGCACATTTTAGAGCTGCCTTTTATTGTCCAAAGCACAAGGTGCACCTGCGTAATGATAATGCGGTTTAATCAGCTTCTTGATATGCCACACCTGTCAGGTGGATGCATTATCTTGGCAAATGAGAAATACTAACAGGGATGTAAACACATTTGTGCACAAAATAAGCTTTTTGTGCATATAGACATTTCTGGGATCTTCTTTCAGCTCATGAAACATGGGACCAACACTTTACATGTTGTATTTCTATTTTTGTTCAGTATATTATGCGTGGCGGACAACTAATAGTATTTGTTCATTGTTGGTGAGCAGTGTGCAGGTAGGCCTATATCTCAGGCCAGGCTTGTGGCACACTTGGCTATCCCATGAGGAGCATCACATCATTGGGTGCATATTAATAGATGTCGACCCTACTCTTGATTATAGCTGCACTGGGGTCAGACAGGATTCCTGTTTAGATTAAGACAACGCAGAGCCAGCGCAAGATATGGCTCGGAAAACAAACCTCAATACAGGGTTAAGAACTGCGTTGTACTCCGTCATCCCAACTGTTACACCTCGAAGATTAAACAACTGCTAGTTTTTTTCCGTCCTGATGCTAGGTAGCAGTAGCCACAGCTGCCATTATGGAAAGGCATATGTTGAATAACAAACAAGAAGTATTTTGGTGTACGAGATTTGACGTTACAAGAGTTACAGGCTGTGTCGAGTGGTGGTGTCTCGTCCTTTCAGTCTGTTGGCCTGAGGTAGGACTAGATAGGTTTAGAATGGAGTAGGGTGGTGGGTTTTTAATGAGTGTAGGGTTAGATGATTGGGCATTTGTTGATTTATTTTTCTTTTTTCAAGCAAAGTATAAGGGTTATACATAAAGTTATACACTAGTCTAGTTGGTGGTGGTAGTAATGCAACATTTATTGGATACCAACCGCTGTTAAACTTCGAAGAAGGCTGACACTGCCATTCCAAAATGGCTGGTGTGGCTTATGCTACCTAGCATGAGCTCGAAAAGGGCAGTTATTTAGTGTAACAGTTGGGATAATGGTCCTATTCAGAGTATAACACATTTCTTATCCCTGGATTAAGGTATGTTTTCCAAGCCATATCTCACGCTGGCTCTGCAATGTTTTAATCTAAACAGGAAGCCAGTCAGACCCCAGTGCTGCTGTAAGCAAGCAGAGGGCTGTTATCTACACTACAATTTCTGTATGGACCTCACTTTTTGCACAGGGGCATTGTCATGCTGAATCAGGAAAGGGCCTTCCCAAACTGTTGCCACAAAGTTGGAAGCATAGAATCGTCTAGCATTGTATGCTGTAGTGTTAAGATTTCCCTTCACTGGAACTAAGACCTAGCCCGAACTAGATGTCGACCGATTAATCGGAATGGCCGATTAATTAGGTCCGATTCAAAGTTTTCATAACAATTGGAAATCTGTATTTTTGGCGCCGATTTAAAAAATAAATAAAAAAGTTACACCTTTATTTAACTAGGCAAGTCAGTTAAGAACACATTCTTATTTTCAATGACGGCCTAGGAACGGTGGGTTAACTGCCTTGTTCAGGGGCAGAATGACAGATTTTCACCTTGTCAGCTTGGGGGATCGAATCTTGCAACCTTACAGTTAACTAGTCCAACGCAATAACGACCCGCCTCTCTCTCATTGCACTCCACAAGGAGACTGCCTGTTACGCAAATGCAGTAAGCCAAGGTAAGTTCCTAGCTAGCATTAAACTTCTTATAAAAAACAATCAATCATAATCACTAGTTAACTACACATGGTTGATGATATTACTAGATATTATCTAGCGTGTCCTGCGTTGCATATAATCTGACTGAGCATACAAGTATCTAAGTATCTGCCTGGGCGGTGGTAGGCAGAAGCAGGCGCGTAAACATTCATTCAAACAGCACTTTCGTGCGTTTTGCCAGTAGCTTTTCATTGTGCGTCAAGCATTGCGCTGTTTATGATTTCAAGCCTATCAACTCCCGAGATGAGGCTGGTGTAACCGAAGTGAAATGGCTAGCTAGTAAGTAATAGCGTTTCAAACGTCACTTGCTCTGAGCCTTCTAGTAGTTGTTCCCCTTGCTCTGCATGGTGGCTGTTGCCGTTGTGTTGCTGGTTCGAGCCCAGGGAGGAGCGAGGAGATTGATTTGTAAATGACAATATTATATATATTATTTTTTTTCTTCTTTAAAATTGGCCTATTAAATCGGTATCAGCTTTTTTGGTCCTCCAATAATCACTATCGACGTTGAAAAATCATAATTGGTCGACCTCTAGCCCGAACCATGAAAAACAGCCCCAGACCATTATTCCTCCACCAAACTTTACAGATGGCACTATCCATTGGGGCAGGTAACATTCTCCTGGCATCCATCAAACCCAGATTCGTCAATCTGACTGCCAGTTGGTGTAGCGTGAGTCACCACTCCAGAGAATGTTATTTTTCTGCTCTAGAGTCCAATGGCGGCGAGACTTACACCACTCCAGGAAACGCTTGGCATTTTGATTGGCTCTACACTGTCATAGTATTACCACGACAACCGGCAAAACATTTCGTATTTCAATCACCCACGTGGGTATAACCAATGAGGAGATGGCACATGGGTACCTGGTTCTATAAACCAATGAGGAGATGGGAGAGGCAGGACTTGCAGTGCGATCTGCGTCAGAAACAGAAAGGAGTTATATTTTAGCCCTTGGCGTCGCAGATCGTTGGCTCAATAATTGAATAACATGGATTTCTAAATGTATTTTGTGATGCTCGGGCACGCGCCGTGTCCGGTCTGGTCAGCACGTTAGGCTTGTGTGCGGCTGCTCGGCCATGGCAACCCATTTCATGAAGCTCCAGACAAAAAGTTATTGTGCTGACGTTGCTTCCAGAGGCAGTTTGGACTTTGAATTGTTGGAAAGGTGGCATCCTATGACAATGCCACATTGAAAGTCACTAAACTCTTCAATAAGGCCATTCTACTGCTAATGTTTGTCTATGGAGATTGCATGGCTGTGTGCTCTATTTTATACACCTGTCATATAGCAGAATCAACTAATTTGAAGGGTGTTCACATACTTTCGTATATATATATATATATATATATATATATATATATATATATATATATATATATATATACACTGCTCAAAAAAATGAAGGGAACACTAAAATAACGCGTCCTAGATCTGAATGAATGAAATATTCTTATTAAAACATTTTTTTCTTTACATAGGTGAATGTGCTGACAACAAAATCACACAAAAATGATCAACCCATGGAGGTCTGGATTTGGAGTCACACTCAAAATTAAAGTGGAAAACCACACTACAGGCTGATCCAACTTTGATGTAATGTCCTTAAAACAAGTCAAAATAAGGCTCAGTAGTGTGTGTGGCCTCCACGTGCCTGTATGAACTCCCTACAATGCCTGGGCATGCTCCTGATGAGGTGGCGGATGGTCTCCTGAGGGATCTCCTCCCAGACCTGGACTAAAGCATCCGCCAACTCCTGGACAGTCTGTGGTGCAACATGGCGTTGGTAGATGGAGCGAGACATGATGTCCCAGATGTGCTCAATTGGATTCAGGTCTGGGGAACGGGCGGGCCAGTCCATAGTGTCAATGTCTTCCTCTTGCAGGAACTGCTGACACACTCCAGCCACATGAGGTCTAGCATTGTCTTGCATTAGGAGGAACCCAGGGCCAACCGCACCAGCATATGGTCTCATAGCACCAGCATAGGGTCTGAGGATCTCATCTCGGTACCTAATGGCAGTCAGGCTACCTCTGGAGAGCACATGGAGGGCTGTGCTGCCCCCCAAAGAAATGCCACCCCACACCATGACTGACCCACCGCCAAACCGGTCATGGCGTTCTCCACGGCGTCTCCAGACTCTGTCACGTCTGTCACGTGCTCAGTGTGAACCTGCTTTCATCTGTGAAGAGCACAGGGCGCCAGTGGCGAATTTGCCAATCTTGGTGTTCTCTGGCAAATGCCAAACGTCCTGCACGGTGTTGGGCTGTGAGCACAACCCCCATCTGTGGACGTTGGGCCCTCATACCACCCTCATGGAGTCTGTTTCTGACCGTATGCACATTTGTGGCCTGCTGGAGGTCATTTTGCAGGGCTCTGGCAGTGCTCCTCCTTGCACAAAGGCGGAGGTAGCGGTCCTGCTGCTGGGTTGTTGCCTTCCTACAGCCTCCTCCACGTCTCCTGATGTACTGGCCTGTCTCCTGGTAGCGCCTCCATGCTCTGGACACTACGCTGACAGACACAGCAAACCTTCTTGCCACAGCTAGCATTGATGTCCCATCCTGGATGAGCTGCACTACCTGAGCCACTTGTGTGGGTTGTAGACTCCGTCTCATGCTACCACTAGAGTGAAAGCACCGCCAGCATTCAAAAGTGACCAAAACATCAGCCAGGAAACATAGGAACTGAGAAGTGGTCTGTGGTCACCACCTGCAGAACCACTCCTTCATTGGGGGTGTCTTGCTAATTGCCTATAATTTCCACCTGTTGTCTATTCCATTTGCACAACAACATGTGAAATTTGTCAATCAGTGTTGCTTCCTAAGTGGACAGTTTGATTTCACAGAAGTGTAATTGACTTGGAGTTATATTGTGTTGTTTAAGTGTTCCCTTTATTTTTTTGAGCAGTAATAAATAAATAAATAAATATATATACACACACACACACACACACACATTAGTGTATTCTGGATGGATGCATCTCACACACACTATAGTGTATTCTGGATGGATGCATCTCAGAAGTCTGGTATTGGCGTCCTTGTCACCTAGCCATCTTCTGTTTGGAAAACGCAGGAAATGTGAAAGCGAATGGAGGCCACCTACTGATAATTTACATTTCACCTGCCTCTTAACGAATGCTGATGAATGCGTGAGCTCGAAGAGGAACCCACTTAACATAACTGACTGAGATGCATCCATTGGGATTGTGTGGTACGCAGCAATTGTTATTGCGCGGGTACTCCTGTACTCGACAAAGTAATTGGAGCAACGTTTTGGCTTGACGTGTCCAAATGTACTAACTACTACTTATGAATGTGGCTCTACAAGTAAAAGCTGGCATTGTTACAATAACGCGCATACAAATGTTATGCTAACGTCAGTGGTGAACTTGGCAAGGGAAAACTGGACAATTTGCAGATAATTGGCACCGTGTCTAGCTAATCAAGTCAGCTAACGTTAGCTTATTAAGCTGCCTGCAGTCAAGCTAGCTAGCGCCGTAGCTAAAAACAAAAGTACCATATGCATATAATGTTGAGTAAAATACAATTATTTTAAATTATTATTTTTGAGTCAATGGGATTGTTAAGTACAACTGTGCAGGGGGACAGGGACAATACCCACTTTTCGCCTTGCTGAGGTGCAGGGAATGGTCAGAGACGGGCACACGGAAAGCCTCTCCAGGGTAGACGTGTCCTCCAGCGTAGTTGTGACACTCTTGATCCTTTTTCCCATTAGAACCGTCTTGGGCTGCAGTGGAAAAATTGGTGACCAAACAAATTGTGCAAAACACACTTAAAATGTCTAACATCTTCATATGAAGCATGACGTCCATTACACTGTCTTGCTAAAAGCACGTAGCTAACTAGCTTCTAGGAAAGTGCAGGGGCGCTATTTCACGTGAACGCGCAATTGGCCTCGATCGATGGAACCTTTTCGCAAGGTACTTTCCCTTTCTCCTGAAAGGAGGTCGTCCTCTTTGTTCAAGTCAACAGAAATGGTTATTAGTGTCTGATAATGATCGATTTGGGTATATCAAACTATATGAAAACGATGTGATGAACGCATATATTTCTTATTTTGTTTATTTGATCATTCTTATTTTTGCATTCAAGGGTCCTCACAATATAGTTCATATTGTGTTACTTCATCTTAAACAGGGATGTGCAGAATCAAATCGAAGTTTATTGGTCACGTGCACATGGTAGAGTGAACCGCTTGTTTGTTAACTCCTCAGCAATGCAGTAGAATAACAATATCAATCAAGTCAAATACAAAAGAAAAAAAGAACAAATAGTAATACAAATTTGAAGAAAAAAGAGAGAAACTAGGTCCCTGTATAAAAAAAATAATATACCAGTCTATACATCGTTTCTATTTATGACTATTTACAATTTTCTTTTGTATGTGCCTGGTAATTCCCGAGGCTTGCACTGATGGTGATGATAAAGATTTGTTTTAAGTCTGTGATGGTAGGAGTAACATTTTTGCAGAAAGTTTACCGGTGCCTTTTGGCTGATCCATATATGGTTTCAGAGTGGGTTAAAACGTTGGGTGCTGTGGTATCGGTTAAGGTAACCCTACGTGGCCTTGTGGTAATTGTTTGTGTTTCCCGCTGGTCAGAGGGAGCAGGGGTTCCGCGCCACACGAATGGGGACCAGAGATGGGACTTGTTTTGCGCTAAAGAAAAGAGCGCTGTTGAAAAGAGTGATTACTGGGGTAACGGTAAATGTGAAAGTGGACCAACTGAAGGGGAAGATTCCCGGTGTTTGTGACGCTCATCGTTTGGTGCGACACAGACAGGGTGTAGTGTGAAACAGGTGAAACAGAAGTCATTGTTTGTTCTTTTGAGTTTTGATGTTGAGTCTTTGACCGACAAAGTGATGTTTGGATATTTCAGTTATCCACTACAAGCTTTTGTGACGAATCCATTATGTTGTTACAGGTGTCAAGCTTATAGGCATGTCCCAGCAGTGTGTAGGAGGGAGGTTACCAGGTGTGCAGAAGGGCATGAGACAAAGGAATGTGTAGTATTGAAGGGAAAAAAGCAGTGTTTTAATTGTACAGGTGCCCATGGGGCTGGGGATCAGAAATGTCCGGTGCGAGAGACAGGTTGAGGTTAGAGTAGTGCAGAGGGTGTCTGCCAGATGTTGAGGCAGTGAAGAAAGTAGAGGAAGATGGGTCAAGGGGGAGGGATCCTGGGAGGATTAGTGTGAGAATTGGCTTTGGCTTTTTAGCATTCATAGCTATGGTTATCAACTGTACCACAGGGATGGAACATAAGTCGCAGAAAATAGAGGTTGTGGTGGCAGCTACATAAAAATATGTTGGTGTATGAGATTTGACGTCAGAAGAGTTACAGGGTGTGTTGAGTGGTGTCCTGTCTTTCCAGGCTGTTGGCCTGAGGTAGGATTAAATATGTTTAAATAGTCAACTAGCGTGGTGTGTTTTTAAATGAGTGTAGGGTTATGGTAGGATATTTAAAAACGATATCTTCCCTAAAAGTATAAGGTAGGACTGTCCAACTCTCTTCCTGGAGAGCTAGGTTCAGTCCAACCCCAACTTAGCATATCTGATTCAGCTAGTTACGGTCTTGAGCAGCTAATTAGTAGAATCAGGTGTGTTAAATTAGGGTTGGACTGAAACACCATAGAACTGTACATCTCCAGGACAAGGGTTGGGTTGCTTTTTTACATTTAAAAAAAAATACCCCAGTCTAGTTTCATTTAACTAGGCAAGTCAGATAAGAACAAAAACAAAACTTATTTACAATGACGGCCTACCAAAAGGCTCCTCTTTGAGGACGGGGATAACAAATTAAAAAATACATGTAGGACAAAACACACCACTACATAAAGAGACCTAAGACAACATAGCATGGTAGAAACATTCTTGGGCAAGAAGGTAGCGACAATACCTCACGCGAACAGCCACAACTGTCAGTAAGTGTCCATGATTGAGTCTTTGAAGAGATGGAGATAAAATGGTCCAATTTGAGTGTTCCAGTCGCTATCTGCAGCGAACTGAAAAGAGGAGCGACCCAGGGATGTGTGTGCTTTGCGGAACCTTTAACAGAATGTTAAAGGTCGCTCCTCTTTTCAGTTGGTTGCGGTAATGCAACATGTATTGGATGCAATCCGCCGTTAAACATAAACGAATAAGTACCTGGTAATTCATTGTGCAATCAAATACTTGAAGAGGAACTCGCTCGTACAGAAAGAAGCCTGTGCTTCTGCAAAATCTCCAAGCTCGTGCATGTATTTATTTTTAGGCGTAGCGCATGTCGTCATCTGCAGTCGACGTGGATTTTGTCGGTGACGTCATTTTGGTAGCGTTTGTTTTGACAGGCAGGAAGGACGGAGGGGAAAACCTTCTGCAGATCGCTGGCGGACAAATAGTATGCAAAAGATGTTGACAATAATCTCCAACGTGCTGAGGGGTAGCGCAATAAGAAATGTAAGTACTGTTTATGTATAGTATTTTACTATAGGATACACATGACCGCTTGTCCTTTTCTTAAAAAACGAGACGAGCTGCGGTCCTGACCTTGCCATCCCGATAGGCCCCGATTCGTACCCGTACCGCAGTAACTTGCTAGCCGCCCTTGGCTTTAGCTAAATATGACTTGGCAAGTTTTAGGTAAATCTGCGAACTAGCTATAATCCAAATAATCATATGCCTATTTAGTTAGCTGCCAACTTGTCAAAATAGTTATCATCGTGGTGCGTTCAAGATTGCCTGGATTGGGAAACCCGATGTTCAATTCCATAGAATTCTACGTCAGACAGAAATCAGAGTTTGAATCAGGAAAGTGATCGATCACGACCTCAACAAGCCAGCATGTTGAATACAAATTTATTTCAACGTACTTTACCGGTTGTCTGTGCGGTTGGTCATTTTTGCTGTTGTAATGTGAGACAATATGTCCACAGGAAGTATAATTACATCTACATTTCAAGGCGCTGGTAGTTCATTCCGTTTTCTATTACCCAAAGCATGTGCACAACCATGTAAACACGTGCATGTCTTGTGCATCTATTTTTATATTGTTCGCATGTTTCAGGTGATAGAAATGCAATGCCAGCGCTTTGAAAAGTAATTAAACTGTAATGAAACAGGCAGGGAGCAGTGCTCGAACCCTCGACCTTCTAGCCCGACGTCCGGCAGGGTCGATTTCCGCGCTTATAAACCCAGGGTCGTTACAATACTTTCCTGTGGTTATATACTTACCGCCAAAAGGATCAACCACACGGGCAACCCATAAAGATAACTTTTCTCATTCAAACTCTCTTTGCCACCATGTCAGTTTTTAATCAAGATATCCAGTGGTAAGTAGCAACCGTCTCAATTGTGAGAAAAAGCTTTGACGAAGGCTCATAGGTGAATAATGGTAAGTAGAAGTACCGTTAATGAAAAACCTTTTATTAATATATTTGGTAGACATTTCTTTATTTTGACCTCCACAGTTCATTGGAAGTGTAAACTCTAACAGTCTATTACCTAGAAAAGTATCTTGGCGGAGTAAAGAATTGTGCTTATTGTGAAGCAAATTTTCTGTAGTTCTACCAATTATTTTTGATTGTTAGTTCTCAGAGATGGTATTTAAAAATGCATATAGTTCAATATATTTTCTGCGTGCTTTTGAAAATTATCACTTAGAACCACCTAACAATTTTCTATAAAGGAAAAACCCCTGTATTTAGCTCCAATTACTAATTGTCTTCATATTAAATGGATATATTTAGGCCATGAAGCCATTTATCTACTTCCCCAGAGTCAGATGAACAGCTAGCATGCTAACTGTTGCTGTAGACTTCCACTAATTGCGCTAATGCTAGACAGCATTGGCTTGTGAAATACCTTTAACTAGATGCAGCGGTCTAAGGCACTGCATCTCAGTGCAAGAGGCGTCACCACAGTCCCTGGGTCAATTCCAGGCTGTATCACATCCGGCTGTGTTTGGGAGTCCCATAGGGAGTCCCATAGGTCTTTGTAAATAAGAGTTTGTTCTTAACTGACTTGCCTAGTTAAATAAACTTCCTTCATACTGGACTCGTAGACATAATAATGCATTCCACGATGGTATTCTGTTGCAGCTAGCGATATTGTTTTTAAATTAGAGGAGGGGGGAATTAATATTTGCAATGATTGGCTGGTCACCATGAATAACACAACTCAAATATTTGTGGCACAGAATTGTCTGAATTTACCCTTTCATGTCTGACAATAAAATCTTTCCTGTGATTCTCTAATGTATCTATCTCTTTATATCTTGATGTCTCCTGTTGTACTCCCTCACTGCTTCCCTTCTCTGGTTCTCTCCCATTGGCTGCCTGATAGGGAGCCCAGGTTGTGTCAGAGGTAAGATGTGGTTTTACTGTAGTGTAGTCGGTGACACAATCCCTGTGGCACACCCGATCCTGCCTATTTTGTGCTCCATCTTTATTCCTAATGATTTCTTTCCCTTTCACATGTTAACATTATATTCTATACTTTCACTCATTCATTTAGTTATTTATTTGGGGTCCAATTACGGAATAATTTAACATTGCATTTACCCACCCCCATTAGAATAATTTTCATTTGGAAATGTTCTCGGTCAGCAATTATGCTATGCATCATAGACCACACTTTAACAGAAGCAGAAATGGTATCTGACCGACTAACGCTAGAACTACCATCACCAGAAATACCTCTTAAAGTGGACCAATCAACCCGGGAATGAAACGTTTCAGAACCTGACATCAGTACTAACAGGGGTGCTTCTGACTCATCCATATTTGAGCTTCAGCTGGCAGAGAGGAGCCAGAATACTGACATAGCGTTGCTTCAACACCCTGAGATTGCCCTTAGCTTGACGGAAGACACTCCTTTACCAGAGCTACAGCTTGCTGGGAGTAGCGGCAGCCCCTCTGTATCTTACACTCCTCCCCTCACAACCATTCATGCTTTTACAGTACTTTGCCTGATGCTGTGATCCGCCTGTTTTCTCTCACTAACACCATGCCCTAACCAGACGCGCACGTTCGTCTGCCATCATGCACAAATTGTTTTTGTCCCCCCACACCAAACGTGATCACTGCGCGGAGGTTCAAGTATCAAAACAAACTCTGAACCAATTATATTAATTTGGGGACAGGTTGAAAAGCATAAAACATTTATGGCAATTTGGCTAGATAGCTTGCAATTGCTAGCTAATTTGTCCTATTTAGCTAGCTAGCTTGCTGTTGCTAGCTAATTTGTCCTGGGATATAAACATTGAGCTGTTATTTTACCTGAACTGCACAAGGTCCTCTACTCCGACAATTAATCCACACACAAAACGGTCAACCGAATCGTTTCCTCCTTCCAGGCTTTTTCTTCTTTGGACTTTATATGGTGATTAACAACTAACTTTCATAATAAGATGCATTACCACAACTGACTTAAGTTCATCTGTCAATCACCCATGTGGGTATATGTTCCTAAAAACCAATGAGAAGATGGCACCTGGGTCTAGGCTTCTAAAACCCAATGAGAAGTTGGGAGAGGCAGGACTTGCAGTGCGTTCTGCGACAAATAGAATCAACTTCTATTTTAGCGCGCGTGAGCAGTGTGGGTGCAATGATTGAATAACATGTATGTGTACATTTATTTTGCAACGCTCGTGCACGCAACCCGACCGGTGTGGTCAGCATGTAAGGCTATCCCATGGTGTGTGATCACTCATATTCCTTTGTGCTTGAATTGACTGGCTGTGTGAACCTGCCCACCCTGAAATTTGGTCTACAACACAATAATATATTTCTCCTTCATTAACCATTCACATTTGAACACACATTTGATTTTTAGAGTGACGGAAATATTCTGGATATGTCTTTTTCAGCCAATGAGGCATTCTTGTTAGTTGATTGGTTCAGTGTTTTTCAAGACAGTCTGACTTTTCACCGGTGCTTGTCAGTGACAATGGAGTGTTTCTTCAGTCTCATTGTTGTGGTGTGTGGATCAACCTCTGGAAGTATAGCTATGTTCCATACCATAGTTTTTCTGTCTACTTCTCACTTTATGGGTCTGTCCTACTGCAGATGCTTTTGTGCTACCTCTCCCGCCTTGCCCAACCGCAGGTCTTGTGAAGTAGATTTGTGTTGTGAAAAGACGTGATGATGTCCGGTTAAATGAATCTCTCAAGTGTCCTCTTTTTTATTTTAGGGTGCCAGTCTGGTGGTGGCATCACGCTCGTATGCTGATTTCACTCCTGAGGCCACCTTTGACATAAAGGTAAAACAAAAAATATACACAATGTGTAGCTGATTTTGATCCTCACAGTCTGCCGTGTTGAGTTCTCATTGTGTGTTCTCCTGCAGAAAGTTGACCTTCATCGTCTGGAGGAGGGCCCACCCCTGACATCCACTCTGACCCGGGAGGAGGGGCTGAAGTATTATCGTACCATGCAGACCATAAGACGCATGGAGCTGAAGGCTGACCAGCTCTATAAGCAGAAGATCATCAGAGGCTTTTGTCACCTGTATGATGGCCAGGTTAGAAGACACAATCTCACTCACCTATTGTATAAGCAAACATACAGTTTCACATTAACACACACTATTGCAGGCTGGTGGGAGGAGCTATAGGAGGACAAGCTCATTGTAATGGCTGGAATGGAACAAATGGAACTGTATCATACACACAAAACATGGAAAACACATTTTTGATTCTGTTCCATTTATTCCATTCCAGCCATTATAATGAACCTGTCCTCCTATAGCTCATCCCACCAGCCTCCACTGGCACACACTGCATTCAAATAGCAGCTAGCATTTCGCTGCACCTGCAATAACATTGCTAAATATTTGTGACCAATAAAATTTGATTTTAATATGAATGCTCAGAGATTGTTATTCTTTGATAGGAAGCCTGTGCGGTTGGCATTGAGGGGGGTATCACCCTGTCAGATCACCTGATCACTGCATACCGTGCCCATGGCTACACCCTCACCAGGGGTGGGACTGTCAGGGAGATCATGGCAGAGCTCACTGGTGAGTGGACTTGACTCAGTCCAATAGAGAACCCTAATAAGATCTAATCACTGTACTTTGAACCTCTGATTTTATCTCCCTAAACATTAAAACTAACCTCTTTCGCTCTTTTTGTTTTCTTCCCTAATTTTTGTATTTTCTTCCTTTGCTGTCTCTTAGGTCGTAGAGGAGGCATTGCTAAGGGCAAGGGAGGCTCTATGCACATGTATACTAAAAACTTCTATGGAGGCAATGGCATTGTGGGAGCTCAGGTAATTCACGAAGGCCTAGTCTTATTCCTTTAACTTAGATTTGAAAGAATCCCATTTTGATTTCTTTTTTTTTAACCTCATTTGCATCTGGTTTATATCCGATTCAAAGATTTACAAATATAACACCTGCCTAATTTCCGCTCAGGTACCGCTGGGAGCCGGTGTAGCCCTGGCCTGCAAGTACCTGGGCAATGATCAGCTGTGTGTCAGTCTCTATGGTGATGGCGCAGCCAATCAGGTTTGACATAAGGCATGCTTCTTGAACCCTGCATGCATTAAACATATGAAGGACACTCAACTTCAAGTTTTTATTTGACCCCAGCTGTTGACAGAATTTTTATTCATCCACAGGGTCAGATCTTTGAGACATATAACATGTCATCTCTGTGGAAGTTACCCATCATTTTC
Organism: Oncorhynchus clarkii lewisi; assembly: GCF_045791955.1. Taxonomy (NCBI): domain Eukaryota; kingdom Metazoa; phylum Chordata; class Actinopteri; order Salmoniformes; family Salmonidae; genus Oncorhynchus; species Oncorhynchus clarkii. The sequence continues at coordinate 31,781,559 of NC_092175.1, read as the reverse complement.
ATCTGTGAGAACAACCAATATGCCATGGGCACATCAGTAGAGCGCTCTGCTGCGAGCACCGAATACTACAAGAGAGGAGACTACATTCCTGGCATTAGGGTAGACCGCTAACTAATATATTCAAACTCTTGTACCTCTTACAAAATATATTCTGTAGTCTCACACAATGCATCTGTATCCAGGTGGATGGGATGGATGTCCTGTGTGTTAGAGAGGCCACCAAGTTTGCAGCTGCTCACTGCCGATCTGGAAAGGTGAGCATCAACCTTAGTGGGTAGGATGGTTGATTTGTTTCTGTGTGTACTGTGTACAGGTTTGTGTGTTTTTAGTTTAAGTAGCACAACTTAAACTTTCTCTGTGCACCACCTGTGTTAAGGGCCCTATCCTCATGGAGCTACAGACCTACCGTTACCATGGACACAGCATGAGCGATCCTGGGGTCAGGTAAAAGTCTACATCTATATTGTTATTATTGGATTACTATTGTTGTTATTGACATGATTATTGTTACATACCTATGTTTTTTTTTACTCCATCAATGCCAACGCACCAGGGATTCAGCTAAGCTTTCAGTGCTCTAATATATTGCTGTCCCTGCACTCTGCTATGTCCCCCAGTAGCCTCCTCCCTGCCCTCCTACCCCCCTGTAGTGACACTGCATAGCCATGATCCCTACCCGCTCTTCCCCCTTCCTCAGCTACCGCACACGTGAGGAGATCCAGGAGGTCCGTAGTAAGAGCGATCCCATCTCCATGCTGAAGGACCGCATGCTCAGCAACAACATGGCCAGCATAGAGGAGCTCAAGGTGATTCTCAAACATTCACTAATATACTGCACATTCAACACAGTATGAATAGGCAGCATATACAGGTATCTGCCATAATAAAGGAAATGCCAACAGTGTCTTCACAGGGTGTTGGTAGGGCTGGGCGACATATCAAATTAATTTGTTTGTTTTGGCACAATATTCCAAATATCCGTATCACAAGAATCTAGTTTTTTTAATGAGAGCTTATGTCCGTCCGCTTGTTCTCTATTGGTCTCTTTCGTTCCTTCTGCTGTGACTGTACACCTTCCCATTTACACACAGCCACTCCCCTACCTGGCACTCACTGTTAAACTGGAACCTTGTCATTTCAAGTTAACATACTTTACTATACCGTGTGAACACACTGCAAGGTAGCCATTCCACTCAAGGCTAGGTCCATTAACAACTAAACTTCCCGCGCAGGCGCACTTTTGACAGAGTGATAGCCCCGTAATAATACAAATATATACTTAAAACATGAACTTCACACTCACGACAACAAAGATGAAACATCACTTCTTCAATAAGCGGTTTCAACTCGCTATTTGCATTTGATGTTTGGTATAACAGAATCGGTCATATTGAGACATTATTTGACTGTAATAGACGAGAAATGTATCTTTCTAAGAATACCCTTTTTATGTTTCAACTCAAATTGTGCAAAGAGCAGACCCTACTAAAACGGGAGTATCAATGAACATTGATTCTGGAAAATATATACGCAGTGACATTGCGTGCGACATTGCGGTACCATGTACTGCTAGCAGCATTTAACCCACAGACTGTTAGACTAGACAGCTAGTATGTGTTTTATAAATGTGCAATAGCCATAAAAAAAGTTATTATATAAGGAATTAGCAACTTATTCTGAGAAATAAGGTAGGCCACTTGATTTCAACATCTGAACAAAGTGGACAGGCTAGCATGCTGTTCAAACAGTTGGAGACAGAACAGTGTCTTCATAACAATTCAACTGTTTTACCTTGTTAGCTAGCAAATAGATCCAAGTTTACTTTAACTGTAAAGATTAGCTGGCTACTTACTAGCAAGTGTGCTTGTGCTTGAGAGATTGTTTGAGATCTGTGTTAATTTTCTATAATGCCTGCTACAAGAAGTTGACTGACACACACCATTTAAACCCCCTATGCTCCCTTGAGGCCCCTCTTTCAAAGTAAAAAAAAAAAAAGTTCCTTTATTTTGACAGTTACCTACACAAAGTCAAATAGCTGAATTTGTTTGAAAAACGCATGATTATTGACACATTGAAAATAGTTACAGCTGACTGAAGCATGTCTTTGAGGATGTAAAGACCAAACTTCCATTGTCCTGTATGTGTGCAGGAGATTGACATTGCTGTGAGGAAGGAGATTGAAGATGCTGCACAGTTCGCCACCACAGACCCCGAGCCCCCTCTGGATGACCTGTGTAGCCACATCTTTGCCAACGATCAGCCCTTTGAAGTGCGTGGTGCCACCCCATGGACCAAGCTGACGTCGACCAGCTAAAGTAGCGTTTCCCAAACTCTGCCCTCGGGACCCCAAGGCGTGCACATTTGTTTTTTCCCTCGCTCTACACAGCTGATTTAAAATAATCAAAGCTTGATGATTAGTTAATTATTTGAATGGGTTGTGTAGTGCTAGGGCAATAACCAAAATGTGCACCCTTTGGGTCCCCAGGCCTGAGTTTGGGGAAACGCTGAGCTAAAAGCTCTTGTGCCCCACCCCTTTGTCTCCCAGGCCCTTCCCCTATCCTCCAACAACGCACATTTCTCTTTGCACACATCACCTTCTCCATCTCAGCCAATGGCCTTCATGGACTCTAATCTCTCGCCCCAAACAGAGAAGTTAAGAACCTTTCATTGTCCCTCTCCAAATGTTCTGAGACTGGTCACATGGACCAATTGTCCTTATCAACATTACAGGTGTAGTTACTCCTATTCAATGATTGTGGTTGGTTTTCTCTCCAAATATAAGATTAAAAGGTATTTTAAATCAAGTGATTTACATGGGGATTATTTTTTTGTCATGCCAAATCAAATCTGTGCCTGTGTTTCGACGATGAGCGTCTCTAGGCTGCGGGTCACTCATAGCAGAACACAAACACTGCAGAGCCACGTGGATGAAGTCTGGATATTGTGGTGTGATGCTTCAGAGATATTATTAAATCATGTTGACCTCATGCCTTCACTATCTTGTCAGTCATACCCCAACTTTGTAGACAATGATTGTCCTTCTAAATCATTATTTGCCCTGCTCTCTTGTTCCCTGAATTTTTCTTTTTTTTTCCTCTATCAGCCTCATGTATTTATTGCTGAATGTGTTTTGTAACTGACATCCCAGTGCGGTTTGTTCAAACTACAACTACTTTAAGCAGGAATAGAAAATGCTGATTTTTTTGGGGGGTCGTCAACTGTTACAGTGGATAATGGTCAGAGAACAGTGGGGCACTACACACAGATCTGTCCTAGTTTTCCCCAGAGATGCTAATGTGTCAGGAAGTGTATGTATGCCTTGATTGTCTTTGTACAGTCTATCAAACAAATAAACTTAGAAAGAAAGCTTTGTATACAAATGTGTCTGAAGTGTGAATGTGTGATCCTTGTTCTAAACAAAAGGCATGGATGGGGGGCTTAATGTTAAACAATTACATGGCTATTCAACTTATAGGACCCTATTGTGATGTAAGTTCTAGGTTACATTTTCCATGTCACATCGAGGCTTATTGCATATTTGATCAACTTTAACCTAGTAATTGCTTATCATCACCTGTTTTGATGCCAAATCATGTCCCTCCCAACCAATGACGTATGACGCATTCCAGAGCCTCGTTCTGACATACAGGTAGACCGAACCACGGCGCCATATTGAGAGAGAACGGAAGTGAGTGATTTTTGATGTGGAAAAAGTGTTTATGAAGTTCCTAGAAAACATTGGCAAGAGTGATGAAAGCCGTTTAAACGCACAGTTAGAGTTGAACTGGAACCATTTTACTATTTTGGTTTTCTCGTTTAAGAGAACCCCCCCCCTCAAGAAATACTTTTCCGAATCCCACCCTTGACAGTGTTAAGTCACTGAAAGCGCGCGGCAGCGACTGAACTCTTGTCGAAGATGCCCTTGGCACAGTTTGGAGCAGACCCATGGCAGAAAATGGCCTTGGAGAATTCGGAAAACGAGGTAATGAACATGCCAATGAACGATGGCCACCTTAGCTGTATTTGTCAACGTTTGACGCGGGCTGTTGTGAATCCACTTCCTCACACAGTTTGTGGGACACCAACTTCGATTTAGTTTCGCATAAACTGATTATTAAACTTAAGCGATTAAAAAAAGGACCACATATTTGTGATTAAAGCTGTCTTATTTCTCAAGAAGTGCAGGCTGATAACTGTAACAGCCATTTGTTGCAGGACATCGTGAGAGGGGGGGGGGGGACAAATCGCTAACTACTCACTACAGCGAACATGTGATATTTATCGTTCAAGTTGCCATTTCTAAAGTCTAAACTAGGTCTATTAAATGCAGTTTTATTTCTATATGTTCTAATCAACTAACAATTGGCCCTGAAGCATATTACAGTTTCAAAAACACGAGCCCACCCCAATTTTGTGTGAGAGACAAAGTTAAATCGCTTTCTCTGTGTTACAGGTCATGGATGACTCAATGGGGGAGGATGAAACTGTATGTAGTGTGAGTAAACATTTTTAATAATCTCACCTGTCTTCTCCCAGACTGTCTCGTTTTCACAGGAGGTTGGTGGCACCTTAATTGGGGAGAATGTGCTCGTGGTAATGTCTGGAGAGGAGTCATTGGAATGGTATCTGTGTTTGATGCCATGCCATTTCCTCCTTTCCAGACATTATTATGAGCCGTCCTCCCCTCACTAGCCTCCACTGGTGTGTGCATATGTATTTATGTTTCATGTTCTCTCTCAATTCAGTTTTCTCTCTTTGTCCTCTCTCACCTACTCACACACCTACATCCAGGCACTCCACAATAATACTGAGTACTATGTATTAATATGGACTAGTGGTGGGGTCGGTGAGAGCAAAATGATTAAAGAGAAGATAAGGGTAGCGAAAGAGTGAAAGTGACTGTGAAAGAGGGAGAGTGCATGCTATGTCTTTTAGTCATCCTCCTCCACACCTTTTGATGCAGTGGGAGGGGGTGTTGGATGTGTGGAACCGGTTGCAAGCTGTCCGTCGGCAGCTCCCTCCCCCGGCAGATCAGAGCGTAGCGCAGTCTATCCCATCGCAGCCACACTGTGACACAGGGAGAGGGGCTCTGCTGGCCCAGCACCGGGATGGGGGATTTGGACACCGCTGGGGCAGAACACGGGCCAAAGAAGGAATTTGCTGAGAGCTGGTGTGCTGTACGTGGGTCTGATGTGGCTTGGTGTTGTGTTTGGGTGGGAAAGCATGGGATTTGATTTCTCCATCCTCCCACAGTATGACTCTCTGCTCTAGTGCAAAGAAAAGGTTCTGAGTATGCAGCGCTGAAACAGTCTCTTTCTTGGTAGGGTTTTACTTCAAAACTTGTGAATGTATTTTATTTGATTAATTCCATTGCTTCTCTTTATTATTCTTTGTGACGTGTGTCTGTACATTTGTGTGTTTGTTTTATAGAATTACTGTGTATTCCTATTCTCTCTCCACACTGCGGTGTATTTGGCGTGCGTGTACCTGGTTTTGTTTTGACTGTGTCTCTAATCTTTCACAGGATGAGGGCTCCGTGAATGAGATCAGTATCACAAACCATGTTAAAGAGGGCTCTGAAAGGGCTGATCCTAGGCAGTTTGAGCTCCGCAAGGTACTGGGACAGGGATCCTTTGGGAAGGTAAATGACAGTGTTTGAGATGAAACTGTGTAGTGGTCAAAATGTTTGTTTTATTTTTTATTATGAATTATGGTTTTCATATCTCTGAACATTTGTGTATATTAGACTGACTGATTGATGGATGCTGTTGGGTTTAATAGCTGAACTGATTTGTCTTTTATCTATGTTCCCCTGTTCAGGTGTTCCTTGTGAAGAAAATAACAGGGCCTGATGCTGGCCAGCTGTATGCTATGAAGGTGCTGAAAAAGGCCACTTTGAAAGGTACACTAGTCTGCTGTGATAATTATTTTTTTCTGTGAATTTGTTGATATTGAATATATTATGTTTTCAATGGTTTTAAAACTACTTTACAACTACAGTATATATATTTTTTGTTGAATTATATTACAGTCATGATTTTAATTGTCATTTCTTTCACGAATGACCAGTGCGAGATAGGGTCCGTACCAAGATGGAGCGAGACATTCTGGTAGAGGTGAACCATCCTTTCATAGTCAGACTACACTACGGTGCGTTATCAGACATCATCTGCCTGCCCTGTCATATGTCTATGTCTGATATAAGCACAGGTCATTAAACCTTACAGATGAGTTTTGACTTCAATATGTACCCATGATTCTCCACAGCATTCCAGACAGAAGGGAAGCTGTACCTGATTCTGGACTTCCTCCGAGGTGGAGATCTATTCACACGGCTGTCTAAAGAGGTGAGCAGAATTCAAATAATTTACGCTTTTTTTTTTTTTTTTTACATAAAAAAAAAGGTTTATTTTTTCCTTGTAATTCATGTCCATATTATATTAGGTGTGTTGTTTTTAACAAGTCTGTCTACCAGGTGATGTTCACAGAGGAGGATGTGAAGTTCTACCTGGCAGAGCTGGCTCTGGCCCTGGACCATCTGCATGGCCTGGGAATCATCTACAGAGACCTTAAACCTGAGAAGTACATATTACACTAATGCTATGACATTGCTTCTTCCCATTAGGTACTTGTTTCTCTTCCAATCAGCAACCTGGGAAATTATTGCATATTTTTTTATATAAATCTAATGTTATTTTGAGCTTCGAAGTTATGTTATATACTGTCTGTTTACTGTATGTGTTTCTGCTGGCGGATGTAGAATTTCCTCTCTGACTTAGATCACTCTGTCCTTTCAGCATTCTGTTAGATGAGGAGGGCCATATCAAACTCACTGGTGGGTGATTTTCTGCTCCTATTACATATTAATGTTTCATATTCACACTCAGCCTGACTCAGCCACCGAGCAGAATAAGAAAGTGTTTTTAATGCCTTTTAATTTTAGGGGCCCTTAGTCTTCCTATGTACCATTTTCAGCTCGACTCATTTTGCTGCCCTTTGTTTGTTCCAGACTTCGGCCTTAGTAAAGAGTCCATTGATCATGAGAACAAGGCCTACTCTTTCTGTGGAACAGTGGAGTACATGGCACCAGAGGTTGTGAACCGCAGAGGACACACCCTTAGCGCTGACTGGTGGTCCTACGGCGTGCTCATGGTGAGTGCTGGAGTTCCAAATGGTTCTGTCTCTCTGCAATTCATTACCCTGTTCAAATATCTGATATCCAGTATCAAGTGTGTCCACATTCATATCTGCCTGGATGGGCCAATGTGTCCAATGGCTGACATTGCCACTGATTAGACATGTTAATAAAATGTTGTTTTCATCTTCCCCAGTTTGAGATGCTGACTGGGACACTGCCTTTCCAAGGGAAGGACCGGAAGGAAACCATGACCATGATACTGAAGTGCGTCTTACTCAACCTGTCTTGAGTACCAGTTTAACCAGGCTGTTCGCACATAAGTTTGATCTCAATCTACCATGGTAATTGTTTTGTTTGCACTGCAGGGCCAAGTTGGGAATGCCACAGTTCCTGAGCCAAGACGCCCAATCTCTCCTACGTAACCTTTTCAAACGCAACCCAGGCAACAGACTAGGTAATCATTCTCCATCACTAAAAGGGTATTGTGCACCATGGCTTGTAACTGATGATTGCATTTATAGTTTTAAAGGTTTAGGCTATGAAGTGTTTTTACATTTACTTTGTTTACAAACATTGGAGTAGAAACAGCTTATTTTGAGTTGTTATGGCGTACAACAGTTGAACTAAGTTCATGAGGTATTTTATAAGTTATCTTATTCAACCAATACAGTTGAAGTCGGAAGTTTACATACACCTTAGGCAAATACATTTAAACTCAGTTTTTCACAATTCCTGACATTTAATCCTAGTAAAAAATTCCCTGTCTTAGGTCAGTTAGGATCACCACTTTATTTTAAGAATGTAAAATGTCAGAATAATAGTAGAGTGATTTATTTCAGCTTTTATTTCTTTCATCATATTCCCAGTAGGTCAGAAGTTTACATGCACTCAGTTAGTATTTGGTAGAATTGCCTTTAAATTGTTTAACTTGGGTCAAACGTTTCGGGTAGCCTTCCACAAGCTTCCCACAATAAGTTGGGTGAATTTTGACCCATTCCTCCTGACAGAGCTGGTGTAACTGAGTCCGGTTTGTCGGCATCCTTGCTCGCACGTGCTTTTTCGGTTCTGCCCACAAATTTGAGGTCGGGGCTTTGTGATGGCCACGCCAATACCGGGACTTTGTTGTCCTTATTTTGCCACAACTTTGGAAGTATGCTTGGGAGTCATTGTCCATTTGGAAGACCCAATTTTGACCAAGCTTTAACTTTCTGACTGATGTCTTGAGATGTTGCTTCAATATATCCACCTAATTTTCCTACCTCATGATGCCATCTATTTTGTGAAGTGCAGCAAAGCACCCCCACGGCTGGTGGTGTTTATACTTGCGTACTATTGTTTGTACAGATAAACGTGGTACCTTCAGGTGTTTGAAAATTGCTCCCAAGGATGAACCAGACTTGTGGAGGTCTACAATTTTTTGTTGGCTGATTTTCTTTTGATTTTCCCATTATTTCAAGCAAGGAGTCACTGAGTTTGAAGGTAGGCCTTGAAATACATCCACAGGTACACCTCCAATGGACTCAAATTATGTCAATTAGCATATCAGAATTTTCTAAAGCCATGACATAATTTTCTGAAATTTTCCAAGCTGTTTAAAGGCACAGTCAACTTAGTGTATGTACGCTTCTGACCCACTGGAATTGTGACACAGTGAATTATAAGTGAAATAATCTGTCTGTAAACAATTGTTGGAAAAGTTACTTGTGTCATGCACAAAGTAGATGTCCTAACCGACTCGCCGAAACTAGTTTGTTAACAAGAAATTTTTGGAGTGATTGAAAAACAAGTTTTAATGACTCCAACCTCAGTGTATGTAAACTTATGACTTCAACTGCACATATCATTCATTCACAAGTCCAAAAATGTTTGTAGAAATCACAGATTGCCCCTTTAAATGAATCTCACTCAATGGAAAAAATAATATCTTGCCACTCTAGGCGGAACATAGTGTTTGGTTGTCTCCCAAGTGGTGCAGTGGTCTAAGGCACTGCATCGCAGTGCTAGAGGCGTCACTACAGATCTGGGTTCTAGCTGGGCTGTGTCGCAGCCAGCCGTGACTGGGAGACCCAGAGGCGGTGTACAATTGGCCCAGCATTGTCCGGGTTAGGGGAGGGTTTGGGCGGCAAGGATGTCCTTGTCCCATCGCGTTCTAACGACTCCCGTGGCGGGCCGGGCACATGCACACTGACACGGTCGCAAGTTGGACTGTTTCCTCTGACCCATTGCGGCTAGCTTCCGGGTTAAGCGTGCAGTGTGTCAGGGAGCAGTGTGGCTTGGCAGGGTCGTGCTTCAGAGAACGCATGACTCTCGACCTTCACCTCTCCCGAGTCCATACGGGAGTTGCAGCGATGGGACAAGACTGTAACTACCAATTATATACCATGAAATTGGGATGATTTTTTTTTTATTTATTTTTTTAATAGTAGTGTTTGACATTTGTCATCACTGAACTGCAATCATATTACAAAAGATACCACAGGTATCCTGTAATGTGTGTGGATTTGTTGTTCACAGGTGCTGGTCCAGACGGAGTGGAAGAGATCAAGAGACATTCCTTATTTTCCACAATTGACTGGAATGTAAGTTTGCCTATTAATATGCGTTTGCCATCTGCCTGCTCCTCTGTCAGTGTGTATTATAAATGCTTTTTATGTTTTTAAACTCTCGAGTGGCGCAGCTGTCTTAGTTCTAGAGGCGTCACTACAGACCCTGGTTCGATTCCGGTCTGTATCACAACCAGCCGTGACTGGGAGTCTCAGGGCGACTCACAATTGGCCCAGCGTCTTCCGGGTTAGGGTTTGGCCGGATTAGGCCATCATTCTAAATAGGAATTTGTTCTTAACCTGTCTCGGACTGAGGTTCCATTCCGCTCACGGAACCCCTCGCCAACAGCCAATAAAATTGCAGGGCGCCAAATACAAATCAACAGTAATCTCATAAATCAAATTTCTCAAACATACAAGTATTAGGCACCATTTTAAAGATACAATTCTCGTTAATCCAGCCACAGTGTCTGATTTCAAAAAAGCTCCACAAACGATTATGTTAGGTCACCACCAACTCACAGAAAAACCCAGCCATTTTTCCAGCCAAAGAGAGGAGTCACAAAAAAGCATAAATAGAGATAAAATTCAGCACTAACCTTTGATCTTCATCAGATGACACTCACAGGACTTCATGTTACATAATACATTATGTTTTGTTCAGTAAAGTTCATATTTATATCCAAAAATCTTATTTTACATTGGCGTGTTAGATTCAGTAGTTCCAAAACATGCAGTGATATTGCAGAGAGCCACATGAATTCACAGAAATACTGATGCTGATGAAAATACAGCTATTATACATGGAACTTTAGATACACTTCTCCTTAATGCAACCACTGTGTCAGATTTCAAAAAAACTTTACGGAAAAAGCATTATCTGAGAACGGCGCTCAGAGCCCAAACCAGCCAGAGAAATATCCGCCATGTTGGGTCGTCAACATTATTCATAAATAGTATCATAAATATTAACTTACCTTTGATCTTCATCAGAATGCACTCTCAGGAATCGCAGTTCCACAATAAATGCTTGTTTTGTTTGATAATGTCCTTCATTTATGTCCAATAGCTTATTTTGTTAGGGCGTTTGGTAAACAAATCCAAATGCGCGATCTGGTCCATTTGGACGAAACGTAAAAAAAGTTATATTACAGGTTGAAGAAAATTGTCAAACTAAGTATAGAATCCATTTTTAGAATGTTTTTATCATAAAAGTTCAATAATGTTCCAACCGGAGAATTACATTGTCTGTTGAAAAGCAATGGAACGACAGCTACCTCTCAAGTGAAAGCGTGTGACTGAGAACGAGGCAGAGGGCAGACCACTGACTCAAAGAGCTCCCATCCGGTCACACATCACATGAGAAGCCTGAAACAACGTTCTAAAGACGGTTGACATCTAGTGGAAGCCTTAGGAAGCGCAAAATAACCCATATCCCACTGTGTATTTGATAGGGGTGACTTCAAAAACTACCTCAATTTCCCACTTCCTGTTTGGATTTTTTCTCAGGTTTTTGCCTGCCATATGAGTTCTGTTATACTCACAGACATCATTCAAACAGTTTTAGAAACTTCAGAGTGTTTTCTATCCAATACTAATAATAATATGCATATATTAGCATCTGGGACTGAGTAGGAGGCAGTTCACTCTGGGCACGCTATTCATCCAAAAGTTAAAATGCTGCCCCCCATCCCAAATAATTTAACTGACTGAGTTAAATAAAATGAACATGTTAAGGTTTATTCCAATGTTTCCCCCTTTTTTTTTGGTATGCCTGTAGAAATTATTCAGGAGAGAACTCCATCCCCCCTTCAAACCTGCGAGTGGCAGACCTGATGACACCATCTACTTTGACTCTGAATTCACTGCAAAAACTCCACGGGGTAAATGACAGATTCTTGTTTGGCGCTTTATACAATACGCAGTTTCATAATTGTGTGTGTGAATGAAAAGTAGTGAGGGTTGACATGAGGATTTTCCCCAAAGACTCTCCCGGCTGTCCCCCGAGTGCCAACACCAACCAGCTGTTTAGAGGCTTCAGCTTCGTGGCTATCTCAGATGAGGAGAGTCAACCTCCACAGAACATTAACATCAACATGTCCTCTATACAGGTACCAACACACGCACACACTGGATAGGTCCCTGTATTTATTTATTATAATATGGTTGTGTGTGGAAATAACAGAATTGGTCTCTGTGTCTATCTCTCTCTTCAGCAACTCCACAGAAACACAGCACAGTTTAGTGATGCCTACGATGTGAAGGAGGACATTGGTGTGGGCTCTTACTCCATATGCAAACGCTGTGTTCAGAAGAGCAACAGTATGGATTATGCTGTAAAGGTGAGCTGTAACGCTGGGGCTGCCCATGTCACACCCTGGGAATGCCCATGGTAGAATGGTAGGATTAACTGTTATTACTGATGTTGTTATCCCAGATCATCAGTAAGGCCAAGAGGGACACAACAGAAGAGGTGGAGATTCTTCTGCGCTATGGACAGCACCCCAACATCATCACTCTCAAAGATGTGAGTCATTACATCAGCAGTATGCGATTGAAGCAAGCAGCAATGTTTTTTAAATCTTTTTTTATGTATTTTACTTTTTCTTCCTAATTTTGATCTTCTCGCATCACTGCGACTCCCCAACGGGCTCGGGAGGCGAGTCATGCATCCTGCCAACCAGCACTTCTTAACACCCGCTCACTTAACCTGGAAGCCAGCCGCACCAATGTGTCGGAGGAAACGCTGTTCAACAGACAACTGAGGTCAGCCTGCAGGCCCACAGCCAGCCACAAGGAGTCGCTAGAGCACAACGAGCCAAGTAAAACCTCTACTAACCCAGACGATGTTGGGCCAATTGTGCAACACCTTATGGGATTCTCGATCAAGGCTGTTTGTGATACAGCCTGGGATCGGACCGGGGTCTGTAGTGAGGGGGGGGGGGGGGGGGGGGTGGTATATTTCTGTCTCTATTAAAGCCCTGTTGTGGGGAAAAACTCATTCTGATTGGCTGCTACTGGCTCTCCAGTGGGTAGACCTGACTCACAAGTGGATGGACCTATGCCCACCCATGGCTGCACCCCTGCCCAGCCATGTAAAATCCATAGATAAGGGCCTAATTTGCTCAACTGTATGTGTAAACATGTATACGCAGGGCCCAGCTTTAAAAGAGACCTTGGTCTCAGTCTGTGTTCCTTGTTGAAATAAAGGTATAATAATAATTTAAATTGACTAATTTAAACTGACTGTAATTCAGTACAATATTTTTCATTGTTCAATGTTGCTTTTATATTGTTGTTCAGTATATTTAATATATGGCACATCAGGTTTGAATTATCATGCTGATCAAAGCTCCAATCAAATCCAGACATTATATACTTTTGAATGACACTTCCAGTTTTGGCGGGAAATACCGGTTTACCCGGGAGGAAAGTGATTTATTCGCAGGATGGAACATTTGTAAAATACCGGGAAAATATATAACCCTAGTGCGTGTCGGACATTTCTGGGATATTTTGTTTCAGCTCATGATACATGGGACCAACACTTTAAACGTTGAGTTCAGTGTAGATTCACAATTGAATTGTTCTATTGTTTGGCTAGTATGTCGATGTTCTGAGAGTTATGGGAATATTTTTTTGTGTGCTGAATACTCTTCTATAATGAGTTGTTATTTGTTAGTGTCTCTCTGGGTGACATTGTGAGGTTGTGTGCCCTGTTAACTGTAGGTGTTTGACGATGGGCGCTCAGTGTACCTGGTGACAGAGCTGATGAAAGGAGGAGAGCTACTGGATAAGATCCTCAGACAGAAGTTCTTCTCTGAGAGGGAGGCCAGTGCAGTTCTCCACACCATCACCAAAACTGTGGAGTACCTGCATGCACAGGGGGTAAAACATTCACCATCACAATGATACATAACTGATATATTACGTGTTCCAAGTATATACTATATATAAGCACTTTGCTACTTTCAATACACAGGACCTTTCTACTGTATAAGCAATACGAGTTGACATTGCTACTTTCAATACACAGGACCTTTCTACTGCAATACGAGTTGACAATCTACAATTTGCCTCCTACTCACTATGTCACTGTTGGAATTTCTGTCCCCCTGCTCAGGTTGTCCATAGAGATCTGAAACCCAGTAACATACTGTACGTGGATGAGTCTGGAAACCCAGAGTCCATCCGAATCTGTGACTTTGGCTTCGCCAAACAGCTGAGAGCTGAAAATGGACTCCTGATGACTCCCTGCTACACGGCCAACTTTGTCGCCCCCGAGGTGTCTCTTCTTCTACATGTTTCTGTGACTAGTACCTGCATGCTCAGCTAATGGTCGTCTAACTATAACAAGTTCATCGTATTTTCAGTTTTCAATATATTTGTCTAGTAACTGACATGGCATTCTTTGCATTATGTATTCTAATGCAGTGTGCTATACTTCCTATTGTTGTTAGGTCCTGAAGAAACAGGGCTATGATGCAGCCTGTGATATCTGGAGTCTAGGAGTGCTGCTCTATACAATGCTTACTGGGTATGCGTGCTTTACCAATAGTAATGCAGCCAATGATGTTCATAAAAATATGAACACATACAGTGGGGAGAACAACTATTTGATACACTGCCAATTTTGCAGGTTTTCCTACTTACAAAGCATGGAGAGGTCTGTAATTTTTATCATATGTACACTTCAACTGTGAGAGAGAGAATCTAAAACAAAAATCCAGAAAATCACATTGTATGATTTTTAAGTAATTCATTTGCATTTTATTGCATGACATAAGTATTTGATACATCAGAAAGCAGAACTTAATATTTGGTACAGAAACCTTTGTTTGCAATTACAGAGATCATACGTTTCTTGTAGTTCTTGACCAGGTTTGCATACACTGCAGAAGGGATTTTGGCCCACTCTTCCATACAGACCTTCTCCAGATTCTTCAGGTTTCGGGGCTGTCGCTGGGCAATACGGACTTTCTGCTCCCTCCAAAGATTTTCTATTGGGTTCAGGTCTGGAGACTGGCTAGGCCACTCCAGGACCTTGATGCTTCTTACGGAGTCACTCCTTAGTTGCCCTGGCTGTGTGTTTCGGGTTGTTGTCATGCTGGAAGACCCAGCCGCGACCCATCTTCAATGCTCTTACTGAGGGAAGGAGGTTGTTGGCCAAGATCTCGCAATACATGGCCCCATCCAGCCTCCCCTCAATACGGTGCAGTCGTCCTGTCCCCTTTGCAGAAAAGCATCCCCAAAGAATGATGTTTCCACCTCCATGCTTCACGGTTGGGATGGTGTTCTTGGGGTTGTACTCATCCTTCTTCTTCCTCCAAACACGGCGAGTGGAGTTTAGTCCAAAAAGCTCTATTTTTGTCTCATCAGACCACATGACCTTCTCCCATTCCTCCTCTGGATCATCCAGATGGTCATTGGCAAACTTCAGACGGGCCTGGACATGCACTGGCTTGAGCAGGGGGACCTTGCGTGCGCTGCAGGATTTTAATCCATGACTGCGTAGTGTGTTACTAATGGTTTTCTTTGAGACTGTCATCCCAGCTCTCTTCAGGTCATTGACCAGGTCCTGCCGTGTATTTCTGGGCTGATCCCTCACCTTCCTCATGATCATTGATGCCCCACGAGGTGAGATCTTGCATGGAGCCCCAGACCGAGGGTGATTAACCGTCATCTTGAACTTCTTCCATTTTCTAATAATTGCGCCAACAGTTGTTGCCTTCTCACCAAGCTGCTTGCCTATTGTCCTGTAGCCCATCCCAGCCTTGTGCAGGTCTACAATTTTATCCCTGATGTCCTTACACCCTCTCTGGTCTTGGCCATTGTGGAGAGGTTGGAGTCTGTTTGAGTGTGTTGACAGGTGTCTTTTATACTGGTAACGAGTTCAAACAGGTGCAGTTAATACAGGTAATGAGTGGAGAACAGGAGGGCTTCTTAAAGAAAAACTAACAGGTCTGTGAGAGCCGGAATTCTTACTGGTTGGTAGGTGATCAAATACTTATGTCATGCAATAAAATGTAAATGAATTACTTAATCATACAATGTGATTTTCTGGATTTTTGTTTTAGATTCCGTCTCTCAGTTGAAGTGTACCTATGATAAAAATTACAGACCTCTACATGCTTTGTAAGTAGGAAAACGTGCAAAATCGGCAGTGTATCAAATACTTGTTCTCCCCACTAATACAATAGCAACAATAAAGTACATTAATATTTTATTAGTCCTTATTATTAGTATGTATTTATCTTGATATTTCAGGTTCACTCCTTTTGCCAATGGACCAGAGGATACTCCCGAAGAGATCTTGGCTCGGATCGGCAGTGGAAAGTTCTCTCTGACGGGTGGCTACTGGAATTCAGTCTCTGCAGAGGCCAAGGTATGTCTGGGATGTCGGTTGTACTGCAGCACTGTGCTTTCCATAGTATCCAATTACTCTATGATAGACGGAATCCTTTTCCTAGCACTATACAGTGCATTCGGAAAGTATTCAGACCCCTTCACTTTTTCCAAATGTTTGTTAGACTTATTCTAAAATTATTATTTTTTTAAATTCATCAATCTACACACGATACCCCATAATGCCATTTTTTGCAAATGTATTAAAAATAAACAAAATTAGTATTCAGACCCTTTGCTATGACTCGAAGTTGAGCTCCGGTGCATCCTGTTTCCAATGATCATCCTTGAGACGTTTCTACAACTTGATTGGAGTCCACCTCTGGTAAATTAAATTGATTGGACATGATGTAGAAAGGCACACACCTGTCTATATTAGAGGTCGACCGATTATGATTTTCAACTCCGATACCGATTATTGGAGGACCAAAAAGCCGATACCGATTAATCGGCCGATTTTAAAATAAAAAATACAAAAATGTATTTGTAATAATGACAATTACAACAATACTGAATGAATACTTACTTTAACTTAATATAATACATCACTAAAATCAATTTAGCCTCAAGTAAATAATGAAACATGTTCAATTTGGTTTAAATAATGCAAAAACAAAGTGTTGGAGAAGAAAGTAAAAGTGCAATATGTGCTATTTTACGTTTCATATGAAAGCTAGTGGTTCCTTTTAACATGTCTTCAATATTCCCAGGTAAGAAGTTTTAGGTTGTAGTTATTATAGGAATTATAGGACTATTTCCCTCTATACCATTTGTATTTCATTAACCTTTGACTATTGGATGTTCTTATAGGCACTTTAGTATTGCCAGTGTAACAGTATAGCTTCCGTCCCTCTCCTCGCTCCTCCCTGGGCTCGAACCAGCAACACAACGACAACAGCCACCATGGAAGCAACGTTACCCATGCAGAGCAAGGGGAACAACTACTAGAAGGCTCAGAGCGAGTGATGTTTGAAACGCTATTAGCGCGCGCTAACTAGCTAGCCATTTCACTTCGGTTAAACTAGCCTCATCTCGAGAGTTGATAGGCTTGAAGTCATAAACAGCGCAATTCTTGACGCACAACGAAGAGCTGCTGGCAAAACGCACGAAAGTGCTGGTTGAATGAATGTTTACGCGCCTGCTTCTGCCTACCACCGCTCAGTCAGATATTTAGATACTTGTATGCTTTTATTTATTCGTTATTTTACATGTTCTCATTTGCAGCAACGACCTGGGGAATAGTTACAGGGGAGAGGAGGGGGGATGAATGAGCCAATTGTAAACTGGGGACACTGCCCTGCTTGTATGCTCAGTCAGATTATATGCAACACAGGACACGCTAGATAATATCTAGTAATCTCATCAACCATGTGTCGTTAACTAGTGATTATGATTGATTGTTTTTTATAAGATAAGTTTAATGCTAGCTAGCAACTTACCTTGGCTTACTGCATTCGCGTAACAGGCAGTCTCCTTGTGGAATGCAACAAGAGAGGCAGGTCGTTATTGCGTTGGACTAGTTAACTGTAAGGTTGCGCGATTGGATCCCCCGAGCTGACAAGGTGAAAATCTGTCGTTCTGCCCCTGAACAAGGCAGTTAACCCACCGTTCCTAGGCCGTCATTGAAAATAAGAATGTGTTCTTAACTGCCTTGCCTAGTTAAATAAAGGTATAAAAAAAATAGGCAAATCAGCGCCCAAAAATACAGATTTCCGATTGTTATGAAAACTTGAAATCGGTCCTCATTAATCGGCCATTCTGATTAATCGGTCGACCTCTAGTCTATATAAGGTCCCACAGTTGACAGTGCATGTCAGATCAAAAACCAAGCCATGGGGTCAAATAAATTGTCCGTAGAGCTCCGAGACAGGATTGTATCGAGGCACAGATCTGGGAAAGGGTACCAACACATTTCTGAAGCATTGAAGGTCCCTAAGAACACAGTGGCCTACATCATTCTTAAACGGAATAGGTTTGGAACCACCAAGACTCTTCCTAGAGCTCCAGAGTTCCTCTGTGGAGATGGGAGATCCTTCCAGAAGGACAACCATCTCTGCAGCACTCCACCAATCAGGCCTTTATAGTAGAGAGTGGCCAGAAGCCACTCCTCAGTAAACGGCACATGACAGCCCTCTTGGAATTTGCCAAAAGGCACCTAATGGACTCTCAGACCATGAGAAACAGATGCGCTGGTCTGATGAAACCAAGATTGAACTCTTTGGCCTGAATGCCAAGTGTCACATTTGGGGGAAACCAGGCACTGCTCATCACCTGGCCAATACCATCCCTACAGTGAAGCATGGTGGTGGCAGCATCATGCTGTGGGGATGTTTTTCAGCAGCAGGGACTGGGAGAATAGTCAGGATCGAAGGAAAGATGAATGGAGCAAAGTACAGCGATCCTTGATGAACATGCTCCAGAGCTCTCAGGACCTCAGACTGCGGTTCACCTTCCAACAGGACAATGACCCTAAGCACATAACCAAGACAACGCAGGAGTGGCTTCAAGACAAGTCTCTTGAATGTCCATGAGTGGTCCAGCCAGAGCCCGGACTTGATCCCAATCTAACATCTCTGGAGAGACCTGAAAATAGCTGTGCAGCGACGCTCCCCATTCAACCTGACAGCTTGAGAGGATCTGCAGAAAGAATGGGAGAAACTCCCCAAATACAGGTGTGCCAAGCTTGTAGCGTCATACCCAAGAAGACTCGCTGTGATTGCTGCCAAAGGTGCTTCAACAAAGTACAGAGTAAAGGGTCCTGAATACTTATGTAAATGTGATGTTTTAGATTTTTTATACATTTTTAAAAATTTCTAAACCTGTTTTTGAATTGTCATTGTGTGTAGATTGAGGGAATAAAAACGATGTAATCAATTTTAGAATAAGTCTGTAATGTAACAAAGTGGAAAAAGTGAATGGGTCTGAATACTTTCCGAATGCGCTGTATACTTGATGGAAGTGATAGTATGCACAATCTGAACATTGGCGTTGCTGTCTTTAGGACCTAGTGTCCAAGATGCTGCATGTGGACCCCCACCAGAGGCTAACTGCTGCTCAGGTACTGCGACACCCTTGGATATTACACAAGGACCAGTTGCCCAAGTACCAGCTCAATAGACAGGATGCTCCTCATTTGGTCAAGGTAACAAAACTTTATTCAATGCACAAGTCTCTCTTTTCTGACACTCTGAAAGCTTCTCTGCTGGGTATTGATAAATTAACACCAAGACTGTTCTCCCTCTTACAGGGTGCGATGGCAGCCACTTATTCTGCTCTGAACATGCATGTTCCCCCTGTGCTGGACCCTGTAGGGCGCTCCTCGTTAGCTCAAAGAAGAGGAGTGAAGAAGTTGACCTCCACAGCCCTGTGATCCACTAGTATCAATCTCACCTGTTTAATGCTACTGCACCAGTGCATTAGTGTGTTTCGACTCCCGCTGTGTTAGAAGAACAGTGTGTAAAGACCAAAAAGAAACGGTAACCCATTCACTGAGAAAATGCATCATGTATTTGCTTGTACAATCATCACTGCCTTCAGACCAAGAGTTACAAACTCTTGGAAAGGCTGAACTGTATATTTTATGAAAATGAGATATTTACTACAAAAATAGAATTAAATGTATACGGGTTCCTACAGGTCTGTGTTTAAACAGAGATTGTGTTAAGCACTGGGGGATGAAGGGGTTTGGAAAGGGTTAAAATGATGTTTCCCCCAGTTGCATGGAGCAGTCAGTCCCCCTTATTCCAAATCAACCGCTAAGCCCCTACCCCCTACCTATGCACTTGTATAGATCTGAAAATATTAGATACGTGTAAACAGTCATATTTTTAGTTAGGCCAATTTTTAGAATGTTATATTGTTCTAATTCCAGACATTTGGTTACATAGCATTGTTTAAATATTCCCCATGTCATGTTAAATGGGGAGCTAACCATAGAAATAGAATGAATGGAACTGACTTGGTGCTCTAACCCTGGCAATTTGACTGGTTAACGAACTCACCGTATAGCCCCACAGTGGAGGTGTCATAACACTCCTAAAACCTAGCAGTTAAACAGGGAAATGGGTCCAATTGTTTTTCCACCATTCATTTTTCCCATATGATACTTAATAAGGGCTATTTTTGGTGTAGGTTTACCCTGGCATGTCATTTTGATGACCATGTAAATCTCTGACAAGTTGACTAACCGATATATTTGTCTCCATTTACTCTGCTTCAAAAATGCTAATTAGTGTCCAAGTAGACATCACGCAAGATTACAAATACCTGCAAGCTCATGCACGTGCTGACACCTTTGCTAACAGTTATTGTGTCAAGACAGTTCACATAATTGTCCATTTAAATACATAATTGTCATTTTTTTTGTGGGGGGGGGGGTAAATACAGGCAAATATATTTATAAGTCACCTTGTCCTAGAGAGATTTACACCGTTATCAAAAGCCCTTATTTTAAGTGTTTCTAAAATCCCCTATGGGAAAAATGAATGGAGCCATTTCCTTGTTTGACCCCTAGGTTTTATTTGGAATATTCTATCAATAGATTCTGGATTGCCATGGTAATGTAGAATGTTAATTCAAATTATGCTAGCTCAGGGGTGTCAAACCTTTTGCATGGAGGGCCTTGTCTGTTGGTTTTTCGTTTCAATCAATCCCTAGACAATCAAGTGTGGGGGGGGGGGGGGGGGTCCTTACTAATTTGTGATCTTAATTCATCAATCAGGTACAAGGGAGGAGCAAAAACACGCAGACACTCAGCCCTCCGTGGAATGATTTTGACACTCGTGTGCTAGCTGATGTGGCTCATGAATGTATTTTTTGTGATGTCAGTTGAGTTGACTTAACAGATTGAAGTTTATACTTCTTGCTTTTACTTCCTGCCATTGGTCTAGGGAAAAAATATACAGGTTAAGACAACGTCGTCACAAATCTGGGATCATTGGTGTTCGTTAACTACCAGCGCCATTGCTAACCAGTACAGCTGGTCCTATTCTTGCAAAGAGTTATGGGCTATTAGAATCTTGTTTTCTTAACCTTTGTCATATTCAACCTAGTCATAGGTACACTCAATGGCTACCAGTCCAGCCATTATGCTACCGTTGACTTTAATGGGGATGCCTGTTATATTCATTCTATTTCTATGGAACTATTATGGCTGCCATGGAATGTTTTAGTGTCATGTTTTTGCATCATTGCCCAATTCAGACATTCAGTTTTATACAATTTTCTATTTTATTTTTATATTCCCCATGTAGCTATTGTTAATAGTGAGCTAACATGGCTGCCATAGAATGTTGAAGTGTCAATATAAAATGCATCATGATGCGGAAACCGCATTGGCTCAACTTTCTAAATACAAGGCTCTGGGAATAAGCAACATGGAATTATTACTATATTGCTTATTTATTGGGCAATTAGGGTTTGGACACTGACAAACTCCTTAATAGTGCAACAGTTTACCAAGGCCCTGTCAGCAATGGGGGAGAAAAAGTGCTAACCTCCTTCCTCACTCCAGTATCTGCTGCTGCACTTTCTCTCAGACCTTTGTGTTGGGGCAGGGCCCAGAGGGGTTGGAGTTTTCTTGCTTTACTTAGTCTTTAATTTTTTTTTGTCCTTCTCATAATCATAAAGGGAAACGTGAACTTGGGATATACTTATAGCAATTAAGATTACTTTTCCAGTCTACTTTTAAGAGACCATTAAGAATGTATTTTTGTATATGTTGATGAATGAAACATTTTCTACATGGTGTGCATGATGGTCACAGGACAGCTTTAGTTTGGGGGGGTTTTAAGGGAAAGAGAAGGGCTTTCCAAGAAGATGCTGGGGAAATGTAACATGCTAGATGGAGGGGTGAATAGATAGCGTCTTTCCCCTCTGGTTTCCATGTTTTACAGAGAAATGTTTCTCAGTAGATGTGGGCCAGGCAAGTGACTGCAGCTTCATTTGTAATCTAAAAAATTATAATGAATACATCAAATAAATATACAATAAAATAATGCATCAATTGTTCATTCTTTCCTCCACCGAAAGGCCACATAACTATCAATTTTAATGAGTATATGATGTAGGAGACCAGATCGGTTAGGAAACATGGGAAGCCACTTTTTAAACCCTAATGCTGCTTCACGGTGCAAGCGGAAGTGGTATCCCCGAGAAAGCTAAGCTAACAAGCTTGCTAACTTTGTAAGTGTGTGACATCGTCACGGATTGGTATTTCATTCCATTTTTATAACACACAATTCGATACGGACAAAACAGGACTGATTTAACAAAGCCTGTTAGTTTGGGAATATGCCGAAGAATAAAGGTAAGTAGCAAACATGTTGCCTTTGGTTGTTAGCTAACGTTATTCCATGGAATGGTTGATGTTTATGCTAGCTAGCTAGCCACCCGGGCCCATGCTTAGCAACGTGACTGGAGGAAGGCACCGTATGGCATTTAACAAATATTTAAACGTGTGGAAACGTTGCTTAACCTTCATTACCACCAATGTCATATTGTTTATATTATCGCAATTTGACTATTAATAATTTAGGAATTCGACTAGCGAACTATGAACTGCCTTTTGTCACATTATTTTGCGCAACTGAATGACGTTAGTACCAACTAGTGCGGTAGGCCAAAAATATCCCTGCCCTGTGCCTATCATCTTGAGCCTCAGCCCTGATTCTGTCACATTAACTAACTAACTAGCACAGGTAAAAGGGATTAATTAAAGTATATTTGTAGCTAGGCTACAGCCATTTGGTTGGCCTATTTATCCGTGTTTATTTGACTCATGTTGCCAATGACTGGTGGAATTGGAATGACAGTCACCCATTAGAAAAATGGGCATTCTAATACTCATCCTCTCATTACAGGTAAGGGAGGAAAGAATCGACGACGTGGTAAAAATGAGAATGAATCAGAAAAGAGAGAGCTGGTTTTCAAAGAGGATGGCCAAGGTGAGTGCAAGGTCCCCCTTCAACCTTATTTAGTCTGTAAGGTTCTGACTTAATTTCAACCAATTGTCAACTGCTTTAACACTGACCATGCTAACAGTGTACACTGACCATGCTAACAGTGTAGCTACTAATCGAATACAGTTATGATCTAGATGTATTCAACATTTGTGTGCTCCCTGGTTACCAGTTCAGCACTTACATTTGAGTCACCTCGTGACCTCTATATGAATTGCCTAACTGCTTCATCTCTGTTCGTCTGTTCTAATCTAGAATATGCACAGGTCATTAAGATGTTGGGTAATGGACGACTGGAAGCTATGTGTTTTGATGGAGTCAAGCGACTTTGCCACATCCGAGGAAAACTACGGAAAAAGGTAATTCTGTACACAGTAGCCTATATAGCGTTAGTGCTACCAGTCACAAAATTTGGCAAATAGCTGCAGGCTGATATGTGAACTGTATAAATGCAATCCAATGACATCATCCTTTACGCGCTACTTCCGTAATGCTTTGGGTTGGAAATGACATGAGGGTTGACAGACTCTTCTACCTGGGCTGTATGTGTCCTGTTCTATGATGGAAGTATTACAGTTATTATACTCTACATTCTCCTTGCTGACATCTTGTTATTCTCTCTTGGGCAGGTTTGGATCAACAGTTCAGACATCATCCTGGTGGGACTTCGAGATTACCAGGTAATAATTATGAGAGACAAAAATCAGCTATGGTTTGTATTTTTTTAATGATAATGATAATACGTTACATTCTTCCTTAAAGGACCAAAAAGCTGATGTTATCCTGAAGTACAATGCAGACGAGGCCAGGAGTTTGAAGGCCTATGGGGAGCTTCCTGAACATGGTAAGTATCTGGGACCTACCTGTTTTTCGACCACTGAATGCTCAGCTATGAAAAGCCAACTGACATTTACTTCTGAGGTGCTGACCTGTGATTATTATTTTACCCTGTTTGTCATTTATGAACATTTGATCATCTTGAAGACCGATCTGGCTTTAATGGCCATGTACTCTTATGATTATGGGCACATGTGCACTCTTTAAGGCAAACTAGTTCATTAACGGTGAGTGTATGTTCTAACTCCCTAGCTAAAATCAATGAGACCGACACGTTTGGACCTGGTGACGACGAGGACATTCAGTTTGATGACATTGGAGATGATGACGAGGACATTGATGATGTGAGTAGAAGGTTCCTCTTGCAAGTCACAAGGAAAGCTGTCAATGAGTAATAGGCTTGGGCGATATACCGCATACCAGGGTATTTCAAAATACGGTATGATTTTCTATACTGTTTTTGGGGGTTGAGGCGGGGGCACGTGCAACACCACTGCTTATAAGTTAAGTATAACTAAGAAATCTAAGATGCCATGAATTATATACAGCACAGGGCTCCAGGTATACATTTAGTCTACTAAGTGGCTAAATGTCAACATCAAGGTTCTTGGTTACAGCAGAGACATTCAATCCCTGCCTGGATTAAGATCCCTGTAACAATGTTCCATCTTGGCCATGTTCTGTTATAATCTCCACCCGGCACAGCCAGAAGAGGACTGACCACCCCTTATAGCCTGGTTCCTCTCTAGGTTTCTTCCTAGGTTTTGGCCTTTCTAGGGAGTTTTTCCTAGCCACCGTGCTTTTACACCTGCATTGCTTGCTGTTTGGGGTTTTAGGCTGGGTTTCTGTACAGCACTTTTATATATCAGCTGATGTAAGAAGGGCTATATAAATTGATTTGATTTGTTGCCTAAATTGTTTTGTGCGCCCCTTGTGTGCACTTCTGGTAATACTGTATGGCACAGAAACGGTATGGAATCTGAATACCCCCCAACCCAAATGGATAACTGATGTAGTCAATCAACTGAAATCACATACAATTGAGTGAAATGCTTTTTCGCTCTGTGCATTTTGCTTGAACGTTTTGTCTTTGCTATTGGGTCAGGTAATACTACTTGGTAACATGCCTCTCTCCCCATTCTCTCAGATCTGAATCAGGACTATTGTGTGCCACATCATTTACGCAGAGGAAAGTGGACATTTCTATAATCCTCAAGTCAGTTGAGACTGCTTAAGACCTGGAATCTGTCAACTGAGAACATCATCACACCTACTTCAGTTCACACTTCATATTTTTGTTATAGGTGTAATATATTTATATTTTATTCCATCTCATGCGGAATATAGGCTCAAATTACAGAACACCAGAATTTAAAATAAAAAAAACTGAAATAAATGTTTGGTCTGAAGATTTGTTGTCTAAAACAAAATATCCTTCCCTTTTTTAGAACATACTTTTGTTTTCTTGATATTGATGATCAATAAAGTAATTATTTTAAAATGTGTGCTAATTTGATATGCCTTTTTCAATCAAAAACCATCTTGGCTGGCAACAGAAATTTCACTTTGTAAAAATGGTGAAAGCAGGTAGAGGAACTCTGTCCTATTGGTAAACCTTTTATTTAGCATTTACAGTATTGGCACAACACTGGACCTAGTATGTAATAGTGCCTCATTTTTATACAGTATTCCACCTATCAATAACAATGCTGCATTTAAGCCTAGGAAACAGATACTTCGCCCAGATTTGTAACCAAATTAGGGGTGCTCAAAAAGATCTGTGCTAGGCCCACAGCATGATCACGGGTGAACTCAGGCAAGGATGGTCTCTTCGCATTTGTTTTATTTGCTATGGCTTGATGACACGCACAGAATTTGGCTGGCTTTGCTACAAAGTCAGACTGACAGTACCGGGCGAGGTTAATTTGAGTCTGGAGCGAGACCGCCGCAGGGTACCCAGTCTTGCTCAGATGCTGCGCACCACTTAATCCACGCTCACGTCTCTGGGCAGAGGGGATCAGAGGCACATCTACTCAAACGTTTTGACGCTGTCATTGTAGTGTTTTTCACTAATAGCCTATTTGAAGAAAGCATATTAATAATACAATTAAGACATCAGTTATCTATTTCCAAATTCATATTGGGCTTTTTTAAGAAAGGTATTATTTCACCCCAAATATAGCCCAATGGAAAATAAAACGCACGAAACAACTGTCCCACTCCCATCATGTATCCAATTATTTGATGGCAACGTATAATGCTATTAAATGCAATTCAATAATTCGATTTTAGCCTACTTCATGCATTTGCTTAGGCTACAGTTTGTCCCTCCATCAATGATGTAATGCGGAGCCGGCTGGCGAGGCACTGACGCGCTGTCGAATATTCGCACATCATCTCTATCCAGCTCTACTCCCTGAACTGGAGCGCATAATTTTCTCCCCTCCTTCCCAACAGTTATCCAAGGATACCTAGCCACGAACACTTTTGACCTTCAAACTAGTCCACTAAACAGCAGCCTATTGCCTCATTCAGTAACCGCATTCACCCGAATATCCTACTGCTCTCCCGATCGCCTGTGCACCGTTCCGGGGGAGCGCACATATTGCAGGCAGTGGAAAACAGATACATCCCTCGATAGCGCAGCATATGTTCTCATGCGCCTGAAGGTAGAAGCTGGCGATGCGGTTTCCCTCGGCTTGATTTGGAGCCTTTTGCTGCGGGGTGTTTGACATTGCACCCATACATTTGAGGGTGATCCGCTAGTGACTACGACGATGGCGGAGAAGGCAGTCAATACAGCGTCCAGCGCCTTGACAGGTAAGCTAGGTAAAACGTTAACGGTCTATTGTTTACAATATCCAATGTTTCTCTCCAATGTAGCCTATTTTGTCAAGGGTTCTATAACATTGGCATAGGGCTACGCGCATAAATCACTGTATCCCCAAACTGCATTTCATTGTAGTCTTCAGTCATTCCTAATGTAGCCTATATAGCCTATGCTAAATATCGTTGACTGTATTGAAGGTCAGTTGCCTAAACAATTAATTATTGTTACATCAAAAGGACAACTTGCACCTTTGTTGATTGCCAAATTGATTGTCTCTGTGCCAGAGGCGTCATGCCAATAGGGGGCACAGGGGCAGTGTGTATTCTAATTTTAGATGTTTTATTTTAATTTTTGGGTTGTTTCTCTGTAATGCTACTAGCCACCTAGTAATTTTATGAAGTTGGTGTTATTTAGCCCAGATAGGTTCCCAGTCTCCCAACCTCACAACTAGCTACTAATAAGCCATTTCAGGTGATCAATGAAGTTAGAGTAGCTAGTTTGTCTATCTACACTACATTACCAAAAGTATGTGGACACATGCTCGTCGAATATCTCATTCCAAAATCATGGGCATTATTATGGAGTTGGTCCCCCCTTTGCTGCTATAACAGCCTCCACTCTTCTGGGAAGGCTTTCCACTACATGTTGGAACATTGCTGCGAGGACTTGCTTTCATTCAGCCACAAGAGCATTAGTGAGGTCGGGCACTGATGTTGGCTGATTAGGCCTGGCTCGCAGTCGGCGTTCCAATTCATCACAAAGGTGTTTGATAGGGTTGAGGTCAGGGCTCTGTGCAGGCCAGTCAAGTTCTTCCACACCGATCTCGAACAAACCATTTATGTATGGACTTTGCTTTGTGCACAGGGGCATTGTCATGCTGAAACAGGAAAGGGCCTTCCCCAAACTGTTGCCACAAAGTTGGAAGCACATAATCGTCTAGAATGTCATTGTATGCTGTAGCGTTAAGATTTATTTTCACTGGAACTAAGGGGCCTAAACCATCATTCCTCTTCCAACAAACTTTACAGTTGGCACTATGCATTCGGGCAGGTAGTGTTCTCCCGGCATCCACCAAACCAAGATTAGTCCGTCGGACTGCCAGTTGGTGAAGCATGATTCATCACTCCGGAGAATGTTTCCTCTGCTCCAGAGTCCAATGGTGGCGAGCTTTACATCTCTCCAACCGACTCTTGACATTGCACATGGGGATCTTAGGTTGTTCAGCCATGGAAACCCATTGCATGAAGCCCCAGACGAACAGTTCTTGTGCTGATGTTGCTTCCAGAGGCAGTTTGGAACTCGATGGGGAGTGTTTACGCGCTTCAGTACTCGGCGGTCCCAATCTTTGAGCTTGTGTAGCCTATCACTTTGCGGCTGAGCCGTTGTTGTTTCCACTTCACATTAACTAGCAGGGCAGAAATTTGACGAACTGACTTGTTGGAAAGATGGCATCCTATGACAGTGACACGTTGAAAGTCACAGTTCTTCACTAAGGCCAATCTACCAATGTTTGTCTATGGAGATTGCTTGGCTGTGTGCTCTATTTTATACACCGGTCAGCAGTGGGTGTGGCTGAAATAGCCGAATAGCTGTAGACTTTAGAAAATCAAGCAATTACTAAATTCACAGAATAAGACTCACATTCCTTTCAATCCTTTACCCAGACTCCCGAGTGGCTCAGTGGTCTTAGGCATTACAGTGCTAGAGTTGTCACCACAGACCCAGGTGCGATCCCAGGCTGTATCACAACCGTCCGTGATTGGAAGTCCCATAGGGTGACGCACAAATGTACCAGCGTCATCCGGATTTGGCTGGGGGGGCTTTACAAGTAGGCCGCTATTGTAAATCAAGGTTGAATAAAATCAAATAAAACGATTTTTAGCAGAGATGCAGATAAGCATATTTAGTTTGAAAAAATAACCACAGACAGCTCAAAAGGTATGATTAGATATGCAGAAACATAAACATATATTTTTTTTACATAGAATAAACATGGCTCTAGATTACAGGAAAAGGCTGTTTCAGCTGTTTGAAACCAACCTATGGACAGGGTGCATGACGCCACAAATTAAATTCTTGGGTCAATTTTAACCGTTGCCTAGATTTTGGTGTCCAAGGTAATTGTTTTCAGTTACTGGTACAAATGTCATCATCAAGGTATGATTTGTGCTCAAATAACCCAGTCAGATGTAACCTGAACTGTGTTAGCTAAGGAACGCTCAACTACGTTCTCCGAGGAGTTAAGCATTCCTTAGCTAGATCTGAGTATGTCCAATCAAAAGTGCCCAGTAGCTTAGAATTTAGGGCTGATCAAAGGCATATAGCTACATCTGGTTTTGAGGCCTTATTTAGTTTTCATAGGGTAGACATGTTTCTAAAAATCAAATCAAATCAGGGACTTGAAACATATGGTTTCTCACCAGAACACATACCATTTATCAATAGTTAAAGACATGTGACCTGGCCAGTGAAAAGGTATTCTTGTAAGTTGCCTACCTATAAGGCCTGTCCTGGCAGACCCCGGTTTTAAGTTTATAGCCTATACTCTAAATGCATGATATGGACAGTCTCAATCGAAGTGCTTTTTAATTTATAGGTTTACTTACACTGGGTCTGCGAAAACACCCTCAGTATCTAGGCTAATTCCTAGTTTCCCAAAAGTCAGTTCTTTCATTATAGGCCGTGTACAACCCAATGTTGTGATTTGATAGGTTTCTCCTTGACTGGGAGCTGTATTAGCTTTTGGTGAGTGATGCATAAGTAACAGGGACAGATTATGGCTGTTGTTTTTAATCTAGTACAGAATAAATCAATGGCCTGGCTGCTATTTGTCCTTGACTGACATACAATAGCTATTCAGACTTTTCGCTTGACTCATATGTTCCCTTCTCCAGCCGAAGGATTGACTCCACCGTCAGTTGCGGAGAAGAGACCCCAAAGCAACAGCCATGGCTCCCCAGCCCGTGTTGTACTTCATCCAGGGAGCCCAGCTGTGAAAAACAGTAAACAGCTCCAACTGATGGCTTACACTCTTAACATTTAAAAATATTTATTGGGTGCTTATTGGGTACTTGTCTGAATTGAAAAGGTGCATTACAGAATTACTTTAATAATTATTTTATTTGGCCTTACTGCTACTATTAGCCTGTACAATCACATTGAATAACAGATTCACTACATGGAACAACAGATAGTCCCACCCCAAAATCTAAAGGACGTTTGTTTTGAAGTGTCTGTCTTATATCTGAGAGATATCAGGAAACAGTCAAATAAAAAATAAAAATGTATTGAAGTATTTTTGGCGTAAAACAGTCTCCATATATAGTATACTGTAATAATTTTTTTAACTGGTACCAGGGGACCTTCAGACGAGTCTTGTGAGTCCTGTGGGTGTCCTAGAGCAAAACACCCTACATGTTGTATTAGTGTGTAGCCTACTGGCAGATTAACTGTACCGACTTCAGACGAGTCCCATGATGCTTGTGGCGGTCGTAGAGCATGACCACTCTGGTATGACCACTCTTTCCATAGAGTGGTCATAGTTTGTAGGTCAAACCGTTCGGACCCTACAGAGATGACACATCCAGTGCATCCAATACTGTGGTTTAGTGCTATGTATAGCACTGCTTTCCTCTGCTGATAAACTGTGGGGACTGTTATCTCTCCCATATCAGACGAGGTGCTGAGCCCAGCATTGGTCATAGAGAAGAAGCCCCAGCTCAATGGGCTCCCCTCCCCTTTACGTCTGCCAGGCAACAACACTAACAATCATGCAGGTAAACAGTGTAAGTCACACTCTCACCCCCACTGTGGCTGTTAAGCTCCCCTACAGAATCTTTCCTTTTTTCTAGATATGAAAGCTGCTTAAGATCTTCAAGGGTCCTCTCTATAAGCACATCTCTCCCTCACTATCTATTTGAACGTCTCTCCTTGCTCTGTTTCTGTCTAGCCTGTCTGTTTCTCTTTTTTAATCCCATTTCATGTCACTTTATATCTCATTCCCTCAGATGTGGAAGGGTATCTGAGGACAGATGACAGGATGCGTTTAGCCAAAGAGAGACGTGAGGAAAGAGATAAAGGTTTAGGTAAGTGATGTTCCTGTCAGTATTTAGACTGATGGAAATCATATCTTATTGAAGCCAATATTTGTATTATAGCAGATTAGCAGAAATGTTGTATAATTTATTATAGCAGATTAGCAGAAATGTTGTATAATTTATTATAGCAGATTAGCAGGAATGTTGTATAATTTATTATAGCAGATTAGCAGAAATGTTGTATAATTTATTACAGCAGATTAGCAGAAATGTTGTATAATTTATTATAGCAGATTAGCAGAAATGTTGTATAATTTATTACAGCAGATTAGCAGAAATGTTGTATAATTTATTATAGCAGATTAGCAGAAATGTTGTATAATTTATTATAGCAGATTAGCAGAAATGTTGTATAATTTATTACAGCAGATTTGCAGAAATGTTGTATAATTTATTACAGCAGATTAGCAGAAATGTTGTATAATTTATTACAGCAGATTAGCAGAAATGTTATATAATTTATTATAGCGTGTTAGCAGAAATGTTGTATAATTTATTATAGCAGATTAGCAGTAGTGTTCTATAATTTTGCCCCATAAAACTTCCAGCCAGTAGTGAGGTTCAGGAACAAAGATTGTTGTTGGTTCTTAAAGTGGTGTTACAGAGGGTGGTAATCTGGGTGTGTTGGTTGGTGTTTCCAGCGGTACGAGAGCAGGCGATCATGGAGAAGGAGCGGCGGGCTCAGCTGCAGTATGAGCGTACCGTGGAGGAGCGCTGGAGGAAGCTGGAGGAACAGAGACAGAAGGAGGAGCTCCGCAGAGCTGCTGTGGAGGAGAAGAGGAGACAGAGGCTGGAGGAGGAAAAGGTCAGACTCACCACTTAGCCACTACATCTTCCAGTGCATGATGTAGTTCCCTCTGTGCTCACACTCCGCTCTTTCAGCTTCAGTTCAGTTTCAGTTCCATTTCTGCGTGTTTATTATTCAGTTTGTATGCTCTGTTTTTGTTTCTATGTGTGTGTGTGGCATGTGCAGCAATAGCCCCAACAGCCAGATGTTGAAATCCTTCTGTGGCAACGTTGTTTGGGGTTTTGGAGAGAGAGATAAGCAGGAACATAATGTATGCTCTTTAATTCACTCAAATCCTGTAGTTCATTAATCACAGTACTTAATGTCGTCTCCCAATCAAATATTGGATAGACCTCTGCTCTGTTAGGTAATGGGGATTTTCACCCACCCCCTCTTGTCTATCCCACCCTGCATACCAGTCAACACTGGCTTCTGGGAAGCTGATGCCATTGGTATTGATCTCTATGTAAATCTCAGTGACCTCATCAACCTAATCAATGAATGTCTCTGCCATTCCATTTGTTTAATCTGATCCTAATCCTGCTTTGTCATTGCTCTCAATTTGTCAATGCTTCCCAAAATATCTGCTCAGCCACGACGACATTGGCAGCTTTGTCTTTTTAAACCACGTCACACACTGCCACTTTCCAAAGACGGGTCCATTTATTTTAGAGATTTGTAGCCTACATTGATTCCACCGTTTAGCCTTCAAACCTAGCATAAACATGTATGTTATAGAGAATTAAGTATGTCTAAGTGGAATGAAATAACATGAATTATAATTTTTGTCTGCTCTCTTGATATCTTCATAAAATTGGTAATATTCATAAGATCATGCATTTTTGAGACGGATGATACAG
Source organism: Oncorhynchus clarkii lewisi (assembly GCF_045791955.1). Taxonomy (NCBI): domain Eukaryota; kingdom Metazoa; phylum Chordata; class Actinopteri; order Salmoniformes; family Salmonidae; genus Oncorhynchus; species Oncorhynchus clarkii. The sequence continues at coordinate 31,749,103 of NC_092175.1, read as the reverse complement.
CATTTACCTGGGCATCAATCTCACCCGGATCGATTGTGTGCGTGTGTGGTGTGTGTTCCTATTGGATGGATTATATCCTCTGGATGATGTGATTTTAGACCAATAGAAAAACAGGAGGAGCCTGTTGTCGGATTTGCTTTTCTGTGTTACTAAAATTCTTCACTTTCTTTTCACCCTTTATTGAATCTTTGCAGTGTCATTCTCATTCAAATATTTGCTATTGTGCTGGCTTCATCTGTGTGTGTAGTTCATATTGCCGGTGCATGTCCATGTATTCTTCTGTGTTAGATAGGAAGAAATTAAAAGGAAGAGCAGGGATATATAGGAGGAAAAGATGGAACAATTTTAAATGGAGAAATGTTGGCAATGGTTGATCCCCTACCAGATGGCTTTGTCTCCTGCTCTGTGTACCATGGCAACACTGTGGGTGGGAAAGGGTTAACTAGCTTGGATGAAAGATGATTTACTGGGGAAAATCTGAGTAGAACAGGAGGCCAATAGAGAGAAGGGGGTATAGGATAAAGGAAGAAGGGAGCTAGTCTCCAAACTGTGTCAATACTGTTGCATGCTGGGAGATTGACTGTGTGAGTGTCTTTGTGTCATCATGTGTATGTGATTGGAGGGGTGGAGTCCCCAGGCAGCTGTGCTCTCTTTCTATCTGCCTTATGAGGTAAAGTGAGATTGTGATGTGCTGTGAGACTGTACTGTGCTGTGTAAGAGGAGAGGTGGTGGTTATGGAGCGACCAGCCTGGTCCTCGTGGGAGGTCCAGGGGAGCAGCTCAGTGATAGAGTCCCTTGTCTTCCCGGTCCTGGAACGGAACAACCAGGAGCGACTGGACGCTCTGATGAAACGCTCCCTGGAACGCAGCCTGCAGCTAGAGCAAAGGCCCAAACGCTGGACATGGGGCGGAGCTGGAGGAGCACAGGGTGAGTCCACAACAGGGAGATGGAGAGGAGTACAATGAGGTGTGAATGATGAATCAGTGACTGGAAGGAGAAATGGTGAGAGGGAGGGAGGAACCGCACTAAATGTTCTAGGCTAATTCGATTTGGCATGTCCCTTTGTGGCTTCTAAAGTTATAGGATACACATTTGGAGTTCTCCTCTCTACCAGATACAAGCACACAAGCAGTCCATCAGATAAACTAGCACACAAGCAGTCCATCAGATAAACTAGCACACTAGCAGTCCATCAGATAAACTAGCACACAAGCAGTCCATCAGATAAACTAGCACACAAGCAGTCCATCGGATTAACAAGCACACAAGCAGTCCATCGGATAAACTAGCACACAAGCAGTCCATCAGATAAACGGGCACACGATAGGTGTTGTTCTGGAAGCTGCTGGTAGCTTATGACTCTCCTCCACCCTTCTAGACTCAAGGTCAGACTGTGATGTCTCTGTGCCTGCCTGTCCCAGACCTGTTGTAAACCGTGGAAATAGTAATCAGTTCAGTCAACCCTGAGGGGAGCAAAGCAGACAGTTTTAGAATTGACAGCATACTTGCTGTTGGTTTAGGGCATTATTGAGGGCTTCTGTCCTGAGTCAGGTATTGATGATTTCATTTCGATGGGGCACTGGGAGTTTGGTGTTCTTTATGGATTAAGATGGAGGACTGAGATACAGAAACATAATGTTCTAAATGTAGATGCTGATGTTTATTACACTGTTTTCTGAATGTGTTTGTACATGTGATTTGGATTGGGTCATAGAGGGATACATGTATATGGAGGATAAAGGTGTGTATGTGAGAGAGAGTCTTTCTCCCTGGCCTGCTCATTGCCTCCAGCCTTGCTGCATGGGTTTACCTCCCCAGACAGTTGTCTACCGGAGCACCCTGCTGGGTGCACAGGTATATCAGGGGGTCATCAGGTAAAGCCATGAGTGGCAGCTCTGGCCATAACGCTGTGCTCTCTCTGCTCTGCTCCGCCCGCTGCCTATAGGTGACTGTGAGAATGCCCCTCTCCCCGCCTCCACCTTTCCCCATGAACTCGCCGCCCCCTTTCCTGCTGCCAGCGAATCCGGTAATGTTATGAACCCCTCCCGTTCGGTCCACCAATCCCCTGTCCCCCATCCTGCTCTCCACCCCACAGTGACTACTGCTCTCATTGGCTGTTTGGTTTTAGGGAAATGTCATGCCGACTCAAAGGTTTTATGTATATTTCCCAGAATGCATGTGCAACAGCTAAATCAGAAAGTGTATCTGGAAGCATGAGGGTGTGTGGGAGGAGTTGTGTGCCTGGAACAATTACTAATGTACAAGTGCACATTGATGTTGTATAATTGCTGCTTTTATCAATATTTTTTTTACGTGTGTATGTGTGAGGGTATGTGTAGGTGTTTGTGCTCAGCTTTGCTATTTTGATATCTTAGTTGTCTTTTGGCACTTGCAAGTCAATCCGGGTCGAGCAAAAGAGACAGCAAGGGATAACAATAGAGATGTAGGGTTTAAGGACACACAGAGAAGAAAGTGAACAAGTGAGGCCACGGCACATGTACACCACTTCACTTCCTCCTTTTCATTGTTTGAAACCTCCTTGTCGCTCCTCATTGAAAGCATATGTCACTCAGTCACAACACTTTGGTTGAGGTTTGACATTCGCAAGGTTTCTTTCTGCATCCTAACAATCTGTAATATCACCCATTGAAATACTCAGTGTTATATATTTTGTATTTCAGAGAGCCCATCCTATCCCCACGAGTATTTGGAAAACATAACCCAAAAATAATGAAGCGACGAGCAGTATTTGCCATTCAACATGCACAGGGACAGGTAGTCCACCAGTTTTACATACAAGTACTACTAATACTCCTTCTACTACTATCACCACTAGTATTACTACTACTACTACTACTAGCATCACTAGTACTACTACTACGACTACTATCACCACTAGTACTACTACTATCACTACTACTACTACTATCACCACTACTACTAAGACTGCCACTACTACTTCTACAACTATCACCACTAGTATTACTACTACTACTACTATCATCACTAGTACTACTACATCTACTACTATCACCACTAGTACTACTACTATCACCACTACTACTACTATCATCACTACTACTATGACTGCTACTACTACTTCTACAACTATCACCACTAGTATTACTACTACTACTACTACTACTACTATCATCACTACTACTATGACTGCTACTACTACTTCTACAACTATCACCACTAGTATTACTACTACTACTACTACTACTACTACTACTATCCCCACTAGTACTACTATTACATCACTAGAACTACTGCTACTACTAATCCTTCTACTACTATCACCACTAGTACTACTACTTCTACTACTATCACTACAACTACTAGTACTACTACTACTATCACCACTAGTACTACTACTACTTATATCCCCACTACTACTACTACTACTATCACCACTACTACTACTACTACTACTACTAATAATAATAATAATAATCCTTCTACTATCACCACTAGTACTACTCCTTCTACTACGATCACCGCTACTACTACTTCTCCTTCTACTACTATCGGCACCACTACTACTACTACTATCAGCACCACTACTACTACTACTACTCCTTCTGCTACTATCACCACTACTACTACTACTACTACTAGTACTACTACTACTTCTCCATCTACTACTATCACCAATACTATGACTACTACTATCACTACAACTACTAGTACTACTACTACTACTACTATCACCACTAGTACTACTACTACTTCTATCACCACTACTACTATCACTACTACTACTATCACCACTACTACTAGTACTACTACTACTACTACTAATCCTTCTACTATCACCACTAGTACTACTCCTTCTACTACTATCACCACTAATACTACTAGTACTACTACTATTACTATCAACACCACTACTACTACTACTACTACTACTACTACTTCTCCTTCTACTACTATCAGCACCACTACTACTACTACTCCTTCTACTATTACTACTACTTCTCCTTCTACTACTACTACTACTACTACTCCTTCTACTACTATCACCACTACTACTACTGGTACTACTACTACTTCTCCTTCTACTACTATCAGCACCATTACTACTACTACTACTACTCCCTTGACTACTACTAGTACTACTACTAATTCTCCTTCTACTACTATCACCACTACTACTACTACTACTATCACTACAACTACTAGTACTACTACTACTTCTATCACCACTACTACTATCACTACTACTACTACTACTACTACTATCACCACTACTATTAGTACTACTACTACTACTAATCCTTCTACTATCACCACTAGTACTACTCCCTCTACTACTATCACCACCACTACTACTACTACCACTAGTACTACTACTACTTCTCCTTCTACTGCTATCAGCTCCACTACTACTACTACTACTACTCCTTCTACTACTATCACCACTACTACTACTAGTACTACTACTACTTCTCCTTCTACTACTATCAGCACCACTGCTACTACTACTACTACTACTACTCCTTCTACTACTATCACCACTACTACTTCTAGTATTACTACTACTTCTCCTTCCACTACTATCAGCACCACTACTACTACTACTACTACTATCACCACTACTACTACTAGTACTACTACTACTTCTCCTTCTACTACTATCAGCACCACTACTACTACTACTACTACTACTACTACTACTACTCCTTCTACTACTCTCACCACTACTACTTCTAGTACTACTATTACTTCTCCTTCTACTACTATCAGCACCACTACTACTACTACTACTCCTTCTACTACTATCACCACTACTAGTACTACTTCTCCTTCTACTACTATCACCACCACTACTACTACTATCACTGCAACTACTAGTACTACTACTACTTATATCACCACTACTACTTTCACTACTACTCCTTCTACTACTATCACCACTACTAGTACTACTACTACTTCTATCACCACTACTACTATAACTATTACTACTACTACTATCACCACTACTACTACTAATCATTCTACTATCACCACTAGTACTACTCCTTCTACTGCTATCACCACTAGTACTACTACTACTACTACTATTACTGCTACAACTGCCACTATCACCACTAGTACTACTACTCCTTCTACTAATATCACCACTACCACTACTACTACTACTACTACTACTTCTCCTTCTATCACCACTACTACTACTATCACTACAACTACTAGTACTACTACTACTACTATCACCACTAGTACTACTACTACTTCTAATCACCACTACTACTATCACTACTACTACTACTACTATCACCACTACTACTACTACTACTAGTACTACTACTACTACTAATCCTTCTACTATCACCACTAGTACTACTCCTTCTACTACTATCACTACTACTACTACTACTAATAATAGTACTTCTCCTTCTACTACTATCAGCACCACTATTACTACTACTTCTCATTCTACTACTATCAGCACCACTACTACTACTACTACTCCTTCTACTACTATCACCACTACTACTACTAGTACTACTACTACTTCTCCTTCTACTACTATCAGCACCACTACTACTACTACTACTACTACTACTACTACTACTCCTTCTACTACTATCACCACTACTACTACTAGTACTACTACTACTTCTCCTTCTACTACTATCAGCACCACTACTACTACTACTACTCCTTCTACTACTATCACCACTACTACTACTATCACCACTAGTACTACTACTATCACCACTACTACTACTATCACCAAAACTCTATGACTGCTACTACTATTACTTCTACTACTATCACCACTAGTATTACTACTACTACTACTACTACTTCTTTCACCACTAGTACTATTTCTATCACCATTACTACTACTCCTTCTACTACTATCACCAATCATACTACTCCATCTACTACTATTACCACTAGTACTACTGCTATCACCACTATTACTACTACTACCTCTACTACTACTGCTTCTTTCACCACCATTACTGCTACAATTACTGCTACTATCACCACTAGTACTACTACTATCACCACTACTACTACTCCTTCTACTACTATCACAACTACTACTACTCCTTCTACTACTATCACCACTAGTACTACCACTATCACCACTATTACTACTATTACTGCTACTGCGGCTGCTATCACCACTACTAGTACTAGTACTATTATCACTTCTACTACTACTATCAATGCTACTACTACTAACCTAAACACTATGACTTTGGCAACTGCTACTCTCACCCTCACTGCTAATAGCTACTTCTGTCGGCGTCATCACAAATGACAATGAGACATTTGAGGCAGGCCCATACATCTTTTCCATTGTCCGGGTGTACAGTACTCACTAGTCTAGAACAAGCATTCTTAGCCCCATTCCGCTTCTCCTTCTGCTTCGAGCACCTTCATTTCTCCGTCTCATGTCCCTCATGGCATTTTGTTTTGTTCGTCATCCTCATCTCCGTCCCCTCCTGCCAACTCCTCCATTGACGCCTGACCCCTCCATCAGCCCAGCGCTGTCACATGAACTCTGTGGAGAGCCTGATGGTCCACCGCCTTCTTACCCACACTCACTCCTCTATGACCCAGTGCCACAGTGCAGCAGACCTCCATCTGCCCTGCCACCGATGCACAGATAGCAGCTAGACAAAGCATTTGGACCGACAAGTTTTTGCACATAGGCAGTAAGTGTTTCCAGGCAGGTACTGTAACACACCAGTGACATCATGCAGCATTAGTGATGTAGAAACTAGGGACTGCATGGCAGCATTTCTACTTCTGCCGATAGACATGACATTTTATCTACTTTATTTATGTCTAGGTCTGGCTTTTTTGAATGTATGTGTATGAGGGTATAGATGTGTTTAAATGTGTGTATTCAGTATGTTTGTAACAGCTGTCTACTGTGTTTCTGTGTATGTTTTGGAGTGACAAGGAGAAAACCTACATGCTAAGATGCTTCACAAAAGTGTTGCTTAACATTGCATGCCTTACATAATGTACAGTGATGTAGTGGTAAACAAAATAGGTGGATAAACACAGTACTTTCAATGAATTTTTCTGTAACGCTCGTGTGAAATAAAAAAGGTGAGTAAACGGTGTTTACCCTCCACTACACCACTGTAAATATGGCAGTAGTAATGTGTGTGGGTGTTTTTATTTTATTTTCTAAATGCCAATTTATATAGTATTCGTGATGTATTTGGGGGGATTGTGCAAATATCACTCTAACTTGCGACATATGACCATGCGAAAAGACAAAATTATTTGTATGATTCATTACAAAAATGGATAGTATAGTTAGTTCCCTCCATACCTATACTGTGGATATTGATCGGAAAATATGGAATTACCATCATTGTATCTCCTCTGACCACAATACATCTTAACTTGATAATTATTTTATCCTTTGACCTCTGAGTGTCTGATGTTTGTCGTTGTGCAGCTCCCTGCAGCCCCCACAGGTCACCCTATCGGGGCTCGCCAAGCCGGACTAATCGACGGAGGCTCCAGGGCTCTCCAGAGGAGTCAGCAGGGGGGTCTATCTCCACCCCTCAAACCCCCAAGGTCAGACTTGTTTACCTACCCACTTGGTTGTGGAATAGACAGAAACCAGTTGAGAGTTGGCAGGGCCATGTTGGCAGGGCCATGTTGGCAGGATTACACACACATGCACACACACTGACATTCTCTCTGGTGTGTTTTCAGAAGGAGAGGTTGCGCAGAGAGAGAAGGACTGGCTCCCCGGCGACAGGCTCCCCTGTGAGAAGAGCAGAATCCCCAGCCATGTTCACCAGACGCTCAGCCTCCCCCGCCACCCCCAAGTAAGACTCGCTGTCCTGCTGCTGAATCCATGTGGTCGGTCCTAGTTACTGTGACAGAGGGTGATGATATCTTTCTTGTTGCTAGGTTGTTGCCTAAGAGCTGTACCCAGTCTCCCTGCACTGTGCGCCAGTACCACTCTTCTCCCATCAGGCACAGACCCACCACCCCGGTTACCGACGGCAACAAGAAGGAGGACGGACAAGTTGAAGAAGCCAAAGGGCACAACAACCTCAGTGACAGAAATGTCTCCAAGCCAGAGACCCCTGTGAAAAAGATGTCTGATATTCAGAGCCCTGAGAAGTCTTCTCAAGCCGACACCGCTGAAAAAAAACTGTCTAACACTGAGACCCCAGAAAAGAGATTCCCAAAAACTGAGACCCCCAGTAAGAACTTAAAAGGTGAGATTTCTGAAAAGAAGGACAACCCTGATAAGAAGAGTCCTATGGCTGAGACTGCTGATAGGAAAGCCTCCAAAATAGACACTCCAGACAAGAAGATGCCAAAGTCCGCCTGCAGCGACCTGAATACAGATAACAGCACAGGTGAAACTCTTTACCAATCGTTTTGTGTATATCAATATTTAAGTACATCAGTGCATTGTCAAAAGGGCACGACTTTCAATGCACACACATTTGGGCCTTTATCTTTGTGACAGAGCCATCGTCAGTGACGCCAACAGGAAAAGGAATTGCTGGAACGACAAGCGCAGAGGAAGCATCTAGACTGCTAGCGGAGCGTAGGCGTCTGGCCAGGGTGCAGAAGGAGCTGGAGGAGAAACAACGTCCTGAGCAGGAGGAGGATGAGCGGTAAGGAGACTGTGTCTCTCAGTGGTTAGTGTCACCATGCGTCTCTTTGTTTGTCAGTACTTGCCGGACAGATGGTGTGTCTGCGTGTCTGTGGATGTGACTGATGGCATATACTGCAAGTCATCGTATCTGTCTCTGTGTCACTCAGTCTGAAGGCGGAGCAGCTGAGGAGGAGACAGGCAGAGGAGCGAGCACGGCAGGAGGAGGAGGCTCGACGGGCTGAGGAGGAGAGGAGCAGACAGGAGGACCTCCGTAGGACGTGGGAGGAAGAGGAGAAACTGCAGAAAGAGGGCCAGGATAAGGAGCTACAGGTCAAGATGGACAGAGAGGTGGGGGGGGTCACTATGTTGTGACTGTCTGTATGGTGATTTGCAGAAAGTCTACTCTGGTGCATGTTTAACATGAGTTGTTTGCACAGCACACAGTACTATTTCACTTCCAAGCATAAATCCTCTATCTTCATCAATACAGAAGGAGGAGGCCGAGTTACAGGCACAGAAGGATGCGGAGCGTCAGCGTCAGGAGAGAGAGATACTCAAGCTACAACAAGAAGAGGAGAGACATCTGCGGAAGAAGGTTTTTATGACTCAGAACTCAATGCTTATTACTGAATAAATCAGCCTCTCTGAAACCCAGTCTGCACCGCTCAATACACGTCATCAAAGTCTGGACCAGTCCTTAATCAAATGTTGATGCAATCCCCACAGAGAATTGAGGAGATAATGAAGAGAACCAGGAAGAGTGATGAGAACCAGGCTGAGATGAAGGTACTGTAGATGTGCCTGCTGTTCACATAGCTCTGCACCGCTTCAAGGAAGGGACCTGCTGACTGTTGTATTATCCATGTGATGTTGTGGGATCTTGTAAGGTATTGCATACTAACATAGTATGTGCTTTGCAGCTTGTACCCCCCCCCCCCCCCCCCCCAAGAGCTTTTGTTTTTATATCTATGTTGTGATCATTATCAGGATTAAATTGTATCATTGTTGATACATTGGTTTATGCGTCCTGATTACTACAGGTCTTAATCACACAGTATTGTACATAATTTTGTTCTTATTTGCTGTGGAATAATAAATGTTGCCTCCATCTTTGTTCCATATTGAAGCAGAATGAGGAAGGGCAGGTGGATACTCTGCCTCAGCCTGTCTCACCACCAGGTAGGTGATCCATTCCACTCACCCACTGATACTCTGCCTGCCAGAGCAGGAAAGACCCCCTATGAATATATAAATGCTTACTAAAGCATGTTGTATAGGAGTCCCACCCAGTGGCAACAGAAAGTAGTCTGGGCATGGTGGGTGAGAGACCCCAGTACTTTTCCATCAACATAGGAGACTCCTGCATGGCTGTAATTTAGCAGTGTTTTTCCAATACCTGTCCTCGGGAGAGGATTGGATTCGCTCTGCATCCTAGATTATGTTCAAGGTCTTTGGCTATTTATAACTCCTCTGTTCCTGCCAAAATGCAGCTCTCAGCATGTAACTTCATCCATACTATTTTTCACTAGAAAGGTTGAACATCAAATCAAATGTTATTTGTCACATGCGCCGAATACAACAGGTGAAATAACCTTACAGTGAAATGCTGACTTACGAGCCCTTAACCAACGATGCAGTTTTAAGAAAATACAACAACAAAAACGTTTTTTTTTTTTTTTTTTAAGTAGGAGATAAGAAAAACAAATAATTAAAGAGCAACAGTAAATAACAATAGCGGGCTATATACAGGGGGTACCAGTACAGAGTCAATGTGTCAATGTGCGGGGGCACCGGTGTTGAGGTAATTGAGGTAATTATATACATGCAGGTAGGGTTGTTAAAGTGGCTATGCATAGATAATAACAGAGAGTAGCAGCAGCGTGGGGAGGAGTGCAAATAGTCTGAGTAGCCATTTGATTAGCTGTTCAGGAGTCTTATCGTTTGGGGGTAGAAGCTGTTTAGAAGCCTCTGGGACCTTGACTTGGCGCTCCGGTGCTGCTTGCCATGCGGTAGCAGAGAGAACAGTCTATGACTAGGGTGGCTGGAGTCTTTGACAAATTTTAGGGCCTTCCTCTGATACCGCCTGGTATAGAGGTCCTGGTTGGCAGGAAGCTTGGCCCCGGTGATGTACTGGGCCGTACGCACTACCCTCCTGAAGGGAAATAGGTTTTGTTGTGCCCTCTTCACGACTGTCTTGGTGTGCTTAGACCATGTTAGTTTATTGTTGATGTGGACGCCAAGGAACTTGAACCTCTCAACCTGCTCCACTACAGCCCCGTCGATGAGAATGGGGGCGTGCTCGGTCCTCCTTTTCCTGTAGTCCACAATCAACTCCTTTGTCTTGATGTTGAGGGAGAGGTTGTTGTCCTTGCACCACATGGTCAGGTCTCTGACCTCCTCCTTATAGGCTGTCTCATCGTTGTCGGTGATCAGCCCTACCACTGTTGAGTCATCAGCAAACTTAATGAGGATGTTGGAGTTGTGCCTGGCCGTGCAGTCATGAGTGATCAGGGAGTACAGGAGGGAACTGAGCACGCACCCCTGAGGCGCCCCCGTGTTAATGTTCAGCGTGGCGGATGTGTTGTTACCTAATACATACAGTATTTAGAAAATGTAATGAAATTGAAGAGAAAGACCAATCTGCATTTCTTGTTCTATTTGATTAGCTGATGTAGAACAGAGGGCAGTAGCAAATCTGCCTGTCTACTTGATCTTGGGAACCCCTCTGGCTCACAAAGGTAGTCATGTATGATATGTTGCCACAGTAGTGGATATAGGTTAAGGAATGGGACAATTTCAAGGGGTAATATTGGCCAGGGATTTAACAAATTCTGACATGATTCTAGGGGAGGCATGGGATTTGTGTATATTTAGCATATTTTTAAGCCGTCCTTGGTCAGGTCTTGTGGTGCTCTTTCTCAGGGAATAGTTCTGTGCAATGTGATAATTTTGTTCTCTACAGGGGAAATGCAAATGAACTCAAAGATGAAGATTGAAACTAATGCTCAGGTGAATGTGCAAGAAAACCCAAAGGTTGAGTCTCAGGTTAATGGACAGGTCACTGTTCATGTCAACAAACAGGACAGTGCCCTGGTGAAGGGACAAGCCACCTACCAGGTAACCCCACTGAAGACTGATCTGAAAAAGGGACAGGACGCTAAACAAATAAATAAACAACAGACAGCCCAAGTGAATGGACAGGGTGGAGCCCAGGTTCTCAAGCAAGAGAGTGTCTTTGTAAAGGGACGGGTCGCTTCCAAAGTGAACCAGCAAGAGAGTGTACAGGTGAAGAAACCGGAGGAAACCCAGGTGAGCAGCCAAGCCACTGCTCAGCTCAAAATCCAGGAGTGTACCAAAGTAAATGTGAAGTTGACCACACAGACAATCGCACAAGAGGTGCAGCCCAAGAAACCGTCCATGGCGTCCCTACCGGTGGGCCGACCCCCACCTCCACCTATCAACCTGGAGCCTCTGGTTGTGAAAAGCAGCGGGGTGTATGACGAGGTGCAGTCCATGGAGGTCAGGTAAGCCATCAGAGCAAGGCCATGTCTATCTACAGGAATACATGATGATGTACGTATAACTGATTCAAACAATAAATGCAACTGTATGAACATTTGCATATGTATTGCCCACCATACCAGCTACCTATGTGTGTTACCCTCAGGGCGTATTAGGGATTTTGTATCAACAGAATCCTATTCCGAGCTTTTCCACAGCACTTCGTCATACCCTGAGGAATATTGATAATGAAAATGGCTTCACATTTATTATTCACCTCATAACCGCCCTCGTTTACTCAAGGGCAGCATGCTCCATAGTAGTATACCATCGAGGGAATAACCATTATGAAATTCACAAATTTGCTCCATCCCTTGTCCTCTCTCAGCCCAGTTTCCAAGGAGGAGCTCGTCTCCATCCCAGAGTACTCCCCAGTCAATGAGGTCCAGCACATTGGCATGAGTAATGCCCGAGCCCTGGAAGATCTGCTGGACCTGACGGGCCATGTGGCCTACCCCAAACTCTCCCCCATGGGAAGCCTAGGAGACTGCAACAAGAACCTGATCGAGGGGCTCTGCAGCCCCGGTGCCGATTCCAAGCTCATCCAATCTCATCCTCCACCCTCACACAAGTTCAACATCCAGTAGTCCGGTACATAAAAATGTATGTGAAGATGAGAATGTGAATCTGTGAGAATGTTCACAGGTGCATGTTTACACACTTTAAATCACAAACGCAAGTTGTCACATACAGTAGCTCGCCCACACTAGCTTCTCTCAAACACACAGAATCTTATGATGACCTTTTTCTTTTCAGAGCCCTGGACTGGCAAGCCATGATGGAGAGAGCAGGGGGAAAGCATCTATGTTGTCTGGTGTTATTGAGGATGGAAATCTGGCACCTCTTGAGATGAGAGAGAAAGCACTCTGAATGTAGTTTTTGATCCTCCTTGTTGGTCTCCAACCTTGAATGTCCATTAACCTTCAACCTCCTACAATACATCTGTCTTTATAGCCTTGGACCACGGAGCATAAGTGACAATAATATTCATAGATTTACTGTACTTCTCAGATAATACCTTGATGATAGTCATAGCTATCTGTGTCATGTCATGTACTGCATAGAGCTGTTGTTAGTGTCTGAAACATGTGTGTGCGTGCGTGCGTGAGAGAGACTGTCTCAATGAAACAAAGTGCCCATGAAGCAAGACCCCACACCCATGTAGAGAATCATATCAGTAATTTGCCTTTGCTACTGCAGTATTGTTCCTCTAATGACAGAAGTATTGTTCCTTTAATGATTGAAAGATTAATATTGGTATGTATCCACCCACTGTAGTTTAGTATGTACTGATCTTTCAATTAGATTGTTCCACTGAAAAGTCCACCGTTTTCTGTCTGTGGATGCCTCAGGCTAGCTTGTATCTCCCTGGACATAATTCACTCCCAAGAGACTCAAGCTTGTTGTCATAATGTATGTGTCCAACCTGCTGTGCGATTGGGATTGTAGCATGTGTGCCATAATACTTGAACCCAGGTCAAACAGTAGTCCCTACTGCAACTCAAAAGTCAAAATAAAGAAGCTGTACAGAAACATTCCTCAGTATAATCCAGATTGTCACCAACCCATGCATTGCAGGTTTTGTTCTCTCTTTCCTCCTCGATCAACAAAGTATGGAGCTGTGCCTGATCCTTCAAAAGTCTCAAACCAGTAAGCTGGTATCATTTGAATGTTAAATGGCTTGTAAGATGGAATCCAGTTGGCTGTGTTGTCAAAATTAAGTACTTTTGGTGTGTATATGCACAGATGTGAGTGGACAGTCACTGGTTCCACTATGACTGTATTGTGTTTTGAAAAATAATGCACCAGAAGAAGGAAAGATTTTTTTACTTGAAGTCTAAGCAACCAGGGATGTAGAAAATCAGTTTTAAAGAGAGAAAACGTTATTCACAGTTCAAACCTACTGTGTCTGTCGTATCTCTAACTAAAGCAGCATTGCAATGAATTTAAAAAATGTGACTATTGTAGACATTGTGCATGGGACATTAGCATGAGATGATAAATATCAGTACTATTAATAAACCTTAAAACAATAATGTATTGTTGTATCTGAATGCCTACAGTAGGTCACAAAGCCACTTAAAAATCTAATAATTTATATCTGACAAAAATCTGAATATGAAATGTTAAAAACAAGACTAGCCAGTGTGTGCCCAGTGGGTAAATACCAATGTCTTAATGTTTTCATGTAAAGTACAATCATTTGATAATAACTAATGATGTTTGCACTGCAAAAATGTTGTACAAAGTCAGTGTACCAACCCAAATTTCATCCTACAATCAATTGTTCATCAATTGTTAGAAAACAGCCCGATGCCTCTACCAACTGATTTACTTTTTCTTATCCTATTGGCTATAGCACTTTAGGTGTTGTGCTATTCATTCCAATTATGTGGAAAGGTTTAGCCATATAGAGTGCATTCGGAAAGTATTCAGACCCCCTGACTTTTTCCGCATTTTGTTACGTTACAGCCTTATTCTAAAATGTATGAAAATGTTTTTTCCCCCCTCATCAATCTACACACAATACCCCATAATGACAAAGCAAAAACAGGTTTTTAGAAATGTTTGCAAATGTACACTACCAGTCAAAGGTTTTAGAACACTTACTCATTCAAGGGGTTTTCTTTATTTTTACTATTTTCTATATTGTAGAATAATAGTGAAGACATCAAAACTATGAAATAACACATGGAATCATGTAGTAACCAAAAAAGTGTCAAACAAATCAAAATGTGAGATTCTTCAAATAACCACCATTTGCCTTGATGACAGCTTTGCACACTCTGCTCACACTGGAATTATCTCAACCAGCTCATGAGGTAATCACCTGGAATGTATTTCAATTAACAGGTGTGCCTTGTTAAAAGTTAATTTGTGGATTTCTTTCCTTCTTAAAACCGCTTAAGGATCTGCCCCTCAATTTTTGCCTAAAATGACATACCCAAATCTAACTGCCTGTAGCTCAGGCATTGAAGCAAGGATATGCATATTCTTGATACCATTTGAAAGGAAACACTGGCGTTTGTGGAAATGTGAAATTAATGTAGGAGAATATAACACATTGGATCTGGTAAAATAAAATACAAAGAAAAATATCAATTGTTTCTTTGTATTTTTTTTATACCATCTTTGAAATGCAAGATAAAGGCCTTAATGTATTATTCCAGCCCTGGCGCAATTTAGATTTTGGCCACTAGATGGCAGCAGTGTAGCTGAAACATTTTAGACTGATCCAATGAACCATTGTATTTCTGTTAAAATTTTTGTTTCAATTTTCATGTGAAATAGGCTGGCAATTCAGGGTACAACGGTGGTTAATAACAACAACATTGGACACATTATCCTTTGCATACAATGGCCATCATAGGATTGTACTGCGACAAGAGAAATTAACCCAAAATACATACAAATGTGGTTTGTATTGTTATTGGTTATTATTGGTTATTGGTTTATGAATAACTTTTCAAGTTCATAACTGTGCACTGTCCTCAAACAATAGCACAGTATTATTTCCCTGTAATAGTTACTGTAAATTGGACAGTGCAGTTAGATTAACAAGAATGTAAGCTTTCTGCCAATGTCAGATATGTCTATGTCCTGGGAAATGTTCTTGTTACTTACAACCTCATGCTAATCGCATTAGCCTATGTTAGCTCAACCATCCTGTGGGGGACCCACCAATCCTGAAGAAGTTTAAAGCTTTTGAGCCAATCAGTTGTGTTGTGACAAGGTAGGGGTAGTATACAGAAGATAGCCCTATTTGGTAAAAGACCAAGTCCATATTATGGAAAGAACAGCTCAAATAAGGAAAGAGAAACGACAGTCCATCATTACTTTAAGACATGAAGGTCAGTGAATACGGAAAATTTCAAGAACTTTGAAAGTTTCTTCAAGTGTAGTCGTAAAAAACATCAAGCGCAATGATGAAACTGTCTCTCATGAGGACCACCACAGGAATGGAAGACTCAGAGTTGCCTCTGCTGCAGAGGATAAGTTAGAGTTACCAGCCTCAGAAATTGCAGCCCAAATAAATGCTTCACAGAGTTCAAGTAACAGACACATCTCAACATCAACTGTTCAGAGGAGACTGTGTTAATCAGGCCTTCGTGATTGACTTGCTGCAAAGAAACCACTACTAAAAGGACATCAATAAGAAGAAGAGACTTGCTTGGGCCAAGAAACACGAGCAACGGACATTAGACCGGTGGAAATTTGTCCTTTGGTCTGGAGTCCAAATTGGACATTTTTGGTTCTGTTACTGTAATTTAATTATGCCAATGTGTTTTCATTAATTGATTAATTAATTAATTAATTCTTGTTTGCATAAAATAGACAGACACCAGCCATTTCAATAATAGGTAACATAATTTATTCTCGGAGCGCGCTGCCACGTTACCACGAGCAACAGGACATTGACCCAGCACAACTTCAGGCTATTTGACCAAGAAGGAGAGTGATGGAGTGCTGCATCAAATGACCTGGCCTGCACAATCACCTGACATCAACCAAATCGAGATGGTTTAGGATGAGTTGGACAACAGAGTGAAGGAAAAGCAGCCAACAAGTGCTCAGCATATGTGGGAACTCCTTCAAGACTGTTGAAAAGCATTCCAGTTGAAGCTGGTTAAGAGAATGCCAAGAGTGCGCAAAGCTCTCATTGAGGCAAAGGGTGACTATTTGAAGAATCTCAAATATAACATATATTTTAATTTGTTTAACACTTTTTTGGTTACTACATGATTCCATATGTGTTATTTCATAGTTTTGATGTCTCAATATGATTATACAATGTAGAACATAGTACAAATAAAGAAAACCCCTTGAACAAGTAGGTGTTCTAAAACGTTTGACTGGTAGTGTATATATATATATTTTAATTAATTATCACATTTACATAAGTATTCAAACCATTTACTCAGTACTCTGTTGAAGCACCTTTGTCAGAGATTACAGCCTTGAGTCTTCTTAGGTATTATCTCAGGTAACTGAGCTAAACAACTACCGCCCCGTAGCACTCACTTCCGTCATCATGAAGTGCTTTGAGAGACTAGTCAAGGACCATATCACCTCCACCCTACCTGACACCCAAGACCCACTCCAATTTGCTTACCGCCCCAATAGGTCCACAGACGACGCAATCGCAACTGCACACTGCCCTAACCCATCTGGACAAGAGGAATACCTATGTGAGAATGCTGATCATCGACTACAGCTCAGCATTTAACACCATAGTACCCTCCAAACTCATCATCAAGACCCTGGGTCTCGACCCCGCCCTGTGCAACTGGGTACTGGACTTCCTGACTGGCTGCCCCCAGGTGGTGAGGGTAGGTAACAACATATCCACCCCGCTGATCCTCAACACTGGGGCCCCACAAGGGTGCATTCTGAACCCTCTCCTGTACTCCCTGTTCACCCACGACTGCGTGGCCATGCACGCCTCCAACTCAATCATCAAGTTGGCGGACGACACTACAGTGGTAGGCTTGATTACCAACAACGGCGAGACGGCCTACAGGGAGGAGGTGAGGGCCCTCAGAGTGTGGTGTCAGGAAAATAACCTCACACTCAACGTCAACAAAACAAAGGAGATGATTGTGGACTTCAGGAAACAGCAGAGGGAGCACCCCCCCTATCCACATCGACGGGACAGTAGTGGAGAGGGTAGTAAGTTTTAAGTTCCTCGGCGTACACATCACGGACAAACTGAATTGGTCCACCCACAGACAGCGTTGTGAAGAAGGTGCAGCGCGGCCTCTTCAACCTCAGGAGGCTGAAGAAATTCGGCTTGTCACCAAAAGCACTCACAAACTTCTACAGATGCACAATCGAGAGCATCCTGTCGGGCTGTATCACCGCCTGGTACGGCAACTGCTCCACCCACAACCGTAAGGATCTCCAGAGGGTAGTGAGGTCTGCACAACGCATCACCGGGGGCAAACTACCTGCCCTCCAGGAAACCTACACCACCCGATGTCACAGGAAGGCCATAAAGATCATCAAGGACAACAACCACCCGAGCCACTGCCTGTTCACCCCGCTATCATCCAGAAGGCGCGGTCAGTACAGGTGCATCAAAGCAGGGACCGAGAGACTGAAAAACAGCTTCTATCTCAAGGCCATCAGATTGTTAAACAGCCACCACTAACATTGAGTGGCTGCTGCCAACATACTGACTCAACTCCAGCCACTTTAATAATGGAAATTGATGGAAAAAATGTTTCACTAGTCACTTTAAACAATGCCACTTAATATAATGTTTACATACCCTACATTACTCATCTCATATGTACGTATATGTATATACTGTACTCTATATCATCTACTGTATCTTTATGTAATACATGTATTACTAGCCACTTTAAACTATGCCACTTTGTTTACATACCCTACATTACTCATCTCATATGTATATATTGTACTCGATACCATCTACTGCATCTTGCCTATGCCGTTCTGTACCATCACTCATTCATATATCTTTATGTACATATTCTTTATCCCTTTACACTTGTGTAAAAGCATTTAGAAATAAGCATTTCGCTACACTTGCATTAACATCTGCTAACCATGTGTATGTGACAAATAACATTTGATTTGTATGACGCTACAAGCTTGGCACCCCTGTATTTGGGGAGTTTCTCCCATTCTTCTCTGCAGATCCTCTCAAGCTCTGTCAGGTTGGATGAGGAGCGTTGCTGCACAGCTATTTTCAGGCCTCTCCAGAGATGTTTGATCGGGTTCAAGTTTAGCTCTGGCTGGACCACCCAACTAAATTCTGAGACCAGTCCAGAAGCCACTCCTGCGTTGTCTTGGCTGTGTGCTTAAGGTCGTTGTCCTGTTGGAAGGTGAACCTTTGCCACAGTCTAAGGTCCTGAGCACTCTGCAGCAGGTTTTCATTAAGGATCTCTCTGTACTTTGCTCCGTTCATCTTTTCCCTCAATCCTGACTAGTCTCCCAGTCCTGCCTCTGAAAAACATCCACACAGCATGATGCTGCCACCAACATGCTTCACCGTAGGGATGGTGCCAGATTTCCTCCAGACGTGACACTTGGCATTCAGTCTAAAGAGTTCAATCTTGGTTTCATCAGATCAGAGCATCTTGTTTCTCATGGTCTGAGGGTCCTTTAGGTGCCTTTTGGCAAACTCCAAGCGGGCTGTCATGTGTCTTCTACTGAGGTGTGGCTTCCATCTGGCCACTACCAGAAAGGCCTGATTGGTGGAAGTGCTGCAGAGACGGTTGTAGTTCTGGAAGTGTTAAGGGATTTTTATGAATAATGACTAAATTATGTATGCATTTAAATCAGATCTATAACTAAACAGAATACTACTATGTTACTGTAGGGATGTATAAATCTTATTATAATCATAATACTGAATGTAATGTGTGTAGTTTTCATCAAAAATTAGAACAAGGACTTTCTGTTCCTTGTTAGAAACGAATGGAGCTATCGTCAGACCGGCTGGAATACTGTGTTCCTTACAGGACATTCTGTCTCTACCCAGGGAGGGGAGAGACCTTGGGCTAGTAGTAGATTATTTAACAGGTGGCAGACAATGTGGGAAGGCTTGTGAACTATATTGCCATTGTATCTGAGAGGAGGAGAGACGAAATGTGAGGCATATAAACCAATGTACATTGTATTATGAAGAGAGCTCTCGAAAATAAACGCTACTGATTAATTATGAGACTGGTCTCTGTCCATTTTATGCAAATAAGTATCTTACAAATTCTTAGAAACGGACAGTGTTTTAATTGAACATATAGGAAATAAATTCCTCTAACAGGAAGGTTATCTCATCCCCACAGAGGAACTCTGGAGCTCTGTCAGAGTGAACATTGGGTTCTTTGTCATCTCCCTGACCAAGGCCCTTCTCCCCCTGATTGCTCAGTTTGGCCGGGCAGCCAACTCTTGTCTTGGTGGTTCAAAACATCTTCCATTTAAGAATGATGGAGGCCACTGTATTCTTGGGGACCTTTAATGCTGCAGAAATGTTTTGGTACCCTTCCCCAGATCTGTGCCTCGACAAAATCCTGTCTCAAAGCTCTATGGACAATTCCTTCAATCTCATGGCTTGGTTTTTGCTCTGACATGTACTGTCAAATGTGGGAGCTTATATAGACAGGTATGTGCTTTTCCAAATCATGTCCAATCAATTGAATTTACCGAAAGGTAGACTCCAATCAAGTTGTAGAAACATCATAATGATGATCAATGGAAACAGGATGCAACTGAGCTCAATTTCAAGTCTCAGCAGTCTGAACACTTAAAGTTGAAGTCGGAAGTTTACCTACACTTAGGTTGGAGTCATTAAAACAAATTTTTCAACCACTCCACTAATTTCTTGTTAACAAACTATAGTTTGGGCAAGTCAGTTAGGATATTTACTTTGTGCATGACACAAGAGGGTCAAAAGTTTACATACACTAAGTTGACTGTGCCTTTAAACAGCTTGGAAAATTCCAGAAAATTATGTCATGGCATTAGAAGCTTCTGATAGGCTAATTGACATAATTTGTGTCAATTGGAGGTTTACCTGTGGATGTATTTCAAGGCCTACCTTCAAACTCAGTGCCACTTTGCTTGACATCATGGGAAAATCAAAAGAAAAAATCAAAGAAATCAGCCAAGACCTCAGAAAAGAAATTGTCGACCTCCACAAGTCTGGTTCATCCTTGGGAGCAATTTCCAAATGCCTGAAGGTACCAAGTTCATCTGTACAAACAATAAGTATAAACACCATGGGACCACGCAGCCATCATACTGCTCAGGAAGGAGATGCTTTCTGTCTCCTAGAGATGAACATATTTTGGTGCGAAAAGTGAAAATCAATCCCAGAACAACAGCAAAGGCCCTTGTGAAGATGCTGGAGGAAACAGGTACAAAGTATCTATATCCACAGTAAAACAAGCCGTATATCGACATAACCTGAAAGGCCGCTCAGCAAGGAAGAAGCCACTGCTCCAAAACCGCCATAAAAAAGCCAGACTACGGTTTGCAACTGCACATGGGGACAAAGATTGTACTTTTTGGAGAAATGCCCTGTATGGTGGATGGTATAAGAAAACCCACTTTGTCTATATTATTGTTTTTTGCTGAGTCTCTCCCTTCTCATGTAAAGCTATGCTTTTGTGCACAAGCCCCTCCAGTGTTATAAACTGAAATTATTTGGGCATGTATCAAGTGTATGCAGACGGGAATAATATTGTATGCCAGCTGAGGTTACATGTTGCAACTGTGGTGGTGAACGTGAGCCTGAGTCCCCGGACTTCCCTGTTAGGGTGAAGGAGACAGAGGTGGCGAGAATAAGGGCTGTCCAGCATGTCTCCTATCTGGAGGCAGTGAGAAGAGTGGAAGGAGCGAGTGGAGTTGAAGACTCAATGGTAATTGGAACTGCACCAGTAAATGTTTCTCGGCAACCAAGGGATCCTGATATATTACATGAAAAGGGTGGACTTTGTAGAATTTATTGCAATGGTCATAAACTGCATAGCACAAACAATGAAGAAATCAGAGAAAATTGTAATTATTGTGAGTGCAGCAGATAACTTTTTGGGGCTCAGCGAGTTTAGAGTTGAGGCATTGCAAAAATTGTGAAATAATCTTCGCTCCTCACAAATAATCCTGATAGGTATCAGTCTGGTATTTTCTGTAATGACCTTAGTGGTCACTATTTTACAGCCTGTGTTCGTAATGCTTGTTCAGTGAAACGACCTGTCCTGATTTGTAATAGTGCTTGCTAAAAAACTTTCATGAGCAATCCTTCCTTCATGACCTGACCTCCTTTTAATTGGTATAGAATCAGCTTGATCCCCTCTGTCGAAGACGCTTAGGACCTTATTTTTTAATATTTTCAGTGGTATTGTTAAACGCCCCACATAAAGAAAATGAGAATTAATAACAGGTTCAGCCCCTGATTCGACCGTGATCTGGAGTTACTTAACCTCAAGAATTACATTTGGTGAAAAGCTCGGCACACGCATACTCAGGCTGACTGGCTCTCGTTAAGGCAAATAAGATATAAGTGCACTCATGCTATCTGGAAGGCCAAAGTTAGTTACTTTAAGGAGAAGTTCTGCCCATGTCCCTTAATGTTGATGATGTGGTTGTTACTGACAAGGAGCACATGACTGAGCTGTAATCACCACTTCATTAAGCCAGGATTCCTATTTGACTCAGCCATGCCTCCTTGCCCGTCCAACATTTCCTCATATCCTACCTTTCTAATGCGACTAGCCCAGATGCTCCTCCCTCTTTTTCCCCTGCCCCACTACAAAGTTTCTCCCTGCAGGTGGTCACTGAGTCCGAGGTGCTAAAGGAGCTCCTTAAACTTGACCCCAAAAAAACATCTGGGTCAGATGGTTTAGACCCTTTATTCTTTATAGTTGCTTCCCCTATCATCACCAAGCCTATATCTGACCTTTTTAACCCGTCTCTCCTCTCTGGAGAGGTTCCCATTGCTTGGAAGGCAGCCACGGCGCGTCCTTTATTTAAAGGGGGAGATCAAGCTGATACTAACTGTTATTGGCCAATTTTTATTTTACCCTGTTTATCAAAAGTGTTAGAAAAACTTGTCAATAATCAACTGACTGGCTTTCTTATTGTCTATAGTATTCTCTCTGGTATGAAATCAAGTTTCCTCTTAGGTTATGGATGTGTCACTGCAACCTTAAAAGGTCCTAAATTATGTCACCATTGCACTTGATTCTAAGCAATGGTGTGCTGCCATTTTTATTGACTTGGACAAAGCTTTTGATACTGTAGACCATTCCATTCATGTGGGCCTGCTAAGGAGTTTTGGTATCTCTGAGGGGTCTTTGGCCTGGTTTGCTAACTACCTCTCTCAAAGAGTGCAGTGTATAAAGTCCGAACATCTGCTGTCTCAGCCACTGCCTGTCACCAAGGGAGTACGCCAAGGCTAAATCCTAGGCCCCATGCTCTTCTCAATTTACATCAACAACATAGCTCAGGCAGTAGGAAGCTCTCTCATCCATTTATATGCAGATGATGCAGTCTTATACTCAGCTGGCCCCTCCCCAGATGTTGTGTTAAACACTATACAACAAAGCTTTCTTAGTGTCCAACCAGCTTTCTCTTCCCTTAACCTTCCCTTAACCTTCAAAACAAGGGCCATGTGGTTTGGTAAGAAGAATGCCCCTCTCCCCACCTGTGTGATTACGACCTCTGAGGGTTTAGAGCAAGTACTTGGGAGTATGGCTAGACTGTCCTTCTCTCAGCACATATCATAGCTGCAGGCTATGGTTAAATCTACACTTCCTCTATCGTAATCGCTCCTCTTTCACTCCAGCTGCCAAACTAACCCTGATTCAGATGACCATCCTACCCATGCTAGATTTTGGAGACGTAATTTATAGATCGGCAGGTAAGGGTGCTCTCGAGCGGCTAGATGTTCTTTACCATTTGGCCATCAGATCTGTCACCACTGCTCCTTTTAGGACACATCACTACACTCTATACTCCTCTGCAAACATCTCTGTATACCTGTTGCAAGACCCACTGAATGATGCTTATTTATAAAACCCTCTTAGGCCTCACTACTCTGTATCTGAGAAACCTACTGCAGCCATCATCCTCCACATACAACACCCATTCTGCCAGTCACATTCTGTTAAAGGTCCCCAAAGCACAAACATCCTTGGGTCGCTCCTCTTTACAGTTCGCTGCAGCTAGCAACTGGAATGAGCTGCAAAAAACACTCAAACTGGACAGTTTTATTTCCATCTCTTTGTTCAAAGACTCAATCATGGACACTCTTACTCACAGTTGTGGCTGCTTCATGTGATGTATTGTTGTCTCTACCTTCTTGTGGCTGTTGTCTGTGCCAAATAATGTTTATACCATGTTGTGGTGCTGCCATGTTGTGTTGCTACCATGTTGTTGTCATATTGTGTTGCTATCATGCTGTCTTGTCATGTGTTGCTGTCATGCTATGTTGTTATCATAGGTCTCTCTTTATGTACTGTTGTGGTGTCTCTTTTGTCGTGATGTGTGTTTTGTCCTATCTTTTTTTAAATTTATCCCACCCCCTGCAGGAGGCCTTTTGGTAGGCCATCATAAATAAGAATTTGCTCTGAACTGACTTGCCTAGGTAAATAAAGGTTAACTAAAATAAAATAAAAGTGACTTGAAGGTGACAGAAGGTATGGAATGGATTTTTTTTAATGTGTGTATTTTGTATGATGTCAGCTTTTCCACTTTTTTACTACAATGGATATTTTTTCTATAGGACCGCCATAACACCATAGAAGAAGAAAGTTTCTGAGTGACCGTTTACGCAAAGATGTTAATAACTAAACCAAGATAAACCACAACCCATCGTTTCAAATGGGAACAAGTGAGTAAGAGTGGGCGGAACAAGCAAGGAGGTTGGCAGTGCTAATCACAATTTAGCGAGATTCTATTGGAGTATTTCCGTTAGGGGACGCCTACTCTGAAGTGCGCGTGTGCAATAACTCAATTCGCCTATGCACTCCTATACAACGCAATTCGTTTTTTTCCTTTGGCAAAGGGTACATTTGACAAAAATTAGTCCACTCTGTTTTGGGAACTGAAAACTGTATTGAGATCAGATGTTTAATCGATGAGATGATTAGCAGGACGTCGGCCAAAATTAATCTCGTTCCATCTTCTGTAGTGAGTGTAAACGCCAAGCGGATTGCTTCACATCTGGTGAAATATGTGTCATTGTTCCAACTGTGCCTCAAGCGTTTGCAGCACTGAGGGTTAGTTATACAAATATTTGACTGGGTATAATAAGATTTGCAGCGGCACACCCTCCACCATATCTTTTTTTGTTGTTGCACATTTCTATGTCATTTAACTTTAGTACAGTATTTTCGTTTCGACGGATCTGACTGTAGAAGAACGAAGGCGTTTAGTGTCGGTTACAAAATTGAAAGGTAAATTACTATTAAAATGTCCCATTACAAACAACTAGTTTTACGTGGTGGTATGCAAATCAACTTTATAGAGACGTCGCTAGCTGGTAGCTAGTTAACGTTAGCCAACACAGGCTTTGGAAGTTTAGCTAGCGAGAACGTACAGTGTAACACTGGCCTCTTAAATTATATTCAATAACAGATGGTTATTTAATCATGTAAACCGCAACGTTTGTTTATTAACGCGAGCCAACTAATGTTAGTTGACTTAGTTAGCTAGGTGGACTTGTTTTGCGAGACGATATCAAAATATAACGTTACTGATATAACATGGCCTACTATAGTCGAAGTTGTTTAGTCATAACATCATCCCACATTTCCCTCCACTCGTAGATCTCAATTTTTATCAGATGACGAACTACTTTTTATAGCAACTGTTACAGCTGTAACTAGCTAATTAGATACATTCGCACAGTTCTGACAACCCGGGGTAGCTAACGTTAGCTAGCTAACAAGCTACCGGCTAACATGTGCCCTTTTAAAATGGCCGCAAGGGTCGTTAAGGTTCAGCTAGGTACTTATCACGTCAGTAGCTAACTAGCTATAGTTTCGCAAAATCGTCTTGCTAGTTAGGCATATTTTTACCACTAACTGGCACCTCTGTCAATGCAAAAACGTTATTTCTTGTCTGCAGATTATTCAGTGTATCCCAAAGATGGTCAGACCTTACTCCGGACCTCCTCGGTTCAAACCCAGGTATGTGCAGAGTTACAACAAAAGGGGCAGTGTATACTAATTAATAATTGGTGATGTCAATTAATTTGGATTTTAGTCTATTTTACTTGTGTAGACTATATATGAATAATGATATAAATAACATGAATTGTGTGGGTGTTTCAAGTTTCTTCAAGACTTTGTTTTGTTATTCAACAGGCCCTACTCTGATGGCTACAACATGCCATATGAAGAGAATTACAGCCCCCACCCCAGGAGTCAGAGAGGATTCCGGGGCCACTCAGGAAAGGTCCCTCCAAGCTGGAGAGATTCCAGAGGCAGAGGACGTGCTCACTTTGCTAAAAGGCCCCCACTGATGGGAGAACGGAGGCCCCCACTGATGGGAGAACGGAGGCCCCCACTGATGGGAGAACGGAGGGAGCGACCTTTCAATCAGTGGAGGTCCCAAAACCAGGATTCCTTCAACACATACCCCTCCCAAACGGAGCCCCATCATGGCCACAGGAGGCCTTCCCCTTCCGGGCCAAACCGTCCCCCCCCAGCTCAGCATAGGTCCTCCCCGCATACTCCTGGACAAGGGCCCCAGGGCCAGAGGGGTGCACTTATCCATGGAAACCACTCAGGTTACAGATCCCCCTCACCACGCCATTATCATAACCAACCTCCTGACAGGAGGCCACAACCCTCACAGTCCCCCCACAGTTCCTTCAGGAGCCCTCACAAGCGCCCAAGTCCGTCTCACGAAGAGGACAGGAGCTGGGGTGTCCGGCCGCCTTATAGTCCCAGGGAGAGGCAGTTTGAGCGCCCAGGTCGCGGGGGGATGCGCTGGAATGGGCCAGGGCCCATTCCCCGACCACACAATGGTGAACGTGGGCCCTCTGGCTCCCCCCAGAGAAAGCCACGGGATTTTCATGGCAGAGGTCCTTATCCAGAGAGGTACAGGAGTGAAGATACAGTATGGGCTGGGTAATATAAATGGAGGGGGAAAAGTGTAAACTCACGTAGTCCTCTGCGTCAGAGGTCAAAATTATCGTTCAGTATTACAATGCTGATAAACAGTAAAATGCAGTGATCTGATGTTATTACACTACTAGTCACCTGCCACTGGAAAGTATATGCTCTCTGAAGGTTTTACTCTCCTACCTGTATCATGGCATAATGGTGAAGGGGCAGCATAAAGGAAAGCTAAACCTCCGTTTCCCACTTCACACGATAATGGATCTTCCAATGTAATCATTTTTTGTATTGTTTGTGATGGATGTGCAGGTGGTCTGCTGAGCGAGATCCCAGGCAGCAGCATGGAGTGGTGGGAAGGGAGCGGGAGGGCAGCGGACGCCGCAGCGCTGAGTGGGCACAGGAAGGCAGCCCTCCCCACAGATCCCCCACATGGAAAGGAGGTTGGTCGTCGTCCTCTTTCCACGAGAACAGCCCTCAGGCAAGGCCAAGTGGACCACCACACAAGAGGAAGTTCCAGGAGCGCGGGATCCCTCCTGCAGGCCCTGATGTGGAGCATGGTCACCCAAAGCGCCCTCGCAGAGAGATTCCACATTACTTCAACACCCCTAGGGGATTTGGCGGCCGTCCCTTGTCATTCAGGGGCAAGAGTCGTTTGCTGAAGGGGCGTAAAATGAGAGCGGAGTCGGTGATGAGGCTCAAAGTACCTCCACTTCAGCCCCAAGGAGCAGAGATCCATGAAGAGGAAGGGCCTCAAACGTCCAGGGGAAATGCGCCATCCAAGTTTGCTCTTCGGAGGGAGCGTTTCCAAGCAAACGCTGGCCCACTGAGGAAGAGGCCGATGCCCCATCAATCACCCCCCAACCCAGAAGCCAATTCAACCAAGTCTTCCAGGGACTCAGAGTCACAGAAGGAACAAGTGGACTCTCAGCGAGCCTTGAGCACACACAGGTACGGTATCTTCCTTCTCACTCTGGGAGCAGGGGCGTGATGATGTTTAGAAGGTCAATCTTCAAAGATATCTGAATATGAAGGGAATGCCAACTTACAGCCATTTTCCTGTGATGGAGGAAATGGAGTTACAGTGATGTCCTGTATCAGTTAAGTTTTGAAATCAAATATCCAAAGACCTCTGGGGTTGCACTTTCAAGTGTGCTGGCAGTGTCCAAAATAATTCACAAGGGATTGTTCTGGGCGCCAGTCATTCAAAGTTGAATTAATATCTGCCTATTCGATACAATGTCAATGAAAGATACTAGAAAATCTCTGTGTTTTGCGAGGCCTGTCCCTCTGTGGTGCTATTGGGGTCTGAAGCTAGAGGTGCTCTGAGGAGCTTCTAGAGGTGCTCTTCTCTGACCAAGTGGAAAAGTTGAAGAAACATTCTCACGATGCCAGACACAACATAACCCCCTGACATAACAGAAGTTCAAAAGAGCAGTTCATACATGAAGAGGACTGCTAATAAGAGAACTGAGGACATTCCCTTTAAATCAGCTGAAATGCCACAGTCATTGCACACCAACATGCATGACTCATAGGAAAGGAGGAGATTGATGTTGATCACCATCTAGAAGGCTCTGAAACTGGAAGCGGTCATACTGGTTCAGGTTACACAATCTGTCAGTTTGAGCAATAACATTCAAATGGCAGATGAATATGCACCAGCTTCCATGAAGATGATGTCTTGAGGAACTTTGGGGAAAATGCATGATACTACCACTGGCAACAACGGGACAAGCGGCAAGAGGAGAGGACGATGCCATTAATTATTTATTTTTTAAACAACAAAAAAACATTTGAATAATTTGGCAGACCCCTATCCAGTGATTTACAGTAGTGAGTGCATCAATTCTCATACTTTTTCATACTGGTCCCCCATGGGAACTAAACCCACAACCCTGGCCAAGTGCCACACGCTACCAACTGAGACAATTGGGACCTTACGCTGTGATAATACATAGATCATACAATACTACTTTTAATTCTTAGACACAGAATGCAGACGTGCAGTTGACTCTATCTAAAAAAATATATGAATTACTCCCCAAATGAACAATTTGACCTTCAAGAAGCAAACTGACGACTGAAGAGATAATGGACCACACCTCTGTACATTAACAGCACACTGAACTTCATCTGGCTAGGCCAGTGAACAGTGGACTTTTTCTGCATGCAAGAATACATGAAATCTGTGTCTATACAGAACATATGCAGTGGACTACAGTTCTCTACACTACACAGTGGATCTAATCTATACACAGCAAGTTTTGCAGAGGATGGCAGCCTTACAAGTACAACAATTGGAATGTTTACAAGCAAACAATGAATTCCATTCATACAAAGTGCAAGCTGCTTTACAACAATTGCTCTGTATGGCTTGTTTATTCAAGCGTACTAAGTTTTGACTGAAGATGTACAAGTGGAACACTGACCGTACACTGACCACCTCGAGCTGAATTCCTCACACTACTTTCACCAGACAGGATGCAAGATTACAAGATAATCCCCCTTTGAAATTGAATGCCCAGGGTTTGAAGAGGAGTTTAGATTTGGAAGCTGAGACTGACCTTAACGAAGACTAGTAAGGATGAACTAAAGATCAACAGGGAAATCATGGATAGATGGACCATTTGGCTGAACAGATTAGACGCTCATCTCCCTTTTTCATCATTATTTCAATAGTAAGTGGAGAGAATTGACAGCCTTTCGAGTCCAGCTTCAAGTGAAAATCTGGACAGCAAGAGACCAGTTCCTCAGAGCTTTCGGCAACACTTTTCCATTCATGCGTGTGAATTTTCATTCTGAATTTGTGAGCAGCGCTACTGGGATGTCAGGTGGATTCGGGGTTCAGTGACAATACAGCGTTACGAGAACATGGACATTACGTGCTCTTTGTAAGTACCTGAGTGATGATCATTTTTTTTATTCCACATGTAGACCAATGGTCTTTCCTGAGTAATTATGTGAATGTAGCTTTTCCAACAGAACTCTCTCCTTTCTCTTTGTCTTTCCATGTCGGTCCATTTTTTGAGATGACATGTTTTTGTTCTACGGAATAAAATAATTTACATTTTCCAGGGCATTATTTAGACTGATGGAATTTTCACTTACAGGGCAACATCTAAAGATGATGCTAGTAGTAGTAATGTTCTGCTCCGCTGCTTACCTAACCTGGCCTCACAGGCTCCACTGATGGGATGCTCATCACTTGTAATTCTCTGTCTTGGCTGGTCCCGCTCCAGCCCTTCCTCTATAGACAAACGGCTGGCTCGTGACCTAGTCGTTGTGTCCCAGTGGCAGGCACCTGGGACTAACTCAAGCTCAAAGGACAGCCCCCCAAGGGATAGAAGTAGGACACCAAAAAACAAAACTGGCAAGTGGCCCCTGATTTGGTTTGGTCTCATTTTGTCTGTTGGCTAACAGTTTGTTTGATGCTCCTCAATGGGAATGCAATGTCTCTTGGTGAATTTAATATTATTCATTATGAGAATACCTCTTACTCACTCAACTCCTGACTTTTCAGAGCGCTATTACAATTCAGATGAACAACTTACGCTGAATGAACGCTTCTCTAAAATTCATGACTCCAGTCCTTCCCCTTCACCAAGAGACCGGAGATATGCGGAAAGGTAATCCACCAATATGAGAATCAATATAAAATATTTGATGTGAAGTGACTTATGATTGTATTGCATGGAATATAACCATTTGATTTGTTTAAATCTTGGTGCCTAGTGGTTATGGGTATTTGGTAATGATGTGTCACACGATGGGTGTGGCATCACACCAATAACTAGTTTCATTCAAGGTTATTTAGTCAGATAATTCACTTTTTACTTGTTAGGCCAACGAATGTGCCACAGGAGAACCACAGACCTGAAAGACCCTTCAGGAAACCAGGACCACAGGTGAGAACTTCCTGGGTTCTTTGAAAGCTGAGTGTTCATAGCTTTAGTCTTGGGAGTGGGAACGTGTTTACTGTAATGAGTAGGCCGCCCAGGGATACAATATGTCAAATGTTGCCTCCCATACATTTTGGCAACCCCTGCGCAATTATATTTCTCGATAAACTCCATTCCACCATGTATGCACATCCTTTACTCGTTTGTGCCACAGAGATCGAGCTTCCGTCCCACTAGCCCAAATCGCAAACCAGGTCCTCCCCCTCAGAGAAGACCAGGTCCTCCTCCTCAGAGAAGACCAGGTCCTCCTCCTCAGAGAAGACCAGGTCCTCCTCCGCAGAGAAGACCAGGTCCTCCTCCGCAGAGAAGACCAGGTCCTCCTCCGCAGAGAAGACCAGGCCCCCCTCCGCAGAGAAGACCAGGCCCTGAACCGCCTGGTCCCTTTAGGAAGCCACTCATGGTATGTTGCATTTGTGAGCAGCTCCTATTATAACTTGTGGCCAGTAGGACTTGTCTTAGCCCACTGACTGCATTCATGTGCCTCTTGGCCTTTTGAAAATGGAGGTAGTAATATCACGGGGATGAAGCTGTAGGTCACTGAAGCTGCATTTCTGACCGTTTTTTGTTGAATTTCTTTCCCCCCTCTGTAGGGAGGCTTTGTGCCACGTCCTTTCTCTCAAAGGCCAGTGTTCAGGAAGAGCCAGAGCATCCTGTCCAAATACCGTAACATGCCGACAATGCGTCAACATGTACCCCCCAACAGAGGGTCTAATTATCGCCGCTGGTGATCAAACTAGAGGGACCAAGGGCACAGTTCAGGGTTACACACCCTTTCCCCCTTGGCCTTGGGTTGCGTCTTTGTCCTGGAGATGGTCCCCCAATGGAACTCTCCCTGTCGTCAGGAGTACGTCAGAAAATGACAGTTGCACTGTTTATTTTTTGACTCTGTTTGCATAAGATGTGTTTAAATATACAGAATAGGCTATCAGTTTCTAGTCTTCCAGACTGGTTATTATGGACATTGTTTTTTTGATTTCACAACTGTTACACTTCTCGTATCGTGTAAATGAAATTATGAAGATTTTACCTTTTTATAGTTCCCAGTACCAATTTTTTGTTTTTCCCCAGTGCTTAGAGAAACACTTTTTGCTGTAAAGTAGAAGCAGTCTTCAAGACGATTCCCCAAGGGCTGTTGAATATGATGCTCAGTCTAATTCTCAACCTGTAAAAACTACTGATGCCATCTTCAAGTCCTGTTCATTTCAACCTATGTACATTGTTTTGTTTAAGATATTGCAAATAAATGGCTCAACATGCCTTTTGTGAAATTGTCTGTTGTGCCGTAGGATACACAATAGAATTGGATCTATTGGATGTGTTTTCATAAGGACTGGGGAGATCTATTTTGCATTTCACATTGCGTGTCACCAATTTCATCATGTCAAGGTTAATGTAAAATAGATGCTTTATTACTGGTCTCCCTTTACTCCAATAGAAGCTTAATGGAAAAAGCAGTGCTCAGAATATAGCTGGGAAATTCAATAGACTGATTCTCATTTATGAATACAATGATGTAGATGCTTTATGTAAATCAAGTCTTCACATCAGATCTCTTTCAGAGCCTAGTGGTTAGAGCGTTGGGCCAGTAACCGAAAGGTTGCTGGATCGAGTCCCCGAGCTGACAAGGTCAAAATCTGTCGTTCTGCACCTGAACAAGGCAGTTAACCTACTGTTCCCCGGTATGCTGTTATTGTAAATAAGAATTTGTTCTTAACTGACTTGCCTAGTAAAATTAAAATCGGGCTGCCTGTCTAAATGCAGGTAAGGCAAAACCTTGACATATGTTAAAGACAAAAATTTACAGAGAAAGAATCAAATAGAAAAACGTGTGATAGAAGGAAATGCGCTGAAGTGAGAGGTGTGGAGACAACTGTTCTCGGGTGTGCCGTAAATGCATTCCTTGGGGATCACCAGTCTGACGAGCCGTTGGCGCTGTAGTGTAGGCTAGCCGTGTCCTTTCTTGTGATTGGTTGTACAATGTCACCATAAAAGGAGAGGACTGCAGGGGACCATTTGTTTTTATGGACAGAAAAGAGCAGAAGCTCAGCTATCCGATCAGGCCCATTGTCTATGTTGGACCGGTTGCATCCCAGAAGTGTCAAAGGTTTGACAGCAGAAGGAAGCTTGTGGGAATAACGGGTATAGAAAGTAAGAATTGAAATAAAGGAGACAAAGGTACAAATACACTTCTTTACAGGTTTGCTACAAAGGTAACATTAGGTAGCAGGAGGGTTACCAGACCACCATCCACTTTTACTCTACGAAAAAAGACTGCTTTCAGAGTGCAGTATAACTGCAGAATGCTGAAAATACGGTGTCCAAAATATATATATATTTTTTTACTGCAGCTATTTTGTAGTGTAACTGCAACTGTTACAGTGCAGTATTACTGTGCCACATTTGACTGCAGTGACTACTTTTACTGCTGTTTAAAAAATCATTTTTTTTGGTAAGGGTGGAGTTAGTTCCACTTGGAGTGAGAATGGTATAACAAAGGACAGGTTATGGTTAAATATCATTAATTAAAATCCGACTCATGTTGGTAGACTGAGAGTCACATATCTCATCTCTGCATAATATACAAAAACGAATGATAAACTGGTTGCGCTTCATATTCCAATTCAACATCCAATCCAGCTTCCTCTTGACTTTTTCCATTCAAACTCAAATTATGGAACTGACTTTGTGTTTTCATGGCACGCTGTATAGATCTCAGCACCCTGCTCTCCCCTCGGAGGATATTGGATAAATGTGTGTGTTCGATGCCCTGTAGTCTGTCCCTTTAAGTACTCCCAAGTCTGTGTCCCTGCAAACTAGTTGTATCAGGGACTGCCCCAGTGGTATTGGTGGTAAGCATGTCTGTGTGCTAAACTTAGCCCAAGACCACCTCTCATCACACTAGCACAATTCATGTTGGGTTACAATGGAACCAGGAGTGAATGGTGTAGAGTTACCATCAATGGAGCTGTATTGCGATAGAAACACTGGCCAAACAAGGTGTGTACAGCAGAACTCCTAACAACACCAGCTAAGATTGCTGTTTTGTCAATCAGTCGCTGTCTATTTTCTTGGCTGTAACAAATGGTAACTGCTGACGCTTGGCATTTCTTCTACTGTGCACAGCACTCTGGTTATAGTGTATGCAATCATGTTATATTTCAAACAACAGTTGAACCTAGTTTATTTTCTTGATAAAGAATGATTCATTAATTATCCTCTTGGCTGTTGATATCTGATACGTTTGACGCTTTTCAAAATAGGCTTGAACACGTGCATGTCTATGTTCTGATTGACTAATGTGCTTAGTTGGAGAAATCCCAAAGACGATCTACTGACTTAACTCACTCCACTCTGTCATCATTTTTTGATAAAAATTCTAAGCTTCTCGAGCTCTTTTCTCACTTTCATTTTGTCGCTCGACATATCACGTTGGCGTTCTTCTGTGTCACCATGGGCAACTATAGCTCTGGCCTTACCGTGGGTAAGCCATGTCATCATTCTCAAATCCTTTCTTATGTTCCTTTGAACTCACCTATGACGCTTTAGATTCTCCAAACTGTCATCAATGGCAAAACAATGTAATACTGCATGACACTCTGTTTTTGACAGCCTGTTGTTTTGCTTCAATGACCCCACCATTAATTATGCCTTCAAATCAAGTCAACAATTTATCTAATGCGTCATGTTGGTTTGTTTTATTTCTCCAAGACATTGAAGATTTTGAGTCACACAGTGTTTCAGTCACAGAGACCCTGAACCAATTGGCACCACGTGTGGCGGATGAAAGATTTCAGTCACAGATTTTTTCACTGGTATGTATATTTGTACACTGATGTCAGTGGCTATCTGGTTGTTATTGTGGAGTAGTGAAGCATGCGAGAGGGGTTGTTTATTGTCTCTGAGGAAACTTTTCAACTACTCACTGTGTTCTGTTTGTGTCCCATTTGTCCTTGAGTTAAATTTACCTAATTTGAGCTGGCAAGATGGCAGACAACAGAAACGTACATTTGGCGTGTGTTAAATTGAAGTATTCCATATACTATAGTCATTAAGGACTACAGATCAAACGACCACAATATTACCATAACTACATGTACATGTAACAGGATATATGTCAATCAAAATAACAAAATCCTTCTTTCAATCCTCATGTTTCTCTGTCTGTGTTTGCTTGTGTCCTCTCAGGCTCCTCAGTCTAACCTTGACATACAGGAAGACGTACAGGTAGCCCCTACACAGGTGGGTGAGACGCAAGAGAATGAGAAAGAGGACCTCTCCTCTGTCATATCACTCATCAGCAGCCTGGCAGCACCTACAAATACCCCAGTGTTACCTGTAATTCAATTTTCACCTTACTATGCATGCTGCCCAATGTCAATGTGGTCTATAGAGTTGCTTATTCAATCAATATTGTTCCATCAAAACATTTACACCCAAAAGGATCTTCTGCATGCCTCTTGAATTTGTTTGACCAGTTGTGCTGTTGTGATGTGTCGTTGGACAGGTGGTTGAAAAGAAGCTTCACCGGCCTTCAAGGCCCACAATGCTCTCCTCCTCATTATCCACTGGTACCAGTGCGCCACACCCCTTCTCCACACTCATCCCTGGGGCTCTCTCAGCTATCCTGCGTGCTACCCTGCCCCCTCACCTTACCTCTGACCCCAAGCCCAGGAGAGAGCCAGGTGCCCAGTGCCAACTGACCCTCGAGCAGCTGCGGACAGAGCTCCGGGACCTAAGGGATGAGGTCGAACTGATGAAGAGCCAGCACAAGTAAGTCTTTTGTTATCTCAGTGTGTGCAACTACAGTAATGTCTTCTATTGTTAAAGTATCTCTATGTATGCAACTACAGTAATGTCTTCTATTGTTAAAGTATCTCTGTGTATGCAACTACAGTAATGTCTTCTATTGTTAAAGTATCTCTGTTTGTGCAACTATTGTTTTGTATTGTTATTTCTGTGTGTGCAACTACAGTAATGTATTGTATTGCGTTTTCTAAGTGTGCCACTGATTTGAGATTTCTCTACTCTTTGTGTTAGCAAAGAGATTCAACTGCTGATGAATGAGCTGGATGAGGAGAAAAGGATTCGCTTGTCATTACAGGTACTGCAGGTTTGTCGGTAGACGTCTGCATATGATCCACTCTATCAAATATGTACCTAACAGAGATTAGGGGTGTACCTCCACATTGTATTAGTGATCAATTTTATGACATGAACTTTTCCTGACTTACAGGCCCAATGCAGTTGTTTTTATATCAATATGAAATCATTTCTGGGTAACAATTAAGTACCTTACTATAATAGTTTTCCATTACATTTACAAAAATAGCAATAATTTAGCTAGGAATGTATGGGAGTGGTCTGAGTGGGGAGGGGGGAATCTGAACTCTCATTGTTATTAGTTTATTAATCAATTTACCACCTGGTGATGTCACCAGGTAAGTTGAAACTCCCGCCCATGCAAACCTGCTGATTAGAAGGTCCTCTGTAGATTGTATTTTCAACCAGCAACTATCAGGGAATAACACTAATCACCTGTTGTGCAATATGATACAAAACTGAATTTTGACTGTACTGGGCCTTTAAGACAAATGTCAGTTTATTACAAGTCAGATTGATTTCTTATCATGGTGCAGTGCTAGCTTGCTCTTGTGTCTACTTGATGTTACCTCTGGGTCTCATGTCTGTGTGTTGTCTTGTGTCCCAGATGGACGTGGCACAGATGAAGAAGCACAAGTCTAAATGAGCAGGCAGGCTCAAACAGCATGGCATCACCAACAATGCCAGAACAAGTGGTAATCTGTCTCTTAGAATGTTCTCTCAAAATTAAGTATCAATGAAATCCAGACAGGAATTTGCTGTATAGTAGCAATCATTTATGAAACAACAGAAAAACTATAGTGAATATTTTTTAAATATAATGAACAATCTTTGTTGTCTATTTGAGAAAAGTTGATGTAACGTATGTAACGAAATAAAACTAATGAGCATCTTCTACAAAAACATTTTATATCAGCTTATTATGTGACATTTTTTATAAAATAAAAACAAAAAACAAGCATGTTCTTTAAGTCAAGTGGTTTAAAGTGTTCAATTGTATTGGGGTCATTCAACCAATTTGATGTAACTTGCTCCAAAAAACTTTTGATTTCACCTAACTTTAAGTGCCAAATTAAGTAACAGGGTTGGCCATAACAGGGTTGACCGTAACAGGGTTGACCATAACAGGGTTGGGGCTTTACAATGAGGGTGGAAACTTGGAGAAATGTTGGGGTCAAGTCAGTTAAAATCTTCCTGGAAGTCACAGAGGAGGCACAGAGGGACACAGAGGTGCATGGAAGGATACAGAGGAGGCACAGAGGGACACAGAGGTGCATGGAGGGACACAGAGGAGGCACAGAGGGACACAGAGGTGCATGGAGGGACACAGAGGAGGGACATGTCAAAATGCTTAATATTGGCACTTTAGCAAGTCTTTATTCATATAAAGAAATCTGTATTGAATTCTCCACGTGATGTTTAAAAAATATATGTACTATATATATATATATACAATAAACCCCCCAAAAAATAATCTAAAGGAAGTTAGTTCTTAAGTGTCTGTCGTATATCTGAGAGATATAAGAAAGAGCAGGGAACGTATTTAACCCTTCATTTTGGCACTAAACAGTCTCCATATATACTTCCAATCTTTTTTTAAAATGGGTACCGTGGGACTTTCAGACAAGTCTTGTGAGGTCCTAGAGCAAAACAACTGATATTTACTGACAGACGAGTCCCAAGACACTTGTGGGGGTCGTAGAGAAAAACGGAGAACACAATCGTGTTTGAGAGAGTCTCATCTTTCCATAGAGGGGTTAATTAAGATATAAAAGGGATACAAAATGCACTCTTTTCGTGTAATGACCCATTGACGTGGCTCTCGTTAATAAAATATGTATTTAGTAGTGGTTTCCCACAGATATTATACCACACAGTGGTCTCAGTGATACAGACACAATCATCATAGTACTTTTTAAGAATTAATAAATGAATACAATATATCATTCATTAAAATCATCACACTTGCACGCATTTACAATGCTCTGTACTTAAGCCACTGAATACACGGACCAGAGGGTGAGTAGCATGTAGGCTACCTGGGTCAACTGCCTCACTCCATTTACCCAGAGAGGCATCAAATGGCCACTGCTGACTCTC
This sequence comes from Oncorhynchus clarkii lewisi, assembly GCF_045791955.1. Lineage (NCBI taxonomy): Eukaryota > Metazoa > Chordata > Actinopteri > Salmoniformes > Salmonidae > Oncorhynchus > Oncorhynchus clarkii. The sequence continues at coordinate 31,711,175 of NC_092175.1, read as the reverse complement.
TACATCATACTGTGTATCTGTTATTGTCTCAGAAGTTGGACTCCTCACAGGGGATGGATCTGAAGGTCACCTCTCTGTTGTCCTCCAGGAGAATGTCATAGCGGCAGAGAGGCCTGTGTGTGAGAGAGGGTGACATGGATGATTTAGTAAAAGGGTACAAGAAGTGAGATGAGAGGTGAAAATGTTATGCAAAATGCACAGAGGAAACAGTGACTTCACATATTGTTAAAGCTACTATATCTCTCCTCTCGCGAATCGGTCTCAACCCGGACCTGCCTATCTCACAGCAGTCAGTTATTCCTTGTCCCTGATCCCAAGCGGCCCGTAAAAGGCTTCTTTGCCTTGACAACAGACTGGTCACAGCTTGGGTCTGGACTAAGCCTCGGTGCCAAGGGCCTTATCGAATAGCGAGCGATCCTCAGAGTCTAATACCCATGCTACCCTCTTGTGAGCAGGGCTTCTACCGTAAACATTAAGTACCAACCTCTCCTTGCCTGGCTAGGACTAGATTGAGATACTATACAGACTCCTACTAATGCCTTACTTTTGACAGCTGGGTGTGGAACCATTTCTAGAAACCAGGACTCTTAATGCCTCCGGCCAGAACTGTCAATAGGCTAACTGAAATGTTTTGTTTTGTTGTTTTAAGAGGGTCTTTGAGATTCTTGCTGTAATTAAAAGCGCTATACAAATTAAATCTTATTATTTATTATTATTATAAAATCCTCAATCAACTAACTAGAACAAAAGTCCTGAGTAAAATACATGCACTTGTCTGACTCTTTAATTTAATGGAAACAGGTTTGGAAATAATAAAACAAGTTTATTAAAAGTTTCACAACAGGTTTAAGAAGTCCATGTGGTTACATTTAAATCACATGTACATGACAAATGCAATATTTATTTCACAATACATAATGCTTTTGGCGCCTTTAACTACATCCATTTAAGCATTGTTTTATTGTATTGACTGTGTTTCTGAATGTGTAATACACCACATGACCAGAAGTATGTGGACACTTGCTCGTCGAACATCTCATTCCAAAATCATGGGCATTAATATGGAGTTGTATTTATTATGGATCCCCTGCCAAAGCAGCAGCTACTCTTCCTGGTGTCCAGCAAAATTAAGTCAGTTCATACTATTTAAAAACATAACAATACATTCACAGATTTCACAACACACTGTGGGCCCTCAGGGCCTTACTCCACCACTTCCACATATCTACAGTACAAAATCCATGTGTATAGTGTGTGTGTGCCTATGTTTGTGTTGCTTCATAGTCCCTGCTGTTCCATAATGTGTATTTTAATCTGTTTTATTTAATCTAATTTTACTGCTTGCATCAGTTACTTGATGCGGAATGGAGTTCCATGCCTCTATGTAGTACTGTGTGCCTCCCATAGTCTGTTCCTGACTTGGGGACTGTGAAGAGACCTCTTGTGGCATGTCTTGTGGTGTATGCATGGGTGTCCAAGATGTGCACGAGCAGTTCAAACAGCTCGGTGCATTCAACCTCTCATAAAAACAAGTAGTGATGAAGTCAATCTCTCTGTACATCCAAGGGCCAGCCATGCTGCCCTGTTTTGAGCCAATTTCAACTTTCCTGTCCTTTTTTGTGGTACCTGACCACACGACTGAACAGTAGTCCAGGTGCGACAAAACCAGGGCCTGTAGGACCTGCGTTGTTGATAGTGCTGTTACGAAGGTAGAGCAGAGATTTACTTCTCCCCATCTTAGCTACTGTTGTATGAATATGTTTTGACCTTTTGCTGCTATAACAGCCTCCACTCTTCTGGGAAGGCTTTCGACTAGATGTTGGAACAGTGTTGCAGGGACTTTTTCGATTCAGCCACAATAGCATTAGTGAGGTCGGGCACTGATGTTGTGCGATTAGGCCTGGCTCGCAGTCGGCATTCCAATTCCTCCCAAAGGTGTATGATGGGGTTGAGGTCAGGGCCCTTTCCAGGCCAGTCAAGTTCTTCCACACCGATCTGGATAAACCATTTCTGTATGGAGGTCGCTTTGTGCACAGGGGCATTGTCACACTGAAACAGGAAAGGGCCTTCCCCAAACTGTTGCCACAATGTTGGAAGCACAGAATTGTCTAGAATGGCATTGTATGCTAAAGCGTTAAAGAGCCTAGCCCGAACCATTAAAAAAAGCCCCAGACTAGTATTCCTCCACCACCAAACTTTACAGTTAGCACTATGCATTCAGGCAGGTAGTGTTCTCCTGGCATCCGCCAAATCCAGATTCGTCCGTCGGATTTCCAGATGGTGGTGTCCACATACTTTTGTGTGTGTGTATATATATATATATATATATATATATATATATATATATATATACAGTGCATTTTCCTAGAATCATTACGGACCATAGCCCTTTGACCTTTATGTTTATGCTCAAATGCAAAAACATAGCGATTTAACAAAATGTTACTCAACACAGAAAGATGTTTTTGGAAAAACATTTATACAATGAAGTATGCCCAACTATTGTCTGGGAATCTGTTAAAGCAAGAGGGTGTATCATGTCTAACTCTTAACATGAGAAAAATAAGACCCCATATAGAATAATTGAACAGAAAATCCACGACTTAGAAAGAAAACACAATTTGGATAGAAATGTTGAAACCCTTCAACAGTTGGAACACTTTGAAGCTTGAATATAACACAATAAGCACCCGATCTGCAGAGATTGCTGCCATCAAATCCAATTAGAGAGAGAAAGAAGGAAGAGGAACATCCCATCTACTGTATAACATTCAAACCAAAGATGGTAGTATGACAATGGATCCTTCTAAAATGAACTCGGTCTTAAAAACATTCTATCACAAACTGTATCAATCTGAAAAACAAAAGCTCAAAGGAGGATATAGACAATTTCCTTAAGGCTGTTTTACCAATTATAAGTGCACCAGAGAAAATGTATATGGATAGAAACATTACCCCATATGAACAATTGGAGGCCATCAATAATCTACAAATTGGGAAATCTCCTGGTAATGATGAATTCCCAGTGGAATGTTATAGACATTTTTGTCCCAAATGATTAAAGCCAATGTTACTTACGCTCACAGTAGCACTAGAAAAAAATACACTTCCCAAGTCACTATGTTTGGCTACAATCCCGCTACTTAAAAATAAAGTAATGCAGAGCCTTCCACCCAGTATCAATTTGTCCGGTTTATATTTAGTGGATTGAACTATTGTACAAATTTGTACAAGTGTCTTTACAAACAAATGGACAGATCTCTGAATCATTTAAGTTATCAAGAGGGACAAAACAGGGAAGACCTTTGTCAAGTTATTTATTTTCTCTAGCCACAGAACCCCTAGCATCAATAATTAGAAATCATGGCTCAATCTGGGGCGTAGAGATTGGTGGAGATCAACATGTGATATCATTGTATGCAGATTACAGCTGACATTTTACTTGATTTATCTGTTAGACACCTATGGTGCTGTATCAGGATTCAAAGTGAACTGGGAGAAAACTGAAATAATATATATTTCTGCTTAGAAAGTACATTTAAGTGGAAATAGACAAACACACATATGCAATACCTGGGTGTACTTATACCATGCAATCTGGAGGAGGCATATAAAATCAATTACTCTCCTTTAATAGGTTTGAATCTGATGTTCAGCGATGGAGATCTCTCCCTATTTCTATGTTAGGTAGGGTCAACGTAATCTAAATGAATATATTACCAAGATCAATGTATTTTTTCCAGGCCTTGTCAGTTTCAATTGCATCCAACTTTTAAATAGAATAAATGATCTGCTCTCCAACTTTTAAATAGAATAAATGATCTGCTCTCCAACTTTTAAATAGAATAAATGATCTGCTCTCCAACTTTTAAATAGAATAAATGATCTGCTCTCCAACTTTTAAATAGAATAAATGATCTGCTCTCCAACTTTTAAATAGAATAAATGATCTGCTCTCCAACTTTTAAATAGAATAAATGATCTGCTCTCCAACTTTTAAATAGAATAAATGATCTGCTCTCCAACTTTTAAATAGAATAAATGATCTGCTCTCCAACTTTTAAATAGAATAAATGATCTGCTCTCCAACTTTTAAATAGAATAAATGATCTGCTCTCCAACTTTTAAATAGAATAAATGATCTGCTCTCCAACTTTATTTGGAATGGAAAACCTCAAGAGTCAAGTTGACAGTTTTAAACTTACCCTATACAGCTGAAGGTCTGTAAATAATACCTCATATGAAGATGTATTACTGCGTTCAAAGGACAGCAGACTATCATTGTGTGTGGAGGAGTATCGAAGCCACAAATGTAATACTGTATGATCTAAAATATACTTACTACTTCGGGTCCATGGCGTTGATGAAAACAACAGACAATCCAACAATCAATAAGACTCTTGAACAATTAATAAAATGGCCATCCAGACTATTTATATTGACCCCTTCCCCACATTTGTTTTGACACTGTTACTACTCTTTGTTTATTATCTACAGTTGAAGTTGGAAGTTTACATACACTTAGGTTTCAGTCATTGAAACTCGTTTTTCAATCACTCCACAAATTTCTTGTTAACAAACTATAGTTTTGGCAAGTCGGTTAGGACATCTACTTTGTGCATGACACAAGTAATCTTTCCAACAATTGTTTACAGATAAATTATTTCACTTATAATTCACTGTATCACAATTCCAGTGGGTCAGAAGTTTACATACACTCAGTTGACTGTGCCTTTAAACAGCTTGGAAAATTCCAGAAAACGATGTCATGGCTTTAGAAGCTGCTGATAGGCTAATTGGCATCATTTAAGTCAATTGGAGGTGTACCTGTGGATGTATTTCAAGGCCCACCTTCAAACTAAGTGCCTCTTTGCTTGACATCATGGGAAAATCCAAAGAAATCAGCCTCAGAATTTTTTTTGTAGATCTCCACAAGTCTGGTTCATCCTTGGGAGCAATTTCCAAATTCCTGAAGCTACCACATTCATCTGTACAAACAATAGTACGCAAGTATAAACACCATGGGACCACGCAGTCGTCATACCGCTTAGGAAAGAGACGCGTTCTGTCTCCTAGAGATGAATGTACTTTGGTGCGAAAGTGAAAATCAATCCCAGAACTACAGCAAAGGACCTGGAGGAAACAGGTACAAAAGTATCTATATCCACAGTAAAACGAATCCTATATTGACATAGCCTGAAAGGCTGCTCAGCAAGGAAGAAGCCACTGCTCCAAAACCGCAATAAAAAAGACTACGGTTTGCAACTGCACATGGGGACAAAGATCGTACTTTTTGGAGAAATGTCCTCTGGTTTGATGAAACAAAAATAGAACTCTTTGGCCATAATGACCATCGTTTCAATCACTCCACAAATTTATTGTTAACAAACTATAGTTTTGGCAAGTCGGTTAGGACATCTACTTTGTGCATGACACAAGTAATCTTTCCAACAATTGTTTACAGATAAATTATTTCACTTATAATTCACTGTGTTTGGAGGAAAAAGGGGGAGGCTTGCAAGCAGAAGAAAACCATCCCAACAGTGAAGCACGGGGGTGGCAACATCATGTTGTGGGGGTGTTTTGCTGCAGGAGGGACTGGTGCACTTCCAATATAGCCAGGCACCTCTATTTGGAATAACCCCGCCTTACATCCAGTGTTTAATGACAACACCTTTAAGTTCTGGTTCCAAAGTGGCATCGTGATTTAAAAAAAATCTCTACTGCCATTCAATCAATAAAAGAGTTGTATTATCCAAGGCCAATTTCTTTAAGTTCTTACAACTCTGAAATCTTATTTAATCGCTTCAACAGAATCTGGATACACCTTAGGCCTCTGGCACAGAAAAAATACTGAAAGAACCTGCTACAACAAAGAAGTTGATTGAAGTTATATTAAGGGTTGATTAAAACTCTACCTGATGGTTCAGAACATATAAGGGAAAAATGGGAAACAGATCGAAAGAAAGAAATTGAGGAGAACAATTGGTCACAGAGATGTGAAAATGTTCATACCTGCCCTACAACATAAAATAATGCAATTTAAGATCATCTATAGGACTTACCTCACTCCTGCCAGAATGCATGTAATGCACCACGAAATGTCACATCTCTGTTAGAGATTCAAAAAGCACAAAGGAAACCTATTACATATATTGTGACAAACTGACACCATTTTGGGATAATGTATGTCAGGGATCATAAACTAGATTCAGCCACAGGGGCGGCAGGGTAGCCTAACTGACTTGCCTAGTTAAATAAAGGTAAAAAATAAAATTAAAACAGGCCAATTTCTTTTCTTGAACAGATGGTCTGGGGGCTGGAACATAATTACAAATAATTTGTAGACTACAAATTGACTGCAAGAAGCTCAAACAGTTATAATATAATTTGACGTAAACAATAATTTCAAACCTTGGTACATTTGTATACGATCATGTGCCTTTCTATTATGCCTCGGAATACTTGGGAACAGATGAACAAAATTAAAATAAATTGGAGCTGATTTCCTGGTGTTTTTACAGTCTTTTATGTCCAACAATGAAAATATATATATTTATTTATACAGTATATACAGTACCAGTCAAAAGTTTGGACACACCTACTCATTCCAGATTTTTCTTTATTTTGACTATTTTCTATATTGTAGAATAATCCTGAAGACATCAAAACTATGAAATAACGCATGGAGTCATGTAACCAAAAAGTGCTAAACAAATCAAAATATATTTTATATCTGAGATTCTTCAAAGTACCCACCCTTTGCCTTGATGACAGCTTTGCACACTCTAGGCCATGAGAAACAAGATTATCTGATCTGATGAAATCAAGATTGAACTCTTTGGCCTAAATGCCAAGCATCACTTCTGGAGGAAACCTGGCACCATCCCTACAGTGAAGCATGGTGGTGGCAGCATCATGCTGTGGGGATGTTTTTTCAGTGGCAGGGACTAGTCAGGATCGAGGCAAAGATGAACAGAGCAAAATACAGAGAGATCCTTAATGAAAACTTGCTCCAGAGCACTCAAGACCTCAGCCTGGGGTGAAGGTTCACCTTCCAACCGGACATCAACCCTAAGCACACAGCCAAGACAACGCAGGAGTGGCTTCGGGACTAGTCTCTGAACGTCTTTGAGTGGCCCAGCCAGAGCCCGGACTTGAACCTGATCGAACATCTCTGGAGAGACCTGAAAATAGCCGTGCAGCAATGTTCCCAATCCAACCTGACAGAGCTTGAGAGGATCTACAGAGAAGAATGGGAGAAACTCCCCATATACAGGTGTGCCAAGCTTGTAGCGTCATACCCAAGAAGGCTCAATGCTGTAATCGCTGCCAAAGGTGCTTCAACAAAGTACTGAGTCTGTTACTTTTTGCTAATAAATTAACAAACATTTCTAAAAACCTGTTTTTGATTTGTCAGTACGTGGTATTGTGTGTAGATTGATGAGGGGGAAAAAACCATTTAATACATTTTATAATAAGGCTGTAACATAACAAAATGTGGAAAAAGTCAAGGGGTCTGAATACTTTCCGAAGGCACTGTGTGGAGACTGTTTAGTTAGATATTTTTTTTTTTACATGTATTTTTCTTATCTCTCAGATATAGGATAGACACTTCAGAACAAACTTCTTGAACATTTTTGGGGTGGGACTATCTGTTGTTCCATGTAGTGAATCTGTTATTCGATGCATTTGTATGGGCTAACAGGGCTTAGACTGTTTAGTGACAAATAAGGAGTTATATACATGAACATAAAAAAACATGTTTCCTGATCTTTCTTGTATCGCTCAGATATAGGACAGACGAGGCTTCTCTTAAAACTTCTTTGGGATAGGGGGCAGCATTTTCACTTTTGGATGAATAGCGTGCCCAGAGTGAACTGCCTCCTACTCAGTCCCAGATGGTAATATATGCATATTATTATTAGTATCAGAAACACTCTGAAGTTTCTAAAACTGTTTGAATGATGTCTGTGAGTATAACAGAACTCATATGGCAGGCAAAAACCTGAGAAAAAATCCAAACAGGAAGTGGGAAATCTGAGGTCGTTTTTGAACTCACCTCTATACAGTGGGATATGGGTTATTTTGCACTTCCTAAGGCTTCCACTAGATGTCATCCGTCTTTAGAACTTTGTTTCAGGCTTCTCATGTGAAGGGGGGCCAATGGGAGCTGTTTGACTAAGGGGTCTGCCTGCAGCCTCGTCACGCGCTTTCACATGAGAGCGACCTGCTCTGGCTTTTCTACAGACAACGGAATTCTCCGGTTGGAACATTATTGAACTTTTATGAGAAAAACATCCTAAAGATTGATTCTATACTTAGTTTGACAAGTTTCTTCGAACTGTAATATAACTTTTTGAACGTTTCGTCCGACTGGACCAGATTGCGCTTTTGTTTACCAAACGCCCTAACAAAAGAAGCTATTGGACTTAAATGGACATAAATTATGGACATTGCCGAACATAACAAGCATTTATTGTGGAACTGTGATTCCTGGGAGTGCATTCTGATGAAGATTCATCCGCTAGCGGAACCCCAGTCCTAGACAGGTTAACCCTAACATCTAGGGCTAGCTAATGTTAGCGTTAGCCCCCTAACCACTTCGCGAACATTAGCCACAACAAATTAGAATTCGTAACATGTCATACGTTTAGCAAATTTGTAACATATTGTACACTGTGCAAATTTGTAGCTTATCATACCAAATGGATTAACACATACCATAAGTACAGCACCATTTTCAGAAATCCTCAACAGCACAGAACTCTAAATGGACCAATTTTGGATGGGTGCACTTACTGTATACAATGATTTATGTGTGTCTCTAAGTGTGCATATGCTATCTCTCTGGGTATAAAACCTTGCTCCTTTTTCAACATACGCTGCTTTTCAAATGGAACCTATAACATTTCTACAGTATATCTCAAACTGCAGATACACAGGATGTCTAAGTATACTTTCCTGTTGCAACAACAGACTTTTACTCTTCACTCAACCCCAAAAGATCCCTTGCATCGGCAGTATTCACATTTTACTTCACACAAGGTTTATTTAACATTTCCAATTTTAATCAAATTATAATTGCTATCAACCTTTTTCCAACAACATGAAAGGGAAAAGTAAAAGAAAAGGTGCCACGTGATAGAATCTTTAGAGGAAAGAGGATGTGACGGAACACTGACCTGTCTTTGCGCTCCAGGTGTGTGAGACGGATGCGGAGCACCCGTAGTTTGTACTTAGGTTTAAATGCATTCACCCTGGAGAATTTGATTGAGATCTTGTGGACTTTCTGAAGGTCTTTTTCAAACTGGGCCAGTAATCGGGTCTCTGAGTACTTCTTAAAACTGGATGCTTTACTGAAGAAGGAGAGCATATGAGATGTTAATGAGATTCCCCAGAGTGTCTATCTATACTGTATGTACAGTATGTGTTGTTTTGGTAATGATACAGTGAGTAAATAGTTACTTACTGGTTTATTGTTGCCTCTGTCACCTCACTACCATTGTGTAGTTTTATGGTGATGTAGCCCCAGCGAGTATCACGGTTCCATGTTACAATGTCCACCCAATAGCTTGTCTCTGAGAGAGAGAGAGGTAAAAAAAGTACATACATTAATTTGATTTCCTCTGACCAATGACCTAGTTACAGACTCTGTATGTTTCCATTCATTGAATAGGCGTAGTAACATATTTTAACAACTTTGACAGAGCTCTTGTTAGTGTTGCTATACTGTACGTTTGCCTGATCATTTAAAATAAGCCAGGCACGCAAAGCTAGACCAGGAAGACCGTCACAGAAAAATGACTGGCCATTATGTACAACAGTATTCCCGGCAAGTCTCTCTTTAGAGGTCAAACGTGTGTGCAAGCTGATGATTATCCTCTTACTGCAGTATGGTGTCTGTTTATTGGTGGTGAAGAAAGCCTTGGTTTGCTGCAGAGGAACCAGAGACTCCTTCCACTCTATGATGTCATAACCTGAAACAACAGATAAAACAGCCATGTTATGAAGGGACACTGCCTTCCAAAACAGATTGCGTTTCACATTGAAGAACTATGGTTGCGATTGGACAGGCATCTCTGAAAAATATCTGATGTGAAAAGATCTGATGTGATTGGTCCAAATAGCAACTAGTGTGAAAAAAATATATCAGAATTGGGCTGCATGTGTAAGTGCAGCCTATGTGCGATTCAGTAACGTACAGTGCCTTGCGAAAGTATTAGGCCCCCTTGAACTTTGCGACCTTTTGCCACATTTCAGGCTTCAAACATAAAGATATAAAACTGTATTTTTTTGTGAAGAATCAACAACAAGTGGGACACAATCATGAAGTGGAACGACATTTATTGGATATTTCAAACTTTTTTAACAAATCAAAAACTGAAAAATTGGGCGTGCAAAATTATTCAGCCCCCTTAAGTTAATACTTTGTAGCGCCACCTTTTGCTGCGATTACAGCTGGAAGTCGCTTGGGGTATGTCTCTATCAGTTTCGCACATTTATTCTTTATTAGACAGCCGGCCCGCCTGGTTGTTGTGCGGGATTATTTCATTGTAAACCTTCGGCTCTGTGGTATAGGCACGTTGTGTCCCATTTGTACATTTTGATTCCCTGTGTTTTGGGAACGTAACGTTTTTGTGAGCACCCTGTGGTGCATTGGTGCGATTAAAGGACGCGCAGCATTGAACTCTCTGTCTCCTGCATTTGACTCCACACCCACGACACCCGGAGCATTACAACCATGTTTGACAATGGGGATGGTGTGTTCAGAGTGATGAGCTGTGTTGCTTTTACGCCAAACATAACGTTTTGCATTGTTACCAAAAAGTTCAATTTTGGTTTCATCTGACCAGAGCACCTTCTTCCACATGTTTGGTGTGTCTCCCAGGTGGCTTGTGGCAAACTTTAAACAACACTTTTTATGGATATCTTTAAGAAATGGCTTTCTTCTTGCCACTCTTCCATAAAGGCCAGATTTGTGCAAAGTGTCCTATGGACAGAGTCTCCCACCTCAGCTGTAGATCTCTGCAGTTCATCCAGAGTGATCATGGGCCTCTTGGCTGCATCTCTGATCAGTCTTCTCCTTGTATGAGCTGAAAGTTTAGAGGGACGGCCAGGTCTTGGTAGATTTGCAGTGGTCTGATACTCCTTCCATTTCAATATTATCGCTTGCACAGTGCTCCTTGGGATGTTTAAAGCTTGGGAAATATTTTTGTATCCAAATCCGGCTTTAAACTTCTTCACAACAGTATCTCGGACCTGCCTGGTGTGTTCCTTGTTCTTCATGATGCTCTATGCGCTTTTAACGGACCTCTGAGACTATCACAGTGCAGGTGCATTTATACGGAGACTTGATTACACACAGGTGGATTGTATTTATCATCATTAGTCATTTAGGTCAACATTGGATCATTCAGAGATCCTCACTGAACTTCTGGAGAGAGTTTGCTGCACTGAAAGCAAAGGGGCTGAATAATTTTGCACGCCCAATTTTTCAGTTTTTGATTTGTTAAAAAAGTTTGAAATATCCAATAAATGTCGTTCCACTTCATGATTGTGTCCCACTTGTTGTTGATTCTTCACAAAAAAATACAGTTTTATATCTTTATGTTTGAAGCCTGAAATGTGGCAAAAGGTCGCAAAGTTCAAGGGGGCCGAATACTTTCGCAAGGCACTGTACATTAGCTTAATTAAGGCCTTGATTTTGGCGAGTAGGTAAACTATCACATCTTTATGTGATTAAAAAAAAGCTTTTAATGAGATGAAACTCATGAATCTAAGGGGAGTTAGAGGGCCCACCAAATACAGGGCATCCGGCAGGTTTGAATTGATCACAATCCATGCAAAGTCCGTCCAGGAAGTCAGTGTAGGAGGTGCAGGGGAAAGCTCTGATGTTACAGGTCCGGTTCAGGGAACCCAGATAGAGGAGCACTGATCTCTGGTGGTCACACTTAAAATATCCAGACCCTGGGAGAGTAAGAAGGGGAGAACTGAGGATGGATTTAGAGGACATCAGTGATGTATTTACCATTACAGGAATAAACTATGTGATACACATGTTGAATTCATATCTAATGTATCATTCGAAGGACGGTCTCTTACTAAGCGACTTACCTGATAAGATGGTCAGTGGACAGCCAGGCTGGTCGGCTCCACCGTTAGCATAGAAATCAATGTGGCCCAAAGGCTTCCTGAAACCAAATGCTGGTAATGCACAATGAACACGTGACAGAACAGGAAACACATCACATGACTACATGATTCCCATTGTATTAAACCAAACAGGCAAGAAGAGGCACATACCGTCCATGTCTGTGTGCACAACGTCTACAAACTGTGCATCTGTAGGGTCCAGACGATCCTCAGGGGGTTTCCCGTTGAACTGAGGCCCCGCTGGATCTACAGCTGATCAGGTCAATATCAGATCAGTACAGATGTAGGATCTTAATTTTATCACTCTTTGCAAACTTATAGTGTATTCAAGGTTTTAAAAGACTTCTAAAGTTTGTATCCATAATAAAAACAACAAAGAAGAAAATCTATTCTAACCTGTGATCCTCCCAATTTTGCCATTGAACTTGGCTCCAACAAAACCTGTGATGTGAGCTCCTAGACTGAGCCCAATCATATGGATGGAACTAAGAGAGGCACCATTCTCCTGACACAGACAAAACAGGAAAAATAGATACTACACTGTTAGTACAAAGTAATACATTTGGCCCTCATCAAATATGTTAGGTATTCAGACTAAGCTCTCATTCTTAATAACCTGCATGTTTCGGATGAAGGCAGTGAGGTTGTCCGCTGTATCTCGTGAGTAGGTCACAACTTTCAGGTAGTTGATATTGGCAGCTCCGCGGTTCCAGTCCACCACCAGGACATTCATGTCTCCGCGGGCCAACAGCTGCTCTATGATGTTATTCAACCAGTTGGGCGGAGCGCCCGTAGGACGGTAGCCATGAACGACAAAAGTGGTGGGCTTGGTGAGGTTGAACTGGGGCTGGGCTGACAGGTTATGGTGGGACAGCTCCTGACCACAGGTCAGATTAGCTCTGGTGTACAGCAACAGCTTCACATACAGACTGGTTCCAATGATAGCGTGATAAAGGTCCAGATAAGTGAACACATCACATTCATGGGCTAGGGACAGGGTTAGTCAAGGGGAAAGAGAGAGAGAGTCAGAAAGAAGAAATCACTGTCATTGCTGATTGGGAAGTAACATAAGCAGCCTTTCCTTGAAGTGACTGCTTACACAGCCTATTTATGTGATGATTTAAAGTTTCCAAATGGTCTGCCAATAGCTGGGGGGGGGGGGGGGGGGGGGGGGGGTGCATGCGTGAGCGTGTGTGTGTGTTAGGTCACCATACCTCTATATATATCAACAGGTCCCAGCAGCAGCGCCAGGAACCACCAAAACATCATCATTCAGGTCTGCAATGGTTTACAAAATGTCATAAAACAGGGTGAATCTTTTTCTCCAACTATTGTAAAGTAACACTATTTGATTGTACATTAACATGATGAGACCAGTTGACTGAGCTGGATATCGCTGTCCCTCTCGCTTACATTGTGTGATTATGGTGAATTTGTGTACTACTGGGCATGCCGTGGTGCTGCATTTGCTTCACCGCATCAATAAGGGCGTGTGTGAACTTGTAGAGCAGGCAAAAGAGAGAAGATTTCGAAAAGTGTAAGTTCTCTAAAGCTAGTGAGCTATTTTTGATTGTAATTGAGAAGTATCCCTCAATTGTCACTCGAGAGTCACTCTGTCATCAGAACAGCTCATGGACATAGGTTGATACTGAAGCAGCACTCTGGTCATGTAAATGTAATGACAGATCAGCACTAGGTAATTTACTAGGTAGTTTTCTAATCCTGATTCTGCAGTGTGTGATCCCATGTGTGTGGCTTTCGTGGTTGTTACAATACAATTAATGAGGAGATAGGAAGACATTCTTCCTGACTGATCCTGCATTCAACTCGAACAGTGATAGGCATTACTGATGGGCACTGATATGGCAAGTATCAGCTGCATTTTTTTCTAACCAATGTCGATATCACATTGGTTTGAATGACATTGTGTGGACTGTGTGGGCTTCACTTCAAAGGCTTGTGAAATTCAGACAACTGCTTGCTGATTGCCCATTGGGTCAAGTATGAATGTTCTGGGGTCCTAACCTTCCCAGTCAGTTTGAATACAATGGGAAGCCATCAGCAGGCAGTTAAGTATGCTAAACTGAGAGCCTGTGAGAGGGTTTGTGACAGCCGTGCCGGAACAGTCATGTATGCTCTTTTACATAAAAGTGTAGGTTAACAGCAAGGATAAAACAATATCTTGATATGCCTTGCTCAAACAATAATGATATCATATTGCGTTAGTGATATTGGTGCTCACCACTAAGACAGCACAGACACATTCCTAATTAGTAGCACAGATATAAGCACATTATCATTGCATTCTTTGGAACTCAAGGGACAGTAACTTCCAAAGTTGCCTCACCCTCCCGCCTACAGTTTCACTTCCTGTTTGTACGAGAAAGGGATCCAATCTTTGTCTTAGTACAGTTTTTAATAAAAATGTATTCCTAGGAAAAATGTGTAAGCCTATAGCATGCATAAAAGTAAGTGTGTGTATGTGTGAGAGAGAGAGAATGAGATAGAGAGATAATAAAATAGATAAAAAGGAATTTGGTAAAAGGAAAACATTTGTTTCTGACCACCAAAACCTAATGCAGTAATAACACCGTTGATCTACCCTGTGACAACGACACTGCTTGGCTGTCAATGTGAAACCTTGTGGTTAATCCTTGTAGTTGTGTTCAAAACTTCTTGGATGTGGTCATGTACTGAGCTGGATTGTCGTCAAAACACAAAGCTAATAATCCACACAACCGGGAGCCGGTTAGATGACTGAATGCAATGTGAATGTTGAATGGCTTCACCGCAGGTAGATTGTATGTTTTAATATTCAGTAATTAGAAGGGGAAAAAGGTTCAAAGTAATCCACACAATCAGAAGAACAATGCCTGTACATGTTGCTCACAGACAATGTGTTTTATTTACATTATTAGACCTCACGTTTACAGTAATAAAAACCCTGCCGTAATGCCATTCTCCATAGTGTACTTGCTGTTGTCTGCTCTGCCAACAATCTACTCTATTATAGAATAATAATACTGCTGAAGAAGCTTTAAAACCTTATTCAGGGAGAAATATAGGGAGTATGAGAGCGATAAGCAGAAAGGAATTGAGACATTGTGGAAGTCTTACCTTGTTGTTAGCTTGGGAGCACTGGTTCCCTGCGCTCAGTGTGTCAAGTTCCAGAGCCCTCTATTCATGTCTGCGTGTCTGTGTTCAATAGAGAAAGTAAAAGAGGTGAGACCACAGAGCGATATAAACTCTCACTGTTCTAGCCTGGCCACACCCCCCTGCCCAAGGACATCATTTGGCACATTCCTACTCAGGTTGCTGAGATAGCTTTCTAGTATCTATCAAATCAAATCAAAACTTGTCACATTCACTGAATACAGTGTAGACCTTACAGTGAAATGCTTACTTACAAGCCCTTAACCAAAAATGCAGTTTTAAGAAAAATACCTAAAAAAAAGAATTAATATAAGTAACAAATAATTAAAGAATAACAATAATCACCTCTGCAACCTGCTGGTAGAACAATCAGAAGAGACCTTGACAATTTCACTTGCCATAAAAACACAAAAAGTTGTATATTTTATTAAGAGCATTAGAGACAAATCAAAAATCAAATCAAATCAAATTTATTTGTATAGCCCTTCGTACATCAGCTGATATCTCAAAGTGCTGTACAGAAACCCAGCCTAAAACCCCAAACAGCAAGCAATGCAGGTGTTGAAGCATGTTGGCTAGGAAAACTCCCTAGAAAGGCCAAAACCTAGAAAGAAACCTAGAGAGGAACCAGGCTATGGCCAGTCCTCTTCTGGCTGTGCCGGGTGGAGATTATAACAGAACATGGCCAAGATGTTCAAATGTTCATAAATGACCAGCATGGTCAAATAATAGGTCTGGGACAGGTTGCACGTCCGGTGAACAGGTCAGGATTCCATAGCCGCAGGCAGAACAGTTGAAACTGGAGCAGCAGCATGGCCAGGTGGACTGGGGACAGCAAGGAGTCATCATGCCAGGTAGTCCTGAGGCATGGTCCTAGGGCTCAGGTCCTCCGAGAGAGAGAGAGAAAGAAAGAGAGGTACAGTTGTGGCCAAAAGTTTTGAGAATGACACAAATATACGTTTTCACATAGTCTGCTGCCTCAGTTTGTATGATGGCAATTTGCATATACTCCAGAATGTTATGAAGAGTGATCAGATGAATTGCAATTAATTGCAAAGTCCTTCTTTGCCCTGCAAATTAACTGAATCCCCCAAAAACATTTTGACTGCATTTCAGCCCTGCCACAAAAGGACCAGTTGACATCATGTCAGTGATTCTCTCGTTAACACGGGTGTGAGTGTTGACGAGGACAAGGCTGGAGATCACTCTGTCATGCTGATTGAGTTTGAATAACAGACTGGACGCTTCAAAAGGAGGGTGGTACTTGGAATCATTTTTCTTCCTCTGTCAATCATGGTTATCTGCAAGGAAACACGTGCCGTCATCATTGCTTTGCACAGAAAGGGCTTCACAGGCAAGGATATTGCTGCCAGTAAGAATGCACCTAAATGAACCATTTATCGGATCATCAAGACCTTCAAAGAGAGAGGTTCAATTGTTGTAAAGAAGGCTTCAGTGCGCCCAAGAAAGTCCAGCAAACGCCAGGATCGTCTCCTAAAGTTGATTCAGCTGCGGGATCTGGGCACCACCAGTACAGAGCTTGCTCAGGAATGACAGCAGGCAGGTGAGTGCATCTGCTCGCACAGTGAGGCAAAGACATTTGGAGGATGGCCTGGTGTCAAGAAGGGCAGCAAAGAATCCACCTTTCTCCAGGAAAAACATCAGGGACAGACTGATACTCTGCAAAAGGTACAGGGATTGGACTGCTGAGGACTGGGGTAAAGTCATTTTCTCTGATGAATCCCCTTTCTGATTGTTTGGTGCATCTGGAAAAAAGCGTGCCTGGAGAAGACAAGGTGAACGCTACCGTCAGTCCTGTGTCATGCCAACAGTAAAGCATCCTGAGACCATTCGTGTGTGGGGTTGCTTCTCAGCCAAGGGAGTGGGCTCACTCACAATTTTGCCTAAGAACACAGCCATGAATAAAGAATGGTACCAACACATCCTCCGAGAGCAACTTCTTCCAACCCTCCAGGAACAGTTTGGTGACGAACAATGCCTTTTCCAGCATGATGGAGCACCTTGCCATAAGGCAATAGTGATAACTAAGTGACTCGGGGAACAAAACATCGATATTTTGGGTCCATGGCCAGGAAACTCCCCAGACCTTAATCCCATTGAGAACTTGTGGTCAATCCTCAAGAGGCAGGTAGACAAACAAAACCCCACAAATTCTGACAAACTCCAAGCATTGATTATGCAAGAATGGGCTGCCATCAGTCAGGATGTGGCCCAGAAGTTATTTAACAGCATGCCAGAATGGATTGCAGAGGTCTTGAAAAAGAAGGGTCAACACTGAAAATATTGACTCTTTGCATCAACTTCATGTAATTATACTTTAGTATTCCATAATAACATCTGACAAAAATATCTAAACACACTGAAGCAGCAAACTTTGTGAAAATTAATATTTGTATCATGCTCAAAACTTTTGGCCACGACTGTACATCTGGAGTTGTAATTTTTCTACAGTAATCATATTAAAAACATTTACTTTTGATCAATACAATTTAATCCAATAACTGCATATGGTAGTCTAATCTAGTGTCTTTGATAGCCGTAGGACAAACATTTGGGCTCTGATGAATTTTCACTCCTAAAATGAGCAGCATAGGGGCTTTCAAAAAAACAACACTTTTTGTGTTAAACGCTCTGCAACACAGCTTTCTTAGTGTCCAACAAGCTTTCTCTGCCCTTGACCTTGTTCTGAACACCTCCAAAACAAAGGTCATGTGGTTTGGTAAGACGAATGCCCCTCTCCCCACTGGTGTAATTACTACCTCTGAGGGTTTAGAGCTTGAGGTAGTCGACTCATACAAGTCCTTGGGATTATGGCTAGACGGTACACTGTTCTTCTCTCAGCACATATCAAAGCTGCAGGCTAAAGTTAAATCTAGACATGGTTTCCTCTATCATAATTGCTCTTTCACCCCAGCTGCCAAACTAACCCTGATTCAGATGACCATCCTACCCATGCTAGATTATGGAGAAATTTATAAATCGTCAGGTAAGGGTGCTCTCGAGCGGCTAGATGTTCTTTACCATTCGGCCATCAGATTTGCCACCAATGCTCCTTATAGGACACATCACTGCACTTTATACTCCTCTATAAACTGGTCATCTCTGTATACCTGTCGCAAGAACCACTGGTTGATGCTTATTTATAAAAACCCTCTTAGGCCTCACTCCTCCGTATCTGAGATACCTACTGTACTGCAGCTCTCATCCTCCACATACAACACCCGTTCTGCCAGTCACGTTCTGTTAAAAGTCCCCAAAGCTCACACATCCCTGGGTCGCTCCTCTTTTCAGTTTGCTGCAGCTAGCGACTGGAACGAGCTGCAAAAAAACACTCAAACTGGACAGTTTTATCTCCATCTCTTCATTCAAAGACTCAATCATGGACACTCTTACTCACAGTTCTGGCTGCTTCGCGTGATGTATTGTTGTCTCTACTAGAGGTCAACCGATTAATCAGCATGGACGATTAATTAAGTCCGATTTCAAGTTTTCATAACAATCGGAAATCTGCCTTTTTGGATGCCGATTACATTGCAATCCACGAGGAGACTGCGTGGCAGGCTGACCACCTGTTACGCGAGTGCAGCATCAAAATTACGGAGGCTGCACGGACCTTGTGGCAGCAAGGAGCCAAAGTAAGTTGCTAGCTAGCAGTAAACTTATCTTGTAAAACAACTATCAATCTTCACATAATCACTAGTTAACTACATATGGTTGATGATATTACTAGGTTAACTAGCTTGTTCTGCGTTGTATATAATCAATGAGGTGCCTGTTAATTTATCATCGAACCACAGCCTACTTCAGCTTCGCCAAACAGGTGATGATTTAACAAAAGCGCATTCGCAAAAAAAGCACAATCGTTGCAATAATGTACCTAACCATAAACATCAATGCCTTTTGTCATATATGCACATATTCATATACATAGCTCATATATCAAGCACATATATTAAGCCGCCTGACTCAAGTCATTGCACGCACCCCTGTCCAAACAGGAAGCACCCTAGCCCCAGCCATAAACTGCCAGTTTCAGTTCCCCTTATCTCACGACTCCTGGACACACACACACATCACTCCCCCCTCTACTGGTCGGGTGCCAAGAGCAGAGGACTCTGCTGTGCACCAATGGGGCTCCTGCTCTGGCTGGAGCAGGCCCGCCTCCAACTCTTCGGGACCAGTCAGAAGACCACCACGACAAGACTCCACCTACATTATTCCATGTATATAATCTGCTACAACCTTTGTCTAGGTCCCTTTTCAGCTGACTCCTTACTGAGTTATATGAATAGGTCCGTGCACGTTAAACTGCAGGACAAGATATCGTTTGACTCAATAAACTGCCTTTTTGTTACAACTGAAATCCACTCTGTCCAGCGTCCATGATTTGGTCTCACTCTCCTGTAGTTAATCATCAACACTTTCTTAAAATTAATACACAAGTATATATTTTTAAACCTGCATAGGTAGTTGAAAGAAATTCATGTTAGTTCATGTCAATAATAATTAGGGAAATTGTGTCACGTCACTTGCGTTCAGTGCAAGCAGAGTCAGGGTATATGCAACAGTTTGGGCCACCTGGCTCATTGCGAACTGTTGAAAGGCCATTTATTCCTAACAAAGACTGTAATTAATTTGCCAGAATTTTACATAATTATGACATAACATTGAAGGTTGTGCAATGTAACAGTAATATTTAGACTTAAGGTTGCCACCGTTCGATAAAATACAGAACGGTTCCGTATTTCACTGAAAGAATAAACGTTTTTTGTTTTCAAAATTATAGTTTCCGGATTTGACCATATTAATGACCAAAGGCTTGTATTTCTGTGTGTTTATTATATTATAATTAAGTATATGATTTGATAGAGCAGTCTGACTGAGCGGTGGTAGGCAGCAGCAGGCTCGTAAGCATTCAATCAAACCTCAGCTCTTAGCAATACTTGAGGAACAGCGCTGTTTATGACTTCAAGCCTATCAACTCCCGAGATTAGGCTGGCAATACTAAAGTGCCTATAAGAACATCCAATCGTCAAAGGTATATGAAATACAAATGATATAGAGAGAAATAGTCCTATAATTCCTATAATAATTACAACCTAAAACTTCTTAACTGGGAATATTAAAGACTCATGTTTAAAAGGAACCACCAGCTTTCATATGTTCTCATGTTCTGAGCAATTTTTTCTTTATTCTTTCAACTTTATTTAACCAGGTAGGCTAGTTGAGAACAAGTTCTCATTTGCAACTGCCACCGAGCAAGGAACTTAAACGTTAGCTTTTTTTACATGGCACATGCTGCACTTTTACTTGCTTCTCCAACACTGTGTTTTTACATTATTTAAACCAAATTGAACATGTTTGATTATTTGAGACTAAATTAATTTTATTTATGCATTATATGAAGTTAAAATAGTGTGTTCATTCAGTATTGTTGTAAGTGTAATTTATTACACACATATATATATATATATATATATATATATAAATCTGTTGATTAATCGGTATCGGCTTTTTTTGGTCCTACAATAATCGGTATTGGCGTTGAATAATCATAATCGGTTGACCTCTAGTCTCTACCTTCTTGTCCTTTGTGCTGTTGTCTGTGTCCAATAAAGTTTGCACCATGTTTTGTGTTGCTACCATGCTGTGTTGCTACCTTGCTGTGTTGTCATGTGTTGCTGCCATGCTATGTTGTTGTCTTAGGTCTCTCTTTATGTAGTGTTGTTGTGTCTCTCTTGTCGTGATGTGTGTTTTGTCCTATATTTGTTTGTTTTTAATCCCAGCCCCTGACCCCGCAGGAGGCCTTTTGCCTTTTGTAAATACGAATTTGTTCTTAACTGACTTGCCTAGTTAAATATAAAATGAATATTATTTCTCTTCCTGGAGCCATTAACGCTTTACATGGCTGAACTCACATTCTTTCATGTCCTTATTTACAATTGTCTAGACTAGTGTTTGGATTGTATTGTATGTTTGCACCAGAAAGAAGGTAATGTCTGAAAATAGACATGACTTGCATACATAACTCTCTCTCTATGATTTACAGGTGATTGAACCTGCTGCCTTCTCGGAGGGTATAACAGGGAAGAGGTTCACAGATCCACTGGAAACAGGTGGAAAGCAGGCAAACTCCACAGTTGTTTAATGGCTCCAGTCCTCCCCTGGTTCTTCACTAAATGACAGATAGTGACCATTATGATCCCCACATCAGCTACAGTGGCTTCCAGTTGGTTGGGTAGTGACACATACACTAAAACAAACAGTTCACTTGACCATTCTGTAATCCATGTACATACAACTGGAGCAATATAAGTTCAGCTGTGATTTTTTTTCTGTAATCTTTGGTCTGATATATACATACTTAATCAGGAAATAAGATTAGATATCTCTCAAAGAGGCTGGCTTCCTAGCAAATACATACAGATGTGCCAAAAGTGAATGCCAATCTTGTTCTCTTCCATGGCCATAGGTCAGGCTCACTGCAGCACCACTTAGAGAGAGGACCAAGACAATTCTAGAGTAACTGGACCAGCATCAGAACCAGTCAGTCAGCCTCCAGTGAAGCATGAGGATTGTACATCTATCCAATGGAGAGAACACATCCAACCATCAGCTGAATTGAAAACATCTATTCCCTCTAACAGCCCAACTCTGAACATATGTAGCAGCCCCATCAGAGAAGTCCGCTTCAGAAGATCTCTGGTTGCGCCATAACACCAGCTTGCCATTTGTCCTTGATCAGGCCACTGTGTGGAGTCGCCAGGAATGTTCTCCTTGCTAAGACCAAGCAGCTCCACCACACTGCCCACCATGTAGAGACCCAGGCTCAAGCCACAGGCCTGCCCTCCAACCTTCCCTCCTCTGATCACATAGAGAGTCAAGTCACCATGAGACAGCACATTTCAAGTAGTCATCCCACCTTGTTCCCTGCCTCTGACCTACAGCGTGCTCCACCCCAGAGCCTCAGCAGAACCATGCTTCATACCACACGGTCTCATTACCCTCCTGAATATAGGACCATATTAAGCTCATCTTTGATATTTAACTCTCTGTCCATGTATAAGAACACCTCAGCTACAGCAACTGAGAGTCCAAAACACTCTAACAGGGCCAAGTCACTTGATAGACATTTAACCGCTGGTGACAATAACTCCCTCTACTCGCCACCCAGTAAAACAAGATGGTTGTCATCTTCTGAGAGAATCAACATGTTGGCGAAGCAGCATAACTTAGCAGCCCAAGTTGGTTTATCAAAAGCCATCAGCCCACAGAGGAATCTGCAGACAAATGCTTCTGTTCAATCCAATAACCAAATAATGTTCAAACACCATGCATATTTTACAGGTGTATAGGACACAGGTCCCAACCTGGCAATTACGACTCATTCTCTCTCCAGCCTTAGCTCCAGGTCCTCCCACCGGACTCAGACACCTCTTCACAGCTCCCCAGTTTCACTAGATCATAGAAAGAATAAAAGCAATTGGTTCAGAAATTAATGATAGTGAAATACATCATATCAGTCAGCTTAAACAGCAGACTTCAAAAAAGGATTTGTTTGCATTTCGTAATAGAAAGAATAGCTTGGATCTGCCTACCCAGGGTGCAACTCCTATCTCTGAGAGAGCTGAAAAAGAGCCCATTGGATATAGAAGCAACCGCAAAGTAGATCAGATACTGAATCACCTCAGGATAACATTCAGTAGCAAACGTATAGAGGAGAAGAGTGTGTCGCTTGGTAGAAAGGGAAAAATGGTTCCCTCAACACTTGAGGGACCTTGTGACATCCGTGAGAATAGAGGGACAGGGAAGAGCAGTGGTCCAAAGGTCGAATAAGTGCTAAAACTAAGACTACAGAACAGAGGCAGGAATGGGCAGACAATGCCTACCATTAAAATAGCATCCATGAATTCCCAGTTAGATTTTCAAGACAAAGAAAGGAACACAATATCAATATCAAATGCAAACCCATCACTATCAAAGGACGAATTAAGTAGAACACATTATCCACATTCACCCTATTTTAGTAGTCAATCTGTTGTAAAATAATCCCAGATTGAATCTACAAATTCTAGCCTCAACACGGAGAATGAAGATGCCTTCTTTAGCTCATTAGGTAAGGACAGTAGATCAGATAGGAGTACCACTGGCTGTTTTAAACTCACACAGCACTCATACCCAAATAGCACTCCAACCACTACAGATTTGGGCCTGAAACATGGCCGCTCCATCTCTGTCACCAACATTTACTCAAACCGAACATCAGAAAACAGGCGCATCTCCACAGGAACTGATATGGCCTCCATAAGGGACCTAAGGAGTCTTTAGGATATCAGAGGGCCAGGGGACATTGGTCACTCACACAGGACCCTTTCCAGAGCTTGTTCTTGCATACTGATCCAGATAACCTATGTTAGCCAGAATAGAACAGAAAGCTCTAAGATCCTGACATTGACCCGGCCTCTACGGTTCAATGAGTCATCAATTTTGCCCACAGAGATTTAAAATTCACTTATCATTGATCAGACGTCACAGGTCCAGTTTGTCAGACTTTGAGGAGTATGACTCAGATACCACTACAGATGGAGAGTACTACTTGAGCAGTGGTGATTGGGAGAAGAGTTAATACTCTAGCAAAGGGGGATGTTTTGAGTAACATTGTGCTATATTTTTATTTAGCAATTCACGTTTTAGTGAAAATAATTTCTTACAGGCCTCTTCTGTATTGTTGAAAAACATGACTAAAACGGGACTAAATATGTGCATTAATTGAATCCATATTGTAGCCAATTTAATGACATCTCTACTGTTGCAGGGCTCTATGCTTTTTTACAAGTTGAAAAATGTTTGCGAACACAAATAAATTGAAGAGCACAATGAAACATATTTGAGGTAATAAAACTAGAATCTTAAATTTTTCTAGTTTCACTGGTGCTCCTAAATAAAAATTCCAGGTCGCACAGCTAGATGTTTAGGCGTATATGCGAGTAAAATGCTCGCACCGTAGAGCCCTGCGTTGCACATATAAGCACAGTTAATATTTTTGTTTAAATAATTGAATCGTTGAAAAAAAAATGTTAAGCCTATGTACTGTTGCTTTGCGTAAGCGGAACTAAAGTATGGATCCCAGTGGACTACACCGAGGATATTTTCATGGTACATTCACAGTCTGGAAAAAAGTTCGTGACATTAAACGAATCTTGTTTAATTAAAAGCGTGTAATATACGGTATTCTTCTGTAATATCCAATCGATAATTGGTCTGTGTAAACAAATGCTTTTTCCTGTGCGTATTTCATCAAAATTCCTCAATACCCATGAGTCCATACATCGTCCAATCACACTACGCCAAATCAAAACTTCACCCCCCGATCTCCACCCTTTTCTGAAGACGAGATGCTGCCTGCATAATTGGTACCATAAAAATAAATATTAGTTTGCTAGTCTACTTTTAGAAATTAACTATGACGCGTAAAGGTAACCTACTCAGCCCTATACGGAGTTTGTTTCCGTTAGTTTGTATAGTTTTAATATTATCCACATGTTGTAGTGACTTTCCGTGTTGTCAAGCTAGTGAAGTCGGTCCTGAAAAATGTCTTGTTTGGGGTCCAGGGCTCGACCCAAAAGTCGTTTTGCCCGTCCGATACTTCATCATCCAGGCTGTCAACTCAGCTGGGAAAAACTTCACCCTCTCTCCAGGTACGTGTTGATAAACAGCAGAATTACCTAAAACCAATGGGCGCAACCGACTGAAGACGAAAGTTGAGTGACGTCGGGGGGAGGTGCATCTGCGACAGCCGAAAGTAATGTGGTTTTCCAAAGCAAGGCTCAGAACAATATTTTATTTAACTAGGCAAGTCAGTTAAGAACAAATTCTTATTTTTAAGACAGATGTTTACCTTGGGCTTCGATCTAGCAACCTTTTGGTCACTGGCCCAACGCTCCAACCTCTAGGCTACCTGCCGCCCCAAGAAATGCAGTGTTGTCATTGTTTATAAAATGTTTCCTTTATGTCGAAAAAAACATTTATCCAACACCAATATCACACACTCGCAACCTGAAATCACATGTATGCAATCAATTAGTGAGGGAGAGCCTCATTCACTGTAGGCTACACATGAATTGCAGCAAATTGGTTTCTGTTTCTTTCGCGTGGGTCAAGTACAAACACCCCAATGATTGCTTGACAATAGCGCCTCCCACAATGCAGGTGATGGCTGCAGGATGAAATTGGTGAAGAGCAACTGCAGACATTTGAAGTCAACTTCATGACCTTTGATCTCATGATTTTGTAAGGTTCATGCAGTCCATAGTCACTTTAACTCAACCTACATGTACATATTACCTCAACTAACTGGTGCCCCCTGTATATAGCCTCTCTACTGTTATTTTACTGCTGCTCTTTAATTATTTGTTAAAACATTTTTTTTACTTATCTATTTTTTACTGAACACTTATTTTTCTTTAAACTGCATTGTTGGTTAATGGCTTGTAAGTAAGCAGTGAATGCAGAATGCAACACACTTTGAAAGGCGGTGACCAACAATAGTCACTGACTTGACAAAAGTGATCCGGTCAAACGCACTCAATTATTTAATATCTGTTGGATGTCTATCCCTTATCAAAGTTCTCTTTTGGGAAACTTTTTAGCAATCCATCCTTTTCAAGGCATTTTATCCCAATATCAATTGAGATCTCATATACAATGGTGAGTTTGTCATCTACCAAATACATGTTTTTGTTGCTCTAGCCAATGTTTTATTGCTGCACAAAATCAAACTCTTAAACCGTGTCCATGATTGGGAACCCTTTTATTCCCCTAGTTAGCTTAGTCTTTGCAGACTGAAAATTACTCCATCTCTAATTGACCCTATGGTTACATTATTGTTTCCGTTACAGAGGTGATCCATCTAACTAATTTTAATTATCTTTACATGTAGGTAAAGACTCATTCAGAGTGAAGATTGTCTCACTCTCACAGAAGGAGCATGTCCGCATCCACGTCCCCCTCCCCCTGGACAGAGGAGATGGTTCTTTTCTGATGAGGTACCGTCTGTATGGCAGTATCCTCAAGGGACTAAAGGTCGAAGTACTCTACAGAGACAGTCACGTTGCCAAGTCACCTTATACCCTACAAGGTACCTATATCAGTCAATGGCTCACAGATTATTTCAATGAAAGCAGATTAGTGTGATCATTTGACAGAAATTACAAGTGAACTCCTCATCAGAGTATGCCTGTATGAATAATATAGGCTAGATCAGTGTATCCTCCAATACCCCCAACAGCACACATTTTTATTGTAGCCCCAGACAAAAACACCTAATTGAACTTGTCATGGGCTTGATGATTAGTTGACAAGTAGAATCAGGTGTGCTTGTCCAGGGCCATAACAAAAATATGTACTGTTGGTGGGACTGGAGCTGGGAAACACTTGACTAGATGGCAGTATGTTGTAAATTTGATCTATTCTTACTGCTTCCACATGATGCATCCCTTTGGTTGTATATACTCAGGCCCAGTCTATCATGAGTACTGCGACTGCCCAGAGCATGATGTTCCCACCTGGCAGAGCATTATGCAGTGTCCTGCTGAGGAACCCCAGATCCAGAGGGACTTCAATGCCTTCCCCTCCATTGATCTGCAGCGCCTCCTACAGGAAGTTCCCCAGCGGTTCTCCAACAGAGGAGGTCTCATTCACTATGCTGTCATCAACAACCAGGTGTACCGTCGCTCGCTGGGAAAATACACTGACTTCAAGATGTTCTCTGATGAGATGTTACTATCCCTAGCCAGGAAGGTAAAGAGTTGCTTTGTGGGGGGGTTTGTGTGCAGGTCTCTGTCCTTTCATCAAGAAGTATGATCATGTTCCTTTCTGAACTGTTTTGTGATACTTTGTCCGTTGCCTGAAACTCTCCTAATACTGTATTTTCAATAGAATTGTTTAGTTCATTGTTCTGCATAAACTGAGCTCCCCTGTCTTTGTCTCTGAATTTGAATTTAAAGGTGAGGCTGCCTGATGTGGAATTTTACATCAACGTGGGAGACTGGCCAATGGAAACAAGGAAAGCAGATGACGATCCTGGGCCTGTTCCAATCATCTCCTGGTGTGGCTCAACAGACACCCGAGACATCATTCTGCCCACTTACGACATCACTCACTCAACCCTGGAGACCATGAGAGGCGTTTCCAATGACCTACTGTCAGTCCAAGGCAACACAGGTAAGACATATAACCTCATACACTATCCCTTAACCTCATTCTGCTTACTTACACATCATTACTCACAATAACCTTATTCTGTTTCCTTGGTGTCTAGGTCCCCCTTGGGCCAACAAAACGGAACAGGCCTTCTTCCGTGGCCGGGACAGTCGTGAAGAGCGCCTACACCTAGTCACTCTGTCCAAGAAAAACCCAGAGCTGCTAGATGCTGGGATCACTGGCTGGTTCTTTTTCAGGGAAAGGGAGAAGGATCTGGGGAAAGCAAATCTTGTTGGATTCTTTGACTTCTTCAAGGTGAGGGAACATTCTGAACACTCCAATCACCCAAAGCCAGCAGTTTCCCATTTGAAAACTGATTTTACATGTGTGAGAAGTGAGAAGATAAAGAAATGTTAGCCATTGTTGATTTTTTATTTATTTATTCAGAACCGTGACACCTTGAGTTCCCTCTCCCATTTATAGTATAAGTATCAGGTGAATGTGGATGGCACAGTGGCAGCTTACAGGTTCCCTTACCTGATGCTGGGGAACAGTTTGGTGCTGAAGCAGATCTCACCATATTATGAGCATTTCTACACCCATCTGAAGCCAGGCACCCACTACATCCATGTGAAGAGGAGTCTCTCTGACCTCATACAAAAGATTGAGTGGGCTAAGGTAAGGGAGAGAGTCAAATCCCCCCCAAAATGGTCACTTGTTACGTAAACAACATGGGGAAAACTAATAGTGAAATGTTTACTTACGGGCCCTTCCCAACAATGCAGAGAGAAAAAATAATAGAAAGATAAGATGAGGAATAAATACACAATGAGTAACGATAACCTGGCAATATACAGTGCATTCGGAAAGTATTCAGCCCCTTCACTTTTTCCACATTTTGTTACGTTACAGCCTTATTCTAAAATTGATTAAATTAATGTTTTCCCTCATCAATCTACACACAATACCCCATAATGACAAAGCAAAAAAGTTTAGACATTTTTGCAAATGTATTGAAAATAAAAAACATACCGTATTCAGACCGTTTGCTATGAGCCTTGAAATTGAGCTCAGTTGCATTCTGTTTCCATTGATCATCCTTGAGATTTTCTACAACTTGATTGGAGTCCACCTGTGGTAAATTCAATTGATTGGACATGATTTGGAAAGGCACCTGTCTATATAAGGTGCCACAGTTGACACTGCACGTCAGAGCAAAATCAAAGCCATGAGGTTGATGGAATTGTCCGTAGAGCTCTTGAGACAGGATTGTGCCGAGGCACAGATCTGGGGAAGGGTACCAAAAAATGTCTGGTCACTCTGAACAGAAACCAATGGCCACTCTGACAGAGTTCTAGAGTTCCTCTGTGGAGATGGGAGAACCTTCCAGAAGGACAACTATCTCTGCAGCACTCCATCAATCAGGTCTTTATGGTAGAGTAGCCAGACGGAAGCCACTCCTGAGTAAAAGGCACATGACAGCCTGCTTGGAGTTTGCCAAAAGGCACCTAAAGGACTCTCAGACCATGAGAAACAAGATTCTCTGGTCTGATGAAACCAAGATTGAACTATTTGGCCTGAATGCTAAGCATAACGTCTGGAGGAAGCCAGGCACCATCCCTACGGTGAAGCATGGTGGTGGTGGCAGCATCATGCTGTGTGGATGTTTTTCAGTGGCAGGGACTTGGAGACTAGTCAGGATCGAGGGAAAGATGAACAGAGAGATCCTTGATAAAAACCTGCTCCACTGTGCTCAGGACTTCAGACTGGGGCGAAGGTTCAGTTTCCAGCAGGACAATGACCCTAAGCACACAGCCAAGACAACGAAGGAGTGGCTTCGGGACAATTCTCTGAATGTCCATTTAAGAATAAGGCTGTAACTTAACAAAATGTGGAAAATGTCAAGGGGTATGAATACTTTCCGAATGCACTGTAGGTAGGGGTAAAGTGACTAGGCAACAGGATAAATAATAAGCAGCAGTAGCAGCGTATGTGATGAGTCAAAAGAGTTAGTGCAAAGGGGGTCATGCAGATAGTCTGGGTAGCTATTTGGTTAACTATTTAGCGGTCTTATGGCTTGGGGTGAGTAGAGGCTGTTCAGGGCCCTGTTGGTTTCAAATTTGGTGCATCAGTACTGCTTGGCATGCAGTAGCAGCGAGAATAGTATGACTTGGGTGGCTGGAGTCTTTGACAATTTTTAGGGCCTTCCTCTGACACTGCCTGATATAGAGGTCCTGGATGGCAGGGAGCTCGGCCCCAGTGATGTACTGGGCCGTACACACTACCCTCTAACGCCTTGCGTCGTATGCCAAGCAGTAAGTGCATGTTAAGGAAGGACATGCCAAGGAATGTATGTCAATGTGTGTCAATATGCATTGCTACCATTTGTATGTTTGTCTGCTTGCAATGCGAATGCATTTTTTTACCATTAGGATTTAGCTGTTTTTTTGTGCATATTTGATTAAGATAGTAATGTCTTTATTTTCCCTGCAGGAGAATGATGCTGAAGCACAGGCAATCGCTAAAGCAGGCCAGGCAATTGTAAGAGAGCTGGTACAACCGAACAGACTGTACTGTTACTATTTTAGTGTGCTACAGGTAATTGCCTCCTGGTATTGTTTTTATGCTATGCTTGCCAATGCTAAATCGGCTCATATATTAAGATAGCATTCTTATCATTGATATAAGAAACCCGGCTGAGGAAGTTCTTTCCTGTCATAACAGATGTACTCTGAGCGTCAGACAAGCCGGCCGACACAACATCCAGATATGGAGCTGGTGCCCCAGCCTTCAGACCAGAGTGCCCTTTGTAGCTGTCAGCGAGAGCCTCAAATAGATGATCCCAGCCGGAATAAGGATGAACTCTGATCAAAACACTTTGAAAGGAAAGAGGAGAGACCCTAGCTATTTCAATACAGAAAGTGCTTATTAAAGGAAGAATTACCTCTGAGATCAGGACTGCTAGCTAAGTGGATGTACCAACATTCATATAGAGAAATATTCAATTTGGTTTGAGCCAGAGGGACCATGTCACAGCTCACTTTGCCTGGAATATGACTGCTTTATTGACAAGACCATTAGGCAAACATCAATTTCCACTGTTTTCACTGTCCTGTGTGATATTTTGTACTGCATTTTGTAATTGTATGATGGTCATCATGATTGCATTTTTATAAAAATTGATATTTTTAAAATTTTCTTAGATTGCCTTTGATGTTGTTAACCTCCTGTTTGACCAAGATCATGTCATTTGCCTTGGTTATTTATTTGTATTTAATTTAAGCTTTATTTTTCTTGGCAAGTCGGTTATAAACACATTCTTATTTACAATGATGGCCTACCAAAAGGATGCCTGCTACAGGGATGGGGGCAGGGATTAAAAATCAAATAAATGAAATATAAATATAGGACAAATCACATCACGACATAAAGAGAGACCTAAGATGACGACATAGCATGGCAGCAACACGTGACAACACAGCATGATAACATGGCAGAAGCAAAGGGTACAAACATTGGGCACAGACAAAAGCACGAAGGTACAGACAAAAGCAAGAAGGTAGAGACAGCAATACATCACGCAAAGCAGCCAGAACTGTTCTAAGAGTGTCCATTACTATAGATATTCCTTGGATGGGGACAATATGAAGCAAT
Organism: Oncorhynchus clarkii lewisi; assembly: GCF_045791955.1. Taxonomy (NCBI): domain Eukaryota; kingdom Metazoa; phylum Chordata; class Actinopteri; order Salmoniformes; family Salmonidae; genus Oncorhynchus; species Oncorhynchus clarkii. The sequence goes on along the minus strand of NC_092175.1, from coordinate 31,679,990 downwards.
TTGTTGGCATTGCTTTTTTTCGGCATAAATATTGGTCTGGAAGAGGCTCTGCAGAGTGGTCACTAGCTGGCACAGCCACAAAGTCATCAAATCTGCTAACTGCTAACCATAGTGCCTAACCCTAACCTTAAATTAAGACCAAAAAGCGAAATGTTGTTTTCATGAATTTGTACAATACTGCGGTTCAACCATCTAGCGGAAATCGCTCAATTCTGCCTTCAGAGCAAGACTCGTGACAATAACCTATGATTGTGCAATTAATAAACGACATATTTGCTGCACAGTTACTGTTGATCCATTATTTTTAACTAAGGCTAAAAATCACAAAAATGAGGGGGCACCCGGATTTGAACCGGGGACCTCTTGATCTGCAGTCAAATGCTCTACCACTGAGCTATACCCCCAGTGCGTGTATTTTAAGGAACGTTTTCAAATATATAGCTACTTATTGAACAGCACAAAGGTGGTTATACATGTATTGTTAAATTTACGTAGGGTATGTTTTAGTACTAATCGTTCAACAGCACCGAGATGGCTATGCTTAGATTGTAAAACTTACGTAGAGTAGTATCACATTGACTTCACTTTGGACTGCCTGTGGTTTTATTTCCTAGATAATTTAAATGTTTTGACTAAAGTCTATCGCTACAGTTTTGATACAAAACAAGTATTTTGTAATGAAACAGCAGGGAGCAGGTCTCGAACCGTCGACTTTCGAGTCCGAGGTCTGGCGGGCTATCGACTGTGCCGCAAAAGCGTACTCTTGTGGCAGAATCAATTTCCGCGGATATAAACCCAGGGTCGTTACGATATATATATATATATATATATATATATATATATATATATATATATATATATATATATATATATATATATATATATATATATATATATATATATATATATATATATATATATATATATATATATATATATATATATATATATATATATATATATATATATATATATATATATATATATACTATATATATAGATATATATATATATATATATATATATATATATATATATATATATATATCTAGTAGTAGCTCGACGCCAGCTAGTTGTGGTGATGTGTGTTTTGTCCTACATTTTTATTTAATTTATTTTAATTTTTAATCCCAGCCCTCGTCCCCGCAGGAGGCCTTTTTCCTTTTGGTAGGCCATCATTGTAAATAAGAATTAGTTCTTAATTGACTTGCCCAGTTAAATAAAATAAATATAAAGTTTCAGTGCCTACACCGGAAGTAGGCAGTGAGTATTTGTTCAATTGAATGACAAGACTGCAGCCATAGTGAGCATTTTGAGTAGTTTGCTAGCCAGCTTTGTAACAATTTCTTGTAACCCAGTATCATATAGCATATTACTCTAGAAAAGCTTTTCATACTGATCCCATTTCGAGAGGTCAAAAACAATGACCCTCTTGACCTGAATTCCAAGCCGATCCTTTTTCCTTTAATTCCTATCATTGTGATTGAATACCGACTTGTATTCAAACTCCTTACAAATGATTTGACTCTTTACCAACAAAGTCTAGTTAATATCTTACAATCACCTTCATCCTAACTAGCTAGCTGACGTTAGCTAACCATGTAGCGGTATAGTAACCAGCTAGCTTTGTTTGGTCCATCCATACCAATGATCCATACTAGCTAGTTAGCCAACTACAACAAGTTCTCTAGGAATTTGCTAGCTAGCTAGTTACCTTGCTACGTGTACTAAACTAATAAAATGATTGTACATGTAATTGCTATCTAGTTAGTTTCCAGTGTCTGATTGTGTACTACACATGCATCTATCTTTCCCACACTTTATTACACTGTCATCTTATCCTAGGAGACACGGCGCTTGACTTCCTACAAAGGGTGTGTTCGTAAATTCACTCTGGTTATCAACTCCAATTTCAGTGCACTCTCGTCTGAGTGCCAGATTGCAGAATAAGTTAGGAATTCCTACAACGTTTCAACCTTTCCCTAGACACACTCAGTGGGAGTGATGAGAGCATGTGGTTTGAGGATGTTCTTAATGGTGAGTATTTGAATACTATAAAAAAAAGTTGCACACACTAATCAATTATGCCCCTGATCAGTTAATGGGTGTAGCAACCAACGTTTTGGCACACAGTGGCTTCTTCAATCCTGAAGAAAGCCCAACACTGCGTGTCGAAACGTTGGTTGCTATATCCATTAAATGTTTTGGAGCATAATTAGTATGCAACTTTATTTGTATAGTTTCCTGTTTACTAGAGTATTTGAAAACTGCCATCATTCATCTGTTTTACAAAGAAGTGTGACTAATGTGGTGGTCATATTTATATTTTCTTGCAGATCCAGCTCAATGTGAATTGATGGGAGAGCTACATCTCAGGATGGAGAACACGTTGGGACTGATGTAAGAGTCTCCCAACTAGTGTTTGTTACATTTGTCTGTGGGTTTATTTCTGAGTTTTTAATTGTTTTTCTTACATGCCAGATAAAATTGCAGTGTGAAATATGAATGTATGAGGATGGACAACATGTTGTTTAATGTAGTTTTTATTATTGGTTTGTGTTATGAAGCAGCACACAGGCGTTTTTAATAGAAAATAAGCAACTCACAAGAGTCGTACCTTCCTATACTGCAGTCCACAGAACATTACTCATGTTTATATAGTCAATTCATTTCAGATCATCTGTTGTAGCAAACTCCATTTGACATGATCTTAACTATTAGAAGGACAACACTGCTTCAACTTAGTAGGGAAGGTAAGGACAGTGTAAAGAAAACACTCAGTGGTAGCATTAATTTGATTTACAGCAGTACCAGAGTATTCTGCTTCATCTTTGCACATACAGTATATAACATATGTCTGCACTAAATGTTTTGGTTGCTTATGAGCATTTACTGATATAAAATGGTTGATAAAATACAGGTACAATAGATGTCTTTGTATAGGGTAACGACTAAAGGAGGAAAATAGTTATTAAAAAGCTTTCAGTACAATCTTAAATGTTTACATTGAATGAAAGTCAAATGTCTATAGGAATAAAACACTTCTTTCCTAACAATGTGCAGAATAAACAGTAAAACTTAAATGGATGCCGATATGATGTAGATATGGATCCATGATCCTGTCTGTTGTAAACCTTCAGTCTAGCTTCTCCTCCTGGAAGTAGTCTGCCTCATTGAGATGGTCCTGGAACTTCTCATATTCCTAAGAGAGAGACATGAGAGTGAAACAGCGAGTGATGGTCAGTAAAGAAAATCAGAGAGCATGGCTTTCTATTCTACACATGTGGAGTTTGGGGGAACAAGTAAAGAGGAAACAGGCATTAGATAACCAACAGTTCAAGAAGAGTTAAGAGCTTGTAAGTAGGCATTTCACGGTAAGGTCTACACTTGTATTCGGCGCATGTGACAATGTTTGATTTGATGATTCAATGAGGAGTACTGTCATTTTATGGAGAGTAAGTGGGGTATATACCTCTGAGATCCAGCCACTCTCCTCTAGTTTTGTGAACACCCTTTTCACAGTTTCCTTCACCGGCTCCTCCTCGCCATTCTTCTCCTCCTCCATCACTGTCCGGCAGTGTTGAAACAAGTGGTACTTGAAGTGTTTCAGAGCATGATACACCTCTGTTCGGCTGGCACAAACAGAGCACACACTGAAAGCCTGTAATTTAGAAAAGACATGCAAGGTAGGTGACCTGTTGTGGAAAACCCTCTAAGACAAACTGCAAACCTGACATTTCACAAAAGGTTAAATTGGTGCAAGGATAAGGATACAAAATTATTCGATCTGATGTTGATCTGTTGTGATGTACTTTTTGTTAGGGTGGATTTTATGGAATGCCACTATATACTATATGCGTTCATCTGGGGACAGCGATGGATAAAACAAAGACGGTTGGTTTCTTCTCAGATGTAGTACCTGTGTGTCACTGGGCATGAATTGGTCCTCTTGAAGGCTGTTGAGGTCATACAGTTGCCCCGAGAGATTCACACTGAAACTGCACTGTCGCTGGCGCTTGCATGCCTCACAAACACTCCCATGCAATCCTAACTTCATCAGCTGGACCTTGGGGTAACACTCCACCCGCTCCTGTACATGGACACAAAAAAACATACCTCAGTTTGCATATATTGTTTTTTCACATGATGTAAAGAATGGAAGTCTTAGCCAAAGTACAAGCATAGATGTATACAGATCGGTGAATACGCAGCCAATGTTGAATGACTTAAGTTCTCTGAAATGTTTCTTCACCTTGTACCGGTCAGTCCAGCGGCTCCTCTGTTTTAGGTTCTCCAGGCGAGGGAGGATCATCCGCTCATCAAAGTGGAACAGCGACGCCATCATCTCCTGAGCATATCGCTTTGTCCGATCACCGCCTGCTCACAGTGATCAACCAATTAGATTCCCTACACTTGGATGATACAGTCAATTGGGGATGGTGTTAAAGACCCATTATTGTTTAAAAAAAAACACTTACCATAAAGAGACTTGAGAAAGGTTTCATCCAGGACGTTGTTCATAAGGGCTTTGACGACCACTTGAAAGTGATTGAGCTGAGACCCAGTGATGACTAGCAAAAACAGGAAAATGAATCATAACACATATAGTAGTGGTGATTTCAGGTGTAAACATTGACCCATGATATAGGGTCAGCTAAGACTCACATTGGCGTGGAAGAGAAACAGCCTTTTCATCTGACGACTCCTTGTCCCCTGTCTTTTTCATATCCTCAACTATGAAGTCCTTCTGACTGTCGCTGTCATCTGCCGCCTCTTCTTCACTACTGCCCACCAATACTTCAGGGGCATCATCATTGTGGTCATCATCCTCATCACCACTAGCATCTTTTGCTTCTTTACCTTTCTTTTCTTCACCCGAATCCTGAATCTTTACAAGCGAACAAAACATTGGTTGTAAAACAATGTTAAACATTTCCTCAGTACCTTATGGACGTTTTGTGGGTATATGCGACATTATTTTGCACAATGGATCAACACTTAAAGATACTGCATGTTATGTTATGCTCGTTTACATTATATATGGTGATAAGCTACCTCCAAAGTGCTCCTGCGTTTCGGGACGCGGGACTTCATCTTCTTGGATAATGCCAGGAGTTGAGACTGGCGTTGCTTTCGTTTAGCTGCGGTCTCTTTGGCTTCAGCAAATTGTTTGGCATTTTGTGCAGCACTCTGGTCCTCCGAATCAGAATCTTGACTTTGTTGTTTAATGCGTTTTTTGGGAACGACTTTCCGTTTGGGTTTGGTTCCTACGTCGCTGTCAGAGTCACTGGAGCTGTCAGCGAGGACGCGCTTCCGACGAGGACGGGATCTACCTTCGCTGGAGCTACTACCTTCACTCTGTTCTCCACTGGCAGGTGTACTTTCGCTCCCGCTGTCTGAATTCTGATACTCACTCTCTGAGTCTGAGGCGCTGATGCTGGTCGTGCTCGCGCATGACTCCTCGTCACTGTCATCAAGGATAGACGACGGCAGACCGATTATAGCCCTTTTCTTCTTTGCTTCAGCTTTATTTTTTCGCATCGTCGCGAACACTTGACGCTTGTACAGGCTTTCCATAGTTGCTTACACAGTGCTGCTAAGTTAACAGATCAAATAAAAGTTAAATAACGTTACCAACCCTGGCTGGCTGGCTGGCTAACGTTAGCAATTAGCTAGCTAATGTGAGATGCAGAACATGCTCATTTGTGTAAAATGTCGCCTATAAAACATTATCTATGCGAGCAACCATATGTAAACAACGTTACTCTTAAATTGATACCAAGCTTTAATCTCGGTGAACCTTAAAAAATTGAAACTTCCAATTGTATCTCGTGTGCACGTTTTGTTTTGTTTTTATAGATGTTGTGTCTGTGCTTCTTCCCACTTCCGCTCTCCACTCAAAAAAGGGCTACTAAAATCATAGCGCCGCACCTGGGCATTCTAGAGAGAAACGACTAGGTTTTTCCTTACTGGTAGACTACTTGTGTCAATTAAATTAGTGATTTGTATTAATCATAGGCATAGCTAATGCGAATCATGTAAATAAGGTCATTAAAACCTTTTTCATGCTTCAATTCAGAAATAAATTAGTAAATTATAAAACATCTTTAAATATCTTATTTTATTCAGGAAAAGTGGTAAATGTTCTTCAAAAATAAGATAATTGGAGAACAGAATTATGTGCAAAAATCAAACAATGTAACACGTCAGCAATTAGAAGTCCATTTTACGTTTAATAATCAGCTAAAAATCATTTTAAGCATTTATTAATTTCATGACCAGATGAGAATGGCACCATCTGACCCAGCTGATAATAAGTACTCCCCCTTGTGATCAAAGACTACACTCTGGACAGCATCATCATGGCCCAATAAACTGGACACCTGAGTAGATGCCAGCTCCACCAGCTTAACTGAGCCATCATTACTGGCGATAGCCAGTGTTCGGCCTGACGGGCTAAAGGCCATTTGGTTGCTGGGATGTGGCCCAGTGTCCATGGTTATCAAGGCTGCTACTTTCCTCACATCCCATAGTTTGACCACTCCATATGAATCACATGAGGCAACAGTGTTGCCCAGTGCATTAAAGGTGGCATGGTTGCAGGAGTGCTGGTGGCCATAGAAGGTCTGTGCACACAGGCCAATCCTGGCATCCCACAAAGACACGGTTTTATCAGCTGAACAAGTAAGAAGAGTGTTGGAAAAGGGCAGGAAAGTAACACTGTTGACCGAGTCAACGTGGCCACGCAGTGTGCTACGACAGCGCTCGCTCTGCAGGTCCCACACCTTTGTTGTGTTGTCCATTGAGCAGGAGGCCACAAAGTCCCCACATGAGTGGAAGGAGCAGCCCCAAGTGGCATGGGTGTGGCCATCCAGAGTCAGGATGCAGCGGCCTTGGAAGAAATCCCAGATCCTTACTGTTGTGTCTCCACTGGTGGTGGCCAGGCTACCACCATTTGGGTGAAAGCTACAGCCAGAGAGCCAATCACTATGACCCTCTCCAGTCATGATCATGTCCCCCATGGGCATACCCCACAACCTCCAGAGCTGATCGTCACTGGAGGAGGCTACAATAAACTTCCGGGGGTGCAGGGCGAGACAGCTTATTGGCAGGGTATGAGCCTTCAGTGAGTTGGTGAAGCGGAATCCAGATGCTTTGGGGCAGTGTGAGGCCAGGGCTTTAATTTGGCCTAAATAGGGGTTCACACGGCTGCTGACAGGAAACTCTGAGTCTTTTGGGTGTTTCTGAGCTGTGTTTTTGGTTGGGTCTTTGTCTTGGTCATAGAGGGCAATTCCATCATTCTGTAGCTGGATTCCTTTCCCAGACTTACTCTGATATTTCTCCTGTTGTGGGGGCAGACCTGTGTCTCTGTTGGCTGAGCGGATTGTAGATGAGGAATGTACATTACACAGGGTGGCTTCCAGGCTGTTGGCCTGGCCACATGCTCTGTCCCTCTCTAAACTGATGAGCATCTTCTGTTTCAGCGCCACTTGGTACTTATCACTCAACTGCTTCAGTGCAGGCTCATATGACCCATAGTGCTTCTTCAGTCGTTTGATGTCTTCAACAAGCCTGTTCTTTTCTTGGACAACACGCTTATGCTGCAGACGATGGAAATCCCTCTCTTTCTGAAGTTTGACCAGTGTTTCGCTAGCTTTGGAAGCTGCCTGCCTGTAGCTGTCCCGCTCTCTCTGTACATTCTTCAGCTCGTTGTCTAGAAGTTGGTTGTGTGTATACGCGTCAGGCACAAACTCCACTAGCTCGGTTTTCAACAACCCCCTCTGCTCCATTTCGTACCACTCTGCTTGGAAACAATCCAAAGTTCTGCTCATGCCCATTTTGACAAGGAAGTTGCGGAGAAAGTCGTCCACCACTTCTGGAATGTGTGAGACGGGTTGCTTAGCTGAGCTGAGCCTCTGTAACACTGACCCCGTTCCATCTGAAGCATCGCGCAATGCTCTTACCGCGGCCTCCAAATCCTCATCATCCCCCTCTGCCAAGCTCCTTTCTTCATCGGCAAGAACCTCCTCATATTGATAATCGTCGTCTGAGTCATCTGGTATCAACACCTTTTCGAGGTAATATGGCCCATCGACAGATTCTTGCGCTGTTTCATTTTTCGCAGCCATTCTACCAACAACCGCTTTCTGTGTTTGTTTATCCGTCTCCATGGTCACACATTCTCGAACGCTGAGAGATTAAACATCCTGTTTGCCAAGTGTCTATGGAAATTGATAAGCCAATCAACCCTACAGGCCAGAGAAATGTGGGTGATTTTCAATCTAAATAAAAAATACTTCTCTTTTTTTCCCCCAATCCTTTATTCCTCAACTACAACAATTACGCAGGAGTGTGTAAAATAGACAGAAACACACAACACACAATATCTAATGATATCCAATGTCACACAATATCTAATGCCATTGCCATTGATTTGAATGCATTCACTGTGATTAAAAAAAATGTAATTATATAGCTAGGCCTACCTGTGTACGTCATGCCAAATTGCCAATAAAGAAAGCGAGAAAAAGCGAGAAAAGAGCAGGTTTAACCTCTCTACTGTTAGAAAGCCGGATCAACTCAGAATACCTAAGAGTGAATTAAATTATTTTGAAAAAGCAATTAAGGGAATAAACTGGAATGATCTCTTGTCCTATACAGACGTGGAAGCTGATAGTCAGGTTTTTCTATCCACAATCCAGACTACAATAAATGGCTTCCTAAAGAAAATCAAATCCAAACCTGGCCAAAAGAGCACTCTTCCTTGGCTAAATGGAGAAATCTGGAAATTGATGAAAGAACGAGATTATGCTCTAAAAATAGCCCTAAAATCTAAATTAGAGCATGACAGACGTAGGTTTACCATGTTGAGAAATAAGGTGATGAAAGAAATTAGACAGGCCAAGGCAAACTTCTTTATTAACATAATTGGTGAAGCAAAGGGAAATTCTAAATTGATATGGGAGAATCTAAAAAAGTTAACAGGGAAAGACCATAGTAACACTGCAAAAAGACTAGAAATCATGGTGAATAACAATCTAACACAGGATGCAGTCAAAATAGCAATAGCCTTCAATTCCTACTTTATTGACTCTGTCAGGGCACTGACACAGAACCCCTCCACTTGTTTCCTGGGCCCAGTGCTAGTGAATGACACTCAACCTGTCTTCATCATAAGGGAGGTTTCTGAGTCAAAGGTGAACAAGGTGATTAGCTCACTAAAGAACTCTAAAGCCAAAGATGTGTTTGGGATGGACTCTACCTTTCTTAAAAACTACAAAGAGTCACTCATTGGCCCCATTACTAAGGTCACCAACACATCTATTGGTCTCGGTGTGTTTCCAAGGGTATGGAAGTCGGCCATAATAACGGCCATCTTTAAATCAGGCGACCCTGCTGACGTGAGTAACTACAGGCCCATTAGTATACTACCGGTGGTGTCAAAGGTTGTTGAAAAGTGTGTAGCAGAACAACTGATTGCCCACCTCAACAACAGCCCCTTCACATTACACTCCATGCAGTTTGGCTTCAGAGCGAAACACTCCACAGAAACGGCCAACTGCTTTCTTCTGGAAAATGTGAAGTCCAAGATGGACAAAGGGGGTGTTGTGGGGGCTGTGTTTCTGGACCTAAGGAAGGCTTTTGATACTGTTAACCATGAGATTCTCATCACAAAATTGTCCAAGTTCAACTTTTCCCCTGATGCCTTGAGATGGATGAAATCATACCTTGAAGGCAGAACTCAGTGTGTCAGAGTGAGCAATGAGCTGTCGCCCACTCGTAGCTATGATGTGGGCGTGCCCCAAGGGTCAATACTAGGGCCCCTCCTGTTCAGCCTGTACATTAATGATCTGCCTTCTGTCTGTACTGGGTCTGAAGTTCAAATGTATGCAGATGATACAGTGATATATGTGCATGCAAAGAGCAAACAACAAGCTGCACAAGAACTCACTACTGTAATGGTCCAGGTTACAAAGTGGCTCAGTGACTCGTGTTTGCATCTCAATGTGAAAAAAACTGTTTGTATGTTCTTCACAAAGAGGGCAACAGATGCTACTGAGCCAGATGTCTATGTGTCAGGGGAGAAGCTCCAGGTGGTATCCGATTTTAAGTACCTTGGCATCATACTTGATTCCAACCTCTCTTTTAAAAAGCATGTGAAAAAAGTAATTCAAATAACCAAATTCTACCTAGCTAATTTCCGATTTATACGAAATTGTTTGACTACAGAGGTAGCAAAACTGTACTTCGAAACTATGATACTCCCCCACTTAACATACTGCTTGACTAGTTGGGCCCAAGCTTGCTGTACAACATTAAAACCTATTCAGTCTGTCTACAAACAGGCTCTCAAAGTGCTTGATAGGAAGCCCAATAGCCATCATCATTGTCACATTCTTAGAAAGCATGAGCTCTTGAGTTGGGAAAATCTTGTGCAATACACCGACGCATGTCTTGTATTCAAGATCCTTAATGGCCTGGCTCCCCCTCCACTCATTATTTTTGTTAAACAGAAAACCCAGACATATGGCAGCAGATCCACAAGGTCTGCCATGAGAGGTGACTGTATAGTTCCCCTAAGGAAAAGCACCTTTAGTAAATCTGCATTCTCTGTGAGAGCTTCCCATGTCTGGAATACACTGCCATCAGACACACATAACTGCACCACATATCACACTTTCACAAAATGCTTGAAGACATGGCTAAAGGTCAATCAGATTTGTGAACATGGTCCCTAGCTGTGTGTTGCCACTTTCCATGTTGTCTGTTGTCTGTAGCTTGTGAGGTGTGGAAACACTTTGTTGCTTTTATGAATTTTGTCTTGCTGCTTTTTGTTTTATGTTGCTCTGTCTTCTGTCTATATGCTACGTCTTGCTTGTCCTATGTTGCTCTGTATGCTATGTCTTGCTTGTCCTATGTTGCTCTGTATGCTATGTCTTGCTTGTCCTATGTTGCTATGTCTTGCTTGTTCTATGCTGCTATTGTCTATATTGTAATTTTTTTTAATAACCTGCCCAGGGACTGCGGTTGAAAATTAGCCGGCTGGCTAAAACCGGCACTTTTACTGAAACGTTGATTAATGTGCACTGTCCCTGTAAAAATAAAATTAAACTCAAACTCAAATAGAACGGGAGCGAGCGAGAGAGAAAACGAAAACTGCGTTCGTTTCCTAACCTGCAATGGCAAAACAATTACAGCAGGTGGCATATTCAATTCACGGTTGACGTTATAGCACAACCACTCAATGACAAACACACACACGCCTTAGCACTGATCGCTGCACATTAAAACGTCAGTCCCCCTATATCACCTGTCCTATAATAACCTATATCTTACCTATAGGTTATTGTTCTTCCTCACCTAGGTCTATAACACAATTTTCTCCATATGTCAAAGTATCTGATCTCAACGTGCGTAAGAATTTAAATTATAAGGGTTTTAATAGTGTAATGAAACAGCAGGGAGCAGGTCTCGAACCCTCGAGACCGAGGTCCGGCGAGCTATCGATGGTGCCGCAAAAGCATGCTCGTGCGGCAGGTTCGATTTCCGCGCTTATAAACCCAGGGTCGTTACACTACTCCCTCCTTTCAAAGAGCGCGTCCTCGCGCTAGCTACGTCTTACAGGAACGCGCTTACCGGCCAAGCACACGCACTGTCGTGGATGCGAGGTCCGATCACTTCTGACACCAATGTAATGAAACGAGTAGGTCTCGGACACTTCGAGCCCGAGGTCCGGCGCGCTATCGACTGTGCCGCAAAAGCATGCTCGTGCGGCAGGGTCGAATTCCGCGCTTATAAACCCAGGGTCGTTACACTAGCCTGACATCGAAACGTATGGCAACAGCTCTTTAAAAAAGTAAGTTGTGATCTGTCTGGTTCTTGAAATTGAACTTGACTGACAATCGGGGGCTATTATGCTTATTTTTTCAGCTGGCAACCAATAGGAAGCCAAGAACACGTGGATGCGACAGATTTGGGACTGTGACAAGTAAAGTAGCCCTCAGATGTCAGTGTCGACGGGGGATGAGAGAGGGGAGGCAGCGTGGTTGAAGAACATACTTTTACGCAGTCAAGCTCAGTCCAGACAAGAGACTCACCTGTGCGGCGAAAAAAATGAGCCATCCAAATGAGAAAGATGCCTCTGACACAACCGAGAGTAAACCTAAATCCCCCATGCTCTCGTACTGCATCGAAAGCATACTCGGCCGGAGAAGTCCTCTCAAAGTCAGACTCACAGGAATGCAAAGTTTACCAATGCTGGCTGGAAGAGTGGAGCATAATGCGTCTTTGGAAGGTAATATGTTGTTGGTTGACTTTCTCTTTAACACCTAGCACCCTACTTTGGGCGCAATATGCAATTAAATAATACATGTCCAAATGTAAACATGTCCAAATGTATATTGCATTTGCAGCTAATGGTTAAGATATAGCCAGTGCTTGACTTGGACTGAAATAGGTTCCGGTACTCATTTTGGGTGCCGGTAATGTTTATACATATTTAGGTGCAGGAGCTCCACGATACGTTTGAGCTAATAGTCTATAAGAGGAACAGGAGCTCAAGCAGTAAAACCGGAGGTGCCGGTAGGCCTACTCAGCTCCCGCCCAAGTCAAGCACTGGATATAGCGTTCAAAACGCATACGAACGAAACAACATGAGAAACAAAACAAGTTGGTTAAATTTGTGCAGCCTGCCCTTTGCATTTAACTTACATTTCATTAGGCGCGTCTATGGGTTTTTAGAGAAGACTAGCATATACAGGGCTATATACTAGTCTTATTAAACATATTGCTTATTGCGCTGTTGATTATTTACAAGTTCCTTAAAATAAACGGTCTGTCTTCACAGCCTCTCAGAAAAATGCCGACATACACCTGCCCACCAAGTTGCGGCGTCTATATGGCCCAGCGGGGAAGTTCATGGACTCCAGTCGCGGAATTCGCGATCATGAGAAGCAAGAAGACAGGGAGCGTCCTCTAGACAAAGCCCATGAAATTCTGAAAATCACTCAGGCGCCACAAGTTAACATCAGCCGCAGTAAATCATACAGGGAGAACGCGTCCCACAGTCCGAGAGAGGAAGAACGGAACCTCGGACGAGGGAAAGAGGGACAGGGTGAACTTGGCGCCCCAAAGTTCGAGGACACTTGCAAGGAGCGCATCTGCGAAGAAGTAGAAACGTCCCCAAAGAACGGGGAGAGTTTGCACATCGATGGAGATGTAAAAGATAGCGAGGACAACGTGTGCCTTTCAGCTGGCAGTGACTCAGAGGAGGGGATGCTAAAGCGAAAACAGAGGAGATACAGGACTACGTTTACAAGTTATCAACTTGAGGAGCTGGAGAGAGCTTTCCAGAAGACGCACTACCCGGACGTGTTCACGAGGTAGAATTCTCGTGTGCCAGCACTTTTAAAAATCTGTTATTTTAACACTATTAAAATGTTAATCTGTTGCATATATGGCTAGGCCCATGGTTATGAAAATAAAATAAAAATGTAGCTTTTAGTTTGTGATAATCCAAATTAGGAGTCTAGATATGATTCGAAAGTTAGCCTTTTTTATGGTAAATCCTTGCATTGAGGTGATCAACATATAAATGAACATTGTTTGCCTAAGAAATGTAAGAATATCAAACATTTATTATCATTAATAGTAATATCAGAACAGTAATATCATTTATTCAATTGTTATGAATGATTATATAACAGCCATATTACGCATCATTAGCCTACTTTGTTATTAATAATACTACTACTAATAATAATACGTGTTGTACACTATAATTCACACATAACAAAAGGACATATAAAAAGCTGTGTGTGTGCAGGGAATAGAATATATAGAAATATTATAGAGTAGGCTATTATATTGGTTTAAATATTACATTTCTTTAAACCCATTGTAATGATAATCTGACAGTGACACACTCATTTTCATTATTATTAATTATAATTGTGAAATATTGTGTTTTTTTACTCATGATAATTGTGGTTGCAAAAAAATATATATTCCAAAAATATTGTTCGAAAGTGTTTACATTATTGAGAGGTCAATTGAAGTTGGCTGCTACAGATAGAAAGGTTTGTTATTAAATGATGGAGCTATTTGTTTGCGTAATTGCAACATATTTGTGAGACAGGATATCTATTGATTCAAACAGCAGAATTTTGAAGATTGATAGCTATGAATTGTCATTGTTTATTTTCATTAAAAGAAGCCTACACAGAAAGTAAGCTAATCCAACAATATTTCATATTTTATATAATGTCATTTCTATTGTATCTTTAGGCTTGTATTATTCTCATCGTTGGATTTGAATGTTTAAAGCGATGATACTGAATATTATTTGCCATTTTTTCTTCTTTCAATTTAGGGAGGAGTTAGCGATGCAGTTGAATCTCACCGAGGCGCGTGTGCAAGTGAGTCTAAATTATTATTACTTCATAATTGACATCATTATGACCATATTTAATTTCGATAAACATGCAAGCACATTATATGATATCCTATAACAATGTGCATCATAATACAAGTGTAAAGTCTATGATAGACCTAATTGCATATTATTGCTATTATTATTATTACATTAAGTAATACAGTTCACTTATGACAGTGAGAAGGAAAATGATCTAAAAAACACACTAGAAAACGGAAATCTATCTTTTGTAATAGTCCTGCATTGATATGTTGATATCTTGCATTTCAAGTGAGATAGACGCGGTTATAGGTGCTCGCTACCCTATCCTCATTTTAGGATATTGCTTACATTTTGAAACTCGAGTCTCAACCTTAGATACCAGACTAAGCATTCAACCCCCCAGATGTCACTCGCTTCAGCTGTAGATTAGCAAATCATATTTTGGAGAGGTTATAAAACCGCGTAAATTCCATATATTTAGTTTTATAACCAGTGTCAAGTCTGTATGGGAGGGGAATCCTCGTTCTCTGTTCTCTTCACTGTCGCCAATAATTGGATTACTTTCAATTTGAACAAAACATGCTTTATTATCATGTCCAAATGACAATTTCAACAAGTAACACATACTAAATAGATAATACTACGTATGTACCCAACATGAAATACTAACCATAACCACATAACTCTAACCCCAACGCTAGGCCTAATGTTCTTTCTCTTCCTCCCTCTATCTAAGGTGTGGTTCCAGAACCGTAGAGCTAAGTGGCGGAAACGAGAGAAATCTGGGGTTCAGACTCACCCCCAGGGCCACACCATCTCTGGACCCCTGGGTGCAGCACACCACCTAAGCCACTACCTGGAGGGAAGTCCCTTTTCGCCCCACTCTCACCCCTCCCTGGACGGTGCCTGGACAGCTGCTACCACCTCATTCCAGGGTCTAACCCACCCCCTCTCCAGCTCTTCCTCTCCCCTGGGATTTGGCCCCTTCCTGGGAGCAGCCATGTTTAGACACCCCACCTTTATTAGCCCCTCCTTTGGAAGGTGAGAACCATCAACACCTCTATTAGTAAGGCTTCATCTGATTGAAGTGGTTACTTTGGACTATATGTATAATTCATTATGTCTCACTTCTCTCATTCCCTGACATCTTCTGTATCTATCTCTTCCACCCTTCTCTATCGCTCTTCTTCCATTGACAGACTCTTCTCCAGCATGGGTCCCCTGACACTCTTACGTCAGCCCATACCTGCAGTAGAGGCCCCAGTCCAGCCCCCAATGGCCTTGTCAGAGGCCTCCCCCTCCTCCCCCTCCTCGCCTGTAGACCGCCGGGCCTCCAGTATCGCAGCACTGCGCCTCAAAGCCAAAGAGCACTCAGCTCAGCTGACACAACTCAACATCCTACCTTCCAGCACCACTGGAAAGGAGGTGTGTTAGGAGACATTAAACCCCCTCCAATTCCTTCTACATGGAGCAGGAGTCATGACCAAAGGAATAGCAGCTTTGAAGTGGTAGGCTATAACACAACAAGGCCTCATCTTTCCCAGTTAGTTGTCCCAATGTTCTGTTACTCCAGACTGTCCACAACATGCTTTCCTCATGAACTGAGGAAGAGAGAAGAAATACAAATAGTGAACTCCCTGCCCTTTGACCCTCAGGAATGACCCATTAGCAGCCTTGCACAGGGTACTACAGGCCACCAAAGGAACAGCTCTAGGCCCTGGAAAGGTTTAAAAGGAGAGTAATGCTGTTGATCATATAAGCCCAATGTATGTTTAGTGTATTGATGATATGGTGTTTGTTGATAGATAGATTTTCGCAGTCTTATTAAATTACTTGGGTATTCAAGTTATTATTTATGATCAATCATATATGAGCCAGAAGGAAGTTTTCAGGAGGAACATTTTACATATATATATATAAAATTAAGTTTTCTTTCCTGGTTTCAGATGAATCAGTTGACAAAAAACTGTCAAATGCAAAACTTTGCACCTTTGCTTGCTTTTAACTGTGTTGCAATGAAAGAAAAATGCTAAATGAAATCATTCTGAGGACAGAATTGAGAGGTGTACTCAACAGCATGAAACAGTATTAACAAGCTTGCAAAAGAGAAACAGATGTGTCTCCAAAAATACACTTGCCCAGTATGGATTGATGGAGCCTAGTTGATAGTCCAACTGATGGATCTCAAGAGCTGGATTCAACTCTTAAACAGGGACAAAGGTGTGGATTAAGGGATTTATATGGTCATATTTATTCTGCAACAAAACGTAGACCGGCATTAAAAGACATAACAAAATACAGATTTTTTTCATATGTGCTGCCGTCGCCTCACGTCTTAATTCGGGAGCCCTACCATTGGCTATTAACTTGATAGCAGTTACCGCTATTTTTTAAACCTTTATTTAACTATTCTGCTCAATTTGACCCCGTCCATGCTGCTGAACCAAATCGCGTGAAATTACCTCTCGGATTAATATCCCTTTTTATTGAAAATCCTTCGCGTCTTTTACTTACTAATCTCGTCTAATTTAAACGACACAATAAAGCGACTTTTAGATAAAAGGGTCAGTAGAAGTAGATTTATTTCAGTTTCACCAGCTGGATTCCCTTTAGTATAGGGGCATTGTTACAAGGGCTAACTATTTCCCAACTATCTTTCCAAGTGTTTTCCAAGCGTTTACATCTATGTGTATATGTGCGCGCATTTTTAGCCATTCCTTTCCCCTTTTCAAATAGCATGGCGTAATAATTAACCCAAATAAACTGTCCAAATAAATATTTTACAATGTAACATTGTTTTCATGATAACGCATTTCGTCAGCATCTCAAGAAAGCATCTTTAAAAATGGACAATAACCCGATTAGTGAAGCCTGTTCCAGGATGAAGAAACCTTAAAAATCGACTGGAGATAACGTTGAATGACCGAATGACCGATTTTGAAAAGCAAAGAATGACTGAAGTATGGCACTCATTGTGTGACTTGCGTTAATTATCTTGCAGCTCATTCTCCTTCATCCAATTAGAATACTTTATTTATTAAGCGGTTTGTCATCTCATAGCTTTCCATTCAGAGCAACAAGGAAATCACTTTGTTAAAAGGCTGGGGGTTCCATTATTTCCCTGAGGCAGGCTACTTACATATTCGACAATGTCATGAATAATGGCGAGAGAATAAAAGTCCAGGATAGGCCTACACCAATCTCCCTTCAAAGGACTATCAGCAACACAGTAAATTGAATTTCATTGAGTAGCCTAATCCAAGGAAACTCAGAGGCAAGAAGAAAATAAGGAACAGCCAAACACCTGTCATATTGTGATGGGTGGTTGGGAGGCTTTGGCATATAGCCCCAAAGAGGGAAACAGGCCATGCTGAAACACTCTTCTGAATGCCAAGATGTATTTGAACACATTTGACCACACACAAGATGTTTAATCAGACTAAAGAACAACAGCACATGCAGGCAATGAAACAATAAAGGCCAACAAGTTATAATTTGGATAAACAGAGGCAAAAAAATGAGTAAGTGCATTAGGCATCATTAGCCACCAATTTTAAGTTGTCACTGTGCAACTTACGTCTCAAATGCCAGGCATTTTGTTGGATCACAAATTAGTCCATCAATAAGATAAAAGAGAGAGAGAGAGAGAGAGAGTGAGTGAACCCACTCTGTAGATGGCATATTGACTTTTCCCACCAGGTTGGAGAAAAGGGGACTATTTACTCCACCTCACAGCTGTGGGGGAGTTACAACCAAACTTTCACTTACTGCCATGTGGACAGAGGAGGAGGAGAGAGGGAGAGAAAGGAAGAGGAAGGTGGGCATTGGGGAGTTGACTCAGATATAGAGAGAGGTGTACAAAATATCAAAACAAATTATATTCTATTATTGAAAAAACATTTTCATTTTCAATAAACTTTCAAATGGAAAACGTTATACCTTTCCTTGCTTTTAACTGTGTTGCAATGAAATGAATAATGCAATCATTCTGAGGACAGAATTGAGAGGTGTATTCAACAGCATGAACAGTACAGAGTGCACGTGAGAGAGAGAAAAAGTTGACCCACTCTGTTGATGGGTTATTGGCTTATAAAAATATCAGAACAAATTAGAACTCTATTATTGAATA
This sequence comes from Oncorhynchus clarkii lewisi, assembly GCF_045791955.1. Taxonomy (NCBI): domain Eukaryota; kingdom Metazoa; phylum Chordata; class Actinopteri; order Salmoniformes; family Salmonidae; genus Oncorhynchus; species Oncorhynchus clarkii. Next base: position 31,661,445 of record NC_092175.1, on the reverse strand, counting down.
AACATTTTCCTAAATGTGTATTTAGAAATAATTTCAAACCTTCCCATTTACGTATTCTGAAGGTACACGTTTGATGATATCAACAAACAGAGGGGGAAATGAGGTGAATCTAAGGAAAGAGGAAAATATGTAAAGAGAAAAATACATTTGGAAAGAGGGAAGAATAAGTGACATTTAAAACATAATAATCCGTTTAGCAATTAGTTTATATTCAAAATATATACTTTTTAAAAAATCCTTTCAAACGCCTTATAACGCAGCCATCACACAGCCAGGCCTCATTCCAAGCATTGGACAAATACTGCTCAACTGGCACAGATTGAGAGTCATGGGTGAAACTCTGAGAGATGAGCACATGATGATCACACAAAACAACCCAATACAAGAGAAAGTAAAGAGAAAACAGGGAAGATAGAGAGGAGGATTAAAGGTAATCAAAACAAAAGCAATCATGCCATCAATTCTTCAAGATTAGATTTTTTATCTTTCCGATTTGAACAATCTGAGGAGTGGAGAGGTAGATAGATCATTCTAAAGCGATGGAGACTGCATGAGGCATCTTCTTCCCTTGAACACATTCACCTGAAAGCACCGCTGGGGCACAGCAGGAGCCATATCCCAAGTCAAATGGCATGACTTACAGCATGAATAAGAAAGATGGAGAGGAGAGAGAAAGGCTGAGGAAAGAGAGTACATTATTTTGAAAATGAGAGCTAAAATGACAGCCAAGAAAGGAGAGTAGAAAATATCAAAACAGAAAGATAGAGAGAGAGATGAGGAAAGAGAGTGATAGAGAGAGAGAGAGAGAGAGAGAGAGAGAGAGATGACGAAAGAGAGCGAGAGAGAGAGAGAGAGAGAGAGAGAGAGAGAGAGAGAGAGAGAGAGATGCTGTGATAATCTCTTCTACAAGCTGTACAGCCAGTCACAAAGTGTGTCAGCTTCAGTGAGTGTATCAGCTTCAGTGAGTGTATCAGCTTCAGTGAGTGCTAACAAGGTGTAAATACAATAACAAGCATGTAATTAAGTGAGCATGATGAAGTTACTGGAGATAACACACATTCCATTTGAGCTGCTTATGAATATTCTATTAGATGTTATTAGGCAGCTGGAATAGCTGTTAATTTAATCATCACTCCGAGCAGAGAAAAGTTCTTTGTGCGATTGTAATTGCAGAGAATTAATAATTGGTTTGACAATTGTACCAGTGGATTCACAATGGTGCAGGGCTCAGGGGGTGGTAGGTGGGCTGAGTGAGTCCCAGCAAGACATGGAGCCCGAGAGAAAATGAGCAGAGCAGATTAAAGACCATTTTAGGTTATCAATGTGGTAAATGACATGTAAATATGCATGTAATCGCACAGACCACATTATAGGACATGAGTATGAGGAGTTACAGATACAGGGCATGAGAGAACGCAGTAGCCGGAGGGGGGATGAAAAGTTGTTCACAAGAGAATACAATCAAAGTCAACAGAGAATCTGTTGATATTGGATATTCAATCGTCTGCATTTTTTACGTTTCACCGAATAGCTCACACTGTGTTTTAAATTGCCTCCACATTTAACTTGGTAGACACCAATCAGGCAGAGAGGATTGTGGTCTACATGTAGATTAGCTGTGAGCGCCATCCCCCCTGAATCTCCACCCTCTCCTCCTTCTGACATTTCTCTCTTCATCCCTCTATTCATCCCTCTCTCTTTGCTGTTGCCCATCCTATTCAGAAATCAGAGCTTATTCCTGAGCTATTGAGTTTAAAGAGGAAAAGGGAACAAATGTGCCTGAATGATTAAGGGGGAAATGGGTTTAAAAGGTTGTCATGCATTGCGTGTGAGAGAACACATTTGTGTGGTATCTATGCTTTTGCAGGTCTGTTCTCAGATGACCAGCAGCCAAATCTGTCTGGAACTAAATGACAGAGGTCTGATCAGTGAACCACAGAACAGAGGACAATCATTAGGTTCTCTGGTCTCATCTCAACAGCATTGGCAGAAATATTCGTAGGGAAGAATAAATCAAATGCCCAATTGGGTCGCCTTTCATGTTGGAACAAGTTGTGCATTCCATTTTGAGTGTAGGAACGCACATGTAGTTATCATTACTTTTAGCCTAGCTGTTTAAAGCGTTGGGTGCTACATGACTAGAAGGTATTGCAATAAGGTATTGCATACTTTCAGCTATGTGGAAATGCATGAGTGAATCAGTACAACGTCTAATTGAAGGGTGGGAAACGCCATGGAGTTTAACATGCAAATGCATTTTCTAAATCAGTGGAGGTGTGTGTTTATTCATCTTGATGTGTGTATGTCTGTGTGTGTGTGTTTTTTCAGAATTATACGTGTGAACTGTTGCGTGCTGCTGAACAGTGGCCCTTGAATCAGGGGGAATACAAATAAATTGATGAATAAATATATACAGCAAACCTTGAATGCCTAAGTGGTGTCTGAAGAACAGAGGACGAAGAAAGAATCATGTTAGCCTCTACCCTGTAATCCGGCCTAGAGAGATGAGCGTTCATCTATTGATTACACATCTAACCAGCCTCCCTGCCTTTCGCTACAAACTCCCAAAGTGTTCACTAACATTTAAACGAATCCATTCTAAGAGGGTCCCCTTTTTCAATCAAGTGACATTCATCATGGCAACGTGTGATGATAACGATCCCTTAGGCCTCTCAGTGCTCCGGCCCCAGATGAAAATACCAGGCATGAAGCTTGTCTTGAGCGCTCCAAACAAGGCCTAGCTGGCCAGCTCAAACACATGCTCCATGTCCCATTATTTATGAAGGGCTATCCTTTTGCCCTCTCGTCAATTACTCTCCCTATCATTTCCCGGAGTCTGAAGACTGTTTTCAATCAACACCGGCCATCCAGGCAGTGTGATGGCGCCCTCTTTCCCGCTGTCTCCTTATCCTGCTCCTAGGACAGTGATTGGTCCAATTTGCATTGTGGATGCGTCCTGATTGCGACCACTGTAAAGTAAGTGCTGTCAAAATGTCCTTACCCGAGAGGAATATATAGGCACATCATTTATTCTCCTCCCCAAAATGACCACCACTTGAGAAAACATTTCAACTGGCTGCATTGGACAAAATGGACAGTATGAGGAGTCAGGAATTGTAAGAATGGATTCTACAGAAATGACTGGATGAATCGCTGAGCTGCTGTCAGAGCTATCCTCAACCTATATAAGTGTTCCATCATCAAAATGGTTTAAGTCCCTTTGTGTGTGTTTTTTTTACAAGGGGATAGGCTTAGCATATTCCAGCCATCAACAATCGAGCTGGACCTGATCATGATAAATATTGTTATGAAGGAGCAGAGAGATGGATCCTGTGATGTTCCCTATGAGAGGAGGGGAGACCTGTGATGTTCCCTATGAGAGGAGGGGAGACCTGTGATGTTCCCTATGAGAGGAGGGGAGACCTGTGAAAACCTTTTGTTTTGTTTGTAAATCCCTCAGTAACTGCCCTAACTCAACTCAACACCTGCCACTGTTGTTCCAGTCATACACATGAGTGATGGAGAAGAGCAGAGAAATGACCTCCTTCATAATAGTTTGTTTTGATAAGATATTGTGTGAGAAGCTGATGAGCAGTGGCTGTCAATTTGATTCGCCATTATTCTTCCTGCTAATTGTCATTATTGGGCCTGAACCGCTGTGTCCCCATAGTAGTCATACAATTCTTGCATGAATAACACTTTAGGGGGAATTAGGAAGAGTTGTGAATGGTTTTAATACTCTTGTTTGGCTTGGCAACTGTTACCCACGAACTGTAGCCTGTCAGTTCAGCAAAGCACTATTAATGAACCCTTCCCCTCCTTCTCCAACACACATTATGACATTCCATGACTCCTATTTGCTGATCTGTTGTAAGCCTAAAAAAAGCAATTTTCACAGCAAAGTTGCAGATTTTTCAGTTTGAGCAACGCTGGATTTAACCATCTGTGAAATGACTTCTTTATCAGAGCAATCCAATGTTCCCCCTCCTTTGGCTGCAAGCCCCTAAAAGTGCCGATTACATTCCAGGAACTTTCAATAAATTCCCTGATTTTCCAGAAATCCAGGGTTGGATTTCCTGATTATTCCCTTCTCATTCTGGGAATGCCAACCGGGATTTTGGGACTACCAAACAGGATTTTGGGACTACCAAACAGGATTTTGGGACTACCAAACAGGATTTCGGGACTACCAAACAGGATTTCGGGACTACCAAACAGGATTTCGGGACAACCAGGGAATTTATTGAACCCTACACACCCACATGGATGCATTCCCATTACACCATCACATCCATGTTGTAAACTGTTTACCAACACAATGGCCAAGAGCGAAAACAAACCTTAAAACGTCTGTCCAATACCTAGCATTATTCAGTCCACATTGGTATGCAGTCTAATAGTTCGAAGAGAATGCTTTGCATCCTAAAATCAATTGATGACTAGAGGTCAAGCAGCGTGATTCTGGCCCCACAACTTCCATTGTAATCACATCAACAGTTATGTCTGCAGCTGCCGTAGAGAAACAAAAATCCGAAACAGGTTTGTTGAAGCTTAACAAAAATAAACAATTTAAGTTAATTTAATGGGCAAAAATTAGAGTGGAAAGTAATCCACAAAGCAGGTCGCCCCCTGAGTCAATATACTGTATGTACATCTTTATAAGGAAAATAAGGAAAAGCAGGGAATTGGGAAACAAAGCCATTTAACTGAAGCACCAGTTGTCTCCACTTTTTGTTGCGCGTAATTTGTTCTCATTGAAAAGGTATAATTGTCAGCAATTTGAAGATATTCATGCTAAATTTTAGAAATTAATTTCAATTGGAAAATGTAGAAATGTCAGCTCTCGTGAAAGGGATTTGATTTCTATTATCCATCCTCAAAAGACTATGATTCCCAAATACACTTAAGCAAAATCATTTGTGTTCCAGAAATTCAGTGCTTAAAGAGCGATTAGGCCATAAATGGATGCTCTTTGAAATGGAGTGAATGTGCTGGGCTCCATCTGAATGGAGTGAATGTGCTGGGCTCCATCTGAAAGGCACTCAATTATCCCTGATTGCTCCCCTCTATAAAGTATCACAGAGAGATACCTGCTATTGCTGTAATTTGTGGGAGAATTAACATGCTGCAATTTGAACTGGAGAAAATAGGAAACTGTGATGCAGATCAATACAACTGAGGAAGAAAAGGGAAAAGTGAGGGGGAAATGAAATAGGGGGAGATATAGGCGGGAGAACAATAAAAAGATGAGGGGGACAGTTACTGTCCACAAAACCCCAGTCCTCTTGGACAAACATGCAGCTCAACAACCCCATAACAAGTCCCCAAATCAGTCTCTCTCTCTCGCACGCTCTCTCGCGCTCTCTCTCCCCACATTCTCTCCTCCCCCCCCCCCCTCTCACTCTGTTGCTCTCAACTGTCTATCTCAAATCAGTATCCATTGTAACAGCTTGAATAGTATCATTATAAACCAGAGGTTTCTTTCAAAATCAGTAGAAACCATTGAATCAATCCCGTCTACTTGGAGCAATTTTAGTCCATCAGGATAGTGGGCAGGGCAAGGGGGAGTGGGGCTGTTCGTCCTGTGATGGGGGTTTCATAATACACTTTACAATAGAAGTGCATGTATAGAAGAACCTTTACTCAGATCTAATTGGCACCTGCCTTTCCCCTGGCAAAATGAGCTAAAGTCACACTGGTATGACACTCCCACTCACTACCACAACTAATGAATTCCTAGCCAGGTATGGCTGTAGCAGCATTCACCTTTCATGGTTAACCAGCGGAACAAACACAAATTGATCTGGGCAATATTTGTCCTTTTTAAAATATTTATTGAGGCAAATTACTCAACAGAGGAGAAGTCAGTGCCATGTGAATGAAATGAAACGAGGAATGAATCTCTCAATCGTATTTAATGAGGATCCCCTCAACTCTCGTACAATGTGGCAGGTTTCTCTCCCATTCATTTGACCTGGGTCATCTCCTACAATGTCTGATATCTGAACACTAGCTTACAATCCCACTGCCTTCAATAACGGACTCACACGTCCCTTATGCTAGAAAATGGTAACTAAACTCAACTCTAAGTCCAGGCTGTGGGTATATAGACATTTGATATAGTTGTTTTTCTTGGGAAGGCTTAATGACTACTATACAGGCAACACTTAAATGGAAAGATGCCATATGATGGCACTGCAGCCTATACAGTATAATTTAGTCAGTTATTATGGTTGGAAATGAGGATGTCAGAGAAGTGGGGAAGGGAAATAAATCAATTCCACCAGCTGACAGCTTATTTCGAGGATAAAGCTCTACCAATTACATAATTATACCAGTCAATTTCTAATCCAATGAACACAGACACCTCTGCAATGAATTCCAGGTAATTTAACAAAACAGAGCAAGGCTACAAGGGCTCAGCATTCAAAGCAGCCAACCTGTCTCTCTTTGTTGCTCATCTCTCTATATACTGTATCTCTCTGTCCCTTGGTATTCCTTTGGTCAGCCTTCTCCCACCCTGGCCCTAACCGATGAAGAGTAAGCCTAAAGAATAAGCCCTCTCCCACCCTGGCCCTAACCGATGAAGAGTAAGCCTAAAGAATAAGCCCTCTCCCACCCTGGCCCTAACCGATGAAGAGTAAGCCTAAAGAATAAGCCCTCTCCCACCCTGGCCCTAACCGATGAAGAGTAAGCCTAAAGAATAAGCCCTCTCCCACCCTGGCCCTAACCGATGAAGAGTAAGCCTAAAGAATGAGCCCTCTCCCACCCTGGCCCTAACCGATGAAGAGTAAGCCTAAAGAATAAGCCCTCTCCCACCCTGGCCCTAACCGATGAAGAGTAAGCCTAAAGAATGAGCCCTCTCCCACCCTGGCCCTAACCGATGAAGAGTAAGCCTAAAGAATAAGCCCTCTCCCACCCTGGCCCTAACCGATGAAGAGTAAGCCTAAAGAATAAGCCCTCTTTTACGTTTTCTGGTTAATCAAGGGCTTTATATTCAGCAATTCAACCTATTATTTATCAAAGATTATCACTTTCCCTCCTCTCCAGTCAACCCCCCCATCCTACCCTTCCACCAGCCGGTTACCATGGGTGACCCGCATGGTGAGCATAATTACAATGATTTGTGAAACGCCATGGCAACCTCCATTAAAGCAGGGTAAATACCAGGTCTTTGTGCAACACTGTTATTTCTGCTAGTGACGCTGGGCCAGACTGGGGAGTGAATGTGTAAATGTATATTTGCCTTTGCCCCCTGAGAATGTAAGCCTGCTAATGAGGACAGTAGTGAGGTGTCCAGGACTCTCCACCTCTCAATTCATTAATGCCTCTGTTTGGACAGGACTCTAAACAAACAATGGCCATTTCTTATCTGTAGCCATGTTAGCCTCAACTCCCCATCTTTACTTTCCTCCATCTATAAAACATAAACAGACCCCTGTATTTGTCCAGTCTTCTATTGCTAAGAGGACGTCTTTATTACAAGACAGGTGGCCCTGGGTTATTGGCTTGGGAGGGGTTAGGACAAGTCAGGCCTAGGTTAGGAGGTGTATAAGGTGTTTTGTTCTGTTTTCCACAATGTATTTGTTCAAACTAGACTCTCATTAAGGGTGCTTTACCATATTGGGCTAAACATGAATCATTTATATTCTCAAGGGGGTGCCGTGAGCAGATCTGTAATGTGTGATCTTGTTATTGTGAACAAAGTAATAATGGATGTATCAATAGAATCACGTTTCAAGTAAGACCCAAATGCAGACTGTCGAAGTAACAATGTTTATTACAGCAACAGGGGCAGGCAAACGACAGGTCAAAGCAGGCAAAGGTCGATAATCCAGAGTCGTGGGGCGAAGGTACAGGACAGCAGACAGGCTCAGGGTCAGGTCAGGCAGAGGTTGGTAATCCAGAGTAGTGGGGCAAAGGTACAGGACGGCAGGCTCAGGGTCAGGGCGGGCAGAAAGATCAAAAACGGGAAAACTAGAAAGCAGGCACAAACAAGAGACAGGAGCAGAGGTAAAACCGCTGGTATGCTTGACGAAACAAAACAAACTGGCAACAGACAAACAGAGAACACAGGTATAAATACACAGGGGATAATGGGGAAGATGGGCGACACCTGGAGGGGGGTGGAGACAAGCACAAAGACAGGTGAAACAGATCAGGGCGTGACAAATAGACATTGGATTATGCAGCAAGTTTACATTTGATAAAACTGTGTAGTCTCGTAAACCCAACCCTAGGCAAAAGCAGTGACTAGGGTACGGTTTCAATGATGGACTCTTTTGGCATAGAGGAACTATGCCACTACCTACGTCGATAAAGTGAAGACAATAAATCCCGGGACTCTCCTAACAAATCACGAGGCATTTATGCCAGAACGTCACATTTCGAAACCAAAGTTTACAGGAAAAAACCTTTGTAGTGATTTTATTGAAGGTAGTTGATGCAACCTAGCCACTCATTACAAACAACCTCCATAATCTACATCTTGCTAAAGTAGATACTGTTTAGTATTTTAGAGTAGTGACGTAGGCCGTGAGATGCCTAAAGAGTCTGTCATTGAAATTCGACCCTAGTCACTGTGTTGCCAAGGGTCAGGTTTTAGAGACTTCTGAAAGGTTGTCGCTCTTCCAGCGTTGAAGGTTGTTGATCTTCCAGCAGGACAACAACCCCAAACACACATCAAATGCACCCTGGAATGGTTCAAGAATAAACACGGGACTTTACTGGAGTAGCCAATGAAGAGTTCAGATCTGAATAGCGTCCGTAACCTATGGCAAGAGCAGAAAACAGCAGTTGGTGGAGGGCACCGTTCAAAAAGGGTTTGTCTGCAGTTATCTTGGCCAAAGGCTGTGTAACCAAGTACTAGCTCCAGGTGCCAATCATTTTGGCCAAGCCATTTGTCTTTATTTTTTAAATAAAAATTGTAAACATAAGTTTACAGAAATAAAATTGGTTCTGCAATGTTAAAAGTATTTTTCAAATTCAACTTATTTTTGTAAATGTTTTACATGTACTGTAAAGGGAGATGAGGATAGTGGGAAAGCTCAGATATTTGACGAGAGCTTCATTAGTCTTCCTTGCAGACTCCTCGATATGGGTTAGGAGTTTATCCTGATCAGATCACATGGGTCAGATCACATGATAAGGTCACATGATCAGATCACATGGGTTAGGTCACAAGATCAGGTCGTATGGGTCAAGACAAACTTCTGTCCCTGAACATGATTTGTCTGTGGTTTATGAGTGTCCTGTAATACTGTAGATCTGTGCAGTGTGACGTGTTCTGCTGTGTACCAGGCCACGTTCAGTGGGCTACAGCGTTTATCTCCCAGATGTCTCTAATTCTCAGTCTAATTACTGGACATTTAGAGCTGTCTCCATTATTAGTGCTGTAAATGCAGAGGAAACCCAATCCACTGGTTTGCAAACGGCTCTCTTAATTGGATGGAGGAATTCCAAAATGTTTACACATCACTCTGTATGAACGGGTAATGGGCCTGTGATAAAGTGGGGGTTTAACAGATGGTGCCATTTGGGTTGTGTGTCGCAGGGGTTAAAACAACTGCATTTTAGTTAAGTTGTCCATGAGGGATCTGAACAACACATAGGCACAGCGTAACACAATCATGCATGCACGCACATACACACACAGTTAACTTCCCAACTTCTCTGTATCTGCTTGAAACTAGGAAATGGTGTGCACTGTGATGAACTCTAACAGCTGCTAAGAGAGACTTGCTGCCAGAATTCCTGACAACCTCAGGAAAAAAACACATTTAATTAGAACTTTTATTCAGTAATTCATCACTGCATCAGAGTAAGCCACTATGATTTCCTTTAAATGGAGGATAATTCAGTGAGAGGGTTATAAACAGCATTTAAATGGGACTTGAGATCCACACACAGGCGGAGTCATAATAACCACTAATGACTGCTAATCAGGAAACGCTTGTGTGGCAGACAGGGCCCCCTCTCTACCCCCTCTCTGCCCTAACAGCTGCAATAAGTGAGAGAGACACACAAACAGATATGAGGAATAGAGAGAGGAGAGAGAGTAAGAGAGGTAGAGAAGGGGAGAGAGAGAAAGGAGAGAGAGAGAGAAGGGAGAGAGAGAGAGAGAGAGAGAGAGAGAGAGAGAGAGAGAGAGAGAGAGAGAGAGAGAGAGAGAGAGAGGCTTATGATGATGGGAACTCCAACTGTGTGGTAAATTCACATAATTTTGTACTGGTTAATTTTTACCACAGCAACTTGTGGGCAGCAGAGAACTATGCAGTTGTATCCGAGGGTTATTGGTTACAATCATAGAATGGGCCGCAACCTTCACTCTTAGAAAAAAGGGTTCCAAAAAGGTTATTCTGCTGTCTCCATAGGATAACACTTTTTGGTTCCAGGTAGAACAATTTTTGGTTCCAGGTAGAACTCTTTTGGGTTCCAGGTAGAACCCTCTGTGGAAAGGGGTCTACATGGAACCCAAAAGGGTTCTACCTGGAACCAAAAAGGGTTCTTCAAAGGGTTCTCCAACGGGGACAGCTGAAGAACCCTTTTAGGTTCTAGCACCTTTTTTTTCTAAGAGCATAAGACAAATAAGACAACGGACTGGGCAGCTCATATTCAGCTGTATGACACGTGTGATGACACATAGTACAGTATGTCTGTGGTAGGGCAGGTAGAGAAGTGTATGTGTATGTAACGTGATGTGGAACTCTTGGTGTACAGTACATGATAAGCATGTGTGTAATTTGAATGTATTTACATACAGCATGTGTATTATGTGTGTGTGTGTGTGTATGTGATTAGCATGTGTCATGGTGTGTGTGTGTATGTGATTAGCATGTGTCATGGTGTGTGTGTGTGTGTATGTGATCAGCATGTGACATGGTGTGTGTGTGTATGTGATTAGCATGTGTCATGGTGTGTGTGTGTATGTGATTAGCATGTGTCATGGTGTGTGTGTGTGTATATGATTAGCATGTGTCATGGTGTGTGTGTGTGTATATGATTAGCATGTGTCATGGTGTGTGTGTGTGTGTGTATGTGATTAGCATGTGTCATGGTGTGTGTGTGTGTGTGTATGTGGGGGTGACCTCTGCAGCAGAGGGATGTGGACAGGTGGGTGACATGGTCCTGTGGTTCAGAAATAAGGGCGCTAATCTGGGGCATGCAAACGGAGATGCTGTAGCTCTGCGTCCTGTCAACAGCAAGCCCAACCCCAAACTCACCCCTCGTCCCCAGCTCCACCTGAGACAAGGACACAGTGCGGCTATTTCTGTGTGAAGCTCGACTCCACAGAACGGCTTATGGGTCCCCTTTTATAAGCTGAGGGAGGGAGAAGAGGCCTTATCTAATGCCAGAACAGCCCTATCGCTCTGCTTGTCATTCCTCCTCGCAAGGTCAGCTTGGATTCTGAGGTTAGGTGATTGGATATGAATGGTCATAATGGCAGGGGTCATGAGACTCAGCTTAAAGAGATCAGAGGGGAAACAACTGCAAAAATACAATCTCCATAAATAAAGAGGCAGATTCCAATCTAAATTCATCATGATCAACCTAGAGTTAATCAACAGTCTGCATGGGGATCTGGTGGAGCTCTACTCAACTTGTGATAAGTGGCTGTGGTCTGGGGTCATGAAAAGAACTGAATGATCTGTGTGACTGTTGCTGTTCCAACAGGTGGGTTGACTTAGCACCTTTATTATCACCTCAGAGCACAGTCACTGAACACTGTCCTAGAAGACTTCTCCGGTGGTGGGAGACCACTGAAGCAGAGCTGTGAGTAATTATTCTGATTACTCCTGATTGTTCTGCCTGTCTACAGGAACAGTTTGGCATTACTCCTGATTGTTCTGCCTGTCTACAGGAACAGTTTGTCATTACTCCTGATTGTTCTGCCTGTCTACAGGAACAGTTTGGCATTACTCCTGATTGTTCTGCCTGTCTACAGGAGCAGTTTGGCATCACTCCTAATTGTTTTGCCTGTCTACAGGAGCAGTTTGGCATTACTCCTGATTGTTCTGCCTGTCTACAGGAGCAGTTTGGCATTACTCCTGATTATTCTGCCTGTCTACAGGAGCAGTTTGGCATTACTCCTGATTGTTCTGCCTGTCTACAGGAGCAGTTTGGCATTACTCCTGATTGTTCTGCCTGTCTACAGGAGCAGTTTGGCATTACTCCTGATTGTTCTGCCTGTCTACAGGAGCAGTTTGGCATTACTCCTGATTATTCTGCCTGTCTACAGGAACAGTTTGGCATCACTCCTGATTGTTCTGCCTGTCTACAGGAACAGTTTGGCATCACTCCTGATTGTTCTGCCTGTCTACAGGAGCAGTTTGGCATTACTCCTGATTGTTCTGCCTTTCTACAGGAGCAGTTTGTCATTACTCCTGATTGTTCTGCCTGTCTACAGGAACAGTGTGTCATTACTCCTGATTGTTCTGCCTGTCTACAGGAACAGTTTGGCATTACTCCTGATTGTTCTGCCTGTCTACAGGAGCAGTTTGGCATTACTCCTGATTATTCTGCCTGTCTACAGGAACAGTTTGTCATTACTCCTGATTGTTCTGCCTGTCTACAGGAACAGTTTGTCATTACTCCTGATTGTTCTGCCTGTCTACAGGAGCAGTTTTTCATTACTCCTGATTGTTCTGCTTGTCTACAGGAACAGCTTAGCTACATACTCCACACAGCTCTCTCATTCATGGTTTACTGACTGTGGTCTCCACACCTTCTTAGGATGGCCACATGGTGCTGGGCAGAGGTGATATTTAGAGACCAAGAAGAAAGAGAATGAGAGAGAGACAGAATGAATGAGAGAAAAAGATGGATAGACAAACAGAGGGAGAGAGAAACTTTTGTGAGTGTAATGTTTACTGTTAATTTTTGATAGTTTTTTTCACTTTTGTTGATTGTTTGTCATATGCTTTGGCGATGTAAACATGTGTTTCCCATGCCAATAAAGGCCCTTGAATTGAATTGAGAGAGAGCGAGAGTGAGAAAGAGAGAAGGAGAGGAAACAGAGAGATTACTAAAGACATCTCTATCCCCTAATGAATAAGCAGTGATGAGAGAGCAGTGATGACTACAAGGCTACAGTTCCACTTGTCTTATTAAGGTCTCTATTTAATTAGATCTGCTTTAGCTGACATCCGCATAGCAGTTGTTTTGGCGGTGTCTGGGGTGGAACTGCGTTAGAGCTGTCAAATCCACAAGAGGTTCCTGGCATTATAGCTACAGCGGACATTGCCATTGGCTTCATAGAGTCACATTAACAGAAATCCAATGCAGCCTTGTTTACTTGAGCATAATTATTTCTAGATTACACAGTTTTTCGTTCTGAACTTCTAACACGGCTATGGCTTCCTGACAATGATCTCAAGAGCAGCTGCTCACCGATTTGACGGCTGTAAAACAGTTCCACCTCCAACACTGCCAAAACATCCGCTATGCGGGTGTCTGCTATCGCCTGTTAACACCTGATCTGATTGAATCTAGGCCTAGATTTCTGAGTGCTGTTCTCTGTGTTGAGTTTGTCACAGAGCTCATTAACCTTTGACCCCGGGGCCAAAGGGTGAGACAGTGTTTTGACAGGACTGACAGCTGAGGGACTGGGGTGGCGGTGTCAGTGAAAGACAAGTAGTTTGACCATGGCCTAGGAATGCTCCCCAGGGTGGAGGTTGGAGGGGCTCGACTTTAAACGCAAGCCAACGGACACATTTCAAGCCAATCAAAACATAGGACGCTATGAGGTTAGCTTCTACACGTGTCACATAACCCTTGCAACGTCACCTCTGTGTACTACTGTGCACCTCCCATAGTCTGTTCTTGACTTGTGGACTGTGAAGAGACCTCTGGTGGCAGGTATTGTGGGGTACGCAGGTGTCTCTGATAGTGGTGTAAAGTACTTAAGTAAAAATACTTGCAAGTACTACTTAAGTACTTTTTGGGGTATCTGTACTTTATTTTACTATTTACTATTTTACTATTTTTACTATTTATATTTTATATATAACTCTTACTTTACTACATTCCGAAAGAAAATAATGTACTTTTTACTCCATGCATTTTCCCTGACACCCAAAAGTAGTCGTTACATTTTGAATGCTTAGTAGTACATCCCTGGTCATCTGATCTGGGGCACTCACTAAATACACATGATTGTTTGTAAATTATGAGTGTTGGAGTGTACCTCTGGCTATCCGTAAATTTAAAAAACAAGAAAATATTGCCATCTGGTTTGCCTAATATAAGGAATTTGCAATAATTTATACTTTCACTTTTATGTTTGATACTTAAGTATATTTTATACTTTTATGTTTGACGTATATTTTACCAATTACATTTACTTTTGATACATAAGTATATTTAAAACCAAATACTTTTAGACTTTTACTCAAGTAGTATTTTACTTGGTGTCTCATTTTTACTTGAGTCATTTTCTATTTACTCAGGTATGAGAGTTGAGTACTTTTTCCACCACTTGTCTCTGAGCTGTGTGCTAATAGTTTAAACAGACAGCTTGGTGCATTCGATATGTCAATACTTCTCACAAATACAAGTAGTGATGAAGTCAATCTCTGTTCAGACCACTCAAGGAGCACACACAGATATACTAAACACTCACAAAAATCCAATGGAGAAACTGAATGCCATTGTCTTCAAAGCATGGGATATTCATAGACACTTACATACTGTAGGCCAGGGTTCCCCAACTGGCTGCCCGTGGACCGAATATGCCCTGCGGGTGACTCAATTTGCCCCCCCTTCCCCCAAGTTTTCTGAGCAAACATATTTAAACATTTTACACCTGGAAGCAAGTTTTGAAATGGTTATGTTTTCATCAAATATTATTTCTGTTTGGGGTTCTTTGCAGTCTACAATGATTTGTAATTATGTTCCGGCCCCCTGACCAGCCGCTCAAGAAAAAAATTGTCCCGCGCCTGAATCGACAGTAGTTGATGATCCCTGCTGTATGCTGTGGTCATCAAACTATATACATTGTGTTGTTCCTAAATATTTATAAACTATACCAAAATTCATACTTTGACTAAATTGCTACGGTCAGCTTTTCTCTCCTTGCTTTTCTCTATGTCAGTTGTAATAATTGGTTTATTTCAAATCAGTGATATCCTTAAACGTTTTCCCTGAACATGATGTCTAATTCTCTATCCCTCGGTCTCCCCCTCGCTCTCTTCCCCTCCCCTCTCTATCCCCCCCTCTCTTCTCTCCTCCCTCTCTCTCTTCTCTCCCCCCTCTCTATCCCACTCTCTCGCTCTCTTCCTGTCTAATTTACAGCTCAGCCTCTGTGACCATGTCATTCTGATGTCACTTGAAGGTCAGTAACCAGGCCTGGAGGCCGGGAAGGGCATCATAGTGTTGGGATCATAGAACTGAGACTCACCCTGTTCTGCACCCTTAAGTCCCCAGAAATACCACCTCTTATTTAATACAACCGCCTGAAATCACTTCAGCAGGCAGCGAGGCCAGCATTCTGGACATGAAACCTTTCATCCATTCTGGACATCATCCCAAACATACCCTTCCCCTGGCCGGGCCTGTCATCTGCGCAACAAACATCTTGACAATGAGGGTACTGCCTGGTGCATACCCCAACACATTAGAAACACACACAGACATCACTCCACCTCCTAACAATGTGGTATAACCTATACATCCACCTCATACCATACAACCACCAGCACTATCCAATAACCATCATTTAATTTAGTCCCATTAAGCCACAGCCCAATCCTTAATGAGTCTGACCCCATTCCTGTGTAGCCATGCCATATCAAATACATACTGGCAACGTGATTTTCCAGTATCCCTCCGTCACAATGCATGCACCTCTCCCATTATGTCTTGTTCCTGAAATATCAAACGACACGTTTTGTGGTTCTGACAACAGAGAGTACATAATTTGGGAATGCAGACGAACATGTGCTTGGGAAAATTTTTACTCAGATCATATCTCTCCTCCACACACCTCCACCCCTGCCTCCCCCCTGTCCCAGCCCTGGGTGAGTTATTGCCATAGGCATGCTCCACATTTTCAAACAGAGGCAGGTCCACGGACAGATAATGGGTCTAATTTAACTCTGTGGCTGGTGGCCAGTGGCCAAGAGGTCAGAAGTCAGACTTCTCACAGTGTTCCACAGTCCAGTGGCACAGAGCCATTAGTCATAAACTTAACTTCATTAAACCTCACTACACTGCCCTCTTTGGGGAGAAATAACTGACCCACATTACCCTGGAGGGATTGCATTTACATTTTAGTCCAGAGGGACTCACAGGAGTAATTTGGGTTATGTGCCTTGCTCAATGGCACATCAACAGATTTTTCACCTAGTCAGCTCAGGGATTCAAACCAGCAACCTTTTGGTTACTGGTCTAACGCTCTTACACTCAACCAGGGTCCTAGACCTAGGTTACCACCAGATGAAGCCCAATTCTGGATCACTGGAGACATCAGGGTACATACAGCCTGTGGTGGTGAGGAAGTAGACACAGGTGGTGTGATGGTCTTGCTTGGCTGTATGTTTTTGGCTTTGTGCTGCAGCACAGTGTTAGCTCCTGGATGGCTCTTGTATCTAATCCGGCAGTCGGCTAGTTCAACATCTTTGTGTTGCTGGGTCAGAGAGGGTTGATTAAGCCTGGCCCGAGGTGCTAATTGTGTCACACTGAACGTTTTCTAAGTAGAAATACGAGCAGGGTCATAATGCCTCAATAATCATTGCTGTTGTGTGTTGTATTCTGGGCCTTACTAAACAAACCTTTGGCCTTCTGAAGTAGGTCATCTCATTGGGGAACATTTCAGTGCCAAGAGGCCATTCAATTCACTCAGATGGCAGGTTACTATTTAACCTGTTTCCAAGAAGCAAGTGGAACCACCATTAATAAAAGTAGGGACCCATGTTGGTTTAAACACTGTGGAAAGATCTGGTTCACCATCAACAATAGAATGTAATTGTGATATCTGCTGCCCTGCATGCCAACATCATTGGCATGCTTAAGAGCAGCTGGTCTCCAACAGGTGGATCGCCAGCTACCAGTAGCTTTGAGCCCACATATGATTAGCTCGCCAAAAAATGCTAAAAGTACAAGCAATTTTTCATGTTTTCCACCGCAGACTAACATAAACAAATCTCCCAAAGATCAGACAACCACAAGCTCCCAGCTACTAACTAATCAACACAAAATTGACACTCTCCCACCCTTGGTTAGCCACTTTTGGCTTAAAAAGCCAAACTTAACACAATATCTTCCAATTAATGTCCAGAAATATTGCCCCTGTCTGTCTGTGTGGCACACATTTATTTATCACTCTGTGTGTAGCCAGCGAGTTGATGTGATAACAGTCTTGTGGGTTGACAGAAATGTGTAGCCAGTTGATGTGATAACAGTCTTGTGGGTTGACAGAAATGTGTAGCCAGTTGATGTGATAACAGTCTTGTGGGTTGACAGAAATACTTTTACCAAAACCTTCTAAATTAAATGTTAAATTAAGTAGGCTTACCTGGCAGAAGTATATCATGAGTAAGTATATCATTTGTATATATTATTTGTTATTAGCTTACTTTGCCATGACATGAGCAGCAGCAGTACAGAACCATCACTAAACCTGCACATTGGGGCGGCAGGGTAGCCTAGTAAGCGTTGGACTAGTAACCGGAAGGTTTCAAGTTCATATCCCCGAGCTGACAAGGTACAAATCTGTCGTTCTGCCCCTGAACAGGCAGTTAACCCACTGTTCCTAGGCCGTCATTGAAAATAAGAATGTGTTCTTAACTGACTTGCCTGGTTAAATAAAGGTTAAAAAACAAACATTAGATGGACATTCCTCACTTGCTAGATGTGGTGCAAATAAAGGTCCAGATGCGCAATTTGTTATTTTTCTTCCATATGTAAAGAAAATGGTCTTCTGATGTGATTTAATCATTGACATAGACTCAGAACATCCAATTTCCATTTTTCTCTATGAACAATTGTAATTTTGAGAGTGAAAAACTAGCACAAATCCAAAAACAGAAAAAATAAAACTGAGAAAACATCATTTGGGTAAATATATATAATTCACAGATTTTATAGCCCCCCCTTTACAGTTGTTTATGAACCATTATTTTACCAGGTATATTGACAGAAAACATAGTGCACTACTTTTTCTTGTACACTAAGGACCGGGGGAGGGGTTGAAGGGGAGAGGAAAAGAGGAGAATTTGTATATTTGAAAGCTAGAAATAAAAATGGTACTTTGCAAAAACAAAAAATCAAATGTAGCTCTCATGCTAGACAAGGTTGGAGACCCCTGCTTTAGAGCCACAGGGACATGGCAGCCTGCCACCTCAACTCAAAAACTCCACAAGGGTTTGGGGGAGGGGGCGCCAGGCCTTAGAAGAAAACCACTGCCTGAACAGAAGCTAGACATGCTAGAGCCGACCCTATTCTCTCAATTTTAAAACAAACACTGAGAGAATGTTGCTTTAAAAATGATATTTTACTACTGCAATGTAATGGAACTAATGCTCTTTCTCTGAGATATGGGTGCCTTGTGGCTGTCAAATAGTATATGTACACTACCGGTCAAAAGTTTTAGAACACCTACTCATTCAAGGGTTTTTCTTTATTTGTAATATTTTCAACGTTGTAGAATAATGGTCAAAACTATGAAATAACACATATGGAATCATGTCGTCACCAAAACAGTTTTGCCAAAAAGTCAGTGTCTGAATATTTTACGAATGCACTGTATTTGATAAGATTCAACCAAATTTGCTCCAGCAATTACCGCGAGCCCGTCCTCCCCAATTAAGGCGCCACCAGCCTCCTGTGCTACAAACATACAGGTTCACTACTTCCACACTACCCACACAATCACTTATGCCTGCATGCATTTAGGACAGAAAATGTGGCTACCTATGCACTGCCACAATCTTATGCAAAGGTAACTGAACTAAATGGCTATCCCCCTGTAGCACTCACTTCTGTCATCATGAAGGGCTTTGAGAGACTTGTCAAGGATCATATCACCTTCACCTTACCTGTCACCCTAGACCCACTTAAACTTGCTTACCGCCCCAATAGGTCCACAGACGATTGAATCGCCAACACACTGCAAACTGCCCTATCCCATCTGGACAAGACGAACACCTATGTAAGAATGCTGTTCATTGACTATAGCTCAGCATTCAACACCATAGCACCCTACAAGCTCATCATCAATGTGAGGTCCTGGGTCTCAACCCCACCCTGTGCAACTTGCTCCTAGACTTCCTGATGGGTCGCCCCCAGGTGGGGAAGGTAGGAAACAACATCTCCACTTCGCTGATACTCAACACTGGGGGCCCACAAGGGTGCGTGCTCAGCCCTCTCCTGTACTCCCTGTTCACACATGACTGCGTGGCCATGCACACCTCCAACTCAGTCATCAAGTTTGCAGACAACACAACAGTAGTGGGCTTGATTACCAACAACGACGAGACAGCCTATAGGGAGGAGGTGAGGGCTCTCCTAGTGTGGTGTCAGGAAAATAACCTCTCACTCAACATCAACAAAACAAAAGAGATGATCGTGGACTTCAGGAAACAGCAGAGGGAGCACCCCCCTGTCCACATCGAAGGAACAGCAGTGGAGAGGTGGAAAGTTTTAAGTTCCTAGGCATACACATCAAGGACAAAATGGAATGGTCCACCCACACAGACAGTGTGGTGAAGAAGGCGCAACAGCGCCTCTTCAACCTCAGGAAGCTGAATAAATTTGCCTTGTCACCTAAAACCCTCACAAACTTTTACAGATGCACAATTGTGAGCATCCTGTCGGGTTGTATCACAGCCTGGTATGGCAACTGCACCGCCCACAACCGCAGGGCTCTCCAGAGGGTGGTGCGATCTGCACAACGCATCAACGGGCAAACTACCTGCCCTCCAGGACACCTACAGCACCTGATGTCACAGGTAGGCCTTAAAGATCATCAAGGACAACAACCACCCGAGCCACTGCCTGTTCACCCTGCTACCATCCAGAAGGCGAGGTCAGTACAGGTGCATTAAAGCTGGGACGGAGAGACTGAAAAACAGCTTCAAGCTCAAGGCCATCAGGCTGTTAAACAGCCATCACTAGCACAGAGAGGCTGCTGGCTACATACAGGCTTGACATAATTTGCCACTTTAACAAACGGAACACTAGACACTTTAATAATGTTTGCATATCTTGCATTACTCATCTCATATGTATATACTGTATTCTATACTATCTATTGCATCTTAGCCTATGCCGCTCTGTTATTGCTCATCCATAGATTTATATTTATATATTCTTATTCCATTACTTAGATTTGTGTGTATTAGGCATTTATTGTGGAATTTCGCTACACTCACAATAACATCTGCTAACCACGTGTATGTGACCAATAACATTTGACTTGATATGATTTGATATGGATGCATGTAGCCACAAAATCACATACAAACCCTCCCTTCTACTCATCGTTCCTTCAACACATGGAAATCCCTCTATACCCTACCATACAATAAAAATGATTAGTGTGGTTAATGGTTGGAAGTGGATTACCCATACTACCATCTTCAGAAGTACAGACCTAATGCTACTCTGACAGCCTGTCAAATGGCAAACAGGCTACAGTCTGTCTGAAGCCTAGCATCTCCTTCAACAACATCTCCCTCTCTACAATCACACATTGGTCCTGAGGGACAGATCCCCTTGCCCAGGAGCCATTAAGCCATACCGTGAACAAGGCTGGCCGAAATATGAGTACCATTGTTGAGAGCTGGGCGCTGTCTAGTTTCACATTTCTCAAGAAAGGTCCTGTCGTCACTGCCTCTCCCTGACTATGGCATAGAGGGAGGGTTATGGAGGGCCATGGAGGGGTATGGAGGGGACTCTGGGGAGGATAGGGCCAATAGGATCATCTCATTGTTCATTTCATAACCTTGAACAGTTGTGTTTAATTGGATAAGCTAGTAGAACATTTATAATCTAGCTAAACGGCCCGGCTGTTAAGTTAACCATCATTTGTTGATTTGAGCGCTAAGCTGTTAATTGAGAAAGCTGGAAAAGATGGACAGTGTTCAGTTATCTAATCTGTTTTGATCTGATAACACCACCAAACGCTTTACTGAGGACACTGAACTAACACAGGGCGATCAGTCAGATAATGAGGACCAGAGCACTTGTCCCATTTGATCCAGGCTCAGCAGCCCCAGTACTGTCTGTCCCCCATAAGCCATCTATTAATCAAGGAGAGACACGCAGCTGTTTGACACCCCCCATTCTTCCCTCTCAGGGCCTCCCAACCCAATAGAGCAGATAAAAGGATCCCACCCCACATCCCCTCCCTACAGAACAGGTGTCCACTGGGGTGATGTCACTCCCACAGACCAGACCCACCAAGACTAACTGACAACCTGGTCATGTCAGCAGCAGCAGCAGGGACCAGCATCAATGGTCAGGACCTACTAGATGCTTGGTTTCATTATCCATGTCTTTATCCATGTCTTTTCTGAGGTCTCAAGATTTCAGTTAATGTTAAACCAGTCTACATTCAACCAGTCTACATTCAACCAGTCTACATTCAACCAGTCTTGTATCTTTGTGTTTCCAATTGCCAGCTGGCGCCATACTTTCCAAAGGCATTGCTTCTTACACAGCTGTAGACTAGTACTCTACTGCCCTCCACTGGTCTGAAACTTCAATGGAGGGAGACAATATTTACACTTGGAACTGGCACATTTAATTCAAACAATGTGAAGCGAATGGTGTGCTTAACTAATAACACATACATATGGCCTGAACTTTGCAGAAATAGTTATTTTATTGTCCATCACATAAATACTGAATTTCAAGCCCTCAAGGAAAAGGGTATGCAATCATGGTCTGTATTACAGTATGCTGGAGCTGGAACTCAGGCCCACAGATAGTTCTGCCTCCATGACATCCCCTACTGATTCTACATACCCATCCATCCTAGACAGAGTTCTAAACTTCTGAGAGGCCTTACTGATAAGTAACATGCTTCAACCTCAACAACATCACTGTTGTGGAGAGGTCAAAACAGAGGTGGTTCAATGAGCCATGCTTACTTGATGACTGATGATAATCCCGTGTGGCTCAGTTGGTAGAGCGTGGCACTTGTGACGCCATGGTTGTGGGTTTGATTCCCATGGTGGACCAGTATGGAGAAGAAAAAATAAAGTATGAACTGTATTTACATTTTAGCAGAATCTCTTGTCCAGAGCAACTTACAGTAGTGAGTGCATCTACTGGTCCGGCATTGGGAATCAAACCCATAACCCTGGCGAAAGCACCATGCTCTACCAACTGAGCCACACTGTATGAACTCATTACTGTAAGTCGCTCTAGGTAAGAACATCTGCTAATTGACTAAAATGTAAAAATGTCATGATTAACCTTGCCTGAAGACTTGTTAGCTCCTTGTGCTATGGCCTGTAGCTCAGTGGGCTAATAAAACCTGTTTTCTCCATGTGCTGCTGATTCAGGCATAAGGGCATAGTGCATAGTGCCCTTATGCTTGAGGTGAATTGGGAATCTTGATAAAGTGGATTTACGATCAAAGGTGTGTCGCATGGCCAGTTAATGACGTTGTTTGAGTGAATGAGGTTTCACTAAACATTGCATAATCAGTGGAGTTGATAGATAGGCACCTTGAGGCTGCCTCATGAACAACTTGTCCCACTATTATGTTTGGGTCAAGAGGTTGCCTCAGTCAGATCATATTTAAGAGCAATTTCTATGAATGAAACTAGGAAATATCATGTTAAAAAGAAAATTACATTATTCCATGAGACAAAGTTAAACATCTATTTCAAACGGATGAACCAAGAATGAGGCAGATAACAGAATGAGGACATTAACATATAAGCTAGGCCTACGTCAAAAAATAAGAGGACAGTCCGATTGTAAAGGTCTGTTTAGACCTACACGGGGAACTCCTGATCCACCCTGTGTCTTCTACAGGGCTGATGAAAGAGGCCTGAAGTGCCCTAATACTCTTACCAACTTGGCTTGAACTTTGCACGTTAGATTTGTGTCACCGGGGTCAGACCAGCCAGCAACATGCAAACTTTAAAACTCCCTCACAGATTGCAGAAGTGTAACACTGACAGGGTTGGAGGACGACCAGGTTGACGAGGTACCAGTCGACAGGTAAACAGGGCAACAGATCATCCAGCATGGTGGGAAGGAGACGCGGCTCCAGAGCCACCAGGGGGTCACAGAAGCCCCAACAGCAAAGCACGGGGGGATCCCGCAAGGAGGGTCAGTCAGACTACCGAGAGGTGGCATATAAAATAGTTGAAAATACAAATGTAGCCCATAATGTACTTGTATAACATAGGCGGCTACAAATTATTCCTCAATAAATGTTATGATATTTTCACTGTAAATGTTAAAGCATTATGGGAATGGTCTAGCTCTTTGAATGGTAAATTGATCTCTACAGTCAATGAAAGAATTCTTAATACTTAACATAGATTTTTTTTAAACCCTTTGTTAGTCTTTTCTCAAATCATGGGCATATTTCAAACAGTTCAGGGTTCAAAGTGTACTGACAACTCTACAGATAATTCCTAATAACCATATACACTCCCACCCACTAGCTCTCACATGCAGAGGAAAACACGCATGAAGCCAGAAATTCCTTGTATATTCAAACGCTTATTAAAGCCCTGATGATTTCCAGAACTGTGAATATACACGCCTTTACTTATGTACAGACATCCCTTTCCACGAGGTCAGTTACAGACGTAGGATCTTAATTTGAGACAGTTTGCTACAACAGGAAAATAACCCTGCAGCAACATGAAATGTGAATTATTATGTGGATTATAATTAATGGAATATTTTTTGTATAGGTTGATCCATTTTTCGTTAGGACAAAGTCGGACATTCTAAAGTGGAAATGACAAAATTTAGAAGCCTTTTTAACCTCGAATACACTACCAGTTTGCATTTCCTGCTGTGTTAGGCCCTATCCACAGGGGTACTAAAATTCTCAGCAACAAAAGAGTGATCAAATTAAGATCCTACATCTGTAACGCTTTCTGTTCCATCTCAGAGGCTGAGAGAGCCAGCATTATTTGCCAAGGAAGCAGGATATGAGTCGGAGGTCCCTCATGAAAAGCTGACCATCGCCCAAGCCAAGAGAGGCACACCAGGTCAGTCATCTACTCTGTGGTCTTACCAGGTCAGACCAGTCACAGGTGAGTCAGACTAATCAGAGGTCAGTGTGACCACCAGTTTGATCACTCCTGCTAGGATTAGTGAGGAATGACAAGCGAAAGAGGAGACCTACTCAGTTGCACAACTGAACGTTGCATTTAACCCAAATCCTCTGAATCAGAGAGGTGAGGGGGGCTGCCTTAATCGATGTCATTGGCACCCAGGTGTTATTGGGTGTTAACCGCCCCAAGGGCAGAATGGCAGATTTTTACACCTACACCGGCTCAGGGATTCAAACCAGCAACCTTTTGGTTACTGGCCCAATGCTCTTAACCGCTAGGCTACCTGGGAAAAAGGATAAGCAGAGGTAAGAGGCAGTCAACAGAGGGAGGGATGGAGACTGGGAGAACGTGGAGAGCGACAGATCAAATTAGCATTTTTCATTTGTTATAGCAATCCGTCCGGTCCGAGTCTATGCTGATGGGATCTTTGACCTCTTCCACTCTGGACATGCTCGCGCTCTGATGCAAGCCAAGAACCTGTTCCCCAACACACATCTCATAGTGGGAGGTAAATAGTGCCTTTAAAATAGATCACAGACAGCGATTGGATCATATTGATCAGATCACGAAACTCACATTTTAGCGGCACAAGGTGTAAATTAGGTTTTTGTGTGTCTGTCCTCGAAGTCTGCAGTGATGAACTCACACACCGGTATAAGGGCTACACGGTGATGACAGAGTCTGAGCGCTACGAAGCCCTGATACACTGTCGCTATGTGGATGAGGTGGTACGGGACGCTCCCTGGACCCTCAGCCCTGACTTCCTGAAGAAACATAAGGTCAGCACTTCTGGACAAGGGTCACATATACTGTACATCAGTGTTTCTCAACCAGGGGTACTAGGCCCTATCCACAGGGGGCACTAGGCCCTATCCACAGGGGGTACTAGGCCCTATCCACAGGGGGTACTAGGACCTATCCACAGGGGGTACCAGGACCTATCCACAGGGGGTACCAGGACCTATCCACAGGGGGTACTAGGCCCTATCCACAGGGGGTACCAGGACCTATCCACAGGGGTACCAAGACCTATCCACAGGGGTACCAGGACCTATCCACAGGGGGTACTAGGACCTATCCACAGGAGTACCAGGACCTATCCACAGGGGGTACTAGGCCCTATCCACAGGGGGTACTAGGCCCTATCCACAGGGGGTACTAGGCCCTATCCACAGGGGGTACTAGGCCCTATCCACAGGGGGTACTAGGCCCTATCCACAGGGGGTACTAGGCCCTATCCACAGCGGGTACTAGGCCCTATCCACAGGGGGTACTAGGCCCTATCCACAGGGTTACTAGGCCCTATCCACGGGGGTACTAGGACCTATCCACAGGGGGTACTAGGACCTATCCACAGGGGGTACTAGGACCTATCCACAGGGGGTACTAGGCCCTATCCACAGGGTTACTAGGACCTATCCACAGGGGTACTAGGACTTATCCACAGGGGGTACTAGGACCTATCCACAGCGGGTACTAGGACCTACCCACAGGGGGTACTTGAGAAGACTCATGAGACCATAAGCTTACTGGTAAAATGTAAATGAGGGGGTACTTCAAGGGTTCTCTGGGCAGAGCAAAATGTACTTGGTGGTACAGTAACTGAAAAGGGTTGGAGACCATTGCTGTACATTACTCAATATTACTAACAATCAGCCTTAAAATCTGATATAGAGCATGTCCCTTTTTTCTGTTATAAAATCACCTTAATGCTATCCTGTGATTTCCCCAGATTGACTTTGTAGCGCATGATGATATCCCATACACGTCTGCTGGATCAGAGGATGTCTACAAACACATCAAGGAAGCAGGTAACTGACTGATCTGCTCTGAAACAGATATTAACCTGTAGCCAATGGAGATTGTATCTGTGTGTGTTTGCTGAGTTACAGCCTACTATTTGTCACTACCTGTGTCATCTTGACTGTGTTTGAGCACTGTTCTCTCTGTTGGGTTTCAGGGATGTTCGTGGCCACACAGAGGACAGACGGCATCTCTACATCTGACCTCATCACCAGGATAGTGAGAGACTACGACCTCTATGTCCGACGCAACCTGCAGAGAGGCTACACAGCCAGTGACCTCAACGTTAGCTTCATCAGGGTAAGAATGACATCATAATTACCATAGAACAATGAATGAAGTTGGAATAAACATCTGTTACATTAGCTTGCATTTGAGGAAGATGAATGGTTGTTTCAGTATTGGTGGTTGTGGTTGATAAACACTAGACCATCTTTAGCTGATTCCCTACAGCCAACCGCATGTCTAACTTGTGCAGGAGAAGAAAATCCGTCTTCAAAACCAGGTGGATCGTATGAAGGAGACGGTAAAGACAGTAGAGGAGAAGTCCAAGCACTTTGTGCACTCGGTGGAAGAGAAGAGCCAAGACCTCATCCACAAGTGGGAGGAGAAGTCCCGGGAGTTCATTAGTAATTTCCTGGAGTCGTTTGGTCCAGGTGGAGCGTGGGTAAGTTTATCTTTAGCCCACAATAGATAGATACTATGTTAGGAAGCATGAAAGGTCAATAGGGGAAGATGGTTAGTAATGATCCCATTCCTCAAAGTAAGTGACTAGACAATATGAACAAGTAGTTTAGGAAAAAAAACGCTCAGTTGACAAACAATAACAAAACATATCATGCTGTCTCTCCCCCTGTCTTTCCCTCTCTTCCTCTCTCTCCCCCTCTCTCCCTCGCTGTGAGCAGCATGTGATCCAGGAGAAAAGTGGACGCATGCTCCAGGCTCTGTCACCCTACGCATCGCCCGTCGCCTCGCCCCGTGGCTCCCCCAGCAGCAGCCCCACCAGAGGGCGCTCCCCATCGCCTCCCTCCTCTCCCTCCTCTCAATCCCCTCGTTCTCCTCGTTCCTCCGCCACCTACCCCAAGGGTGCCTCTGCCCATCCCTCAACTTCCCTCAGCAGCATGAGTGAGGGGGATGACGACGAGAAATAGAGACAGCACTGTCCCTCAAACACTCAGTGTACAGGTAACTGCCGAAATAAAGGAAACACTTGAAGAAACACTTGACTAAATGAGAGATACAGGACAAGGGAAGATTGGTCTTTACATCCTCAAAGACATGCTTCTGTCAGCTGTAACTATTTTGAATGTGTCAATAATCATGTGTATTTCAAACATAGACAAAGATAGATTCAGATTTTTGACTTTGTAGATGTAACTGCCAAAATAAAGGAAACATTTGAGTAAATGAGGGATACAAAGTATATTGAAAGCAGGTGCTTCCACACAGGTGTGGTTCCTGTGTATATTAAACAATTAGCATCCCATCATTCTTAGGGTCATGTATAAAAATTCCCAGTTGCCCATTATGTTGGCTAACATGGCTAGAAGAAAATATTTCAGTGACTTTGAAAGAGGAGACTCAAAGTAGCATAGAGGGTTTAAATGGTGTGTGGGTGTGTCTCAGTCATCTGATCTCAAACCAATTGAACACTTATGGGAGATTCTGGAGCGGCGCCTGAGACAGTTTTCCACCACCATCAACAAAACACCAAATGATGGAATTTCTCATGGAGGAATGGTGTCACATCCCTCCGATAGAGTTCCAGACACTTGTAGAATCTATGCCAAGGTGCATTGAAGCTGTTCTGGTGGCTCGTGGTGGCCCAACGCCAGAGTAAAAGACTATGTTGGTGTTTCCTTTATTTTGTCAGTTACCTGTACATGGTTACTTTGTGCACTGTGTGTGTGTAAAATGTCGCCCACAGTCTACCATATTTTTGTTATTTTATTGTGTAGGTCGTAAGGTAACTGAATGCACTGTTGAAACTACATTCTCACTTCTGATTCCTGAACCACACAAATACATACAACTAATACCACTATTTCACTGTCTAAACCTGGCTTTATTTTAGCAACATGCTTAAATGTGTGTTCAGTTGTCTATGATACAGTGCATTCGGAAAGTGTTCAAACCCCTTGACTTTTACCACATTTGGTTACGTTACAGCCATATTCTAAAATGGCTTGAATCCAGTTTTTTGTTGTTGACGTTTTTGCAAATGTATAAACAATTTAAAACTAAAATATCACATTTACATAAGTATTCAGATACTTTACTCAGTAATTTGTTGAAGCACCTTTGGCAGCGATCACAGCGAGTCTTCTTGTGTATGACGCTACAAGCTTGGCACACCTATATTTGGGGAGTTTCTCCCATTCTTTCTGCAGATCCTCTCAAGCTGTCAAGTTGGATGGGGAGTGTTGCTTCACAGCTATTTTCAGGTCTCTGCAGAGATGTTCGATCAGGTTCAAGTTCGGGCTTTGGCTGGGCCACTCAAGGACATTCAGAGACTTGTCCTGAAGCCACTCCTACGTTGTCTTGGCTGTGTGCTTGGGGTCATTGTCCTGTTGGAAGGTGAACTTTTGCCCCAGTCTAAGGTCATGAGCGCTCTGGAGCAGGTTTTCATCAACGATCTCTCTGTACTTTGATCCGTTCATCTTTCCCTCGATCCTGACTAGTTTTCTAGTCCCTGCTGCTGAAAAACATCCCCACAGCATGATGCTGCCACCACCATGCTTCACTGTAAGAATGGTGCCAGGTTTCCTCCAGATGTGACACTTGGCATTCAGGCCAAAGAGTTCAATCTTGGTTTCATCAGACCAGAGAATCTTGTTTCTCATGGTCTGAAAGTCATTTGGGTGCCTTTTGGCAAACTCCAAGCGGGCTGTCATGTGCCTTTTACTGAGGAGTGGCTTCCGTCTGGCCACTCTACCATAAAGGCCTGATTGTTGAAGTGCTGCAGATATGGTTGTCCCTCTGGAAGTTTCTCCTATCTCCATAGAGGAACTCTGGAGCTCTGTCAGAGTGACTATCGGGTCACCTCCCTGACCAAGGCCCTTCTCCCCTGATAGCTCAGTTTGGCCAGGCGGCCAGCTCTAGGAAGAGTCTGGGTGTTTCCAATCTTCTTCCATTTAAAAACCTCTTAGGGCTGCAATCCCGTTAACGGGATAGATATGACAACAGCCAGTGAAAGTGCAGGGCGCCAAATTCAAAACAACAGAAATCTCATAATTAAAATTCCTCAAACATACATGTATCTTATACCGTTTTAAAGGTAAACTTGTTGTTAATCCCACCACAGTGTCCGATTTCAAATAGGCTTTACAGCGAAAGCACCACAAACGATTATGTTAGGTCACCACCAACTCACAGAAAAATTCAGCCATTTTTCCAGCCAAAGAGAGGAGTCACAAAAAGCACAAATAGATATAAAATGAATCACTAACCTTTGATGATCTTCATCAGATGACACTCATAGGACTTCATGTTGCACAATACATGTATGTTTTGTTTGATAAAGTTCATATTTATATAAAACAATTTCAGTATACATTGGCGCGTTACGTTCACTAGTTCCAAAAACATCCGGTGATATTGCAGAGAGCCACATCATTTTACAGAAATACTAATTATAAATGTCGATAAATACAATTGTTAGACATGGAAATATAGATATATCTCTCCTTAATGCAACCGCTGCGTCAGATTTCAAAAAAACTTTACGGAAAAAGCAAACCATGCAATAATCTGAGACGGCACTCAGAAAAAAAAGACAATTATCCGTCATGTTAGAGTCAACAGAAATAACATTATAAATAATCCCTTACCTTTGACAATCTTCATCAGAATGCACTCCCAGGAATCCTAGTTCTACAATAAATGCTTGATTTGTTCGATAATGTCCGTTATTTATGTCCAAGTAGCTACTTTTGTTAGCGCTTTTAGTACACAAATCCAAACGCTCGTGCAGGTCCAGCCGAACGTCGGACGGAAACTTCAAAAAGTTATATTACAGGTCGAAGAAACTTGTCAAACTAAGCATAGAATCAATCTTTAGGATGTTGTTATCATAAATCTTCAATAACGTTTCAGCCGGAGAATTCCTATGTCTGTAGAGAAGCAATGGAACGCAGGTCGCTCTCATGTGAAATGCGTGTGACCAGGACCTGGCTCTCTGCCAGACCACTGACTCAAAGAGCTCCCATCCGGCTCCACAACACAGTAGAAGCGTAATTCAAGTTTCTAAAGACGGTTGACATCTAGTGGAAGCCTTAGGACGTGCAACATAGCCAATATCCCACTGTGTATTCAATAGGGGCTGGGTTGAAAATCGACTAACTTCAGATTTCCCACTTCCTGTTTGGATTTCTTCTCAGGTTTTTGCCTGCCATATGAGTTATGTTATACTCACAGACATCATTCAAACAGTTTTAGAAACTTTAGAGTGTTTTCTATCCAATACTAATAATAATATGCATATATTAGCAACTGGGACTGAGGAGCAGGCCGTTTACTCTGGGCACCTCTGGGCACCTTTCATCCAAGCTACACAATACTGCCCCAATGATGGAGGCCACTGTGTTCTTAGGGACATTCAGTGCTGCAGAAATGTTTTGGTACCCTTCCCCAGATCTGTGCCTCGACACAATCCTGTCTCGGAGCTCTACGAACAGTTCCTTTGACCTCATGGCTTGGTTTTTACTCTGACATGCACTGTCAACTGTGGGACCTTAAATCGGCAGGTGTGTGCCTTTCCAGATCAGGTTCAATCAATTGAATTTACCACAGGTGGACTCTAATCATGTTGTAGAAACATCTCAAGGATGATCAATGAAAACAGGATGCACTTGAGCTCAATTTTGAGTCTCATAGAAAAGGGTCTGAATGCTTATGTAAATAAGGTATTTCTGTTTTTATATTTTACAAATTTGCAAACATTTCTAAAAACCTGTTTTCGCTTTGTCATTATGGGGTATTGTGTGTAGATTGATGAGGAAAAAAATGGATTTAGTCAATTTTAGAATAAAGTTGTGGAATAATTAAAGGTGTCTGAATACTTTCCGAATGCACTGTATACAGTAAAAAAAACTATTTTATGACATAAGTAGTTTCTATTAAATATTAAATACAAAACAATCCTTTCTGAGAGTATTTGACCTACTCAAATTTCCTAAATCAATTTAATTTGAGGACTTTGGTACAAATGTTTTTAAAGCAATCGAAAGTAGGATATGTCTCAAAGTATTCTGATACTGCCCTATGCATTTCTTAAGCATCCAATGTGATTATAATCTCTTATAAACTTACAGTACCATATTGCAATATCAAGCTTTCAATTACTGACCTACTAGCATCCTGAGTAACAGTCACACACACATACATACTAACTGGATCATCCCTTTATCTACTGAAATCCATTGCATACTGCCATAACATGACAAACCAACCTTCTAGTTTTACACAGTATATTGTCACTGTAGGACAGGTTGCTCCAGTCATCTGGCTCAGGGCCGGTCTAGTAGTGTCTCCACGCTGACTTGTTGAAGACCGGGAGATGCTCAAAGGACTCACTGGACAGGGCCTGGAGGTCAGAGACAAACACATGGGATGCTGGAGCATGTTGACTCCAATGCTTACCACAGTTGTGTCAAGTTGGCTGGATGTCCTTTGGGTGGTGGACCATTTCTGATACACACGGCAAACTGTTGAGCATGAGAAACCCAGCAACGTTGCAGTTCTTGACACACTCAAGCCAGTGCGCCTGGCACCTACTACCATACACTGTTCAAAGGCACTTAAATCTTTTGTCTTGTCCATTCACCTTCTGAATGGCACACATACATGATCCATGTCTCAATTGCCTCAAGGCTTAAGAATCCTTCTTTAACCTGTCTCCTCCCCTTCATCTACACTGATTGAAGTGGATTTAACAAGTGACATCAATAAGGGATCATAGCTTTCATCTGCAGTCATCTGGTCAGTCTATGTCATGGAAAGAGCAGGTGTTGCTAATATTTTGTAAACTCAGTGTAAATACAACATGATACAGGCAATAAGGAAGGACTTCACACATACACTACTGTTACGATCGTTTGTTGAATGAGGAGACCAAGGTGCAGCGTGGTAGGTGAACATCTTACTTTTATTAAAATGACCACCGAAAAACAGCTAAATTCAAAACAAATGTAAAGTTCTGCAGGCTACACAGCAACTATACAAACTCAAGATCCCACAAACTAAGGTGGGGAAAAGGCTGCCTAAGTAGACAGCTGCCTCTGATTGGGAACCATACCAGGCCAAACAAAGAAATAGGAAAAATAGATTGTCCACCCTAGTCACACCCTGACCTAACCAAAATAGAGAATAAAAAGGATCTCTAAGGTCAGGGCGTGACAACTACAGTTCAAATTACGACCAGTTAATCGATAGCCTACAGAAACTTTCTTTTGGTACAACATAAATACCACTCACCTTGAAGAGCTCAACCTGCATATGGAACAGGTGAGATAGCACATAAACCACCTGGATAGCCTTGGAAGGATCTTTGGCTGAGAAAAGAGGGACATGTATGTTTATGGGAAATATAGCCAATCAATATTTATCAATGATCCTCTATTCATATATCATTACAGTAGTCATGTTTCATGCAATATCACATGGAATAGATATTAATTGGCTCTGCTGCATCTCCTGACATTTGCCGTCTCAGACAGAAGCCAATGGGAAACTCTAAGATGAGTTGAAAAGAATAGGGAGGCCTGGTCGACCTGATGAAGATCCGGTTCAGATCGAAGAGTTGTCTATAAAGCAGTTAATTGGGAGCATAAACAGTGTTCGGGCCTTCCTGTTCTTTTCAGGTATTCTTTATTAGCCCAGCACCTACAGTATGTTTTTAAGGATGTGCTTACGAACACAAACTTTTCTAGAAACTCTAAGATGAGGCTAACTTTCCATTCCAGATTACTTTTCCATTCCAGCTAATAAACCTGCCACATCCTTACCAAGAGCATAGCGTATACTCAGACGTCTCATAGGCATCTGCAGAACATTGGGGAAATAGTCATGACACTTACATATGACATTTTAGCCATTTAGCAGATGCTCTTATCTAGAGTGTCTTACAGGAGAAATTAACGTTAAGTGCCTTGCTCAAGGGCACGTCGACAGATGTTCACCTTGTAGGCTCGGGGATTTGAACAAAAAAATACAAGATCACCTGTACTCCACACACAGAGACGCGTACAAAGCTCTCCCTCCATTTGGTAAATCCGACCATTCCTGATTCCTGCTTACAAGCAAAAATTAAAGCAGGAAGCACCAGTGACTCGGTCTATAAAAAAATGGTCAGATGAAGCAGATGCTAAACTACAGGACTGCTTTGCTATCACAGACTGGAACATGTTCCAGGATTCTTCCGATGACATTGAGGAGTACACCACATCAGTCACTGGCTTTATCAATTAGTGCATTGAGGACGTCGTCCCCACAGTGACTGTACATACATACCCCAACCAGAAGCCATGGATTACAGGCAACATTTACACTGAGCTAAAGGGTAGAGCTGCCGTTTTCAAGTTGCGGGACTCTAACCCGGAAGCTTACAAGAAATCCCGCTATGCCCTGCGACGAACCATCAAACAGGCAAAGCGTCAATACAGGGCTAAGATTGAGTCATACTACACCGGCTCTGACACTCGTCGGATGTGGCAGGGCTTACAAACTATTACAGACAACAAAGGGAAGCACAGCCGCGAGCTGCCCAGTGACACGAGCCTACCAGACTAGCAAAATCACTTCTATGCTCGCTTCAAGGCAAGCAACACTGAGGCATGCATGAGAGCATCAGCTGTTCCGGACGACTGTGTGATCACGCTCTCCGTAGCCAGACGGATTACCAGGACGTGTGCTCCGGTCATGTGCTGACCAACGGGCATTTTCAACATGTCCCTGATTGAGTCTGTAATACCAACATGCTTCAAGCAGACCACTATAGTCCCTGTGCCCAAGAACACAAAGGCAACCTGCCTAAATGACCACAGACCCGTAGCACTCACGTCCGTAGCCATGAAGTGCTTTGAAAGGCTGGTAATGGCTCATATCAACAGCATTATCCCAGAAACCCTAGACCCACTCCAATTTGCATACCGCCCAAACAGATCCATATATGATGCAATCTCTATTGCACTCCACACTGCCCTTTCCCACCTGGACAAAAGGAACACCTATGTGAGAATGCTGTTCATTGACTACAGCTCAGCGTCAACACCATAGTACCCTCAAAGCTCATCACCAAGCTAAGGAACCTGGGACTAAACACCTCCCTCTGCAACTGGATCCTGGACTTCCTGACAGGCCGCCCCCAGGTGGTGAGGGTAGGTAGCAACACATCTGCCACGCTAATCCTCAACACTGGAGCTCCCCAGGGGTGCGTGCTCAGTCCCCTCCTGTACTCCCTGTTCACCCACGACTGCATGGCCAGGCAGAACTCCAACACCATCATTAAGTTTGCTGACGACACAACAGTGGTAGGCCTGATCACCGACAACGACGAGACAGCCTATAGAGAGGAGGTCACAGACCTGGCCGGGTGGTGCCAGAATAACAACCTATCCCTCAACGTAACCAAGACTAAGGAGATGATTGTGGACTACAGGAAAAGGAGCACCGAGCACATCCCCATTCTCATCAACGAGGCTGTAGTGGAGCAGGTTGAGAGCTTCAAATTCCTTGGTGTCCACATCAACAACAAACTAGATTGGTCCAAACACACCAAGACAGTCGTGAAGAGGGCATGACGAAGCCTATTCCCCCTCAGGAAACTAAAAAGATTTGGCATGGGTCCTGAGATCGTCAAAAGGTTCTACAGCTGCAACATCGAGAGCATCCTGACCGGTTGCATCACTGCCTGGTACGGGAATTGCTCGGCCTCCAACCGCAAGGCACTTCAGAGGGTAGTGCGTACGGCCCAGTACATCACTGGGGCAAAGCTGCCTGCCATCCAGGACCTCTACAACAGGCGGTGTCAGAGGAAGGCCCTAAAAATGGTCAAAGACCCCAGCCACCCTAGTCATAAACAGTTCTCTCTACTACCACATGGCAAGCGGTACCTGAGTGCCAAGTCTAGGACAAAAATGCTTCTCAACAGTTTTTACCCCCAAGCCATAAGACTCCTGAACAGGTAAACATATGGTTACCCGGACTATCTGCATTGTGTGCCCCCCCAACCCCTCTTTTACGCTGCTGCTACTCTCTGTTTATCTTATATGCATAGTCACTTTAACTATACATTCATGTACAGACTACCTAAATTGGCCCGACCAACCAGTGCTCCCGCACATTGGTTAACCGGGCTATCCGCATTGTGTCCCATCACCCGCCAACCCCTCTTTTTACGTTTCTGCTACTCTCTGTTCATCATATATGCATAGTCACTTTAACGATACCTACATGTACATACTACCTCAATAAGCCTGACTAAAAGGTGTCTATATATAGCCTTGCTACTCTTTTCTCAAATGTATTTTTACTGTCTTTACTTACCTACACACACACACACCTTTTTTTTCACACCATTGGTTAGAGCCTGTAAGTAAGCATTTCACTGTAAGTTCTACACCTGTTGTATTCGGCGCACGTGGCATATAAACTTTGATTTGATTTGAGATAGTCATGAAGCAGCAGGACATTGGGTAAATAGTCATGAAGCAGCAGGACATTGGGTAAATAGTCATGAAGCAGCAGGACATTGGGTAAATAGTCATGAAGCAGCAGGACATTGGGTACATACTCATGAAGCAGCAGGACATTGGGTACATAGTCATGAAGCAGCAGGACATTGGGTAAATAGTCATGAAGCAGCAGGACATTGGGTACATACTCATGAAGCAGCAGGACATTGGGTACATAGTCATGAAGCAGCAGGACATTGGGTAAATAGTCATGAAGCAGCAGGACATTGGGTACATGCT
Organism: Oncorhynchus clarkii lewisi; assembly: GCF_045791955.1. NCBI lineage: Eukaryota > Metazoa > Chordata > Actinopteri > Salmoniformes > Salmonidae > Oncorhynchus > Oncorhynchus clarkii. Next base: position 31,625,420 of record NC_092175.1, on the reverse strand, counting down.
CATGAAGCAGCAGGACATTGGGTAAATAGTCATGAAGCAGCAGGACATTGGGTACATAGTCATGAAGCAGCAGGACATTGGGTACATACTCATGAAGCAGCAGGACATTGGGTACATAGTCATGAAGCAGCAGGACATTGGGTACATACTCATGAAGCAGCAGGACATTGGGTAAATAGTCATGAAGCAGCAGGACATTGGGTACATACTCATGAAGCAGCAGGACATTGGGTAAATAGTCATGAAGCAGCAGGACATTGGGTAAATAGTCATGAAGCAGCAGGACATTGGGTAAATAGTCATGAAGCAGCAGGACATTGGGTAAATAGTCATGAAGCAGCAGGACATTGGGTACATAGTCATGAAGCAGCAGGACATTGGGTAAATAGTCATGAAGCAGCAGGACATTGGGTAAATAGTCATGAAGCAGCAGGACATTGGGTAAATAGTCATGAAGCAGCAGGACATTGGGTAAATAGTCATGAAGCAGCAGGACATTGGGTAAATAGTCACGAAGCAGCAGGACATTGGGTACATACTCATGAAGCAGCAGGACATTGGGTACATGCTCATGAAGCAGCAGGACATTGGGTAAATAGTCATGAAGCAGCAGGACATTGGGTAAATAGTCATGAAGCAGCAGGACATTGGGTACATACTCATGAAGCAGCAGGACATTGGGTACATACTCATGAAGCAGCAGGACATTGGGTACATACTCATGAAGCAGCAGGACATTGGGTAAATAGTCATGAAGCAGCAGGACATTGGGTACATACTCATGAAGCAGCAGGACATTGGGTACATAGTCATGAAGCAGCAGGACATTGGGTACATACTCATGAAGCAGCAGGACATTGGGTAAATAGTCATGAAGCAGCAGGACATTGGGTACATAGTCATGAAGCAGCAGGACATTGGGTACATAGTCATGAAGCAGCAGGACATTGGGTACATACTCATGAAGCAGCAGGACATTGGGTAAATAGTCATGAAGCAGCAGGACATTGGGTACATAGTCATGAAGCAGCAGGACATTGGGTAAATAGTCATGAAGCAGCAGGACATTGGGTACATAGTCATGAAGCAGCAGGACATTGGGTACATAGTCATGAAGCAGCAGGACATTGGGTAAAAAGTCATGAAGCAGCAGGACATTGGGTACATGCTCATGAAGCAGCAGGACATTGGGTACATGCTCATGAAGCAGCAGGACATTGGGTAAATAGTCATGAAGCAGCAGGACATTGGGTAAATAGTCATGAAGCAGCAGGACATTGGGTAAATAGTCATGAAGCAGCAGGACATTGGGTACATAGTCATGAAGCAGCAGGACATTGGGTACATAGTCATGAAGCAGCAGGACATTGGGTAAATAGTCATGAAGCAGCAGGACATTGGGTACATAGTCATGAAGCAGCAGGACATTGGGTACATAGTCATGAAGCAGCAGGACATTGGGTACATGCTCATGAAGCAGCAGGACATTGGGTAAATAGTCATGAAGCAGCAGGACATTGGGTACATAGTCATGAAGCAGCAGGACATTGGGTACATAGTCATGAAGCAGCAGGACATTGGGTAAATAGTCATGAAGCAGCAGGACATTGGGTACATGCTCATGAAGCAGCAGGACATTGGGTACATGCTCATGAAGCAGCAGGACATTGGGTAAATAGTCATGAAGCAGCAGGACATTGGGTAAATAGTCATGAAGCAGCAGGACATTGGGTAAATAGTCATGAAGCAGCAGGACATTGGGTACATAGTCATGAAGCAGCAGGACATTGGGTACATAGTCATGAAGCAGCAGGACATTGGGTACATAGTCATGAAGCAGCAGGACATTGGGTAAATAGTCATGAAGCAGCAGGACATTGGGTACATAGTCATGAAGCAGCAGGACATTGGGTACATGCTCATGAAGCAGCAGGACAGACACAGAAGACTTACAGTGTGTGGCATTGTGTTCAACATTGACCAACCTGAGGGTGTGCACAACATAGACCCTTCATTGAATACTACTTCAATAAGTTGTTTTCCAGATGCAGTCTGACTCAAAGTTACCATTTGACAAGGATTAGGATCAATTTAATTTAATTCTGCTCACCTTTCACCACCTCAGGGACGGTGCAGGTAGGATCAATACTTCCAATGTGCTTGGGATGGGAGGTGGTTCTGTCATCACCGAAAATGAGTGCTGTAACACAAAGTATCATCTTATCAAGATCTTCATCAACATCCACTATAAGTCATAACATCCACTATAAGTCATAACATCCACTATAAGTCATAACATCCACTATAAGTCATAACATCCACTATAAGTCATAACATCCACTATAAGTCAGAACATCCACTATAAGTCATAACATCCACTATAAGTCATAACATACACTATAAGTCATAACATCCACTATAAGTCATAACATCCACTATAAGTCATAACATCCACTGTAAGTCATAACATCCACTGTAAGTCATAACATCCACTATAAGTCAGAACATCCACTATAAGTGAATGATTTTAGACTGAACTTCTGACACGCACATATAAAAAGCCCACAGTACTGTACATGCTTATTGGCTGGTGATGTGTACTTACAGTGCTGGTTGATGAGCATGCGGAAGGATATCCTCATGGTGTAGAAGCGATCCAGAAAGTATTCAATTAATCAATCAAATGTATTTATAAAGCCCTTTTTACATCAGCAGATGTCACAAAGTGTTATACAGAAACCCAGCCTAAAACCCCAAACAGCAAGCTATGCAGATGTAGAAGCGTTGCTGCTGATGAAAAGGTCAAAGCCAAACTTCTGCTTGTACTCTATGACACACTGAGCCATGGTGGGGACCACGTCATTGTGCCCGTTATGGATTTTGACCAGGATGTCTAGAAAGCTGTTACAGAGAAATATGGTGTGAGGACCCTCAGAAGTCTTTGTGCTGGTGAAGATGTGGTGGGTGCCTGGTGTCACTGTGTACATGTCAACTCACTCGCTGGACACCTTGTGCTCATAGTCCAGCAGCTCCCCAAAGCTCTTGATGTACCTGATATTTTGCTTATTTATACAACTGTGCTTCATCTAATATCAGAACCGAATGTACACGGTGCAAGTAATCAATGCCGTTTGAGATTCTGCGCAGATTATTACAGCAATTGTGAAGATCTCCACAAACCTGCCATGACCTATGCATGCTATCTTGAACATGCACACTTTATATGATTACACAAGAAGAAATGTATAGTTACAGTAACCTCAAAATGTGGCCATGGATATGTTACTCATTTTAAGATTGAATAAATACTGTTACATTAGTTTGTAAGATGACCTTAACTTTAGGCTATTTACTGTATTGAAAATGTTATATTGAATTGTGTTTGGTTGAAACCGCCAACCAAATATGAACATTTAAAGGAGCTGTATATACTGCTTGGACAGTTCCATCTGAGCCACTGGCTTAATCCCATTCTTTAACTTAGATTTTTGGTTGGAGATGTGAATCCAACATACAGTATAATTTATTAATTTGTCGACAAGTTAATAGGCTATATTGTATTTCAAAAGTGATATTGAGTGGTGTTTGGTTGTCAACGCAACCAAATATCAACATTTGAAAGAGATGTATCTTCTGTTTGGGTAATTCTACCTGTGCCACTGACTTAGTCTGACTTTAATTCTAGTTTATTTAAATATAATACCTACATGTTTCAAGCAGACCACAATAGTCCCTGTGCCCAAGAACGTCAAGGTAACATGTCTAAATTACTATGGTCCCGTAGCACTCGCATCTGTAGCCATGAAATGCTTTGTTCAACACCATCATCCCAGACACCCTGGACCCACTCCAATTTGCATACCACCCCAGCAGATCCACAAATTACACAATCTCTATTGCATCTCCACACTGCCCTCTCCCACCTGGACAAAATATACATCTACGTGAGAATGCTGTTCATTGACTACAGCTCAGCATTCAACACCATAGTGCCATCCAAGCTCATCCCTAAGCTAAGGACCCTGGGACTGAACATCTCCCTCTGCAACTGTATCTTGGACTTCCTGATGGGATGGCCTCATGTGGTAAGAGTAGGTAACAACACATCGCCACGCTAACCCTCAACATGGGGGCCCCTCAGGGGTCCGTGCTTAGTCTTCCTTCTGTACTCCTTGTTCACCCACAACTGTGTGGCAGCGCATGACTCCAACATAATAATTAAGTTTGCAGACCACACAAAGGTGGTAGGCCTGATCACCGGCGATGATTAGACAGCCTATAGGGAGGTCAGAGACCTGGCAGTGTGGTGCCAGGACAACAACTTCTCCCTCAACATCAGCAAGACAAAGGAGCTGATCATGCACCGCATTAAATGGAGAGCCGAGCACGCCCAATTCACATCGATGGGGATGTAGTGGAGTGGGTTGATAGCTTCATGTTCCTCTGTGTCTACATCACTAAGGATCTATCATGGTCCAAACACACCAACACAGTTGTGAAGAGGGCACGACAATGCCTCTTCTACCCTCAGGAAGCTGAAAAGATTTTGGCATGTGCCCTCAGATCCTCAAAAAGTTCTACAGCTACACTATTGAGAGCATCTTGATTGGCTGCATCACTGCTTGACAAGGCAACTGCTTGGGAGATTATGAATGGCATTCTACCAAACTTTCTATCAATACTGTTCCTCAAGTAAATGTGTTTTAGAGACATTTTCAGTGGCAATTGTTAAAAATATAATTTTTTTAAAGTGAAAGGGTCTCAGCATCACTCTATTACCGTGGAACTGTCGTAGAGTAAAAGCCACCCGTCTTATTTTCAACACAGTGGCAACCCTATACCATATCTGTGTCCATGATATTCAAACTCTTGCAGAACTTCTTTCTATACTCACCGAAGTCCAGAAATGGCTTTATAGACATTGACAAGGAAGAAAAATATAATATTATTTGAGGTTTCGATGTAACCCAAGAAAGGAACGGTAACTGAACTAAATATCTATCGCCATGTAGCACTCACTTCTGTCTTCATTAAGTGCTTTCAGAGGCTAGTTAAGGATCATATCACTTCTACCTTACCTGACACCCTGTTACATCTGCCCCTGCCTCGCCCTCTACTTCTCATCCTGTGTCTCCCTAACCTGCCACTCCCCCAGTGCTCTCTCCTTCTCTCTGTGTGGGTGTATCTGATTATGTGAGTGGAGACAGGTGTACTGGAGTCAGAGCAGATCCCCACCAGCTGCAACCTGTTCCAAAATCAAGACTTCTACAAACACTCAGAACTGCCACTTCCACGCTGCCAGATCGTAGCCTCTGCTCTGTCAGTCGGCATTTCAAGCCGTTTGTTACTGCATAGATCTTATTATCCTGTAGTGCCTGTTTTCCCTAGCCTGACGCTGCTTGTATGTCTGCTACAGTTCCGTCCGCTCTGACTCTGGTCATCAGTCCCTCGTCTTGTCAGTCCTGCTCCCCTGCCCAGGACCCCCGCTCTACTGCTTCCTAGGATTCCGCTTCGGATCTGCTTACCCTGCCCCTACTCCCCTTGCCCCAGCCGCAACCTCAGTTCCTGGTTCCCTAGTACCCACCCAAGCTCCCCCTGGTCTCACCCCATCTCCCCCCTGCTTTTCAATAAATACCATGGTTACCTTATCCCTGTCTCCTCGTCTGAGTTGTGGGATACAACACCTCCACTTCTCTGATTCTCAACACAGGGGCTCCACAAGCGTGCATGCTCAGCCCCCTCCTGTACTCCCTGTTCACCCATGACCGTGTGGGCACACACGCCTCCAACTCAATCATCAAGTTTGCATATGACACAACAGTAGTAGGCCTGATTACCAACAATGACAAGACAGCCTAGAGGGAGGAGGTGAGGACCCTGGGAGAGTGGTGCCAGGAAAATAACCTCTCATCAACGTCAACAAAACACAGGAGCTGATCGTTGACTTCAGGTAACAGCAGAGGGAACACGGCCCTATCCACATCGACAGGAACGCAGTGGAGAAGGTGGAAAGCTTCAAGTTCCTCACCGTACACATTATTGACGATCTGAAATGGTCCACCCACACAGACAGTGTGGTGAAAAAAGCCTAACAGGTCCACTTCAACCTCAGGAGGCTGAAGAAATTTGGCTTATCATCTAAAACCCTCACAAACTTTTACAGATGCACAATTGAGAGCATCCTGTCAGGTTGTATCGCCGCTTGGTACTGCAACTGCACCATTCCGCAACCGCATGGCTCTCCAGAGGGTGGTGCAGTCTGCCCAACGCATTTTTGGGGGCAAACTGCCTGCCCTCCAGGACACCTACAGCACCCGATATCACAGGAAGGCCAAAAAGATCATGGACACCAAGAAACCAAGAAACGGCGATGGACATTAGACTGGTGGCAATCTGTCCTTTGGTCTGATGAGTCCAAATTTGAGATTTTTGGTTCCAACCGCCGTGTCTTTGTGAGACGCAGAGTAGATGAAAAGATGATCTCTGCATGTGTGGTTCCCACCGTGAAGCATGGAGGAGGAGTTGAGACTTATTTAAAATTCAAGGCACACTTAACCAGCATGACTCCCACAGCATTCTGCAGCGATACGCCTTCCCATCTGGTTTGCCCTTAGTGGGACTATAATTAGTTTTTCAACAGGACAATGACCCAAAACACACCTCCAGGCTGTGTAGGGGCTATTTGACCAAGGAGAGTGATCACCCAACCTCAACCCAATTGAGATAGTTTGGGATGATTTGGACCGCACAGTGAAGGAAAAGCAGCCAACACAATTCAAGTGCTCAGCATATGTGAAGCTGGTTGAGAGAATGCCAAGAGTGTGCAAAGCTGTCACCAAGGCAAAGGATGGCTACTTTAAAGAATCTAAAATCTTAAATATATTTTGATTTGTTTAACACTTTTTTGGTTACTAAATGATTCCATATGTATTATTTTATAGTTTTCATGTCTTCTCTATTATTCTACAATGTAGGAAATAGTAAAAACTACAGAAAAACCCTTGAATGAGTAGATGTGTCCAAACTTTTGACTAAGACTAGTTGTAATTCACTATATTTATTGATATGAATACAAAATACATATTTCACACCGCCATTAACCCACTTTTGTTTATAAACTCCATCTCTTTCCAACACCCTCACACACCAAACTCCACATAGCCGTGTTGAGAGCTGAGGCAACTTGAGGAAATATGGATGGGACAGACATGTTGTTTGAGGTATATGTTCTAATATTATATTCAGCATAATGCAGGTAAACTTTTAATATACAGTAAGTTTCATCGCATACAAGACTAACCAACAACAGTATCACACCATCAAAACAAAATTATATTACAAGTAAAACAATAGTGTAAATGTTTGGTAGAGAGTCCCTCTCTCTTTCTTTAACGCACACACGCACACTCACGCAAACACACACACACACACACCCCTCTCCCTCTCACTCCACCCCAATCTCTCAGACAGTGTGCTCCCCCTCTGGGGCCTGCAGGCTGATCTTGCTGTTCTGGTCGTTGTCGGTCTCGTCGGGGTCGGTGGGAAGAGAGTCATAGGTACGGCGGTACAACGCCCGGGTCACCAGGGTAATGATGAACATTTCCAAGATCATTAGCTGCTGACTCAACACTGCAGACAGACACATAGACACACAGACAGACCAGACAGAAAGACAAACCAGACAGAAAGACAAACCAGACAGACAGACAGAGACAGACAGACAGGGTTGGTGGACATGGACTTCATATTGATCAAGTAATGGCTCTCGTTTGGCTGGTTTGGAGCTATTCTGTCACTTACTGGTACCACGGGCACTAGAGGAGAATGGCGGGGAGCAGGCGATGGTTCCATCCAAGGCCAGGATGTTAATGATGGCCGTCTGCAGCTGACTGAGCACCAGCACCAACTATGGACACATAACCAGCGACATCATGGAGATGCATAGAATATTGGGATGCAGAAATGGATACGGCCATACTGAATCAGACACTACACAACATTCCTAAAAACTCAAGTCTAGGACTAAGGAAAGGACAGAAGCTGATGTAATTTCACCAACGGCATTGAGCAGGAAGTTCCTGGACTATCTGGTTTGTGCAGTAGGACATGGACAGACTCACCTGGTACATGGCATATTTAGGTATGATCTTGATGCTGCGCAGTGTGTTGCATATGTTCATGAACATGATGGCGACAGGCCAGAGGGAGATGATGGTGAGAACACCTATAAATGGGTTGATCCAAATAGCCGTGCCTGTGATCTCCAGCTAAACATCGAGACATGGAGAAAGGTTAAAGAGGGTAGGCATTGAATAGTGGAATCATTGGAATGACACCAAGCTCAGTTTGAAGCTTAAGATGTAAAGGGGATGTTTGTTGTGGCTCAGAAGATTTTCACAGAAAGGAGGACAGTTACTTACATCAGAAAGATCAAAGTTGCCGTTGGTCCACAGTATTATGGACACAATTGAGAGGACTGTCTTTAAGATAGCATACTGAAGAGCCCCCAGTTTCAGCAAGAATAACATGCACCTGGATGAAAACAGACCAGCGTTATTAACATGTTCTAACCACTTGTGTTCAACATTACCAACACAAAGAATCTTCTGGCCCAAGTGTGACCTGAGTATGAATCATCATCCCACTGGTCACAGATGTCATCTAGTTTTGATTTACATTTGGATTACTTGTCAACTAAAGATTAATTCAATGTGAAATCGACTAAAAAGGTCACAATGTCATTAGATTTAAGCTAAAAGTTGGGTGAAAAAAAATACAAAATACTCTTACATTGATGATTTTTTGCAAATTCACTCAGTTTTCCATGTCATCACATTGATATTTTTGGGATGAAATGACATGGAAACAAGTTGATTCAACCAGTTTTTTCCCAGTGGGTTGTTCCGGTTACCGTGTGACTGGAACGCGTGGCAAGCAGGGACAGCAGCAGCAGCAGGGCCCTACACTGATATTGAAGGTTTTCTGGGCATTGCTCTTCAGAAAGGCCTCACTACCCCCACTCTCCTCTATCATCAGAACCAAGATCTTATACACCACCACTGCAAAGTACCTATAGAGAAAAGGAGAGGTTATACTTGTAAATTGTTAGATACATTGTACACACATAACAAGTGTGTGTCACCAGCCTTCAAAACCAGTTAGTCTGCCCACTCAACTTTTGTTTGTGTCCCAAAAACGTTTGTTTGTGCTTGTTTGTATCGTTTCCTGAATTTTTCCCTTCCAGCTCTCTGGGGATGTGGAATGATCTCTGATCTGCTGCATAGCACGATTTACATTTAAAGGCAATGTTCCCGCATTTGCGGAGATTGCGTTTACGGTAAACGCTAAATTACAATTGTGCTATACCACTCAATTTAAATCGTGCTATAGTACGGATCTTCTGCGATAGGGATTGAATCGAGCCCTTATGCCAACCAGATGCATAGGAGTATTGTTTTGCCGGATGTCTAGCCTGCATTTTCTGTACTTGATGCACAGGCTTTGCTTTTCAACTAGCTAAAAATGTAATTACCTTCATTTTTTCTTCCTAGGCGCCCAACTCTCTGGGGATGATCTCTAACACAGTGTAATGATTAAGAGAGTGGTTAAACTGTGGTTACATAGTTGAGTGCATTCATAAAAACCCTCCTCCCGTTTATGTCAGTACACCTTACTATGGCTTCCTGTCAGCCCATTACTACAGGTGAAAGAGCACTGCATCTACTTAGTGCAGTATAGTCAAATTGTTTATGCGTTCATAGAAGGGTATGTGAAAGAGAGAGAGAGAGAGAGTAGTAAGTAATGTGTTGGTGAGAGGAAACGTACGAATTCGACGTCATATCTGTAAACATGGTAGCCCTTGGTATCCACATCCCAAAACAAGCCATGGTGGCAATGACCTGAGACAGAAACAGAACGTTACTTTTAGTCATAACATTCATCATCCACATGGTTCCCATTCATATAAAGTGATGAATAAAATACTGTATGATCATAGAATGACAGACATTCTAATTTACAGTTTAGCTAAAAGTTAAAGGCCCAGTGCAGTCAAAAATGTGATTATTCTGTGTTTTATATATATTTCCACACTATGAGGTTGGAATAATTTTTTGTGAAAATTAGGATAATGCCATTTTCGTGTAAGAGCTACTTGAAAAGAACACCTGAAATTTCAACCTGTTTTGGTGGGATGGAGTTTTAACCTGCCTGGTGACATCACCAGGCGGTAAATTAGTTAATATACCAACAAGAATGACAGTTCCAAATCCCTCTGCCAATAACACCTCATTTTCAGATTTCCCCTCACCACTCCCAGACAGTCCCAGCAAAATAAATGTGTTTTGCTAAGAAGCTATTTTTGTTTATTTTTGACCATTTTAATAGAAAACAATCGCGGTAAGGTACTTAATTGTTACCCAGAAAGGATTTGAAATTCAAATAAAAACGGCTGCATTGGACCTTAACACCCAAACAGATGTTTGTGATCTCCATGTAGGCAATCTAGCTATGTATAACCACAGTGATACACTGCTGTCTCAGTCAAATCGTCAAATCAAATCAAATTGTATTTGTCACATGCGCAGAATACAGGTGTATGCAGGTGAAATGCTTACTTACATGCCCTTAACCAACAATGCAGTTCAAGAAATAGAGTAAAGAAAATATTTACTAAATAAACTAAAGTAAAAAATACGATAAAAAGTAACACAATAAAATAACAATTAACGAGACTATATACTCATCCAGTCCAGACAGTGTAGCTATAACCACAGAGATCCACTGGCAGTACTTATTGCATTCAATTGTATCTGGTGAAGGCCAGCGGAGACAGGGAGCTGACTTCTTACCGGTGCAGCACCATTGACCCACATAATAGTTGTCTTCTTAGGAGACGGGACTTTTCTGTAGATAAACACACACTCCTCCAGGTAGAGCAGCAGGGACAGCGTAGACATGAGGGTCAGCATGGAGTACAGAGCCACACCAAAGACATCCAGCTCTAGTTAAGGGAGAGAGTAAGAGGATCAGGAGGGAGAGAGAGAGCAACAACCTCTCTTAAGGATAGATCTATCTTAAGGATAGATCAATGCCCTGACAACATCCCCATGGACACAACAGCATTTGTGAAACAGCCTCCAAACCATTTTATTCAGCCTCTTTTGAGGTTGAGTGCTGATGAGATCCCAACAATACTTCACTCGGCCCAGTGCAAATCCAGCTGTCTAAATGTATCCTTGATTAGTTTGATATGGACTGAGATCGAGGCTATCTACAGAAACAATAAACCACCCTTGAAGAGATGTTGACTGAATACAAAAGGATGAAAGGCCATGCAAGTTATTTGTCATTCTTATCAAATGAGCCATCATATTTCTCAGAACAGAAAAATGACTTTGGAGAAACCAAACATGCATACATGTGGCCTACACATGGAGATGTAATGATGAGCAGAGTGAAATGCTGTCCCTCCAATCAGCCTGGATTAGACTGTAGCCTTCCATTTGGAGGACAAATTCATTCAGAATTTGTTTTATTGGTCGTGTCTGTGTATCAGAGATTGTTTGGTGAACAACAACATTCAGTTGCCTATCCTGACATGAAGTTCCTTCAAAAGAAAGTATTTGACTCTGGCGTGTGCCACAGAAAGTATTTGACTAGCCACAAAATGAAGGAAATTAGATTTTCAGCATTACACCGGAGACCTGAATACTTCCAGAGCTAACACCTGAGCTTTAGCTCAACGGGCTAATAACGTCTTGTTGTGTGCCAGAGACCCAATCAGTCACATTTCTGCCATGCCAATGGCCACGGTGTAGTTATCACACACATTTGAGAAAATAATTATATAGACTAACAGTCACTTCTAATATAGCCCTACTATATTATCATACTTCTGTAACTCCTGTTTGGCCTTGGGATGCTTGACATGTCAGGTACAAATGAATGATAGAAGACCAAGACACCATTATTTATTATTATTATTATTTATATTATTTGTTTCACATATCAATGAGTATGTTGAATCAATGAAGTCAAACATGCAAAAGAAACAGTCTGCGTCCCAAAAACTGTTTTGTACAATTTGTAGTGAAATTCCCTTTCCCAATTACAACTTTATAATGAAACATTATCTACAAACTGATAGATAAGGTAATCTGGGTAACTCACGCTTTATGACATGGATAGCCAGCGGAGGTTCTTCTAAACAGCTCGGATGGATGGTGCTGTTGAGAGCTTCTTCCATGTCCATAGTCAGTTGAAGTCGGTAATGTGAGGACTCCCAGCCAGGTTGTGAGGATATGCAGAAAATAAACTACCAGTGATGTATCTCTTGCCCACTGACTGCAGTTATATGAGGTGCGAGGAAGCAGACAGCAATAGATATTGAACTTTCCCCCGCAATTAACTTCTGACTGATGATGAGTAAGTTGTTTGCTCAGTGAAAACTGCAGATTTTCCAACTAGTCAATGAGACCACCTTCGCATAGAGAATGGCAGATAACTGTATTTCATTCAAATCTTAGAACTACTGTATTTATTGAGCAACCTTCCTTATCAAGGGGAGCCCAATGACCCACATTCGGCTCCTGTAACTCTCAGTGGAATAACATTCCCATAGATTTGATTTGATCCAGCACACGTTTACGTTTCAGGAGAATGAACTTTGATTGGGGTGTATCGTTTCTTGCCAGCCAACATACAGGAATGAAAGGGGTTGGGAAAGCATGCTAGAGTTAACATATTACCAAATGAATCCAAGTAGAAAATAAATACCCACAGTCAGTCCAACTTCTGGTTTTGATTTCCATTTGCCAACCTCAATTCAACGTGAAATCAACAAAACATTTCACCATGTAATTGGATTTAGGTTAATAGTTTGGTGACATTTTTTCAAATCCAATCAGCTTTCCACGTTGATTCAATGTTGTCACATATATTTTTTGTTGTTGAAATGACGTGGAAACTATGTTGATTCAACCAGTTCTTGCCCAGTGGGTATTGTATTGTTCAACCATCAATCTTAAAGGTTGTGGGTTTATATACAAAATATCACCTCTCTCTCTCGCTGATTATCTGGAGCCATTTAATTTCAGCGTTCTGCCAATCAAATTACTGTCTCTCTGTTAATGCCACTATTTCATTGCCTTCACTGTGTTTTTCATCACGTACCCCATCTGTTGTGTATCTGTGTAACTTTTAGTCATGAAAACATTCACCAGTAATGTCATGAACTGAGACCAGCAAGAGTGTTGAGGATAACTAACACCTTTTTTCAAATTCTACCAATTTCAAATCAATAAACCATCCCTTTATAGCTAAATCGATTTTGTTGGATCCCTAAAACTCTGTCCCATATACAGAAGCTAGAATAAAGACTTTCCGGCAGTGGGCTGTAGCTAATGGCTACATGTAGATGGTCATATCATCACTCAACTTCATAATTGCATTTGAGCTAAGAAAAACATGATTTTAGTATGTAGGGTGAGACAATTAGGTCTAATCAGTTTACCCGGTTACAAATTAAGTGAAGGGAGAAGGTGAAAGATGATCCAAAAACAGACCTGGATGGATGGATTACAGTCAAACAGAGGTTTAGTAAGAGATGGAGAGAAAAGGAGAGAAAGATAAAAGCAATAAAGAGAAAAGGAATGTAGAGAAAGAGAAAAGGAAGAGCGAGTACGAGAGAGAAAGACAGGTATCATAAAATACAATCTGAATAAAAAAGAAGCCATGCATTTAAATGTAAACTTGCTTCGCCTACAGACACCTGTAGATCGAGTCATGTGTGACTTCTCCATAGACGTGGGCTTCTCACACATTTTTTCTCCATCCGCACACACTCAGTGAGTCAGGTGGATAGCAGAGTTCATTCCCCCACAGTAGACACTGTCACACTCTATAACCCTGATGCAATTGGAAGGGACAATCACATTCCTGTGAGTCCTTGAGATATAAACTTGTTTCACTTCAATGCCATAACCATGCAGAGATAAACTTCTAAAACTGCCACTTTTTTTGTCCAAGCCAAACAATTCATTCTAAAACAAAGTGTTATAAATAACGATATCATAACTGCCATCGATAAGAGACAATACTGTGCAGCTGTATTCATCGACCTGGCCAAGGCTTTCGACTCTGTCAATCACCACATTCTTATCGGCAGACTCAACAGCCTTGGTTTCTCAAATGACTGCCTCGCCTGGTTCACCAACTACTTCTCAGACAGAGTTCAGTGTGTCAAATCGGAGGGCCTGTTCTACCTCTGGTAGTCTCTATGGGGGTGCCACAGGGTTCAATCCTCGGGCCGACTATTTTCTCTGTATACATCAATGATGTATACATGCTGCTGGTGATTCCCTGATCCACCTCTACGCAGACGACACCATTCTGTATACTTCTGGCCCTTCTTTGGACAATGTGTTAACTAACCTCCAGACGAGCTTTAATGCCATACAACTCTCCTTCCGTGGCCTCCAACTGCTCTTAAATGCATGCTCATCAACCGATTTCTGCACCCAACCGCCCATCCAGCATCACTACTCTGGACGGTTCTGACTTAGAATATGTGGACAACTACAAATACCTAGGTGTCTGGTTAGACTGTAAACTCTCCTTCCAGACTCACATTAAGCATCTCCAATCCAAAATTAAATCTTGAATCGGCTTCCTATTTCACAACAAAGCATCCTTCACTCATGCTGCCAAACATACCCTTGTAAAACTGACTATCCTACCAATCCTGGACTTCGGCGATGTCATTTACAAAATAGCCTCCAACACTCTACTCAGCAAATTGGATGCAGTCTATCACAGTGCCATCTGTTTTGTCACCAAAGCCCCATATACTACCCACCACTGTGACCTGTATGCTCTCGTTGGCTGGCCCTCGCTTAATATTCGTCACCAAATCCACTGGCTCCAGGTCAACTATAACTCTTTGCTAGGTAAAGCCCCGCCTTTTCTCAGCTCACTGGTCACCATAGCAGCACCCACCCGTAGCATGCGCTCCAGCAGGTATATTTCACTGGTCATCCCCAAAGCCAATCCCTCCTTTGGCCACCGTTCCTTCCAGTTCTCTGCTGCCAATGACTGGAACAAACTGCAAAAATCACGAAGCTGAAGACTCATATCTCCCTCACTAACTTTAAGCACCAGCTGTCAGAGCAGCTCATAGATCACTGCTCCTGTACATAGCCCATCTGTAAACAGCCCATCCAATTACCTCATCCCCATACTGTTATTCATTTTGCTCCTTTGCACCCCAGTATCTCTACTTACACTCATCTTCTGCACATCTATCACTCCGGTGTTTAATTGCTATATTGTAATTATTTCATAACTATGGCCTATTTATTGCCTTACCTCCCTTATCCTACCTCATTTGCACACAATGTATATAGACTTTTTCCTATTGTATTATTGACTGTATGTTTGTTTATTCCATGTGTAACTCTTTGTTGTTGTATGTGTCGAACTGCTTTGTTTTATCTTGGCCAGGTCGCAGTTGTAAATGAGAACTTGTTCTCAACTAGCCTACCTGGTTAAATAAAGGTGAAATAAAAAAATATAAAAATGTGTAACAGTGAATGCAGTGATTTTCCATGCATCTGTCACTGACACCTCGTTCGTTGACCCCACGATGTGTGAATAGTCTTATATTGCTAAACCTTGCCCTCACGTTTGCTGAAGATTTGCCAAGTGACTTATGACATGACAGTGGCTTATTTTGGCGCATTGCTCTCATCATATAAAGTGGTCTAACTAAAATGTTAAATCAGACGGTATCCAACATTTATCAGGCCCTACCCTTGTTGTAATGGGACTATCTAGGCAACCAACATTGTTTCTAACAACGTAGAAGTGCATTAATCAAGAATGAATGCACTGAAAACAGTATTTATTGTTAAAATGTACACATTAATACAGTGTATTCATCTACAAAATAAACAATTATTGAACTTTGTGAAAATTATTTCCACATTTAGATTATATTTAAAAAAAAACATGAACAACCAAAACTGGCTGACAGGGTAGTACAAATAGTGAGAAAATACTTAACATGCAAAACAGCTTCAATAAAAAAATAAGATATTATTAAAAAAAAAAAATTCAACAGGAAATTGGTCCATGATTTACCGTCAACAGATTTTGTGAATATACAATGTAGCACAAAATACTTCTCTATGGCATTCATTTAAAATGAGAAAGTTAGGATTTCTGGTTAGTCACAATGCTCTCACTCTACATTCCTCCACGATAGTGTGTTATACAAACATTTATGCATCCAGTAAACAAACCGCTTGCAAATTCCAAACAACTCTCCTAAAAACCACA
Organism: Oncorhynchus clarkii lewisi; assembly: GCF_045791955.1. NCBI lineage: Eukaryota > Metazoa > Chordata > Actinopteri > Salmoniformes > Salmonidae > Oncorhynchus > Oncorhynchus clarkii. The sequence continues at coordinate 31,609,082 of NC_092175.1, read as the reverse complement.
TGGATCATAGTCAGTTGGAAATTGAGAAACCCGATCACAAATATTCTGATTTAAAAAATAATAATAAAAAGTGTCCATTGAGAGGTTGATATCTAGCTCTAGCCTCCTCTTGGTGGTCTATGAGCATCCTGGCATGATTTACTACAGCAGAACAGTAACTTTCCCAGGGACTACTACACATGGAAACTGGCCTACTGGTATTAACAAATCTGGTTCAGTACATTAAATATTTATGTATATGCTCAACATTGTACATCGTCCACGACAAAACAATCAAATAATAAGAAAACAGCTATAATAATCAAAGAAAGCAGCATTTGTGATGTAAAATGTGCTTTAAAAAACATGGTTCAAAGCCTTCTGTTTTTCTCCATATGTATGCCATTCATCAGATTGAGAAGTCAGGAATTGCATAAAGTGAACACAAATAGCAATTCCTTATTCTCAAAGATAGAACTTTGACATCAAACAATTAATCTCACTTTCCTGTGAAATGTGTCAAAAGTCCCCTCTCGCGAACAAAAGTGATGACTTCACAGATACCTTAATCTTCATAAACTCAGTTTAAAAAAACGCTACATATCTGAAAACAACATATGGCAATGCAGACAATAGCAAAAATAAACTATGGAAAATCTGCAACTTAAAAGAAACCTTGAAAATAAATACTTAATGGAGTAACAATGCTGTCCAATGTTAATGAATTATACACCTGTGATATCACACCTCTGAAAAAACTGTGTTGACTCCCAACCAAATTCTTGATTAAAAAAAAAAAAAATCTACCTGGTCACATACACTGAGTGTACAAAACATTAGGAACATGAGACTGACCAGGTAAATCCAGGTGAAAGCTATGATCCCTTGTTGGTCACCTGTTAAATCCACTTCAATGAGTATAGATGAAGGGGTGGAGACAGGTTAAAGAAGAATTTTTAAGCCTTGAAACATGAATTATGTATATGTGCCATTCCGAGGGTGAATGGACAAGACAAAATATTTAAGAGCCTTTGAACAGGGTATGGTAGTAGGTGCCTGGTTGAGTGTCAAGAACTGCAATGCTGCTGGGTTTCACACTCAACAGTTTGTTTTCCAAGTGTATCAAGAATGGTCCACCACCCAAAGGACACCCAGCCAACTTGATACAACTGTAGGAAGCATTGGGAGTCAAATTGGACCAGGATCCCTGTTGAAAAGTTTCAATACCTTGTAGTCCAGGCCCCGACAAATTGAGGCTGTTCTGAGGGCAAAGGGGGGTGCAACTCAATATTAGGAAAGGCTTTCCTAATGTTTTGTACACTCGGTGTATATCATCACTGATGCACGGAATTGTGCAAAACATGAGTGGGGATTTGGCCCGTAAAATTGTAAACAAGAATGCTCTCCGGGTTCCATTTCCATCTATATAAATTGTAAAGTTATTACACCATGCTACGGTCAACTATGGCACTGTACTATACCTTTGTTCTTCCATACTGTCCTGAAGGCACAATGCACATTTAAGTTCCGATGATACAGAGCAGGAGAGGATTTTGGGAGAGGCATAGGGTCCTACAAAGCCGTGGTTCGTATAAACCTACTGTCCTATTGAAATCAATGGATATGCTTAGTACCAGTCACAAGATTCAAGTGTAAAGTGCATACAGTACACACACGCTACAATCAACTGAGACAGTAGTGCTCATGACCTTCAGGGCCTCAAGACACAACATTGTATCCTCTGGGTTTAATCAAATCAAAGCCACTAACACATTTTCTGTGCTAAGACACAGTGACCTCTTCCTTTTTCCCAATAAAGCAAGTGAATACTGATTTGACGGAGGCGTATAACTGTAAAGCAATTATTTTCCTGCACTTATCTGACCTAGTGCAAAGAGTATTCTTTTCCTGCACTTATCTGACCTAGTGCAAAGAGTATTCTTTTTTTGGCTTGAATAACAGAGCAGTTCCAGAGATTAATAATAGTTACCAAAAAATATTGTTGTGCGTTTTTGGTTAGCAACAAAGAAAACGCATCTGCATGTGTTTGGTGAGGATGGAAACTGAAAGCTGATTAAAGCTCTGGTGACAGATGTCGTGTCCATGAAAGTCCAGGGTTTGTCCATGGTAACAGGGATGCTGTTTGGTGGTCATAAGAACGACAATAGAAAGGATGGCGGCTATTCGAGAGCGTTTACTTGATATTTTGTCCATGGTAGTAGGGGTACTGCATGTGATAAAAGGCTGGTTTCTGTAGAGACAAAGATGCTGCTGGTTGTAAGGCATCACAGTTAATGGCTCAGTTGTCTCCTGGCAGACATGTAAACTGGCCATTTGAGCCACCTGGTGGTCATCAGTTTCCACTCTAAGGTCTGCAGGAAACACGCGCACTTCAGCGGAACTCATCTATAGGCTTACCTGTCTATGATTCAGTCTCCATGGTCACAGTTACCGTCTGGGCCACGTCTGAAACGCAAGGGTTCTAGGGTCAGGCAGCACACAGACACATGGCTACTTGACATTACAGGATATCTATGGGGAATCTACATACCATCCTGATGGCCCTCAATGTGGTTAATGTTGTTGCCAAGGATGTGCTTGGGGCTTGCCAGACCATCTACAGAGCTGTTGGAGGACAAGGCAGAGATTAATTTAATGAATTAGGTGAGATAATTTTACTGAATCAGGAAATAAATAAATCAACCTGAGAAACCATAAATAACCTTTTGCCATTGATCTGGAGGCCCACAGCTATTTGCTCAGGATCTAAGGTCAGCAACCGGGTGACAAAACTGTGTCCATCACCATGACTAATGGAGAGAAAGGAGAGGAGAGAGATCAGATAGGATTCCCTCAAGATTGCTCTGATGTCCAAAATATCAAATAGACATTGTGATACGTTTTAAGTTGCATGCATTTTAAAATATCCACATTAGTCAATCCAAAATTGCTTTTGGAATTTTGGATGTGGACCAATTTATTTATTGGTGAATTCTGAAAAGCTATCCAAGGACTGTTTGATAGGCTTGTGTTTTTAGGAGGTCATATTGGTTTTTGTAGAATATTTTAAAAAATGTCCATGTTGTTCTTAACTATGTAGTTGTTAATGTTCTTAGCTTTTTCCTTTGAAAATAAGACACGTAAAAAGATTCTGGGGTGAACATGTGCATCTTCAAAATGTACCCATTTTTCCTCTTTAATGCATTTAACTATTTGTCGCAAGTAAAAGCCTTGGGAGGCGAGTTGATACAATTCCAAGTCTGGAAGGTTAAAACCAACATTTAGACATAGGAAGATGGAAAATGTTACTTTCTATTCTATTACCGAGAATAACTATACTTTGGGAGCCATTCCATTCTGAAAAGGTTAATTCTACCATTTAGATTTCTGTGAAGATTGTTCCATTTAATTAGGTCTGCTTTCATATTGGTGAGTGATGGGATCAAGTTATCTTTATATATTTTTCACTTATTAAGCATCCTAAGTATTTGAAATGTTTTGTGGTCTACTTAAAAAAACGATTCTAAATCTCCAAAAGAATAGGTAGATAGTAGACTTGGTGTTTTCACCTGGTGTAGATGGGAAACATCCAGTACTTCTGCTGGTCTCCAAACACCTCCACCACGTTCCTACTGAAGCCCAGAGAGAAGCCATTTTTGTCTGGGCCATTTCTGAAGACAGGCGCCCTGAAAGCCTCTGAAATAAAAACCAAGACATAAACTTATACTATGACAAACAATGATAAAATGGTGTCAACAATCAATCAAGACAATAGTGGATGAGATGTTCTGTGTTACAGCATGGTGAGGCATGGCAGCTACCTATGGTGGTCCTGTTCTTTCCCACAAGCCAGAGATGGTAGCTGAAAAGCGACAGGATGCTGATGAAGAACATGGCCGCCACAAAAAACAGAAACAACACGTGGAATTTGGCGTGAGTGTCGGGCAGCTGATTCTTGAGAGGGAAGAGAGAGGAGAGCCGTTAGTGATGTCATACTTTTCAACAGAACCATACAGTAGTAATGTTAACCTTCTGCACAGACACACAGGATGTGCACAGACACACAGGATCAGTCAGTTGTAAATGACAATGGGTGACCTCCTCATTCTGGAGAAGCAGAATCTGAGCCTACATGTCTGTTCAGTGAATGGCTCCAGCAGGTACTACATACAGTACAGACCTTTGGTTGTCTGTGAATTCAATATGCAAAATAAGACATGCTAAACAACCAATCCTGTCCAACTCCACACTGGGCCTCAGTTGGGCAAGATGACAGTGGGCATTCATTGTCACAAGCAAGGCAGCATACAACACAGACAAGGACAGAAGCCCAGTCTTAACACTCAAGGAGGAACAGACAACAGCTTATGCGGCAAGACAACAGTGTTTGACACATACTGAAGAGAATCCCTCAACAGCGACTTGTACATCAGAGACAAAAGGCTTGTGAATGCCATTATGGGTGGAGCTTCTCTAGCTTACCTTATTGTGACTTGCCATTAGTGGCAATAGGCTATTCAAAAAAGTGCAACCTTACTTTTTAACTAACATGACGATCAGATGGTGACAATCTTGCATTTTACCTGAGGACAATCCCCAACAGATCTCCTTCGGCAATGCTTTAGGCAAAGTATTAGAGACAGATTGTTAGTGGAGAAATGTGTGCAACTATTTTACAGCGATTAGATATAAAAAAATTAATCTGACATGCAGACTGCTCAAATTTGAGGTGGATTATGTAGAGGATTTGGGTATTGGCTAATTGGAACATGCGATCAGGGATCTTACTGCTGTCAGTGTTTACACTCAACCACTAAGCTCTGGCTAGGGAAGAAATGAAAGGCAGCTAGAGTATTACTTAGTAGTACTTACTGTCCAGAATTTTATGAAATACTGCAGGACAGTAGCAGCGATAAACACACAATACAGCATGGAGTAGGCCAGAAACAAGACAAAGAACTTGTAGTTCGAAAATCCAACACAGTTATTCACCCTGAGCAAGAAACAGAGAGAGAGGGGTAAATGAATCAGTCAACGTGGCTCCTGCTGCCTTCTCCACTAGTTGCCTCTATTCTCTAATCTGTATCAAATACAGTGATGACACAAAGTCTACAGAATTATCTGTTTGAGAGCTGGGTAATTCCTTTTCCGTTGCTGTACTAGACAAAACAGTGACTTCATCAAGTAAAAAGGTCAGACAGATCAAATATGCTGATGCAGTAGAATGGAGAGGATTAAACTCTCCACTGATCCAATCACTATCAAGTCAGTATGAACAAAGAACTTCACACACAAAAGGAGTGTACTGTTGCTAAGCATCTAAATTACAAGAACGGACTGAGGTGTTACATACCATGGACAGTGATGATCCATCTTCAGTACACACCTGAGAGAGAGAGAGAGCACAAACAAACAAGGGAAAGAAGAAAATAGTATATTACTTTGGAGTTGAAGCATCTAAAAAGACCCCACATAAAATCCAATGGTGCATCTCATCTGAACCCCATAGAGACAGAACTAACTGAACTCACATGTCGCAGGTGGAGCAGTGGTGGCAGCGGTCGGGTTTGATCACCTGACAGTGGTCACAGTACCGGACGGCTGTGGAGAACACACCAATACACCTGCTCAATCATCATCAGCTTTAAATCCAAGGTGTGTGTGTTCCAACTATGTGTCGACTGTATTGTATTCTCACCTCCGGTCCCAGTGCGTGTGTAGACAGGCAATCCTACGGCCGCTTTCTTCAGGATGTCCTGCTGAGCGTCTGGCTGCTCCTTCTCATACTGCTCCTTCTCCACTTTGGCCAGACAAAACTGATGGGAGAACAGAGAGAGTTTCACCAAGTATGTTATAACATAGTTAGTACCGGTAGTCATGCATCTAGAAATTAGGGCCCAGTTGAAATGTGAAACAAGTAACTTGAGATTGAGACAGAGTAACCCCACTTCACAACCATATGCTCTCACACACTCCTATGTGAACATCTGCTGTACAGTGTAATTACAGAGCGCCTAGGGAACCACCCAGCCCAGTGCCCACTCCCCTGGCCCCGTGGCATTGTGGTGTAGCATCTCACGGGAGGCAGAATTAGTACTACTGGTGAAGACAGATACACTGTGTATTAGGGCTGTCTCCGACTAAAATCTTGACTGACCGAAAGTAGTCTGTTCTTATGACCAGTCGTAATTTGAAAACATGCATTTTCCCATATATAGACACACCATATGTTTGAATGAAATCAACTATATGTAGGCTACTGAGCTTGTCTGATGCTCTAAGCATTGTGATTAAAAATTAAGAAACAAATGACTCAAGCGGGAGCCAGAGATCAAGATAGCCTAACCAGAAGCAGAAGACGGTAATAGGCTACACCAGTAACATTACAGTAACAGTAACATTTTCCATTTGGAGTGCCAAGTTATCCTACCATTTCTACTGATCTGCATGCCAGTTACGATTTACATATACACATTTTAATTTGTAATAAAGTCTATATATCTCAGAATCAATGTCATGTGGTTAATCAATATTCTATCTAAATGAAAATTATACAAATCTAAAAGTAACTTTATCGCCATTGCCAATATGTAAAAAGCCAACAAACAAGAACATAGCAGCCCGCAGGAAGAAAATATCCTGATAAAAATAAATATCCTATAAATCACATTGGCTACACATGGCCTGTCTGTAAGGAACTTGAAACATTGTATCAACTATTAATTTGGTCCGAGCTAGCAAACTTGCAACATTGTATAAAATATTCTGGGCCATATCCTGAGCTAGTGAGATGCGGTAAGTAGTAATTGGGTAGGCCTATTTTACGACGTTTCCACAGGAAACAGAAATTTCCATAACCAAACAATGGATTAGTCCACTCAGACAGGCATCTCGTGTGCCATACATTTAAAAAAGATATATACTTGCCACCACCCCACAAAAAAAATATCAGCCAACAGCCTATCGACCAGTAGACTAAATTGGGTCAGCCCTACTCTGTATACCTCTTTAGAGGGGCTGGCAGGCCTACTGCAGATAGTCTTCCAGTAGGACCAGATAAACATGATGAAGAACAGGTGGAAGACAACCAGGTATGATACTGTTGGAGAGAGGGAGCAAGAACAAAAAACAACCAGGTATGATACAATAGAGTTTGTGTGATCAAAGACAGTTGTGAAAGCACCAAATGTTTCTGAATGTTACTTACTTTTTTCTGCATTATTTGGGATTGTAACTGAAACAGACAAAGTACACACAGAGAGAGAAAATAGGAGTTTAGAGAGGGCATCTGATTGATGCGTCTGCAGAGTTACAGTACTACAGTAGTATGCTCACATCTGCAGACCCCCTCCTCTCACCCCCCAGCGGTAGCCTGGCACTACCAGTGGGGGACCCACCCATCACAGAATGCTTTGTTTGCCCTGCTGAAGGGATGCCCCTGATTACAGCCACTCACTGACTGACTGACTGACTGACTGACAGACATGCATGTCATTGTACTATCAGCAGCAGAAACAGGCTAAAACAGGGTTCTATCTATGAGCGTGATTGGCTATCCTCAACAAAGTAGTCTTTCACTGTTTCACCTGTTCTCGTCCCACCACATTTCTGTACTGTTTCCCGAATCCTACACATTCTCCAGCTGGGCAGTCAAGCAACTTTGTTTCAATGAGGAAACAAACCCCGTTAATCATCCAAAAACGATAATTGTATACTTACAGATACAGAGTTCCACGACGTATGCATAATAAGACCAGCCAACGACCAGGTTGATGAAAATAACAGGTATCCAAGCTAAACTCCGTTGACAGCACTTTAGTACATGATGCGGCGCCATCTTTAATCCTGCGGAAAATAGTGGTGTGACGTCAAAGCTCCAGTTTTTTGACTGAACCGAAGATTATCTATTATATTGACAAGATAGTCGAGTAGCTGCTCTAACAAATGACTGAAAAATGGAAATACATGTCCTCAAAGATGGAAGGCAAACGGGAGGAGTCAATATCAGGTGGGACCATTCTAGCCAATCAGAAAGGGAAGATACGCGAGTGAACAACACGCCCAGCTCCAATATAAATGTAGTAGTTTTTTCCCAAATTGCCGAAACGCCACGTGCGGCCACTTATATAGTGCATTCGTAACAACCTCACAATTACGAAACGTGTATTCGATCAAATAAGCCTCACGTGGAAAATTAGCAGTTTCATTTTTTGCTCGACCAAATTCGACAATGTCTCACAGACACAGACCTCCATACAAGAATCCCTCACTTCGTGGACAGATTTTGGGCAGAGTAATGCCGCGTTCAAAACCACTGGGAGTTTGGGACTCGGAAATCTCCGAATTTAGTCTGTTCAAAACAACTGGGAACTTGGAGAAAAAATACGAGCTCCGACTGGGAAAACCCGATACGAATAGTCATCCAACTCGGAATTTCCACTCGGGAACTCGATCTCTTTTTAAAGCTTTTTAGACTTTCCATCCTGAAGATCAAGATGATTTGACCTCGTATTATTTTGAGTTCCCAGTTGATATGAACGCGGCATCAACCCTTTCGCTTCACCACTTCCTTTCACACTGAACAATGAACGCCTCTTCTCCATCAGATTAATTCACCACACATCTGTACAGCTGTGAACTGGTAGGCCATGGAGACTGGACGTGAATTGACAATCTTATTAAATTACCGAATTGTGTCGTGGTGGGTGATTCTAATAAATTACTATTGCAATGTCTGCTTGTGTTCATTGTTTGAAAAGGCTTCTTAAGTTTGTAATTTCCACTTTAAAACGTCAGACTTGATTTCCATAAGGAAACATTTATCAACCCCTACAAAAAATGTCCATGAATTATAATCCACTTAATAATTCACATTTCCTGTTGTTGCAAAATTATTTCCCTGCTGTAGCAAACTGGCTCAAATTAAGATCTTATGTCTGTAAGCCTAATACAGGGGTCTTCAACCTTGTCTTGCCCAGGGAGCCTGGCATACGGTGACCCAGAGACCCCATCATACTTTATCAATTCATTTTTTAATGTCTTGTCTTATCATCAGCAACAAAAAGTTTGAAACATTTTAAAATGAATAGATTTGGGGTGGCAGGGTAGCCTAGTGGTTAGAGTGTTGGACTAGTAACCGGAAGGTTGCAAGTTTAAACCCCCGAGCTGACAAGGTACAAATCTGTCGTTCTGCCCCTGAACAGGCAGTTAACCCACTGTTCCTAGGCTGTCATTGAAAATAAGAATTTGTTCTTAACTGACTTGCCTAGTTAAATAAAGGTAAAATTATTTTGACATTCTAATTGGAAGAGGAGGTGTAAAACTCTAACATAGCCTATTATCTAGAAAGGTAACTCCAAACCCATGTTCGCTAAAAGCAGTTGTTTAGGCCAATGAAAGCTTACCAGCAGCCGGTGGCACTTCCCGCACTGGTAGCCTATTCTCGGATGCTTTTTCAAGGCCTATGTCAGATATTCCAGTGAGTGTAATTGGCTCCAATGAGTGTAGTTTGCTCAATATTAGTAGTTGATAAATAAAGTTGACATCATTAGAATATATTCTCCTCTTTTCTACTGTAGGTATGTTGCTAGCGATATAAAAAAACCACAAAAAAAACACTGAAAATAAAATATTATTTATATTATTTTATAGGACCCACTACAGTATCTTCGTGGACCCCCAGTTGAAAACCCCTGGCCTAGACCACATGAGAATGGATAACATGTTTTATATGCTTCACCTCATGTGTCAAAGTTTATGACCTGGTTGCCAAACTTGCCATATTTGTTTGGAGATAAGAGATAGGCTGTGCCGGGTACCTACTGTTTCTTTTTATTTTAATATGCAAATGTTGTTTATTTCTGAGGTCAATTTGTGTACGATTATAATTTGTCACATGTTAGCCCCAGCTTCACATGGCCAAACCCTACAGCCTTACTCAAGCTGAGATGAGCTATTATATATATTATTTTATTGGCCAAAGTACAGTGCTCCTACCTAGAAACAGAGGGCAGCAGTGCTATTGAAAAAGACACCCGAAGACTAGTTCGTAGCCTACATGATCCAACTTAAGCTTATTTAAGTCTGCCTGTAACCATGAGAATATAGCAGATAAACAAAGTCAACTGAACAGAATTGATCAACAGGCTGAGTGCAGATACAAATACACAATTCAAATCAAATCACAGTTTATGTGTCATATGCGCAGAATACAACAGGTGTAGTGAAATGAGGTGTGCCTTACAGTGAAATGCTTACTTACAAGCCCTTAACCAACGATGCAGTTTTAAGAAAATACCCCCCGAAAAATGAAGAGATAATAATAACAAATATACAGGGGGTATCGGTACAGAGTCAATGTGCGGGGGCACCAGTGTCGAGGTAATTGAGGTAATATGTACATGTAGGTAGAGTTATTAAAGTGACTATGCATAGATAATAACAGAGTAGCAGCAGCATAGAAGGTGGGGGGGGGGGGCAATGCAAATAGTCTGGGTAGCCATTTGATTAGCTGTTCAGGAGTCTTATGGTTCGGGGGTAGAAGCTGTTTAGAAGCCTCTTGGACCTAGACTTGGCGCTCCAGTACCGCTTGCCGTGCAGTAGCAGAGAGAACAGTCTATGACTAGGGTGGCTGGAGTCTTGGTATAGAGGTCCTGGATGGCAGGAAGCTTGGCCCCGGTGATGTACTGGGTCCGTACTCACCACGCTCTGTAGTGCCTTGCGGTCGGGGGCCGAGCAGTTTCCATACCAGGCAGTAATGCAACCCGTCAGGATGCTCTCGATGGTGCAGCTGTAAAGCCTTTTGAGGATCTGAGGACCAAGGCCAAATCTTTTCAGTCTCCTGAGGGGGATAGGTTTTGTCGTGCCCTCTTCACGACTGTCTTGGTGTGCTTGGACCATGTTAGTTTGTTGGTGATGGGACACCAAGGAACTTGAAGCTCTCAATCTGCTCCACTACAGCCCCGTCTATGAGAATGGGGGCGTGCTCGGTCCTTCTTTTCCTGTAGTCCACAATCAACTTCTTTGTCTTGATCACATTGAGGGAGAGGTTGTTGTCCTTGCACCACATGATCAGGTCTCTGACCTCCTGCCTATATGCTGTCTTATCATTGTCAGTGATCAGGCCTACCACTGTTGTGTCATCAGCAAACGTAATGATGGTGTTGGAGTCGTGCCTGGCCGTGCTGTCATGAGTGAACAGGGAGTGCAGGAGGGGACTGAGCACACACCCCTGAGGGGCTCCCTTGTTAAAGTAAAGCGTGTCGGAAGTGTTGTTACCTACCCTTACCACCAGGGGGCAGCCTGTCAGGAAGTCCAGGATCCAGTTGCAGAGGGAGGTGTTTAATCCCAGGGTCCTTAGCTTAGTGATGAGCTTTGAGGGCACTATGGTGTTGAACACTGAGCTGTAGTCAATGAATAGCATTCTCACATAGGTGTTCCTTTTGTCCAGGTGGGAAAGGGCAGTGTAGAGTGCAATAGAGATTGCATCATCTGTGGATCTGGTATGCAAATTGGAGTGGGTCTAGGGTTTCTGGGATAATGGTGTTGATGTGAGCCATGACCAGCCTTTCGAAGCATTTCATGGCTACAGACGTGAGTGCTACGGGTCTGTAGTCATTTAGGCAAGTTACCTTAGTGTTCTTGGGTACAGGGACTATGGTGGTCTGCTTGAAACATGTTGGTATTAAAGACAGGGAGAGGTTGAAAATGTCAGTGAAGACACTTGCCAGTTGGTCAGCACATGCTCGGAGTACACATCCTGGTAATCCGTCTGGCCCAGGTGCCTTGTGAATGTTGACCTGTTTAAAGGCTGCGGAGAGCGTGAACACACAGTCGTCCGGAACAGCTGGTGTTTCACTGACAATATTTCAGTGTTACTTGCCTCGAAGCGAGCATAGAAGTTATTTAGCTCGTCTGGTAGGCTCGTGTCACTGGGTAGCTCTCGGCTGTGCTTCTCTTTGCAGTCTGTAATAGCTGCAAGCCCTGACACATCTGACAAGCGTCAGAGCCAGTGTAGTACGATTCAATCTTAGTCCTGTATTGACGCGTTGCCTGTTTGATGGTTCGTCGAAGGGCTTAGCGGGATTTCTTATAAGCTTCCGTGTTAGAGTCCCGCTCCTTGAAAGCGGCAGCTTTACCCTTTAGCTCAGTGCGAATGTTGCCTGTAATCCATGGCTTCTGGTTGGGGTATGTACACTACCGTTCAAAAGTTTGGGGTCACCTAGAAATTTCCTTGTTTTTGAAAGGAAAGCACATTTTTTGTCCATTAAAATAACATCAAATTGATCAGAAATACAGTGTAGACATTGTTAATGTTGTAAATTGCTATTGTAGCTTGAAACTGCATATTATTTTTATGGAATATCTACATAGGCGTACAGAGGCCCATTATCAGCAACCATCACTCCTGTGTTCCAATAGCATGTTGTGTTAGCTAATCCAAGTTTATCATTTTAAAAGGCTAATTGATCATTAGAAAACACTTTTGCAATTATGTTAGCACAGCTGAAAACTGCTGTGCTTATTAAAGAAGCAATAACACTGTCCTTCTTTAGACTAGTTGAGTATCTGGAGCGTCAGCATTTGTGTGTTCGATTACAGGCTCAAAATGGCCCGAACCATGAACTTTCTTCTGAAACTCGTCAGTCTATTTTTGTTCTGAGAAATTAAGGCTATTACATGTGAGAAATTGCCAAGAAACTGAAGATCTCATACAACGCTGTGTACCACTCCCTTCCACTCCTGCGCAAACTGGCTCTAACTAGAATAGAAAGAGGAGAGAGAGGCCCTGGTGCACAACTGAGCAAGAGGACAAGTACATTAGAGTATCTAGTTTGAGAAACAAACACCTCACAACTCCTCAACTGGCAGCTTCATCAAATAGTACCTGCAAAACACCAGTCTCAACATCAACAGTGAAGAGGTGACTCCGGGAAGCTGTCCTTCTAGGCAGAGTTGCAAAGAAAAATCCATATCTCAGACTGACCAATAAAAGAAAAGATTAAGATGTGCAAAGAACACAGACACTGGACAGAGGAACTCTGCCTAGAAGGCCAGCATCCCGGAGTCGCCTCCTCACTGTTGATGTTGAGAAGGGTGTTTTGCGGGTACTATTTAATGAGTTGGCTAAACGCCATGACCGGGCATTGGACAGTTTGCCGAAGCAATTCCGCAGTTTGTCTGGGAGGCAGCCTACCACGGTGGTAATCCCACAGCCGCTCAGAAACCCAGCTGTTAGCAGAGCCGTCTCATCGACCACTCCACCTTCTCGGGAGCACCGTTTACCCCCACGGAACGCTTCAATGGAGAGTAGAGCATCTGTCGGGTGTTTCTTCTAGCTCAGTGTGCCCTCATTTTCGAGCTTCAGCCCTCCTCTTTCCCCTCAGGCTATCTTGGAGTGACATCACGTGGATGTCCGGGAGGGCTCTCACGTGAGCTACTGCTGTATGGGAGTCAGCCTGGCCATATGCGTTAGTCTGGAGGGATTTGTGGGAGAGGTGAAGGTTTTTTACACCCCGTTCTCCAGAAGAGAAACTGCTCGGAAGCTAATTCAGCTTCGGCAGGACTCCTGCATTGTGGCCGACTATGTGGTGGATTTCCGCTCGTTGGCAGCGGAGAGTGCTTGGAACCAGGAAGCACTGTTAGATATGTTCCTGCAAGGCGTCTCGGGGGAGGTCAAGGACGAGCTTGTTGTTCAGGAGTTACCTACGGATCTCGATTTCCTCATCGCTTTGACCATCAGAATCGATGGGTGACTTCGCTCACACGTCCAGGGATTCCACCTTGCATCCGAGTCATCCCGGAAGTCCCCGACGATCCCATTTCCAAGAGAACCCGAGGCTTCCTGACCTTGCCCGAGAGTCGCCGAAGACGGCTGAGTCAACGCTTCCCGAGCCTATGCAACTAGGTAGAGCTGGGCTATTGCCAGCGGAACGGCAATACAGGATTGACACAAAGAGTCAAAGGACTCTTGGTAATTCTGTGTCCTCTTGTCCTTTAAAGAGATCAGGCTCACTGGTAGGAGTGAGTACTCCTTCTTCTCTTGCTCGCACCCCTGTCCATGCCATTCTGCTGTGGGGAAACCAGTCTAAATCCTTTCGGGTCCTCATTGACTCTGGGATGGATGAGAGTTTTTTTGATGCTACTCTGGCTTCTGAGCTGAACATCAACCACTCAGCCTCTCTCCACTCCCAAGGATGTTAGAGCACTGGATGGGCGGTCTATAGGCTGGGTCACTCATATTACCACTCCTTCAACCTACGGGTGTCAGGGAATCACAGCGATACTATTCAATTCCTGCTCATCAAGTCTCCTCAGATTCCAGTGGTATTGGGATTCTCCTGGCTCCAGCGACCCAATCTCCTCATCAACTGGTCTACTGGTGCCATCATGGGCTGGAGTCCATTCTGCCACGCCCAGTGTCTGAAGTCAGCGCAACCTGCCCCGGGACTTCCTCCCCGGGGCTCGAGAAGGTGCCCCGGACCACTCTGCCATTCCCGCGGAGTACCAGGACCTTCGGGAGATGATCAACAAGGCTCGGGCTACTTCACTTCCGTCAAGGCTATGGACACCTACATTGGGGACTCCCTATCTGCAGGATTTATATGTCCTTCGTCCTCTCTCGGCGGCGCAGGGTTCTTCTTTTATAGAAGAAGGACAATTGACTACTGGGGACAATGAAATAAGGTTAAAGAACTGCTACCCGCTACCACTCATCTCCTCTGCCTTCGATCCACTACAGGGGGCCACCATGTTTTCCAAGCTGGATCTACGGAACGCTAACCACCGGGTGCAGATACGGGAGAGGGATGAGTGCACAACTCACGGCCAGTGGCCACCACGAATATTTGGTCATGCCATTTGTCCTCACCAACGCCCCTGCTGTGTTCCAGGCTCTGGTAAATTATGTTCTCCGCGACATGTTGAACCGGTTCATCTTCATCTACATTGATGACATCCTCGTCTTCTCCCACTCCACCCAAGAAGATGTGCTCCACGTTCGACAGGTTCTTCAACGCCTCCCGGAGAACCAGCTGTTTGTTAAGGCAGAGAAGTGCGAGTTACATCGCTCCACCATCCCCTTTCTGGGGGTACATCATCTCAGCTGGTAGTTTCCAGATGGATCCTGGGAAGGTGAGGCCTGTGGTGGATTGACCCCAGCCTTCGTCCAGGGTGCAGCTGGAACATTTCCTGGGGTTCGCCAACTTCTATCCTCGCTTCATCCGGGGATACAGCACCATGGCAGCACCAAATACACCCTGTGTATTTATACCTGTGTTCTCTGTTTGTCTGTTGCCAGTTCGTCTTGTTTGTCAAGTCAACCAGCATTTTTGTATCAGCTCCTGCTTTTCCCCAGTCT
Source organism: Oncorhynchus clarkii lewisi (assembly GCF_045791955.1). Classification (NCBI taxonomy): domain Eukaryota; kingdom Metazoa; phylum Chordata; class Actinopteri; order Salmoniformes; family Salmonidae; genus Oncorhynchus; species Oncorhynchus clarkii. The sequence continues at coordinate 31,593,745 of NC_092175.1, read as the reverse complement.
CTCTTTTCTCGTCCTCCTGGTTTTTGACCCTTGCCTGTCCTGACCCTGAGCCCACCCGCCTGACCACTCTGCTTGCCCCTGCTTGCCGTCCTGTACCTTGGCACCACGTATCTTGATTATCGACCTCTGTCTGACCATACCCTGAGCCTGCCTGCCGTCTTTTACCTTTGCTCCTGTTGCTGTAATAAACATTGTTACTTTGAGACTGTCTGCATCTGGGTCTTATCTTATCCTGATACTAAAGTGTTCTGGTGAAAGTAGTACTTTAAGTCTGAATGAATGAAGCGGAAAAGAGAAGAGAGAAAGGTGTGAAAGATGGAGACAGGTTAGAGAGGTGGATGTGAAAGATGGAGACCAGGATAGAGAGGTGGATGTGAAAGATGGAGACCAGGTTAGAGAGGTGGTTGTGAAAGATGTAGACAGGTTAGAGAGGTGGATGTGAAAGATGGAGACCAGGTTAGAGAGGTGGTTGTGAAAGATGGAGACAGGTTAGTGAGGTGGATGTGAAAGATGGAGACCAGGTTAGAGAAGTGGTTGTGAAAGATGGAGACCAGGATAGAGAGGTGGATGTGAAAGATGGAGACAGGTTAGAGAGGTGGATGTGAAAGACGGAGACCGGGATAGAGAGGTGGATGTGAAAGACGGAGACCGGGATAGAGAGGTGGATGTGAAAGACGGAGACCGGGATAGAGAGGTGGATGTGAAAGATGGAGACCGGGGTAGAGAGGTGGATGTGAAAGATGGAGACAGGGAAGAGAGGTGGATGTGAAAGACGGAGACCAGGATAGAGAGGTGGATGTGAAAGATGGAGACCGGGGTAGAGAGGTGGATGTGGAAGATGGAGACAGGGAAGAGTGATGGAGTAAAATCTTTGCACTCGTCTTTTGCTACTAGCTATAACTATACTGATAACTTCTTTAATGAGGAAAAGTGTACTTACTATGACTGATATGTGGTTGTCTCACTCAATTAGCTATCTTAAGATGAATGCACTAACTGTAAGTCGCTCTGGATAAGAGTGTCTGCTGAATTACTCAAATGGGAAGGAGTGGAGGAAAGAGGCATGTAAAAACAGAAATTGAGGAATGATGCAAAAATTAGGCGAGATAATGAAGATGGAAGAGGGTGGAATCACACTCAAGAAACTGTGTTGGATAGGATGGCAACAAGCTCTCTGAGTGGAGTGCATAATGAATTCCATTAGAAGATGTATGTGCGTGTGTGTGTGAATGTTCATTTGTGTGAGAGAGTGAGAGAAAATGAGTTCTCTGCTTCCAGGCGATATAGAAGGAAAGATCCTCTCAGAGACTACATGCTCAGCCCAGACAGAGCTCTATGCTATTCAGCAATAATGTGCAACATAAGTACATTAGAGCTTTAATAGCTCTCAAATTCCACATTCCCTTCAAATCCTAATTTTCCAGATTTACACAAATCCTATATGTGGGACATGAATCCGTCAGGAATGGAACCATGTTTTATTCAATTGGATTTATGTAATTAATACGAAAGGCTTGTTTGTCATCCTCCCTGATCTTGATTGTTGTTGGAGTTGTTGGAGAGGTCAAGGCAGTGAGGATTTGTGTTGGGAGGGAGCATTTACAGGCAAACTCATGCCACATGCACTCTTAAAATCAATGAATTAATATAGCCCTACATGCTTAACAGGTCAGGAATGACACGCTGCATTTACAGGCAAAGACAGAGACATACACACATCAACATAAAACAGGTAAAATGCGTAACAACACAGGGGACATGAAACTCAGACAGAGTTGTAAACAAAAATACAGAGACAGAGAGATAGAGAGAGGAGGGGGGTATCAGCGATAGAGAAAGAGTAAGAAAGATGAGAGTGGTGTCTGGGGTGGGATGATGAAAGCCTCTGGCTCTGCTCCATCACTGACGAAAGCTGCTCAGCCCCTCAGTTGCCATGGAGACCTGCAGGAGCAGCCAGAGAAAAAGAGGGGTTAGGGAGATGGGAGGGGCATGTGAGGGCGAAATAGAGGAGAAAGAGCTGGAGGGGAGAGATAGGCAAAGGGAGGGATAGAGAGAGGAGAGAGAAACATTCTGCAAGCAATTGAAGCACAGCCAGTCTGCAGAGACGGGAAAAAGCGTTAGGTACGAGAAAATAATGGTAAATGTTCAGTTAGCTATAGGTGGGTGATAGAAATAGAGCACAAAGTAGGAAGATAACAGCAGACAGGAATATAGAGATTCAAAATGGATGTACAGTCGGAGAGTAGCGAACCCTCGCCATGCGATCCCCAGCCTCCTGGAAAAATCAGAAAAGCCTTCAAGCTGTTTGGGAAGCGCAAGCCAGGCAGCATCTTCTCCATACGTGGCAAAGGCGAGGGGAACAACAAATCACCTATCGCCAGGAGCAAGACAGTGGATGGATTAAAGGAGTCTGTGGCAGCAGAGTCGGAGCTGGAGAAGGACAAGGAGCCGGAGAAGGAGCAAGAACCAGAGGTGAGTCAGAGAGAGGAGCAGGAACCAGAGGAGGAGCCCCTGGGTGATGATGGAAATCCCCCCATCCCTTCTGCCGAGCTTCCCTCCATCTCCTCCATCACCTCCGCCAAATCCCTCAGCTTCCTGATGAAGCTGCAGCGCAGCCGACAAGGAGGAGTAGACCGGAGGTTCCGTACAGAGTCTCAGCCAACAATACGCCAGCGTCGGGGTTTGAAAGGTCTCTTCGGCAGTATGGGATGGAATCAGCGAGAGGAGGCCAGCGACGAGACCGATACCCCTCCGAGCCCTCTCCTCATGTCGTCCTGTACAAACAGCATGGAGATCATCAAGGAGGACATGACTTTGACACCCAGACCTGCGCCTCACAGCCTGGATGTCCCAGAACCTGAGCCTGGACAAGGGTCCCCTGTTTCATCCAAGAGCCCCACAGTGCAGGAGAGCTCAGCCTCTATCCCACCAGAGACAACGGCTCTCTCAGCGGCTACATACAGTGTCACTGGATCTAATGAGGATGTAGCGTCGCCTCTGCCCACCATTGAACCACCACCGTTGGATCCTGCTGTGGATCGTCTGAGGTCGCTGCTTGCAGACATCTCCTCTCTGATAAGCTTCGACTCGCTGTCCGGATGTGGAGACATCACTGCTGAAGTGGAGGCAGAGTGGGGCAAAGCCAGCACCACTGTCGGAACCGGACCTGGGACCAAGGGAGCTGTGCCTGGAGAGAGTACCTCAACTACTCTTTCAGCCAAATCTGCCCCTTCCCCTATACCAACCGCTGCTCCTACTGCTGCTAATTCAGCTAGTACAACCCCTATCCCAATGCTTAACCCTTCCTCTGCCCCTACTACCAAACCTGAACCTACCAGCTGGTCGATAAAACCTGAACCTAACCCTATTGTGACAACCAAACCCTCAACTATGCCCACAACTATCACTAGCCCTAGCACCAAATCAAGCCCCAAAACAAAACCCTCCCCTCCACCAACAACAAAATCCACCCCAAGCCCTGCCCCTATTGGCATCACTGCTACCTCTACTTTCAAACCTGCTCCAGTAGTAACCTCATCCCCACCTCCTGCTCCAGTGGTAACCTCATCCCCACCTCCTGCTCCAGTAGTAACGTCATCCCCACCTCCTGCTCCAATGGTAACCTCATCCCCACCTCCAGCACCTGTAGTAACATCATCCCCACCTCCTGCTCCAGTGGTAACCTCATCCCCACTTCCACCCCCTGTAGTAACCTCATCTCCACCTCCTGCTCCAGTGGTAACCTCATCCCCACCTCCTGCTCCAGTAGTAACCTCATTCCCACCTGCTCCAGTAGTAACCTCATTCCCACCTGCTCCAGTAGTAACCTCATCCAAGCCAGCTCCTGTAACCCCCCCAGCCACTTTTACCTTTACCTCACCACCCAAAATTAGCTCTGCCCCATGTCTGGATTCCATTACCGCACCTCCTTCCCTAACATCATTTTATCCTATGGCTGTCCTGAGCTCAACATTTAAAATTCCCTTTATCCCGGTTCCAGTGCCAGCCTCAGTCACTAGCCCTGCTCCTGTACAAACCCCCTCTTCAATTCTAGCTGACTCAAAGGCTCCCCCTGCCCCTACTCCAACACCAATCCCTATGTCTAAGACTCCTCCTTTCCCTACCCCTGCCCCTACCACAACTCCAGTCCCTATGTCTAAGACAACCCCTGTCTCTGCCCCTGCCCCAGTCCCTTCCTCTATGCCCTCTCCTGTTCTCACCCCTCTCCCTCTGCAGGATACACCCCTTGCCTCTGCTCAGGTGAAGGGTTGTGAGCGCAAGGCCTCTCTGAATAGAGGAGAGGACATGACGAGTCCAAACGGCATGGATGTGCGGGGTGCCTGGAAAAAGTCACCCAAGAGAGAAGAGAAACGTCATGTTACACAGAATGAAATACACATGGTCCCCCAGGGCCCCCCCACAGAGAAGAAGACGCGCCCAGTGAGGGCAGCAGGGCTCAGTAAGATCCCTGTCTGTGGTGGAGGCCGGACGGGCAAGTTGCCACTCCGTGACAGTCAGCCCACTGACCACAAGGGGTGCTGGGACCCACCTATTACAGGGCTGGAAGAGGGGAGTCAACGCCCCAGCTTACGGCACGAAGTCAGCAAGGACACAATTAGTAACTCCTCTGCTGAAGCTGAAGTTGAGGCCAGCCTGTCCCCTGTAAAACATAGCCCGGAGGAGAGTCGCCAGCTCCGGCAACCCACAGTCTACAGGGGTATACCACGTGACTCCAAGATACCTGTCAAGCTGGGAGTCCAGTGCAATATCCCTGTCCCCCAAGGAGCTAAGGAGCTCCCGCGCTCCAAGATACCTTTGTCCAAGGTTCCTGTCCGCAGGATCGGCAATAAGCTCACAGCCACCACAGCTGCCAACACTCAAATCAGAAAATAATGCAGTCTCTTAGACTGCTTCAAACATAAACATCCAAATGGTTGCTTTCACTCAAAATCCTTATTTTAACATTATCACATTGGCACCCTTTGCCCTGTATATTTACAAAGACAGTCCAATTGTTTTGCTCTGGTTCATCTTCATGACTTTCTCAAATGGCTCTCTATCCCACATTGCTGAAGTCTCTTTACTTATCCACACCAACAACAGCTTCAGAGCAACACTAACATGGAGGTTGAGGCTGAAGAACAACAACACATATCCCCTGGGAACCGGAGTAATGACCATGGCTCCCTTGTATTGTGCCAACTTGACAGATGCATTCAGCCAAGGTTCAGGGCTAATCTCAACCTGGGATAAAATGGTGGTTGAGGAGGACGGTCACAACAACGTTTGTTTGGGATGTATCATTAAAGGGACACGGTACGGTAGCATACCGAGGTCAGAAGCAACAACACATGGAAGAGAGAGATATTCTTAAGGGTGCTTTTTTCCTACTGACTATCAGAGTGAAAAATCTACTTTTTCTACAATACTTTTTATCTTTTGTTACTCCCTCTTTTTGAATTACTGTCTAAAAATCCTGTTTTCTTTTTCTTTTGATAAGTGATACTGTAGCCTTCGTGCCAAGAGTGGGTCCACACCTCTGAAGAAACGCAACAAACAAACCAGTATCCTGTAACATCTCTGGATGTACGGCAATATGAGCCAGACGACTCTTCCTACTTTTCTCCATGTTTTTTATTTACACTGTGTGGAACCGTACAGACCCTGCCTAGCTGCTGCCTGCTCATAAATAACAATCAATCACACTGTGTACTTTGGGAAAGACTGTTGCTCTGGATGGAGTTCATTATGGATGGGACGGCCCCTATGGAAGGTTTGGACAGGGGGTAAGCCTCTATAACGGACCCTGTGGAGTTTGAGTTACACTGAGTAGATGCTGAACGCTTCAGATTTTGGAAGGGTGCATCCCTTTTACCAATCCCACCAATCTATACCTATTCCCCAGGTCGTTGCTGTAAATGATCATGTGTTCGCAGTCAAATTACCTGGTAAAATAAGTATAAATAAAAATAGCGGTAGTCATGCTCAGATGAGGACAATATTTGTGTTTATACATTATCTATGTTTCCTATTTAATCAATAAAACAATGTGAGTACACTGTACGTAAGTCACCCTAAAATGACCCTAGATATCTCTGAGTGTGATGTTCAGGATCCATTTCACAACTACTGTTTTCAGTAACGTGTGACTTTGATGCAGTATTTGTGTAACAACAGCACAGCGTATGAAGCAGCTTCATCTGAATAGATAGCGTAGGGATATGTGCACAAACGATGCAGTTAGCTGATGGAGATAAATGTGTCAACTTTATTTTAACAGATGGCATAAGGATTTGCATACACACTCTTCAACCCTCGGTGTCTATCTCTCACATTACATAGCTAAGGAATTGCTATGCCTATCTTAAGCTGAGATAAATGACACATTGTGTAACTTCATTTCATGTGTGGGTGCATCTTAGGATGTAGAATCATCATGGAGGGATAAGTCAATGTGGGTCCTGAGGATGTAGAGGCAGCATGGAGGGATAAGTCTATGTGGGTCCTGAGGATGTAGAGACAGCATGGAGGGATAAGTCTATGTGGGTCCTGAGGATGTAGAGACAGCATGGAGGGATAAGTCTATGTGGGTCCTGAGGATGTAGAGGCAGCATGGAGGGATAAGTCTATGTGGGTCCTGAGGATGTAGAGACAGCATGGAGGGATAAGTCTATGTGGGTCCTGAGGATGTAGAGACAGCATGGAGGGATAAGTCTATGTGGGTCCTGAGGATGTAGAGGCAGCATGGAGGGATAAGTCTATGTGGGTCCTGAGGATGTAGAGACAGCATGGAGGGATAAGTCTATGTGGGTCCTGAGGATGTAGAGACAGCATGGAGGGATAAGTCTATGTGGGTCCTGAGAATCAATAGTATGTGTATGTTCATACAGTATGCATGATTAAGAGACAGTATCAGCAGTGAGGATAGGGCTCAATGGCGTAGTGACAAACCATTCCACCCCAAAACTGTCTCTACTGCAGTGGCATTATGTTAGGCCTGACACCATTAGAACAGAGGAGGGGAGGGACGAAGAGAGGACAGCATGGGAAAGAGGCAGTCTTCCAGTCCTTTAACTAACCTCCTGGCCCGCTACCATATCATGTAGGCATTATAATGATGACTGTGCACTGGGATGGTCCAATCTCGGCAGAGCAGCGTTCTGCCATGCTCCAAACCCACTGACCTGGTGATCGGCGGCTAGTCTTTTAGCAAAAGGAGAGAGAAATAAAGGTTGGGTATTTAAGCAATAAGGCCGGAGAGGGTGTTTTATTTGGCCATTATACCACGGATAAGGGCTGTTCTTAGGCATGACGCAGCCCTTAGCTGTGGTATATTGGCAAAATTTACCACAAACCCCTGAGGTGCCTTGTTGCTATTATAAACTGATTACCAACGTAATTAGAGCAGTAAAAATAAATGTTTTGTCATACCCGCGGCTGTCAGCCAATCAGCATTCACGGCTCGAACCACCCAGTTTATAATTATAGATGAAGCGCAAGGCAGGCTGCACAAACACAGCTCTGTTCACTACGTAAAGCCAGAGACCCTGAGCAGAGAAGAGAGCAGTTGCCGTTTCACAGGAAAAGCATGAGATACTGAATTAGACATCAGGACTGTGAAAACATCTCTCCCTGCGAAAATAGAACAATATCCTCCCCAGGCTCTATCTATCTACGAGGCAAGCAGGACATGAGAGAGGCTGGGTGGGACAGAATTAGGTGTAAGTAACAGTTATTTCAAAGGATCGAGTGGAGTTGTTCAGGATAATATGAAGTGGAGTATGTGATAGATAGGAACATGGAATGTCTACACTTGCAGGATGTTTGGTAGCGAGATGGTGTAAGGCAGAAAGGAGTAGCCTGTAGAGTGTTAGCTAGGTCGAGCAGGGAGGTCAGAGATCAGCAACAGAGACAATAGAGGCATTCATGACAGATAATTATGGATTTTCACTGGAAATTATGATGGGGCCAAAGAAAAATCTGGGATTATAATGAGCACAGATCAATTTGAGTCTCTGTAGTTTGAGTCTCTTTAATTTGAGTCTCTGTAGTAGTGTTTCTCTCTCTCTTCAGTCACTGTATGTATACATGACACTGGGACAGATGGAAGCCATTACCAAAGGTGAGAGAGGGTTTACAATGTCAGTGATAAACTCATTATGCATGTATTATAAGGCCTCCTGAAATTGGAGATGACATTTTCCATGAGAATAGCACAGGAAGCAGATGGATCTATTCCATGTTGTGCTTATACAATACGGTGCATACGTCTCTATCCGAGCACATACATGTAAACAATACACTGAACGATAACCTTTGTTGCCTGCTATTTACCATAGTTTTACTGTCATGTTGCTTAAATGTTGAATACTAAGATGATCAACTATGTATTTTAGTATGGTATAAGACATGCTGATTCTGTCAGGCTGTACAGGAACATAAAGCTGACTCTTTACATTCTCAACCAGCTAGTCAATGTAGTCAACCAACTAAACCACCCTCCTGCCCCAGATGTTACACAATTTACCATCCCCACAATGCACTTGGGCAATTCAAAGAACAGTCTGTGTATGTGTGCTCGCCTGCGTCTGCCCCGAGAGAAAGGATGTACTCCTTTTGAAGCTAATTTAGCATGCTCAATTTCCAGTATCTCCATGCCAACCCCACTAGGTCAACCAATGAAAGGGTTGTGAGAGTAGGGAGGAGTGGTCTAGATGTACAGTACCAGTCAAAAGTTTGGGCACACGTACTCATTCCAGGGTTTCTCTTTATTTTTACTATTTTCTACATTGTAGAATAATAGTGAAAACATCAACACTATGAAATAACACATATGGACTCATGTGTAACCAAAAAAAAGTGTCTATATTTTGAGATAAGAGCTTAATTTTTGAGATAAGAGCTTCACCTGGAATGCTTTTCCAACAGTCTTGAAGGAGTTCCCACATATGCTGAGCGCTCGTTGGCTGCTTTTCCTTCACTCTGCGGTCCAACTCATTCCAAACCATCTCAATTGGGTTCAGGTCATCTGATGCAGCACTCCATCACTCTCCTTGGTCAATTAGCCCTTACACAGCCTGGAGGTGTGTTGGGTCATTGTCCTGTTGAAAAACAAATAATAGTCCCACTAAGCGCAAACCAGATGGGAAGGCGTATCGCTGCAGGATGCTGTGGTAGCCATGCTGGTTAAGCGTGCCTTGAATTCTAAATAAAATAAAATATATTTTGATTTGATTAACACTTTTTTGGTTATTACAGGATTCCATATGTGTTATTTCATAGTTTTGATGTCTTCATTATTATTATTATTCAATGTAGAAAATAGTCAAAGTAAAGAAAAACCTTTGATGAGTAGGTGTGTCCAAACTTTTGACAGGTACTGTATGTATAAGGGCCCCAACATGTGAACACAGAAATAGGATGATGTCTGTAATAATATGTATCATACCATGCTTGGATGTATAATTCTAAATATTTCCTCATTCACTCATGATTTGCATAATGCTATCATAAGTGTACCTGCAAATTTGAAATAATCAATTTGAATGTGGTTATTATGTTGTTATGAAATGTAAAACATGGATATTGCCTCTTAATCCAGTTTGTGCTGTGAAGAAACACAGTTAGTCTCCACCAAAACACACACAAGTGTGAAAAAAGCAACCAATTCTCTAATGTATCATCTGTATGTGGATAAGCAGAAATAATTAGTGTGCACCAGATGGATACTCTGAGCCATGTAGGAGTTTGCAAATTGGGCCACTAGTTCACAAGTGAAGACAGTTAGCTAGTGTGAAGGCAGCAGAACACTTTACATTTCATATAACACCTTAATAACTAACACTACAATCTATAAAATACAACAAAACATGATTATGGTCCGTACATGTTGAAGATTTTCACCGTTACAATATTTGAATAAAAAACATGAGCTGGCACAACACCCAGAAAAATGATTTTATGTGGAGGTGCTGACTAACGGCGAATAAACTATAAACTATAAAAAAATAAGGAGAGTTGCACACTCCATCTATCAACTTCCAGTCGTTTACTGGGTAAATCACCAATGTCTCGGAATCTCTGCCTCCTTCAGGGTGACGTCAAGAATGCTTGAACCAGGTTATGTAGACAAACAGTGCAATTAGTGCAACCAATAATTATTAAGTTAATTAGAATCAATTGAGTGAAAATGTTAAAAAATAATAGTTAATGGCATATTAAATATATTCGGCTATTGTTATCATATGAAAACATAATTGAATATTGTACATAATATTAGCATCAACATACATTATTGTTAAATTCAATTTCACATATTTAATTTAATTAAATCATTTAATTTCATATTTGGGGAACATATTAAGTGTACGCTAATAAGCTGTAGAAAGAATATATCAACGTATAAGAGAATTGTTCAAAGTCAATATTCAGACCACTAGGGGTCAATGTTTTTAGATAGGATAACCAGTAAGCCTCCCTGTGTAGCAGTTGGATCTCAATGTTACTTCCGCTCCTTGTTAGAGCAACACGCTCAATACAATACTTGACAAAGTATAAATATAGTAGAATAACAATAGTAACATGAAACAAATTAGTAAACATATATGATTTATTCTTACATTTGTTTAAAAAACATGCAGGATTAACAATAACACTGTTCATATAAAAATGCAAAATATATATTTAAAATGCATCATAAAAGTGTTGCAGTTATGTTGAGTTTTTTCCTTGGTAACTTATACATGGAAAATACCTGAAACGTGTGCCTGTATTGTGTAGTCACACAGACTGAGCACATAGGGGATCCTCCTTTAAAAGACAACTGGTCACAGAGAGCTTGTCAGTCACCTCGTCATAACGCTGTGAAAGATTCCCTGTGAGCTAACCTGCTGTCACCTCTGCAACACTGTCAGAGAAGTTAATTGGTCTCGTGTGCACTCCCGCAGTCACCTCGTTGACAGTCAGGGACCTTGCTACTACGTTCTACCTGCGACTTCATGGTGAATGAGGGCGCCATTTCAGTATCATTACATCTTACAACTATCAGCACTTATCATAACATCGTCATAATTACAAATATATCAGCTAAGATACCTGGGTGAAATAAGTAGAATCCCATTTTCTTTTTTCCATGACTTCATATAATCTCCCTGGAATACTGCAGATTGCATTGCTCTTTGGTTTGTTCAACATGCACATACCACTGACAAATATTAATATATTTGTTAAAAAACAAAAAGAAAATTAAACTAATATGAATTAATGTGCCATTATTTGTGACCCAAAATGTAATTTTATAAGTAGCAAGCATATCCAAGTACTGCACAGGTTTTATAGCGACTGTGTAATAACTCAAATTATAAACTGGGTGGTTTGAGCCCTGAATTCTGATTGGCTGAAAGCCATGGTATATCAGACCGTATACCACGGGTATGACAAAATGTTTAATTTTTCTGCTCTAACTACATTTGTAACCAGTTTATAATAGCAATAAGCTCCTCAGGGTTTGTGAAATATGGCCAATATACCACGGCTAAGGGCTGTACTTAGGCACGACGCAACGCTTCTCAATCTTTCAGAAATGAATGCGCCCATTGATCGGGTAGGGAGCTGCACCCAGCCCACTGGCAGCATGATCCTACACTACAAGTCATAAAACACAACTCACATGAAGGTACAATATACAATGCCACGCGCCATTAAAACATTTCATTTGAACTAGTACTGGAAGTGCCCTGGAATGTTTTTGCTAACTTATTTTAGCTGTATGGCACACACGAAAGGTACACACACACACACACACACACACACACACAGTGTCAATGCCTTCCACACCCGGTAAGTAGCCCTTTGTGGAGCCTTAAGGTTCAATTTCCATGATTTCCATATTAAATACAGACATGGTATGTCTTTGGTACATAGTGCTGAGAGAGGTACTTTCAAATCCTTCAGGTCCCTGGTGTTTCAGGGTTTCCCCTGTTATCTCCACGTTCCTAAGCAACAGCAGGATACAAAGGACACACATCGGTGATGTGCATCACCTTGGGTTTTCCACTGGAGGGACATATTGTCCTCTCAGTCTGTGCAGATGCTAGACAGTCTCGGGAGGGTTTGGCCCAGGAGAGAGAGGGAGTGTTTGAGGGAAAAAAAAGAGACTGTCCAGCTGGAAGGAAAACAGAGGGAGAGCTTTGGTTGACCAATCAACAGCCAGCTCAATTTGGATGATGAAAAGGATGGGACAGCTTGTGTTCCTTAAATCAATCTGGTCCCGGTTTCCCAAATGCATCTTAAGGCTAAATTCATATTTAGAACCATTGAGCCTTAAGATGCTTTTGGGAAACCAGGCCCTGGTCCTCTTCACAACCCAGCTCAATTGTAGCTCAATTGGTAGTGCATGGGCCTTGCAATGCCAGGGTAATGGGTTTGATTCCCGGGACTACCCGTACGTAAAATACATGCATGCATGACAGTAAATCGCTTTGGATAAAAGCGTCTGTGAAATGGCATATATTATAATATTATATCCAATGGCAGCCTCAATCCTATGATTCTACTGAATAATATATACTACTTTAAAGGATTCAATGTGTAATCTCACTACCAGTTTATAACAGCAATAAGCTCCTCGGGGTTTGTGAAATATGGCCAATATACCACGGCTAAGGGCTGTTCTTAGGCACGACGCAACGCTTCTCAATCTTTCAGAAATGAATGAGCCCATTGATCGGGTAGGGAGCTGCACCCAGCCCACTGGCAGCATGATATTATACAATGGAAGAGAAGTATCTTGTCCTGAATGGGCAGTAATCTCTAGTACACTGTGAGCCTATCAGACTACATAATACACCTCAGACATAGACTCTGGGTCATTAACAGTCCTGAAATATCATGAGGGTAAACCATGTTAAGGTGCCAAAAGGCTCCTCTCCAAACATAAAGCGATAAGTATCAGAATCTTCTGAGTAAGTCCTTTCCGAATGAACAAGCGGCACTGGGCACCCACTCCTCCAGAGGAAGTCCTTCCCTGCTAGACTGCGAAGTATCAGATGACCATTACATCAGCAGAATCCGGAAGAGGAGGAGGGAGCTGGGCTCACTGAAGTAAGACGGACATAAAAGTGGTTACAAAGCTAAAAACCAGAAGGGTCACAGAGGTTCTCAAACCTGACCAGTCAACTTGTTGAGTCTTTTAGGCACCGATAGGCCTGGAGGAGAGTATATTCCCTGTTTGTTAGTCATCTGAGAGTCTGTGGTCAGGATGGGGGGTTGTTTAGACCAGTAGCGGCCCGCCCATTAGGGCGTTAGGGGCGGTGCCCCAATTATGATTGGTCAACAAAAAATATTTGTATAAAAACTTACTACTCTGTCCCTCGTGGGTGCATATGCCATGCAAACATTGCTTATATTGTTTTGCCAGCTATTTGCTATGAGGGGGAACTGCCCCAATGAAATCGCAGGATTTCTTAGCATAAATTATAACAGTACAAAGTTAATGGACTGTCCTGGGGCGCTCAAATGCGTGCTCGATCAGAACTTCTGGGTCTGTTCTCGTCTCCCTCCCAATGAGTCTCTCGCGCCAGATCAGGTACAGATGTGTGCTCTATCAGGTACAGATGGCGCTAAAGCAACAATCTAATTGTAATGAACTTGTAAATAAATAACCATAACAGTCATTGGAGCCTGGGACCTAACATCTACATCCAACAAGTGTCGAAAGACAGAGGGATACACTATCTAGAACTTTCTCATTGGGGATCTGGCTGGCCAATTGTATTGTTTCCCCCCAAGTTGTTCATTTGGTTCTCTTGTAGGTGACAGGGCGACATGTAGTGTGAACTGAAACAGCATGATCAAATTCATTAAGCCAGATACAGTCATTTTTATAAACATTGAGAAATAGTTTAGTAGTTTTTGTCAAATTAACCAGTTATCTACCTTTGACAAGCAGCTAGCTAGTTATAGCTATCTGGTAACTTGCTAGGTAGTTAGCTCCCATGCCAATTTCAAGTCTTTCTAAACTAATATCTAACTCGGGAAATATGGAAAATATTCAGAATGAACTGGCTAGCGCATCATGCTTTGTGACAGTATATTAGCTATACTACCCCAGTTAGATAATGTGTTTTCACTTTTCACACTGCATCTGCATGCTTGTTACGTTCTTGTTCGTTCGTGACCTGCTTCTAAATAGTATAATCTAATCTGTTCAAAACAGTGGCAGCATGTGCAGCAGTGGTCATTTATGCTGTTGTTCAAAAGCACAGATCGCTTTATATATCTTCTCAAAGAAACTACCAGTAGCTCGAAAACTTGGCATCATATGTCATGCTGCTTTGTTGACAACTCCAACCACCTCGCGCCCCGGGCATTCAGCCAATCACCAGCCGCCACTGGTTTAGACCATGAATTGCATGTATCCCTCCGCCCCTGTAACGATGACGTCCATCCAGATGCGCATAGCCTCAGGGGAGGGAGACACCATGTAGTACACCCTGTCATGGGTCTTCACACTAAACGTCAGACATGGGTTGGGGCTCTGGAAGGGAGGGAGGGTGGGGGAAAAAGACAGAGCAAAAAGAAAAGCAATGTCACTATAGTTTAAAAAAAAATGTGTTTCTTAGCATAAAATGCTAATACTTCAATACTTTAAATGTGTATACCATTTGTCCCTTACCTTGTGTGCATTCTTTAAATGGTCATAGTAAACCTCTTCTATAGCTTGGAAGTATATGACCCCTTTCATCTTGACCTCATGTTTGTCTGTAAGAGAGCACACACTGTAGCACTGGAATGACCATGTTTATGGGTGGTGAAACAAAAACCACTTGAATCAAAGCTCTTCCAGAGTAAAACAGCATAGCTTGATGATGATGATGTCATCGCTGCTTTTCTTGCAGTGCTCTGATTAAGCTACCATTTACAGCTGCAACAGACAGAAAGAGAGGGGAGAGAGAGAAGAGAGAGAGAGAGAATGTCAGAAGTAGAGGAAGGAGAGAGAAAGAGAGGGAGAGATAGTAGAAGGTACCTGCGTAGTAGGCCAGGGTCTTGCGGTTCCGGTCGAAGACAAACCAGCGTTTTTTCCAGGTCTTGATCTTACCACCCATTTTGACCAGGAACCCTCTGCAGGTTTTATTTGTGATGGCCAGGTGGTAGCAGTTGTCTGGGTTGTGTCCAGCTGCCTCGATGTGACCATGGAGGTCAAAGTCATCCTTCCTCTGAGGGAGGTAGCGTGTCAGCGGCCGGGCCTGGGGACAGGGGTCAGAGGTGTCTGGTCTGTGTTGAGCCCATGTCTGAAAGCTAAAGATCTGATAGACATTTTTCTTTCAAATGTCATAATTTTAAAGCTATGGCCTAATTAAATGACCATGCATCTGAAATGATTGGTATTATGAATCTTGGCCCATCCCTTTCTGGATCTCTCACCTGTGCCCTCTGTTTCTCGCGTAACTTCACCTCCCTCTCGATCATTTTCTGCCTCCTGCTGGTCTCCTCCTGCAGTCTCTTCTCCAGGTCCTCCCTCCTCCTCCGCTCCTCCTCCAGGGCCTGCCTGCGCACCTCCATCTCACGCTCCTATACACGCCACACACAGAAAGTTACAGCATGGTCAACACGCACACAAAAAGAACGGTAGAGATGGTTTTAGTTATGAAGGCTTCATTACCTTGTGCTCAAGGAGTCGATGCTTGTCAGCCTGGGCTTCTCGTAACAAACGTTCCATCTCCTTAATCTTTCCTACGTTGGATGTGCTGGCACTGTGGAAAAAAGGTTTCATAAACACAAAGCAAGGAGAGTACACACGCACACCAGAAAAAGGACTGTCCATCCTGGAACCTGTTAAGTGTGAGTTAAATTCCAGACCAGGGCCCTTACTATAAAGTTAACAAACACTGCACCTCTGCACCAGTCATACCATCACATTCTGTACAATGTATAGCCCATTATTTTGCTCTCATATTTTTCCATCCTGTATATACTGCATGGACTGACCAAGATCACACTCACACACTTTTATTTTTTTAAATGTAACCTTTATTTAACTCTCACACACTTAACCAATTTGAACTTTCAGGGTGGTCCTTGTTGTACAGAATCAGTAAAGTAGAAAACACATCTCTTCTGCTTATTAAAAAACACTTCTTCTGCTTATAAAACTGGGTGTGAGACAGCTGGACAACATATGGCCAAGACACGTTCAGCATCCTCACTAACAGAATAAAATGTTCTGATCCCACAAGTAAATGTTCTGGTCCACCTTGGTCAATTCAGAGTAATGATTTGGAGACCTCTTATGTTGATAAATGTGTTTCTTTATAGGCTACCTGCCGACACATGCAGAGATATATAAATAAACATTTTTTCCCATTGTAACAGGATATCCTGAAGATTTAGAAGGAATTTAATAGTTTCACTTGGAAGAGCATGAGATCTAATGGAAAACAGTCTGCAGGACTATGTGTCTGTTAAGCATAACCAACGAGCATTTGTCTGAGGGTTCAACTGATTTCATCTAACCGATTATTTCTGACAAGAACATTGTTGACAAAGTACTAGTACTTGATTAAAAACAATAACACACACGTTGTAACAACAAAGGATCCAAAAAGGATACTTTTGGTTTAAACAAACACAGCCTCTCTACAACAGACAACCAAGCACCAACAAACAAGCTCCTTTCTCACTTCAGATTCAGCCTCTTGGCACTATCCCAGCGACACAGTAACAGTACTGATGGGCTGGATCTCCACTGTGGCTGGGCCCCTTCACTGAAACCACAGCTGTGTGTAACCTGACCCTTCTGCACCAGCCTCAGCCATCCCACTCCCTGCTGGTCAGCCCTCCAACTGGGGCTCTCACCCTGCCTCACTCCTGCATGCTTCACTCAGCTTCACGCCTGAACGCTTCACTCAGCTTCACGCCTGAACGCTTCACTCAGCTTCACGCCTGAACACTTCACTCAGCTTCACTCCTGCATGCTTCACTCAGCTTCACGCCTGAACGCTTCACTCAGCTTCACGCCTGAACGCTTCACTCAGCTTCACGCCTGAACGCTTCACTCAGCTTCACGCCTGAACGCTTCACTCAGCTTCACTCCTGAACGCTTCACTCAGCTTCACTCCTGAACGCTTCACTCAGCTTCACGCTCTTTAAACTAATGTCACATTGAGCTAACAATGGTCATACTTTAACAGTGGGCCTTCTTGAATCATTGTTCTACTTGAACAATGGTCATACAGTTCTCTCTATCACCTGGAGATGTTGTCTGGGGAGCAGGCAGAGATGCTGGTCTCCATGCTGTCAGAGCTGTCCATACTGCGCGTGTCAAAGCCATGGCCATTGTCTGCGTAGTGGAAGGGGTCCAGGAAGACATTGGACTCAGACACAGTCCTGCTACACAGGTCAACCAGTCTCTGTCTGTTCTCACTCATGTACAGGTGGCTATGGCCTGCTGAGAGACAGATAAACACACAGACAGACATGCTCTTTATGAAGCATTTTATCAGATTAGATTAAACATTTAAAAATGTTTGTTGCTGGTTAACTGTCCCAACTTATTTGCAGTTGGTCAGAGGGCATTGCTGATACACAAATAGTATATTCCCCTCCAACACTGAAATGGGCATGGTCATCAACCCCCTCAGACCTGTTCCCAAAGGCTCTAGTTACTTCTGCTTGAGATACTATCAGAGTATAGCTGAACATGTCTTTCCTGCTCAGGCCGATGCTAATGGACACTGGGGGAAAGATGCCCTGTGGCAGTCCATGTTAACTAAAAGACTGACATGCAATATTGACCACTCAAGAAATGAAAAGCTATGAATGTCTATCTCTGCAGCTTGTTGATAGCATGCCGTGAGAAACAGGCAGCAGGTACGGAGAGAGACAGGGAATCCATGAATGATTAGAGAAAAGCTAGAGAGAGACAGAGAGATAATGAGATGGTGTTACAACACTGAACAAAAATATAAACGGAACATGTTAAGTGTTGGTCCCATGTTTCATGAGTTGAAATAAAAGATCCCAGAAATGTTCCATATGTACAAAAAGCTTATTTCTCTAAAATGTTGTGCACAAATGTGTTTACATCCCTGTTAGTGAGCATTTCTCCATTGCCAAGATAATCCATCCACCTGACAGGTGTGGCATATCATGAAACAGCATGATCATTACACAGGTGCATCTTGTGCTGGCCACTCTAAAATGTGCAGTTTTGTCACACAACACAATGCCACAGATGTCTCAAGATTTGAGGGAGAGTGCAATTGGCATGCTGACTGAAGGAATGTAATGTTCATGTCTCTACCATAAGCCGCCTCCGATGTCGTTTTAGAGAATTTGGCAGTGCGTCCAACCGGCCTGATAACTACAGACGATGTGTAACCATGTCAGCCCAGGACCTCCACTTTCGGTTTCTTCACTTGCGGGATCGTCTTAAACCAGCCACCAGGACAGCTGATGAAACTGTAGGTTTGCACAAGCGAAGAATTTCTGCACAAACCGTCTCAGGGAAGCTCATCTGCGTGCTCATCATCCTCACCAGGGTCTTGACCTGACTGCAGTTCGGCGTCGTAACTAACTTCAGTGGGAAAATGCTCACCTTCGATGGCCACTGTCACACAGGAGAAGTGTGCTCTTCCCGGATTCAACTGTACTGGGCAGATGGCAGACTGTATGGCGTTGTGTGGGTGAGTGGCTTGCTGATGTCAACGTTGTGAACAGAGTGCCCCATGGTGGTGGTGGGGTTATGGTGTAGACAGCCATAAGCTACGGACAACTAATATTGAACTTCTAGACAATAGGTAGGCATCATAAAAACAAAATACAAATTGAAGTATGCCCAGACATGCACACAAGTTCACAAAACAAAAAACTGTTTTTGCTCACCCTTGAGCAGGTGTCGAGTTTCCAGAACTCTGGGAGAGATAGAGAGGCCCCGGGGGATGATACTACCACAGCTGGAGCTCTGGGAAAGAGGCAGGTGGGACTGCAGAGTAGACAGACGGACACAACAGAGAGTGAGATGACCTGATAAGTGTCTCTCTAACCCAATGCTCCAGTAATCAGATGCGGGGACTCTGGGATTCAATGGCATTATCAATTAATGATTAAATTAGAGAAATGAAGGTCCTGATGGACTAGAGTTGTGCACTGCTGATCTAACCCCTGTGGTTGTCCTCTGCACAGTACGCCACAAGGAGGAGAGGTTGATCTGGTTCCCCAAATGCTCACCTTAGGGGACAGGCTGCCCCCAGGAAGAGGTTGGTCGCTTATGCTCACCTTGGGGAACAGGCTGCGGCCCAGGGAGGGGAGGTTGGTCCCCCATGCTCACCTTAGGGGACTGACTGCCCCCAGGAAGAGGAGGTTGATCTGGCTCCCCCATGTTCACATTATGGGACAGGCTGCAGCCCAGGGAGAGGAGGTTGGTCTGGCTCCCCCATGCTCACAATAGGGGACCGGCTGCAGCCCAGGAAGAGGAGGTTGGTCTGGCTCCCCCATGCTCACCTTAGGGGACCGGCTGCAGCCCAGGGAGGGGAGGTTGGTCCTCCATGCTCACCTTAGGGGACAGGCTGCAGCCCAGGGATGTGAGGTTGGTCCCCCATGCTCACCTTAGGGGACAGGCTGCAGCCCAGGGAGGGGAGGTTGGTCCTCCATGCTCACCTTAGGGGACAGGTTGCCCCCAGGAAGAGGAGGTTGGTCGCCTATGCTCACCTTAGGGGACAGGCTGCGGCCCAGGGTAGAGCTGCTGTAGTGACTGAGGGCCTGCTGGCTCCTCTTACGTGGCAGAGTGTCACTGAGGTGGGAGGAGTTCTCCTTATTGCCCCGCCTCCTCTCCTCTAGAAAGCGGAAGTGCTGCACAGACCAGAACAGATACATCAACATGTTAAAGGAATAAAGGTTGTGGAGGAAACGCATAAAATATCATTGTACGCTGACAATGTTGTAGTTTAGGTCTGCTATGTCTGACCCTGTGAAGTCTGTCCCAAAGCTAATAGAAGGTCTTAAATCAAGTTACTCCAGGTACAATATGAATGCTAATAAAACGGAGCACTGGCCTTTAATACACATATCACCCGCTACATAAAAACATTCTTCTCTTTTAAATTGTCAAATGAAGCTACCACATATCTAGGAAAATCTATAGCTGCTGATCTTGATAACTTATACAAAGCCAACTACACCAAGCTGATAGATAGAATCAAAGGAGATCTGGACTGCTGGTCTGTGCTGCCCCTCACCCTATCGGGAAGGGTAGAATCAATTAGAATGAACGTATTACCCAGATTATTGTTCCCCTTTCAAACACTTCCCATTTGACAACCAGAATCTGTTTGTGCTATTAGACAAACTCATCTCCAGATGTATCTGACAGGGACGACATCCCAGGGTCAGATATAAAGTACTAAAAAAAACACACAAAAAAACAGGGAGGATGTGAACCCCCCAATCTGAAACATTGCTGGCTTGCAACCCAATTTAGGGCCATGACAGTATGTCTGAAGCTGCAGGTACAAGATGGCTGGAAATAGAAAACTCAGACTTTACTTTGGTCCCTCTGCCCGTACTCCCATTCACTGAGGAAAATATATTGAGTGAGTTGTGGGAAATGGGCAGGAACCACATCAAAAGAACGGAAAGAGACAAAGCGAGTTTTCAACCTTACTACAGGAACCTCAGTGTTTTCACCCATTGTACATATGAAGGGTTTTAAGCCACTACGATTAGACACAGGTTTTTAGAAACTGGGCACATTTGAAACTTCAATACGTCCATCAATTACATGAAAAGGGTACTCGAAAATCATTTGAAAGGCTGAGCTCTGAGTTTAATATACCAAGGTCAGACTTCTTCAGGTATCTGCAAGTACGAAGCTTTCTATCCAAACACCAAAACTGGATAAGGTTACAATGCACCCCCACGGCCATAGAACAAAACTTAGCCAGACAACTAACTTATACAGTGCTTTATCCTCCATGAAACAAGATAACACATTGATTCGTAGACAAAGTTGGTAAGGTGAACTTCATCAAGATAAGTGAAGAGGCATGGTTAGATATATTCTCTGAAGCTCATAAAGTTACCAATGCAAATTCATGGAGGGGAATTCAGTGGGAAATAGTCGTTTTTTTCAGAACCCACAGATCCCATGTTAGCCATTCTTGGATCCAAATTATATTTGTTACAAATACTTTTCATTGCAGCTAAAAAAAGCTCTGCATTAAGATGGTCCCAGAAAGAATGGCAATTAAATAATGGCAAGAGTGGCAATTATAAGAACAATATACAAAAAAAAATCACATTTAGATTAAGATTAAAGCAAGATACATTTGTGGACATGTGGTCATTACTAACTGTGAACATGGAGATTCAGTGGGACTAGAGATGGTGTCTGATCAATGATCCCTTACTCTATATGGACTCTACATGTATATATATATTAACAGATTCCTTCAAAGTATGTACACAACCCAACCCACTCGGGGTGTGGTGCGTCTTGCTAGTGCTATTTTTTGTTTATTTTAAATGTTTTGTTGTTGTTTTTTCTTGTATGTATTTGTTGCTTTTGTTTATGTGTCTTATCTTTCAATAACAATCCCTGCAGTACCTGTATGTTGGAATTGAATGCAAAAAAAAACATGTTGAATGCAAAAAAAAAGAAACATGGAAACGATACAGGACTTCCATTCATAGAAAATGGGAGGTTTTTCAGAAAGGATCCTGTCAGGCATTTCAGTCATGCACTGTGAGGCTCTTAGAAGAGACCGCTGCCATCTGCTGGCCAGACATCTGCACTGTTAGTAGTGTATTGTACATCATACCTCCTTCATGGCAACAGGGTTGTTAGGGAAGGCCTGCCCTCCAGTCAGTTCAGCATACTTCCTCTCCAGAGAAGCCAGGTTCTCCCTCTCCTAGAGACACACAGACTGTCAGTCAAACAACGGTAAAGATATACAGATACAAAACAGAACCAGTACACAAAAACCTTCTTACCCTCTGAACCATCAGGAGCAGGTTGTTCTTCTCTTTTAGGAAGCTGTCCTTCTCTCGCTGAGACTGCTGAATAATCTGTGTAGACTGCTTCTTCAGGGTCAGGAGTCTCTCCTTGCGTGTGACAGTACTACGCTGGTAATCTGCTATCTCTCTGAGTAGTTGCTGGGTCTGACCCTCCTTCCCCTTGTCCTGACCACTCGCTCTTTCCAGCTGCTGGAACTCCAGGTCCTCATTACGCTTCCTCTCCGCCTCCAGCACCTCAACATCCTGACGAACAGCAGACACACACACACACATATACACACACACATCATTTAAGGTTGAGAATGCACTGGCTTTGAGTGGGTCCTTGTGTGGAGGATTCAAACTCGCAGACATACAAATACATTGATATTTTACAGACAAATAGACCACAATAATGAGCTCCCATTATCCTGTAATGCCAATACAATTCCTTAGCTAGCTAACAACAACCTACAATCTCCTTCTTTGCACATACTTCATGCCACTGCACTTTCCATTCTTGGATGGGACCACTGCTACTCCCCTTTTCGAAATGCCTACAAGGCCTTCCCCCACCCTCCCTTCAGTAATCAGATCACAACTCCATTTTGCTCCTCCCTTCCTGTAGGCAGAAACTCAAACAGGAAGCATCCGCGCTAAGGTATATTCGCTGCTGGTCTGACCAATTGGAATCCATGCTTCAAGATTGGTTTGATCGCACGGACTGGAATATGTTCCAGGTAGCCTCTGAGAATAACATTGACGTATACACGGACATGGTGACTGAGTTCATCAGGAAGTGTATAGAGGATGTTGTTCCCACTGTGACTATTAAAACCTACCCAAACCAGAAACCGTGGATAGATGGCAGCATTCACGCAAAACTGAAAGTGTGAACGACCTCATTTAACCATGTCAAGGTGACTGGGAATATGGTAGAATACAAACAGTGTACTTATTCCCCCTGTAAGGCAATCAAACAGGCAAAACTTCAGTCCAGAAAAAACGTGTTGCAATTCAACGGCTCAGACACAAGACGGACGTGGCAGTCTACAGAGAATCACGGATTACAAAGGGAAAACCAGCCACATCGCAGACACCAACGTCTTGCTCCCGGACAAGCTAAACAGCTTCTTTGCTCGCTTTGAGGATAACACAGTGCCACTGACATGGCCCGCTACCAAGGACTGTGGGCTCTCCTTCTCTCTGGCCAACATTAACCCTCGTAAGACTGCCGGGCCAGGCGGCATCCCTAGCCACGTCCTCAGAGCATGCACAGACCCGCTGGCTGGAGTGTTTACGGACATATTCAATCTCTCCCTATCCCAGCGTGCTGTCCCCACTTGCTTCAAGATGTCCACGATTCTTCCTGTACCCAAGAAAGCAAAGGTAACTGAACTAAATGACTATCACTCACTTCTGTCATCATGAAGTGTTTTGAGAGGCTAGGTAAGGATCATATCACCTCTACCTTACCTGACACACTAAACCCACTTCAATTTGCTTACCACCCCAATAGGGTCTGAACCCCACCCTGTGCAACTGGGTCCTGGACTTCCTGACGGAGGTGGTGCGGTCTGCCCAACGCATCACCAGGGGCACACTGCCTGCCCTCCAGGACACGATGTCACAGGAAGGCCAAAAAGATCATCAAGCACATCAACCACCCGAGCCACGGCCTGTTCACTCCGCTATCATCCGTAGGTCAGTACAGGTGTATCAAAGCTGGGACTGAGAGACTGAAATACATCTTCTATCTCAATGCCATCAGACTGTTAAATAGCCATCACTAGCCGGCTACCACCCGGTTACTCAGCCCTGCACCATAGAGGCTGCTGCCCTATATACATAGCCATGGAATCACTGGCCACTTTAATAATGGAACACTAGTCACTAGCTTTTGTACTGTATTTTAGTCAATGCCACTCCGACATTGCTCATCCAAATATATTTCTTAATTTGATTAATTTACTTTTAGATTTGTGTGTATTATTGTGAATTTTTAGATACCACTTCACTGTTGGAGTTAGGAACACAAGCATTTTTCTACACCCACAATAATATCTGCAAAAAATGTGAATGTGACCAATAACATTTGATTTGACTATCTCTGTCTGAACCATAACAGAAAGGCCATCAAGTGAAACCAATAACAATAAGGGAGCTGTCTGAGTGAGACAGGGAGGATATGAGGACATCTATAAAAGGGAGAGAAGAGCCAAAGAGGAGGACCCTATGTGCACCACAGAAACAGAACAGAAAGGAAAACCCATGGTGATTACAAGGAGTGGGGGGGAAGTTAGGAGGGGCAGCCAGAGAGGAGGAGGAGGAGGGGCAGCCAGAGAGGATCAGGAGGAGGAGGGGCAGCCAGAGAGGAGGAGGAGGAGGAGGAGGAGGGGCAGCCAGAGATTAGGATAAGTTAGACAGGAGGAGGAGAAGTTAGACAGGAGGAAGAGAAGTTAGACAGGAGGAGGAGGGGAAACCAGAGAAGAGGAGGAGGGGAAACCAGAGAGGAGGAGGAGGGGCAGCCAGAGAGGAGGAGGAGGGGTAGCCAGAGAGGAGGGGCAGCCAGAGAGGAGGGGCAGCCAGAGAGGAGGGGCAGCCAGAGAGGAGGAGGAGGGGCAGCCAGAGAGGAGAAGTTAGACAGGAGGAGGAGGGGAAACCAGAGAGGCGGAAGAGGGGCAGCCAGAGAGGCGGAAGAGGGGCAGCCAGAGAGGCGGAGGAGGGGCAGCCAGAGAGGGAAGCAGAAGCACTTTAGTGGAAGAAAGGCAGCCACACTAACTGAGGAGCATGAGGGACCAGTTAGAAGTTAGCGACTCGGGACAGGTGTCCAGCTGGGTCCTCTGGTCAGAGACAAGCTCCTCCAACCACTCTACCTTAACCCTCTCAACATCGAGCAGGGCTTTGTGCTGCACAGCAGTGGGGACACACAAACACACACACATGCATGCTCATAAGAACACACTGACACCCACAACACAGCAAAGACTGAGAGCAAGGAAAGAGAGTGTTAGTGAAGGTAAAGGAGGAACCAAGGAGGCAGCAGAAAAGAAGGCCTGCCCTACTGTATTCAGACCCGTGGGCTGGACTGAAGATTCCTCCAACTCAGATTCTCACCACTGAAACCCCAACTCCCACACATACCCTGACCATGTGTCTCTCCCTCCCCCTCTCCACCTCACATTCCCTGTGTCTGAAAGCAATGGCATCCAACTCACAGAGATGGACAACATGTCTACTGCTGTTACCTGGGACTTGTCTGTGAGGACAGTCTTGTCAATGCTGCCAATCTTCTCATTGAGTTGGTCCAGTACCTCCTTCTCCCTATGTAGCAGGGCCATCTCAGAGTCCTGCTCTCCCTCCAGCAGAGCCCGCTCCACCTCCATCTGCACCACACACACACACACACACACACACACACACACACACACACACACACACACACACACACACACACACACACACACACACACACACACACACACACACACACACACACACACACACACACACACACACACACACACACACACACACACACACACACAGCTTAAAATCAGTATTGTTAGCTCC
Organism: Oncorhynchus clarkii lewisi; assembly: GCF_045791955.1. Lineage (NCBI taxonomy): Eukaryota > Metazoa > Chordata > Actinopteri > Salmoniformes > Salmonidae > Oncorhynchus > Oncorhynchus clarkii. The sequence goes on along the minus strand of NC_092175.1, from coordinate 31,568,182 downwards.
CCAAAGCCAGACACAGATGGACCAAAACTATCCCCCCTCCCCCACTACTGTCATTACCCAGCCACTGTAAACACTAATTTCCTAACTCCACAAAGAATCCCAACTCATAAACACACACATAACAACACCCACTGACACACACACATAACACACAGCATTCACTCTCCCGTGCTGTGCTCTGTAGTGCTATGTTGTGTTGTGTGGTACTGTGTTGTGCTGCATACCTCTCTGATGGATTCCTCCATCTGGTTGTCCAGGTCTTTGATCTTCTGCTCCAACTCTTCTATGTTGTTCAGCACCTGGATCCTCTCTTCCTCGATACGTGTTACTTCCTGTTTCAGATGCACGTCCTCCGTAGCCTGCTGCTGGTGATATTACAGAGCCATCGTCAGTCCATGGGCCTACAAACTATCAATCAATCAATCAACCAATATAGACTATCAAGCAATCAAGCAAATGTATTGTATAAAGCTCTTTTTACATCAGCAGTTGTTACAGAGTGTTTTACAGAAACCCAGCCTAAATCTCCCGCTATCTACTCACAATGTGTGTTACTGTCAACACTGTGATGATGTCATGTCTTAAACACGATATGGTTCACTACAGGATCACCCCTCATTTAAAGCTATGGTACATGTTTTTATGTTTTCTTAACAACCTTCTGATTTGTAGCTAATAGTACATTGGTTAGATGGAGCTGCCTTAGATTGCTGTCAGCGATAATGAGGGGGAGTAATGCCCCTTCCATGTGTCTGTAACGCAGCGGAGATTCAGGTCCCTCAGGAGAACAGGGACTGTGTTAATACTCTACTGTCTCACAAGGCGTCTACTGCACAAGCCTCAGTGATCTCCTATCAGTAAGAGAGCCCTTCTGCCACCAGAGAGTCAACATCAGCTCCTGTCATCAGCCCCTGATCTAATCCACACACGTCCGGGCGCACACTGTATCTGACACATCACAACCTCTATCATATCTACTGCCTGCTCCGCCTCCAGTTAGAAGCCTTCAGGAGTCCTGCTGAACAGCAGTCAGAGCCTCACGTGGCAGGCAGACAGCAGTCCTGGGATTAATGGGCTGTTTCTGAGGCCGTATCTGACTGGCTGCTCCACTGTTCCCCTGCCAGGATTTAGGAATATGAGATGGAAGAAGAGATTGGATAGGAAGGTTCAATAACTAATGTATTTAATGGGATTCTGACATAGCTGTAACAAATTATAGTGGAAATGTATTCTCTACATGGAATGAAATATAATACTCATCTTGTAGTCGGGTACCAGATGAAAGTAGTAAAGTAGGCCCCAACATATTTTATTTTCCAAATACACAAAGCTTGTATCTGTTGTAATGGTATAAATATTCATATCAGCTACAAAGTATGTACCGGGTATTATACAGTGCCTTGCGAAAGTATTCGGCCCCCTTGAACTTTGCGACCTTTTGCCACATTTCAGGCTTCAAACATAAAGATATAAAACTGTATTTTTTTGTGAAGAATCAACAACAAGTTGGACACAATCATGAAGTGGAACGACATTTCTTGGATATTTCAAACTTTTTTAACAAATCAAAAACTGAAAAATTGGGCGTGCAAAATTATTCAGCCCCTTTACTTTCAGTGCAGCAAACTCTCTCCAGAAGTTCAGTGAGGATCTCTGAATGATCCAATGTTGACCTAAATGACTAATGATGATAAATACAATCCACCTGTGTGTAATCAAGTCTCCGTATAAATGCACCTGCACTGTGATAGTCTCAGAGGTCCATTAAAAGCGCAGAGAGCATCATGAAGAACAAGGAACACACCAGGCAGGTCCGAGATACTGTTGTGAAGAAGTTTAAAGCCGGATTTGGATACAAAAAGATTTCCCAAGCTTTAAACATCCCAAGGAGCACTGTGCAAGCGATAATATTGAAATGGAAGGAGTATCAGACCACTGCAAATCTACCAAGACCTGGCCGTCCCTCTAAACTTTCAGCTCATACAAGGAGAAGACTGATCAGAGATGCAGCCAAGAGGCCCATGATCACTCTGGATGAACTGCAGAGATCTACAGCTGAGGTGGGAGACTCTGTCCATAGGACAACAATCAGTTGTATATTGCACAAATCTGGCCTTTATGGAAGAGTGGCAAGAAGAAAGCCATTTCTTAAAGATATCCATAAAAAGTGTCGTTTAAAGTTTGCCACAAGCCACCTGGGAGACACACCAAACATGTGGAAGAAGGAGCTCTGGTCAGATGAAACCAAAATTGAACTTTTTGGCAACAATGCAAAACGTTATGTTTGGCGTAAAAGCAACACAGCTGAACACACCATCCCCACTGTCAAACATGGTGGTGGCAGCATCATGGTTTGGGCCTGCTTTTCTTCAGCAGGGACAGGGAAGATGGTTAAAATTAATGGGAAGATGGATGTAGCCAAATACAGGACCATTCTGGAAGAAAAACTGATGGAGTCTGCAAAAGACCTGAGACTGGGACGGAGATTTGTCTTCCAATAAGACAATGATCCAAAACATAAAGCAAAATCTACAATGGAATGGTTCAAAAATAAACATATCCAGGTGTTAGAATGGCCAAGTCAAAGTCCAGACCTGAATCCAATCGAGAATCTGTGGAAAGAACTGAAAACTGCTGTTCACAAATGCTCTCCATCCAACCTCACTGAGCTCGAGCTGTTTTGCAAGGAGGAATGGGAAAAAAATTCAGTCTCTCGATGTGCAAAACTGATAGAGACATACCCCAAGCGACTTACAGCTGTAATCGCAGCAAAAGGTGGCGCTACAAAGTATTAACTTAAGGGGGCTGAATAATTTTGCACGGCCAATTTTTCAGTTTTTGATTTGTTAAAAAAGTTTGAAATATCCAATAAATGTCGTTCCACTTCATGATTGTGTCCCACTTGTTGTTGATTCTTCACAAAAAAATACAGTTTTATATCTTTATGTTTGAAGCCTGAAATGTGGCAAAAGGTCGCAAAGTTCAAGGGGGCCGAATACTTTCGCAAGGCACTGTAAGTACTTTATTATTAACAAAACATCTTACACACAGCACACGAGTGCGCACAGTTATTCTACTGAGGATAAAGTCATTTCCTGTTCCCCTTCCTTTCAGAAAGTCTGAGTGGCTGTAACTGTATTCCCCAGAGAACTCCTCCATTAAAACTAAACACACCATTAAGTCATTACTGATCTAGAGTGGAAAATGCCACAGTTTTACAGCCCCTCTAGAAGTGTAACAGTGGCTCTGGGACTGAGACTGGGGTTAGGTGCAGAGAGACTGAGCTCCTCGTGACATACTGGGGCACTGTTGGAGGTGTACTCTGTGTGTAAGAATTCCATATATCTTTAACTACACTGATACCTCAAACCTCACTGCGCTGCATAGTTTCCTCTACATTCACACCAACTCTGTCATGGGTGAACACACACAGCTATGTCGGAATGAGTTCCTGTGTCATGCAGATGCTTTGATAAATCCCTCCCTAATCCTGTAATTATCAACAACAAGCCCTTGGACAAGGGGAATTCCTTCTTTCATTTCATACTTTTCCCACTCATGTTCTACTGTGAGTATGTGTGCACCCACATGTTTGGCTGTCTAAAAGGATGTGCTTGTTTGATGTTGAAAGGGTTAGAGATGAAAGACCTTGGGTCTCAAGACAATGTTAGACATGTCACCAGGACTTACCCTGGCTCTGTGGTGAGGGGAGGGTGAGGGGACAATGCTACGCAGGCTGACAGCAGGTGACTGGGCCCTGGCATCCCTTGCTTCTCTGTGCCCGCTGTGGCGGCGCTGGCGGACCTGCCGCACCTCAGCCAGCTGGTACTCCCGGGCTTTGGGGCCAAAGCCGTTCTCCGGGGCGGTGCCACTGACGCTGCCGGGGTAGTCGGAGAACACTGACTCATCATCAGACTCCTGCAGCTTCTCCAGCTCCTTGTTGATCTTCTGCAGGTCGGAGATGGCCGAGCCGCCCTGGTCCTGGACCAGCTCAGTACACAGGCTCAGGATGGTCTCCAGCCGCTGGTGCTCCTATACACATTACAGGGAGACGACCCGTGGTTAACACAGTCACACAATACAGAGAGAGGACCAGTGATTAACACAGTCACACGTTACAGGGAGAGGACCCGTGGTTAACACAGTCACACATTACAGGGAGAGGACCAGTGATTAACACAGTCACACGTTACAGGGAGAGGACCCGTGGTTAACACAGTCACACATTACAGGGAGAGGACCAGTGATTAACACAGTCACACGTTACAGGGAGAGGACCCGTGGTTAACACAGTCACACATTACAGGGAAAGGACCAGTGATTAACACAGTCACACATTACAGGGAGAGGACCCGTGGTTAACACAGTCACACATTACAGGGAGAGGACCAGTGATTAACACAGTCACACATTACAGGGAGAGGACCCGTGGTTAACATAGTCACACATTACAGGGACAGGACACGTGGTTAACATAGTCACACATTACAGGGAGAGGACCAGTGGTTAACATAGTCACAGATTACAGGGAGAGGACCCGTGGTTAACACAGTCACACGTTACAGGGAGAGGACCCGTGGTTAACACAGTCACACATTACAGGAAGAGGACCCGTGGTTAACACAGTCACACATTACAGGGAGAGGACCCGTGGTTAACACAGTCACACATTACAGGGAGAGGACCAGTGATTAACACAGTCACACATTCCAGGGAGAGTACCAGTGATTAACACAGTCACTCATTACAGGGAGAGGCCCGTGGTTAACACAGTCACACATTACAGGGAGAGGACCCGTGGTTAACACAGTCACACATTACAGGGAGAGGACCCGTGGTTAACACAGTCACACATTACAGGAAGACGACCAGTTGTTAACACAGTCACACATTACAGGAAGACGACCAGTTGTTAACACAGTCACACATTACAGGGAGAGGACCAGTGGTTAACACAGTCACACATTACAGGGAGAGGCCCAGTGGTTAACACAGTCACACATTACAGGAAGACGACCCGTGGTTAACACAGTCACACATTACAGGAAGACAACCAGTGGTTAACACAGTCACACATTACAGGAAGACGACCAGTTGTTAACACAGTCACACATTACAGGAAGACGACCAGTTGTTAACACAGTCACACATTACAGGGAGAGGACCAGTGATTAACACAGTCACACATTACAGGGAGAGGGCCAGTGATTAACACAGTCACACATTACAGGGAGAGGACCAGTGATTAACACAGTCACACATTACAGGGAGAGGGCCAGTGATTAACACAGTCACATATTACAGGGAGAGGACCAGTGATTAACACAGTCACACATTACAGGGAGAGGGCCAGTAATTAACACAGTCACACATTACAGGAAGAGGACCAGTGATTAACATAGTCACACATTACAGGAAGAGGACCCGTGATTAACACAGTCACACATTACAGGAAGAGGACCAGTGATTAACACAGTCACACATTACAGGGAGAGGACCCGTGGTTAACACAGTCACACATTACAGGAAGAGGACCAGTGATTAACACAGTCACACATTACAGGGAGAGGGCCAGTGATTAACACAGTCACACGTTACAGGTAGAGGCCCAGTGATTAACACAGTCACACATTACAGGGAGAGGGCCAGTGATTAACACAGTCACACATTACAGGAAGAGGACCAGTGATTAACATAGTCACACATTACAGGAAGAGGACCCGTGATTAACACAGTCACACATTACAGGAAGAGGACCAGTGATTAACACAGTCACACATTACAGGGAGAGGACCCGTGGTTAACACAGTCACACATTACAGGAAGAGGACCAGTGATTAACACAGTCACACATTACAGGGAGAGGGCCAGTGGTTAACACAGTCACACATTACAGGGAGAGGCCCAGTGGTTAACACAGTCACACATTACAGGAAGACGACCCGTGGTTAACACAGTCACACATTACAGGAAGACAACCAGTGGTTAACACAGTCACACATTACAGGAAGACGACCAGTTGTTAACACAGTCACACATTACAGGAAGACGACCAGTTGTTAACACAGTCACACATTACAGGGAGAGGACCAGTGATTAACACAGTCACACATTACAGGGAGAGGGCCAGTGATTAACACAGTCACACATTACAGGGAGAGGACCAGTGATTAACACAGTCACACATTACAGGGAGAGGGCCAGTGATTAACACAGTCACATATTACAGGGAGAGGACCAGTGATTAACACAGTCACACATTACAGGGAGAGGGCCAGTAATTAACACAGTCACACATTACAGGAAGAGGACCAGTGATTAACATAGTCACACATTACAGGAAGAGGACCCGTGATTAACACAGTCACACATTACAGGAAGAGGACCAGTGATTAACACAGTCACACATTACAGGGAGAGGACCCGTGGTTAACACAGTCACACATTACAGGAAGAGGACCAGTGATTAACACAGTCACACATTACAGGGAGAGGGCCAGTGATTAACACAGTCACACGTTACAGGTAGAGGCCCAGTGATTAACACAGTCACACATTACAGGGAGAGGGCCAGTGATTAACACAGTCACACATTACAGGAAGAGGACCAGTGATTAACATAGTCACACATTACAGGAAGAGGACCCGTGATTAACACAGTCACACATTACAGGAAGAGGACCAGTGATTAACACAGTCACACATTACAGGGAGAGGACCCGTGGTTAACACAGTCACACATTACAGGAAGAGGACCAGTGATTAACACAGTCACACATTACAGGGAGAGGGCCAGTGATTAACACAGTCACACATTACAGGAAGAGGACCAGTGATTAACACAGTCACACATTACAGGGAGTGGACCCGTGGTTAACACAGTCACAGATTACAGGGAGAGGACCAGTGATTAACACAGTCACACATTACAGGAAGAGGACCCGTGATTAACACAGTCACACATTACAGGAAGAGGACCAGTGATTAACACAGTCACACATTACAGGGAGAGGACCCGTGGTTAACACAGTCACAGATTACAGGGAGAGGATCCGTGGTTAACACAGTCACAAATTACAGGGAGAGGACTAGTTGTTAACACAGTCACACATTACAGGAAGAGGACCCGTGATTAACACAGTCACACATTACAGGAAGAGGACCAGTGATTAACACAGTCACACATTACAGGGAGAGGACCGTGGTTAACACAGTCACAGATTACAGGGAGAGGATCCGTGGTTAACACAGTCACAAATTACAGGGAGAGGACCAGTTGTTAACACAGTCACACATTACAGGGAGAGGACCCGTGGTTAACACAGTCACACATTACAGGGAGAGGACCAGTTGTTAACACAGTCACATATTGTTGCCAATGTACTACTCATTAGACTCAGACTGTGTTATTGGGATCTAATTGTTTCATAGATGGGTATTTTCATCTATGTACAGTCTTCTGTCAACACAATGGGATCATGTCATCATCACCCAAAAGCCCTATCAAACAACCTATAAACTACCCATAGAAACACAATAAAACCAGAGAAACCACATTTCAAATGTAATCAAGTGATTTTCCGAGGAACACAAAGTTCAAATGAGTCTTAACCAGTCTGACCAACAGTCTGACCAACAGTCTGACCAACAGTCTGACCAACAGTCTGACCAACTGTCTGACCAACAGTCTGACCAACAGTCTGACCAACAGTCTGACCAACAGTCTGACCAACTGGTTCATGGCGCACCGCTCCGTGTGTTCCATCTCTTTACAGCAGGAGTGTGAGAGTGTGTTCAGTCAATGAAACATGATGACAACTAGCCAGAACATCCAATTAGCCTTCTCAAGAAATAAAAGCTGAAATCAAAGCACTATAAGCACTTTCATGTATTCATAACAGTCCCTAGTAAAGAGACGGGACCAGACAAACTAGCAGAATGAAACCAGGTGTCGAAGTCACACAATCAGAGCCTGCTAGAGTAGTAGACTCTAGACTGAAGAATAAAGGCAGGATAATAATAATAATAATGACATCATAATAAAAAAGGTTTAATAATAATGAATAGAGTGCATTAAACAACATGTAAAATGACTGATCTAAGGCTGTGTTTATCTCACCAGTCTCTGCACCTCCTGTTCTCTGAGCCTCTCGTCTCTCTGGTGCTTGTGGTAGTCTGTAAGCTCCTCCTTCCCATTCAGAGAGCTGATGCTGCCTCTTCTTGATCTCAGCCCCAGCCCACCCTTCCCAAAGGACTGCCTCCTCTCCCCCAAGCCCAGGTCCAGGCAGGGTGAGGAGCCCCGCAGGCCCCCATGCTCCAGTTCACAGCCCAGCGAGGCCAGAGAGGCCAGGCTGGCCCTGCGGGGAGTACCCGGTACGCTGGCTGTTGCTAGCACTGTTACGTCTGGCGGCCGCTCCAGAGGAGACAGGCTGCGCCTCGTTTTGGAGGACAGGGACACAGAACCCTTCTCCCCTCTGTGGGAGCCCATGGAGCGGCGTGGGGGCAGGGACAGGGCTGTGGAGTCTGCCGACCGGTGGAGGCGGGGTAGAGAGCGGCTGTGGGTAGAGCCCAGGCCGTTGAGTGACCCTGTAGAGTACTTCCTCTGACGTGGCGCAGGGTCCATACCATTGTCCCCGTTCCGGCCCTGGGCATAGAACCTGCGACCTAGGCGAGGGCTGGAGGGCATGCTGGCCGCCCCACTGTGGCCCTGAGGAGGACTGTGTGCAGGCTCCCCATAGGAAGAGGAACCATTCCACATGGATAGGAGAGAACTGGCTACATTTGGGCAATGCCTGTCAGAGGAGCTAGAGAGGAGCAGGCTGTCCTGTGATTGGTGGCGTGAGCGGGTGTATGGCGGTTTGGGGCTGAGAGGACGCTCACCCTGGCGAGGGGAGGGGGGCATGCTACTACTGGTCATGTAGGGGAGGCCTCTGGAGGAGGGGGGGCGCTCGGCACTCCTGGGGGGCGTGGGGGACAGGGGGCTGGGAGGGGGCAGGCTGAGGTAGGTACGGGTAGATTCTGCGCTGGCCCTCAGGCTAGCCTCTAGAGCACTCTTCCGGCGTTGCAGAGTCTCCATCAGGTCCTGCAGCTCCGCCTTCGATCGGGAGCCTCTCATCATGGTGCCACCCACTGAGACGCCATTGCTGTGCTCAGTCTTTACACAGTCTGTGGAAACATCAGATGCATAGAAACCAAACTCTCATTAATGTGTATATATGATCCTGTCTTGGAGCACAGTAAAAACACACCCTATACTCAAGCCTAACGCCTATAAGCTGAGAGAGACTGAGGCAACCAGCATGAGTGGGATCTAATAACCAAACAGTGATCAGCCCCTGTAGTATGCTGACTAAGGAGGGAGAAACCAGCGAAGAACGTCCTTCAGACGGTTCTGGGCCCAAAACAAACATAGTCTGTGGGTAAGGAAAGCTTCTTCTAAAAATGGAAGAATGCTGGCGGAGTGAGACGGGCCGGAATGCCTTTGTACTTTCTGGCAATGAGGGAGAGCCTGGACCCTGAGGAATCACCTCTGTCAGCACGCCCCTTCCTCCCACCGACCCGGCACCCGCGGCCCAGTATGCAGTGCAGGGTTTCTGCTCTGAGACCACCTGGGCTGGCTGACCTCAGGCTCTGTTTATCTGTGCTGACATGCTGTCATTTGTTCTCTCAGTGGATAAACTCACACCGGACAGGGGAGAATGGGGTGGACTTCCATTTATTTATACCTTACATGGGCAGTTTGACCCAAGGTCTTTGGCTGTGTACATAATCGCTTAGCTGAAGAGTATAACCGTCAGACTTGAGTAAAGCAGAGTAGAGTCAAGCAGAGCTAGAGCATGACCCTTGCCCCCAGCAGACAAAGATACAGATAGAGAGATAGAGAGAGAACAAATACATTCTGAACTCTGAGAACCACTTCCTTACCACACAGCCATCACAGTAACACCTTGGTACTTCTGGAGGTTCCTCATGCAGGGGAAAATGGATAAACAGGGGAGAATAGCAGTAGGATTGGGAAATGTAGAGAAATGGCGGTAAGAGTGTAGTCTTCAGGGTTGTGCGAGAGAGAGAGATCGGTCCCTACCTGAGCTGTAGCCCATAGTGGCGACAGGACTCTTCTGGGGCTGCATGCTCTTCATACGTCTGGCCTCCTCAGGGTGGTTAAAGCGGAAGAAGTAGGATTTACCCAGACAGAGTGTGAATCCTGGATAAACAACAGTCAGAACTGACTCTCTCACAAATACACACACATTCAACAGAGCGCTTTGTAGAGTATTTTGAACACAGCCATACACACACACACACGCACACACACACACAACAGAATGTTTCTACCTTGGAGTAAAGGGCTTTACTGAGTTTTCTCCAATTACATTGACGTCCAAGTAAAACACATTGTTTAATGCAGAGGACAGTAGTGTAAGACATTGTCACGATGCCTCAGTCCAGGCAGCATATGGAGCACATTACAGATACCCTCTGTTCTCTAAACCATACTGTCTGGAGCCGAGGAGCTAAATGAGGAAACCTTACAGAGTAGGAAAACAGATCCTAAGAAAAGAATTCAGCCTCCAATATTAATGGTATCTGAGATGGAAACAAAATTCTCCTCACTTTTGTGGACAAATAATTGACGACTGAGAAGGCTGCTCTGTGTCCCTGAATCAATATTCCATTTCTCTTTTATCTATGTCATTGAGCCGGGCTGTCTTCTACACTGAGACACTGTGATGATTTCAGCAATATTTACTCTCTGAGACTGGGGCTATGACAGAGATGTACAACTCCCTCCCCCCAAACACACGTGCGCACACACACACACACACACACACACTTCAGGGCCGGAGTCTTCTGGGTCTGATAATCCAAGGTTTCCTGCTCCGCCAGGCTGATGGTTCTTCAGGAAGTGGGGTATCCTTTTACACAGTCAGCTACATACAATCCATCAGCATTAGTTAGTTCACCCTGCTCTGGCCACCTGAAACAGCTTTCCCTCATATGAGAAGTGTGTGTGTGGGGGGGGGGGGGGGGTTAAAGCATCACACAGACAGCAGGGCAGCAAGGCAGAGCAAATACCAGACAGAGGATTTTTTGTTATAGACACCATTGGGGAAACCCAATTCACAGAGTCCTCCTACACATTTGGGTTCTACTCAATGTGTGTGTGTGTGTGTTATATGACCAGCCTTCCACTGAAACTACGTTACTTTGTGAAATGATATAGTAGGCTGTATATTACTAACTGATTAGACCTGTAATAAGTTGTTCTAATAAAACATTTTAGCAACAACTTAATCCTCTATTAATAACCTGTCTACCACAGAGAATGGCGGTGTGGTACCTCAGATAATCAAACACCCAGGGCTCTGGGAATCCCCCTCTCACAGCCCCTTCTGAGAATAGTAGCCTATCTCTTTTTGTCTAATTAAGTAACCACATAATGACCGCTAATGACATGGTTATTTTGGAGCAAAGATGTAAGAATTACGGACCAATGCGCAGGCCGCTCGACCTCTTCTTGCATCTATGCTACTTCCCAATCACATAAAAAAACAAGAGTGATCAATTTACATAATTCTTATAATAAGTAGGACTATTGCTATTATTGTTTATTTTTCCCCAAGGAGTATCAAACCACTTCGGGGAAAACTTGCAAAGAGTATCAAACCACTTCGGGGAAACGGTGCAACCATTTGAAAATGATTAAGAAAAGCGCACTCTTGGCAATACAGCTATATATATATATATTTTTTAATTAACCTTTGTTAATTAAATAAAGGCAAGTCAGTTAAGAACTCATTCTGATTTACAATGACGGCCTATCCCTGACGTCGCAGGGCCAATTGTGCGCAACCTTATGGGACTTATGGGACAAATCACGGCCGGATTATGATACAGCCTGGAATCGAACCAGTGACGCCTCTAACACTGAGATGCAGTGCCTTAGACCGCTACGCCACTCACGAGACCCTTTAAACCCGCTAAAGTTTAAACAGTCCCCTAAAAGGTGTGCGGCATATCCTACTACTGAGTCCATACAAAAATGCACTTCGAGTATTTCAATGGCTTTAAAATAAAATAAGAACATTGACTATTTTGCGCGCAACTCTTTAACAAACTGGACATAACCAAATAAAACCATGTATAGCCTACAATTGAACAATGAATCCAAACTGGAGTTCGCGAAAGATTACTGACTGGTTAAAAAAAAGTTATTTTCCTGCAAGATGAGGAGGGAGAATGGTGAAACAGACACGCATGTTCTCTGGAGCAACTTTTGAAAACGTCTGAGATGTTTTTGTTTCGAGGACGACAACTAACCTTTGTGTGCTGTCCCATTCAAACTGTTGAGCGTTGGTGATGGACGGAACTCCTCTGCCTTGGATTAGCATGACAAAGGGACAGAGGCGCTTCCCTCTGCTACCTTGACGAGTCCTCAGACACTCCTCCCTATTCTCAGACGGAGCCCCAAACCCGGGATTGCGCAAGTCTGGTTGGCTGATTTGGGTGGTCGCAGACGCGCCAAATTGGGGAGAGGAGGGGGCTTTGGTGGGACGGGGGTGATGGGGGCGGGTGACGTTTGATGCTGCAACCCCAACCCTAAGGGACAGTTACATTTTTTTTTAAATGTAACCTTTTTTAACTAGGCAGTTCGAGTTTACAAACGTGGATATCGATTTTGGATATCATCATTTATTTAATCTAGCCTAATAAATGGCATGCTTTCCCATGATGTCGTGACATGTTTTATCCGACATGGAGGACTACTCGCATAAAAGGGTTGGATGTAAACCTGGTTAATGTAAAGTCATTTTGAGAATGCTGGAATTATATTTAGGATGAATGTGCTCATGCCTACAGGAGATTATTGAATTAGCCTAATTATATTAAAACATCGTGTCTGGTTGTGTTTATGCCATATATATAAAATGTAATACCTTTTAAAAGTTAAATGACAAATATTTAGGCTGTATTGAAGCGTTAGGTTGTAGGTGCGAGAGGAATAGCTGCTCGGATTTGGAGAGGCAGAGTGCGCTTTAAAACCTTCCTGAATAACTGGGCCTGTCAGGTGCCCACGTGGCCACAATATTATTGGACGACTTGGGAGAATGATGATCTGCAACAGACAGCACATCTCAGTATCAACCTTAAAAAAAACAGCCAGACGGTGTCTTTCTAGACCTTATAAACCAGGGGTGTCAAAGTCAAATGGACGGAGGGCCAAATAAAAAAATCAGCTACAAGACGAGGGCCGGACTGTTCGAATGTTCATTGAAAAATTTTTAAATGACGCATATAGTCTAGTGAACCTAATTGAACCTACTGAAAACCTAACAAATATATTACAATATGATCAGATAAATAAAGCAATATTTTCTTATGGCTCTGTCAGTAATCTTTAATTTTCAACAGACACAAAAGACAAATTTCCTTTATATAAATATCCCCATAACATGAACATTAAATGAAAGAAACCGGTATTCAAGGCACCATCAGTAGACTATATTTTCTATTTTAGCAAAAGTGGGCTAAATTTACTTCAAAGAAAAAACAATAATAGCAATTTTCTATCATCCACTCAACTGAAATATTTTTAAAATATAATTGGATTGAAATACAAAAAAATAAAGTGCAAAAATCTATTAATCAAAAACAACACTTTGTTTAAGGAGAAGTAACATGCAGTGAAAACAAATATTAAATTTTAACTTTTAAACTTGAACTGAGTAAAAACTCTAAATATGTGATTGCACAGTAATGTTCACTTGTTTGAGGTTGAGGGTGATACTTGGTGGTGTCCCATCTTTTCCACAAGTTCATCAATGTTCGGGGTAAGGCTCTGAGCTGAAGAAATCCTCAGAATTGAGTGGAGGTGTTCAGCAGTAAGTCGACTTCTGTGTGATGTTTTGTTCAGGTTCATCAAAGAAAACAGTTGTTCACACAGGTATGTGCTGCCAAACATAGACAACGTTTGAGCAGCCTGGATGCGCAGCTGGGGCATTGTGCCGGGGAGGAAACGGGCGAACTCCGCAGCACCCACTGCCGCATATTTTGCCCTCAGTGCATCATTGCATTGGAGGTCAATCAACTCCATTTGGAGGTTTGGTGGTGAGCTTTCCACGTCAACAGCAAATGGGTTACCGAGCAGTTCCAACCTGCTTTTTTGTGCTTCAAAGTCAGCAAATCGGCGTCGAAAGTCAGCGGCAAGCATACCTATTTTATCAGCCAACTGTGTGCTCGGGAACGCACTGGTAGAGAGCTTCTCTTTCATGGTCTGGCAGCTGGGAAAGTGGCTCAAATTTTCTTTCCGCATCTGCGTCTCCCACAGAGTCAGTTTGGTTTTAAATGCCTTCACTGTACTGTACATATCAGAGATGACACGATCCCGACCCTGCAGCTGCAAGTTTATTGCATTCAGATGACTCGTAATGTCACACAGAAAAGCCATTTCACACAGAAACATTTCGTCTCGGAGTTGTGTTGTGTCTTTCCCTTTGCTGTCCAAGAACAGACAAATCTCCTCACGAAGCTCGAAACATCTTTGAAGCACCTTTCCCTGGCTTAGCCATCGCACCTCTGTGTGATAAGGCAAATCACCATGCTCCGTTTCTAACTCCGTCAGAAATGCCTTGAACTGGCGGTGATTCAAACCTTTGGCTCTGATAAAGTTAACTGTGCGCGTGATGATGCTCATTACATGCTCCATTTTCAAGGCTTTACCGCACAACGCTTCCTGGTGTATGATACAATGATAAGCTGTCAGCTCACCTGTCGCGTTTTCCTCTTGCATCTTTTCCCGTATCTTCGCCACCAGTCCGCTCCTGTGTCCACACATCGCAGGTGCTCCGTCGGTTGTCAAACCCACGAGTTTTTCCCAAGGCAGCTCCATCTCATTTACACATCTTGACACCTCTTCATACAAATCATGCCCCGTAGTTGTGCCATGCATAGGACGTAAAGCCAAAAACTCCTCTGTCACGCTTAGGTTGGAGTCCACTCCGCGGATGAAAATTGACAACTGGGCAATGTCAGAAATGTCGGTGCTCTCATCCACAGCCAAGGAATATGCAATAAAATCTTTTCCCTTTTTCACAAGCTGCTCTTTTAGATTGATGGACAACTGGTCTACTCTCTCGGCAATGGTGTTTCTGCTCAGACTCACATTTAAAAAGAGTTGCCTTTTTTCTGGGCAAACTTCGTCACAAACTTTAATCATGCAGTTTTTGATGAAATCCCCCTCCGTAAATGGCCGGGCTGATTTAGCGATCTCTTCTGCCAAAATAAAACTGGCCTTGACAGCAGCCTGGCCTTGTGATTTGGCTTTTTTGAACAGAGCCTGTCGAGATTTGAGGCCTCGTTTTAATTCCTCTGCCTTTTGTAGCCTTTGTTCCATGTCCATATTCTTGTTTTTGTCCGCGTGTTTCGTTTCATAATGTCGTCTCAGATTATACTCTTTCAGTACCGCCACACTTTCTCCACACAGAAGACACACAGGTTTTCCAGCTACCTTCGTGAACATATACTCCGACTCCCACCTTGTTTGAAACCCCCGGTTCTCAGTATCCACCTTCCGTTTTGCCATTTTTGATGGGTATCTGAAAGTTAATTTTACTGTGATGCTGACGACTGCTGTGCCAATAAATATTGAAATGAAGCAGCCTACTGCTCGGTGCGTCACCTTTGCATTGTGGGAAATGTAGTATTGGTGCGTGTAAAAGATCTGCG
The DNA here is from genome assembly GCF_045791955.1 of Oncorhynchus clarkii lewisi. Lineage (NCBI taxonomy): Eukaryota > Metazoa > Chordata > Actinopteri > Salmoniformes > Salmonidae > Oncorhynchus > Oncorhynchus clarkii. Next base: position 31,552,456 of record NC_092175.1, on the reverse strand, counting down.
GGCTGCCGGCTTGCTGCGGGCCGGTTCTAATAATAAATCAAGATCATCCCAGGGGCCGTAAAAAACCTTCTTGCGGGCCGGATGTGGCCCGCGGGCCTTGACTCTGACATATGTGTTATAAACTGTCGAGAGTAGACCCGCAACTGATCTAAATGCAGAGTAAAAATTTTTACTCACTTGAAAACAATAATGCACTTATTAACATGACCTTTATGAATTGTGAAGCCTTTCTGTAATGTATGTTTTTATTATTACAAATACTTCAAAATTAACAAAAAGTGACGTTAGCTGATTAAGATTATATCAAAGAACACAATGTAAAATATCTCCTAAACCTGCGTTTGCCACAGACGATACAAAAACCCTACAAAACGCCATTAATTTCCCCCATAAGCTTTGTACAATGAACCATAGTGGAGTTCGTGCCTGCAAAAAAAGACTCCATTACTATTTACCTCTATTGACACTATGAATGGTGGATAGAGGACAGGACAGAGACTGGTAGACTATACTGACTTGTGGTATAGTAAAAGTTAGCAGGGAAAAGCATAGTTCATAAGGGAAATACCAAAACACCTTGATATAGGGGAAGTGCCAGCAAGCAGATGAGGCAATTTGGCTAGGATGGAAGAAATTATATAGTACAACCTTCACTATCACGAATGTAAACCAGGGAAAAATTGCACTACCCTCTCTTGTGCCCAATAAAAAAAACACACAACCCTCCCCAAAGCAAAACATATTTTTTTTATACAACCCCTCCCCTATTTTGGACCCCCCCCCTTTTCCCACAGTACATTTAGAACTGTCCCTAATCGACCCAAGCTGAGAAAGCAGTCCAAAGAGCAATGTCTAAAACAAAATCATCAGCACGTTATGCACATCACTCAAGTCTCTAATCAGTGCTTTTCCTTGTTTCTTTCACACCTAAATAATGTAGACCACTGTGTGTTTTCCCTTAGGGCATTACAAACGACAGAAACCAGGTAGAGCTACTACAATGGTCCTGGTAACACTACAAACACTAATACATGTGGCTGACATTATAATAATATAATAATCATTATAATATAACTCATATTAAACTGGTACAAAGAAGCAGTGACAGTGACTGATGAACTAACAAATTCACGACTGTCATCTCTCAGAGTGTGGACCGTGGGATAGTGTGTATGTACGGTCTGTGTGTTTGGGGTGTATTTGTACAAGTGAAAGTTAGGCAGTGGAAGGCAGGGGCCTCGCCCACTGCTGAAACCCTTCAGGCTCTGCTCTCCATCACACTCACAACTGCTGTTACATCATGGGGAGGGGCTGCTGATTATTTCCAGATGCTGCTCTTTAGTCCTTGTTGAAAATCTCTCTCAACACACACACACACACACACACACACACACACACACACACACACACACACACACACACACACACACACACACACACACACACACACACACACACACACACACACAGTATTAAACACACCAAACAATTTTCTCTCTTACACGCCAATGATGCAGAGATGATGAGTGGTGATCAAGTCGATGTGTAATGTTATTTCATACATTGCGTGTGAAGGAGGGGAGTGAATACCAGACACGTACTGTACCATGTTTAGTATCTTTGCTGAGAAGCATCTGTGTGTTTGTGTGTCTACGAACCTCGAGCACAGAAACTCTAACGACTACTACCCCTTCTACTGTAAACACTACATATATGGATGTATTCTTTGGACTCTGACATTGCTCGTCCTAATATTTTTCTGTCAGGTGGTGGTTAACTGGTGCAGTGAATCAGGCGCAGGAGAGCAGCAATGAGTGTACAAGGTATTTAATTCCACGACAGCACCAGTATACAGACAATACTCAAAGTGTGGAGAAATACCGGTCACTCGAAAATAACGGGCGTAAATACGTAACCCGGCAAACATAACTAGCCGACAAGTACCGCCATGAACAATCAATAAACATGCACACTAACATGTGGGAAACAGAGGGTTAAATAATGAACATGTAATTTGGGAATAGAAACCAGGTTTGTAGAAAACAAAGACAAAACAAATGGAAAATGAAAAGTGGATCGGTGATGGCTGAAAGACCGGTGACGTCGACCGCACAGAGTTACAGCATATGTGAAGTCTCACCCCACTAAGCACCTCACCCAATCTCAATAGGGCGGGACTACTGTATGTCAACAGCGTGGCCTGATGGGTAACTGACCGGCGACAAGAAATCATTAATTCTCACAGTTTGTTGTCCTAACACTACAGGAGATTACATCCTTAGACAAGACCAGAGGAGTTGAAAATATTTTCTACTTCACCTCAATCTGATACTGGTATCCATCTGTATGTTTGCATATGAACCATTTAATACGTTTAATATGTTGATGACAAGTGTGTGTGTGGGTATGCATGCATGTGCATATGTGAGTATGTGTATTTTCTTTGCGGTATTACCTTGTGTCAGCAATGTTGGCTTTGAGACATGGACTCCATCAAGTGAGCACAGGTTTCCGGAAGGGTGAAGGGTGATGACTCCTCCTCTATTTATAATACGACAATGCTCTGCCTCTATACCCAGGCCCTCAATAGTGATGTCTTGAGGTACGGACGCATCCTCTCGGCCAATTCGGGTCACACCTGAAACACAGAAAAGTCTCGTCATTGAAAGCTACTGTCTCTGTAGCACATAGCACCCCATATTAAACATCAACACACGGCAGGTGGCCTAGCGGTTAAGAGCGTTGGGCCAGTAACCAAAAGGTCACTGGTTGGAATCCCAGAGCCGGCAAGGTGGAAAAATCTGCTGTAGAGGGGTTGGGTTAAATGCGGGAAGACACATTTTGGTTGAATGCGTTCAGTTGTGCAACTGACTAAGTAACGCCTTTCCCCTTTCTTTCATGCATACAGTAGTGCTGGTCATAACCCCTCTACATTTGACACTGGTTGATTTAAAAGGCATGTGACTATGCACTGATATTATGGCATTCACACAGCATTGCTAAGTCAAATCATCCTGGGTTTTAGCAGCCAAGAGACACACTCACACCAGAGTACTTGCAGTTCAGTGCTTCCCTTCTGGGAAGTACAGGAAGACTACAGAACTGTGTTTGTGTACTCTAGATATCAACTGGACTTTATTTACATAAATGCATCTAGGTTATTTATTTGTGTGTGCGTGTGTGTGTGTGTGTGTGTGTGTGTGTGTCTGTGTGTGTGTGTGTGTGTGTGTGTGTGTGTGTGTGTGTAGTGTGCATACCTTCATTTAGGGGCATAAGTGTAATGGCAACACTGAGCCGGCCACTGCCCAGGCCAACCAGGTGAGGTGTGGTCGTCTGTACCTTCAGGCTTCCTCCAGTCTCTATCAGGTTGATTGGTGGCCTCTGTGGGGAAAGAGAGAGTGAGGTAGGGTCCTGGAGTAGTGCTGTGAGCTTTAACAAAATAGAGAGTGTGTGTGTGTCACAGGAGGTTGGTGGCACCTTATGGCTGGAGTGGAATAGATGGAAGGGTATCAAATACATCAAACACATGTTTTCCGTGTGTTTGATGCCATTCCATTTGCTCAGTTCCAGCCATTATTATGAGCCGTCCTCCTCTTAGCAGCCTCCACTGGTGTGTGTGTGTGTGTGTGTGTGTACTCACCATGGGTGTAGCTAGAACTTGCTGATCAGATTCTGCCTGGGACTGGCTCTCTGTACAGCTGCTTGTGTCTGAGTCCTATAAACCAACAGAACGATGTAAGCCCAAGAGTAGACCCACACACACACACACACACACACACACACACACACACACACACACACACACACACACACACACACACACACACACACACACACACACACACACACACACACACACACACACACACACACACACACACACACACACACACACACACACACACACACAACTCTCTGAGAACAGATGGATGTCATAGGAAGTTCCAGAGGGAGATGACCTTACATCAGGATGGAGAATGTGGTGGGGAAAAGGAATGGGAGTGGTTTAGGAGAGAAAATTAGGAACAGATTCAGGGGATTTTGAGAGAGGGGGAGCGAGACAGAAACTACAGAAAGAGAAAGTGAGAGAATTGTTGAAAAGATTGAATCTAAATAGAATAGAGAAACAGAGAGTCAGTAGAAGTAGAAAAAAAACAAGCAACCTCGAAAATTGAGGAGTGAAGTTATTAAACTCAAACTGACAAATCACAACAATCCAGTGGAAATTGATTAGAGCTGAAAGTAATGTGAAGTGATAATCCCTCTGCTCCAGTCTCCTGCTAGTTTCTAGGTATGTCCTTGTGCCCCAGGAGTTGTGAAAACTCATGCATTTCCTCTCATTGAAAGCTCACATCCTGTATGAGGTCACTGGTAATACCATCATATTATTTCCTAACTTCAGGGGCAGTTGGGACTTGGGCATTTCCAAAGTAACTGAGCGATGTTCAGACTCATATATTTTTTTAAACACTAAAAACACATTTACTTGAAGAACAGTGCAGCACAAACAGCACAAACGTCATCCTGTTACCAAACTTACTTTTTAATGTTCTGTGGAAAATGTTAAAAGTAATCCTTGTGTAATCCTACTTTGAGTTGTATGGTTTGATTACTTTGCAACCATTGGTTTTTGTTTGTCATTAATTTTAAAGTGAGTCTCAGCATTACCCTGTTAAAAACCCATCTAAGCAGAAACAGATTGTGTGTTCACTCAGCTGTGTTATTGCATGTCAAAACACCCATGCTGTGTTTAGGCTCTGGGAGCCAGGTCATGGTTCAGAGTGAATCTTAATAGTGGGCTATCGTCTGAAAGTCCATCATGAGCTCACGAGGGGAATGACACAACCGGGCAAACGGTCACTATATATCACTATAACTACCACCGTTTCCCTTCAAGAGTTCAAGAGTCAGCTCCTGATCTATATAGTATTAATCAATTGATAAAACGTTACATCCTCCACATGTATTCAAAGTCATTCCTGTCCTAATGACCATGGACATAGAGTTGTGTTTACAGTGTAAACACCATCAGAGTGTTGTGTCTCACATCTCTCCTCCAATGGAATCCTAGTAACAGCTCTCATCCGGGGCCAGATCATAAAATGTAAAGGAATTTGGGTTTTTGATAGATTTGTATCTGCTGCTGCAAGTCACATTATTCAGAGGATAATAATGTAGCCATTGTTACCCGCAGTGTTCAGGATTACAACGTCTGTAGCCTACTATCAGAGACTGTTTAAAAATGAGAAAATAACTAACAGTGTAGGAAGCAATTTTCTTTTAAATCAGTTAGAGCTTCAAGCTAGTCAGACCACTTGTAAAATTGTAGGAAAAAAACGTACCATTGTTGAAGTCGAACTGCAAGCTTCAGTTATAACTCCCGAAATGGACATTAATGGCAAATTAATCTAATTACGAGGAGGGCATCTCTTTACAGTGCGAGACACTGTTCGTTGGGGGGGGTTCTTCGGTGCCATTAAGGTCTCGACTCTCGACAGAATATTCACAAGTCCAAAAGAAGACTGTAGCATTATTGGTGGAATGAAACTTGCGGATTGTCATCTCTTCTGGACGGAAGGATACATATTTTTGTAAACAGGAAACCCCCCCCTAAAGACCCTGAGGGGAGGGTAGTGAGTTTTTTTCCCTGGTTTACATTCGCTCTTCTGCTCATATTTTCCCTATAAACAATGGCTTGATTTACTTTGATATTACCCTAATAAAGTTTAGAAACATTTGTGAAGGTTTGGTATGGTGTGGCTATTATTAAGCTTTAGCTACAGCAAGCCAGTGATATAAAGGCAGTGCACCCCAGCACTGCAACTGACTATGACAGTTGGCCTTGAGGTGAGGAGGACTGCTTCAGGCCTACCAGAGTTACTCCTATAATCTAACAATATACTGCTTTTCTTTATACAAAATATTTGGATCGAAAATGTATGAATTACCCTCCTTCTGTACGTCTATATCTGCATAGCAGACGAAGCGGGACGGTTGAGCTAGCATGCGCTAATGGGATTAGCATGAGGTTGTACATACAAGAACATTTCCCAGGACATAGACACATCTGATATGTGCAGAAAGCTTCAATTCTTGTTAATCTAACTGCACTGTCCAGTTTACAGTAGCTATTACAGTGAAAGAATATGATGCTATTGTTTGAGGAGAGTGCAGTTATGAACTTGAAAATTGGGCAGACTTGATACAACATTTTGAACAGAAATGCAATAGTTCATTGGATCAGTCTAAAACTTTGCACATACAATGTTGCCATCTAGTGGCCAAAACCTAAATTGTGCCTAGATTCCTAAGTCATATATTGGCCTTTCTCTTGCATTTCAAAGATGATGGAACAAAAATGTTTTTTGAAAACGCATGTTTTTTCTTTGTATTATCTTTTACCAGATCTAATGTGTTATATTCTCCTACATTCATTTTACATTTCCACAGACTTCAAAGTGTTTCCTTTCAAATGGTATCAATAATATGCATATCCTTGCTTCAGGTGCTGAGCTACAGGCAGTTAGATTTGGGTACATTTAAAAAAGGGTCAGTATGTGTGTTTCCCACCATGAACCATGGAGGAGGAGGTGTGATAGTGTGGGGGTGCTTTGCTGGTGACACTGTCAGTGATTTATTTATAATTCTCACTTCACCAGCATGGCTACCACAGGATTCTGCAGCGATACGCCATCCCATCTGGTTTGTGCTTCGTAGGACTATCACTTGTTTTTCAACAGGACAATGACCCAACACACCTCCAGGCTGTGTAAGGGTTATTTGACCAAGAAGGAGAATGATGGAGTGCTGCATTAGATGACCTGGCCTTCACAATCACTCAACCTCAAACCAATTGAGATGGTTTGGGATAGGTTGGACAGCAGAGAGGAGGAAAAACATCCAGCAAGTACTCAGCATATGTGGGAACTCTTTCAAGACTGTTGGAAAAGCATTTCAGGTGAAGCTGGTTGAGAGAATGCCAAGAGTGTGCAAAGCTGTCATCAAGGCAAAGGGTGGCTACTTTGAAGAATCTACAATCTAAAATTAACACTTTTCTGGTTACTACATGAATCCATGTGTTATTTCATAGTTGTGATGTCTTCACTATTATTTTACAATGTAGAAAATTGTAAAAATAATGAAAAACCTATGAATGAGTAGGTGTGTCCAAATTTTTGACTGGTACTGCATGTACAAAAATATATGGGCATATTACAAACTTGTTCATTTGAAAGTGTTCAAAATACACTAAAATCATCCAAAATCCACAATCAATACAGCTAAAAATAATGGGATGTCAAAACAAGCTGACATTGAGTTTTAAGAAAGTGTGCTTTATCAATTTACCTAATTTTGATAACCGTTATTTTGGACAAAATCAAGACGTCAATATTTGTGTAGTGCTTTTTGTATAATAAAAAAAAATGACAGCTCAATTCGAGCAAATTCTGAATTTGCGATTAATCGGAATTAGTCACAGCAAATCCTGCGATTAACTCAATATTTTTTTTAATAGTTTGACCGCCCTAATTTCTACATATATTCCTATGTGATCCAAGATGGCATAGCAGTCGTACATCTTTGTCTTGTTGTGTCTTGTATATATATATCTTTTTTTCCCAACATACTCTCCTGCAACCCGCCTCACCCAATGTGGTATGGATCTGCAATTTTCTATACTTTAGAACCGGAACCCCCAACAGAAGCTAGCCAGCTAACTAGCTACTAGCTAGAAGTCAGCTAGCCACTGCTAGCTGTCATCAGTTAACCATAGGCCGGTCAACTCCTGCCAGTCTGCACAGCGCGACTCAACCCAGAGCATATCAGACTGCTTTTTCTCCACCAAATCTCCAGATTTAGAGAATCTCCGGATTCCTACCGCAAGCTCCGAACCTTTTCAGCTGGATCATCGCAGCTATCTAGCTGCTATCCGAGTGGCTACTCCTGGCTAAAGTTTATGTCCTGAAGCAAGCACCAGTTAGCCTGGAGCTAGCCTAGTGCTAGAGCCATCTCCCACAACACCTATTTTGCCATTTGGCCTGGACCCCTTTTACTGCCAACATGGAACCCCACCGATTCATCACGACTGGTCTACCGACGTAATCCGCCCGAGGTTGTTTCAACAGGCTCTTCCGTCACGACGTCCCTGAAAGCCCATCTGCTAGCCTGCTAGCCGCGGCCCGCTAGCTGTCTAGAGCATTTCGGACTGTTAGCTGAAGATGTCCATCAGCCAATTTCTTGGGCTACAATACCTATTTTTCCAATTGGCCTGGATCCTTTACCTGCCTACACGGAGCCTTGCCGATCCATCAAGACTGGTCTGCCGACATAACAGTCCGAGGGGGCTACAACAGACTCTTCCGTCGCGATGTCCCCCTAAGGCCCTTCTGCTAGCCTGCTATCCCCGGCCCGCTAGCTGTCTGGATCGCCGTGTCTCCAGCCCGCCTAGCTACTCACTGGACCCTATGATCACTCGGCTACGCATGCCTCTCCCTAATGTCAATATGCCTTGTCCATTGCTGTTTTGGTTAGTGATTATTGTCTTATTTCACTGTAGAGCCTCCAGCCCTGCTCAATATGCCTTAGCTAGCCCTTTTGTTCCACCTCCCACAAATGTGGTGACCTCACCTGGTTTAAATGGTGTCTCTAGAGACAAAACCTCTCTCATCGTCACTCAATGCCTAGGTTTACCTCCACTGTATTCACATCCGACCATACCATTGTCTCTACATTATGCCTTGAATCTATTCTTCCAGGCCCAGAAACCTGCTCATTTTACTCTCTGTTCCGAAAGCACTAGACAACAAGTTCTTATAGCCTTTAGCCGTACCCTTATCCTACTCCTCTTCTGTTCCTCTGGTGATGTAGAGGTTAATCCAGGCCATGCACCCAGGACCTAGGATCAAGAGAGACGCTCAAGTGTTTTAGTACTATATCTCTTGACACAATGATGAAAATAATCATGGCCTCTAAACCTTCAAGCTGCATACTGGACCCTATTCCAACTAAACTACTGAAAGAGCTGCTTCCTGTGCTTGGCCCTCCTATGTTGAACATAATAAACGGCTCTCTATCTTCCGGATGTGTACCAAACTCACTAAAAGTGGCAGTAATAAAGCCTCTCTTGAAAAAGCCAAACCTTGACCCAGAAAATATAAAAAACTATCGGCCTATATCGAATCTTCCATTCCTCTCAAAAATTTGAGAAAAGGCTGTTGCGCAGCAAATCACTGCCTTCCTGAAGACAAACAATGTATACGAAATGATTCAGTCTGGTTTTAGACCCCCATCATAGCACTGAGACGGCACTTGTGAAGGTGGTAAATGACATTTTAATGGCATCGGACCGAGGCTCTGCATCTGTCCTCGTGCTCCTAGACCTTAGTGCTGCTTTTGATACCATCGATCACCACATTGTTTTGGAGAGATTGGAAACCCAAATTGGTCTACACGGACAAGTTCTGGCCTGGTTTAGATCTTATCTGTCGGAAAGATATCAGTTTGTCTCTGTGAATGGTTTGTCCTCTGACAAATCATCTGTACATTTCGGTGTTCCTCAAGGTTCCGTTTTAGGACCACTATTGTTTTCACTATATATTTTACATCTTGGGGATGTTATTCGAAAACATAAAGTTAACTTTCACTGCTATGCGGATGACACACAGCTGTACATTTCAATGAAACATGGCGAAGCCTCAAAATTGCCCTGGCTAGAAGCATGTGTTTCAGACATAAGGAAGTGGATAGCTGCAAACATTCTACTTTTAAACTCGGACAAAACAAAGATGCTTGTTCTAGGTCCCAAGAAACAAAGAGATCTTCTGTTGAATCTGACAATTAATCTTAATGGTTGTACAGTCGTCTCAAATAAAACTGTGAAGGACCTCGGCGTTACTCTGGACCCTGATCTCTCTTTTGAAGAACATATCAAGACCATTTCAAAGACAGCTTTTTTCCATCTATGTAACATTGCAAAAATCAGAAACTTTCTGTCCAAAAATGATGCAGAAAAAATAATCCATGCTTTTGTCTCTTCTAGGTTAGACTACTGCAATGCTCTACTTTCCGGCTACCCGGATAAAGCACTAAATAAACTTCAGTTAGTGCTAAATACGGCTGCTAGAATCCTGACTAGAACCAGAAAATTTGATCATATTACTCCAGTGCTAGCCTCCCTACACTGGCTTCCTGTCAAAGCAAGGGCTGATTTCAAGGTTTTACTGCTAACCTACAAAGCATTACATGGGCTTGCTCCTACCTATCTCTCTGATTTGGTCCTGCCGTACATACCTACACGTACACACGTACACAAGACGCAGGCCTCCTAATTGTCCCTAGAATTTCTAAGCAAACAGCTGGAGGCAGGGCTTTCTCCTATAGAGCTCCATTTTTATGGAACGGTCTGCCTACCCATGTCAGAGACGCAAACTCGGTCTCAACCTTTAAGTCCTTACTGAAGACTCATCTCTTCAGTGGGTCATATGATTGAGTGTAGTCTGGCCCAGGAGTGGGAAGGTGAACGGAAAGGCTCTGGAGCAACGAACCGCCCTTGCTGTCTCTGCCTGGCCAGTTCCCCTCTTTCCACTGGGATTCTCTGCTCTCTAACCCTATTACAGGTGCTGAGTCACTGGCTTACTAGGGCTCTCTCATGCCGTCCCTGGAAGGGGTGCGTCACCTGAGTGGGTTGATTCACTGATGTGGGGATCCTGTCTGGGTTGGCACCCCCCCTTGGGTTGTGCCATGGCGGAGATCTTTGTGGGCTATACTCAGCCTTGTCTCAGGATGGTAAGTTGGTGATTGAAGATATCCCTCTAGTGGTGTGGGGGCTGTGCTTTGGCAAAGTGGGTGGGGTTATATCCTTCCTGTTTGGCCCTGTCCGGGGGTGTCCTCGTTCTGTTATAATCTCCACCCGGCACAGCCAGAAGAGGACTGGCCACCCCACATATGCTCTCTCTAATTCTCTCTTTCTTTCTCTCTATCAGAGGACCTGAGCCCTAGGACCATGCCCCAGGACTACCTGACATGATGACTCCTTGCTGTCCCCAGTCCACCTGACCGTGCTGCTGCTCCAGTTCCAACTGTTCTGCCTTATTATTATTCGACCATGCTGGTCATTTATGAACATTTGAACATCTTGGCCATGTTCTGTTATAATCTCCACCCGGCACAGCCAGAAGAGGACTGGCCACCCCTCATAGCCTGGTTCCTCTCTAGGTTTCTTCCTAGGGAGTTTTCCCCTAGCCACCGTGCTTTTACACCTGCACTGCTTGCTGTTTGGGGTTTTAGGCTGGGTTTCTGTACAGCACTTTGAGATATCAACTGATCTAAGAAGGGCTATATAAATACATTTTATTTTGATTTGTTTTGATGATTGAGGAGTACACCACATCAGTCACTGGCTTTATCTATATGTGCATCGAGGACGTTGTCCCCACAGTAACTGTAACCCAAAAGCATATAAGAAATCCAACTATGCCCTCCAACGAACCATTATACACGCAAAACGTCAATACAGGACTAAGATCGAATCGTACTACACCGGCTCCGACGCTAGTCGGATGTAGCAGGGCTTGCAAACTATTCCAGACTACAAAGCAAAACACAGGCGAGAGCTGCCCAGCAACACGAGCCTACCAGACAAGCAAGCTAAATAACTTCTATGCTCGCTTCGAGGCAAGTAACACTGAAACATGCATGAGAGCATCAGCTGTTCCGGATGACTGTGTGATCATGCTCTCCACAGCCGATGTGAGTAAGACCTTTAGACAGGTCAACTTTCACAAGGCCGCTGGGCCTTACGGATTACCAGGACGTGTACTCTGAGCATGTGCTGAACAACTGGCAAGTATCTTCACTGACATTTTCAACCTCTCCCTATCTGGGTCTGTAATACCAACACTATGGTGGTCAAGCAGACCACCATAGTCCCTGTGCCCAAGAACACTAAGGTAACCTGCCTAAATGACTACAGACCCGTAGCAGTCACGTCGGTAGCCATGAAATGCTTTGAAAGGCTGGTCATGGCTCACATCAACACCATTATCCCTGAAACCCAAGACCCACTCCAATTTGCATACCGCACCAACAGATCCACAGATGATGCAATCTCTATTGCACTCCACACTGCCCTTTCCCACCTGGACAAAAGGAGCACCTATATGAGAATGCTATTCATTGACTACAGCTCAGCATTCAACACCATAGTGCCCTCAAAGCTCATTACAAAGCTAAGGACCCTGGGACTAAACACCTACCTCTGCAACCTGATCCTGGACTTCCTGACAGGCCGCCCCCATGTGGTAAGGGTAGGTAAAAACACATCCGCCATGCTGATCCTCAACACGGGAGCCCCTCAAGGGTGCGTGCTCAGTCCCCTCCTGTACTCCCTGTTCATTCATGACTGCATGGCTGTGCACAACTCAAACACCATTATTAAGTTTGCTGATGACACAACAGTGGTAGGCCTGATCACCAACAATGATGAGACAGCCTATAGGGAGGAGGTCAGAGACCTGATCATGTGGTGCAAGGACAACAACCTCTCCCTCAATGTGATCAAGACAAAGGAGTTGATTGTGGACTACAGGAAAAGAAGGACCGAGCACGCCCCCATTCTCATAGACAGGGCTGTAGTGGAGCAGGTTGAGAGCTTCAAGTTCCTTGGCGTCCCATCACCAACAAACTAACATGGTCCAAGCACACCAAGACAGTCGTGAAGAGGGCACAACAAAACCTATTCCCACTCAGGAGACTGAAAAGATTTGGCATGGGTCCCCAGATCCTCAAAAGGTTATACAGCTGCACCATCGAGAACATCCTGATGGGTTGCATCACTCCCTGATATGGCAACTGCTCAGCATCCGACCGCAAGGCACTACAGAGGTTAGTGCGTACCGTCCATACATCACCGGGGCCAAGCTTCCTGCCATCCAAGACCTCTATACCAGGCGGTGTCAGAGGAAGGCCCTAAAAATTGTCAAAGACTCCAGCCACCGTAGTCATAGACTGTTCTCTCTGCTACCACACTGCAAGCGGAACCGGAGCGCCAGGTCTAGATCCAAGAGGCTTCTAAACAGCTTATACCCCCAAGCCATAAGACTCCTGAACATCTAATCAAATGGCTACCCAGACTATTTGCATTGATCGACATTATTGAATAAAACACTTTCTAGAAATCAAAAGTATTCCGACAATGGGTAGTTTGTTAGATCCATCGTGTCTTTTTTCCCTGCATCAACCAAAGATAGTAGAGGCAGGATGAGTTTGGTTTGTTTACAGTATGCATGTTGAAGGGCGTGTGTCATCTACGATCATTCACTTCCCTTCATTCACTTCCGGAAGTTTACTCAAAAGGTAAGTGAACCCTTCCTACATCTCATTATTATAAAAAACAGTTGTTCTTGAAAACGTGTGTATAAAACTATAAATACATTATGCTCCATACATACATAGTGTATGCTGTAGAAACAACAACATGATATACAGAAAAGAATCATGCGAGCACCAGCCAGAAAATGTACCAGATTGTGGAAGAGTGCGCAAATGTCTGCAAACTTAATATGTGGAGAGGGAAGTTTTGTCCAGCTCAGTAAAGCCTCAAACAATGAAATGGGCTACTTCTATTTGAATTAATGTGAATGAATGAGGAAGCGGAACACACCTCAATTCAAACTGTTGTTAGAAAATACAACTTGTTAGAAAATAATTTGAAATTGAGAAGTTGAAACATAGCATGTAGATAATTAGCAGGCAGCGCTTGTTAACTGCCCTATTGCATAACAATCACATTTTGGAACAGTGAATGCATTCTGACATCACGTGCATAAAACAACTCATGCTGGGGCGACCATTACCTGTTGACCATACCGCTCGTGACGCGTGTGCGAGTGTTGCAAAATAAATGTACGTGTTATTCAATCATTGCACCCACACTGCTCACGGGCATCAGCTAGCATCTGCGTGGCCAGGAGCTAACATAGAAATTGGTTCTATTTGTGACGCACAACACGCTGCAAGTCCAGCCTCTCCCATCTCCTCATTGGTTTTCAGGAGCATATACTCACGTGCCATCTCCTCATTGGTTTTCAGGAGCATATACTCATGTGCCATCTCCTCATTGGTTTTCAGGAGCATATACTCATGTGCCATCTCCTCATTGGTTTTTAGGAGCTTATTCCCACGTGGGGGATTGAAAGAAGAACTTAGGTCCACACTTCTTTAGGTTGTAGTAATGCTGTAAAGTTGGTTGCCAACCACCACATAAAGTTCAAAGAAGAAAAAGAAGCCTTAAGGAAGGAGGAGAGATGACAATAAATGAATTACGTTTACCGTTTTATCTGTGGATTAATTGTCGTGCATTTGAGGTAAAATAACAATCCAATGTTTCTATACCAGGACAAATTAGCTCGCAACAGCGAGCTAGCTAGCTAAATTGCCATAAATGTTTAATGCTTTTTGACCTGTCCCCAAATTAATACAATTGAGTTTGTCTTGATATTTCAACCTGCTTATCCTGATCACTTCTGGTGCGGGTGACCAAAATCAATGTGCGTGAGATGGCGCACACAGACGTATGCACGTGTTCGGTTTGGTCTGCATGTTAGAGATATTTGGAACTCACATGTGAAAAAGTGAATGTTATTGGGTTAATGTTCATGAACATATTTTAATGACATTTTCTCCTGAGCTGTCAATCCCAATTTGAAAAGGTCCCTAGCCCCACCCACAGCCTCTCCTCCAACTGACAGAGTGGTTGTTACAATGTTGTGGTTTAGCAATATTTTTATTTTGACATTATAAAGAAAAACCTTTGTAAACAACGGAAGCTATCACACTGTCATATTGATCTGAGCCTTACTGTTGAAAAACCCCTACAGTGTATGACTTTTGGCTGTCGCAGATGCACATCCCCTGTTGACTTCTGTCTGTAGTCGTCTGTTGTCGTCTTCAGTAGCCTTACAACTTGAACACACCCAACATGTAGGTGCATGTTTTTGCAGAAAGCTCCACCTCTGGCTGGCAGAAAGAACCAGATGAGCTTTCAGTTATATCGTGTTCACTGATTTATGAAATCTATAAAAAGGACTTAAAAATAATTTAAAATCAAGATTCGAAACAACAACAACTACTACTACAAAACAACTGGGATCACTAACAGTATATAATTTTATTTGGACTTCACTGCTATAAGTTTCTAAAGGGAAAGTTAATCTTGATCTCGGAAGCCATTACAGAGGAGAGACTGGATTGATAACACCATGGCTTCGAAAGCTAAAGAGCTTCTCTCTTGGTCTGCAAGCTCTGTGGTAACTGGAGGAGGAATCACAGCTGCCAGGCTGTTACACATCATGAGGAACCAGACAGTGACTGTCATCATCATGGACAACCGTAGCTGCAGGGACTTTGAGGAGTCCCATATCTATATCCCCACACAGATCTGCATCAGCGTCCCTGAGGAGGCTATCAACCCTGGGATCACTGTGAACCAGATCAAGGCCAGGCTGCCGGAAGCATCCAGAGAACAGTGGAAGAGACAGGGGTTCGTAGACTACATCATATTACTGGACTGGTTCAGCTGTGTCACTGACCTCAGACTGGGGACCCCACTCAAGAGCCTCAAAGATGCTCTCTACAAGTGGGACAGCACCACAGATCTCCACAGAGAGCCCCTGGTTCTGGTGGGAGGCTATGAGAACTGGTTGCTTGTCTACCCCATGTACACAACCAACGCCAAAGTCAGACCCCCCCGACACAACACGCCCTCAACACCCTCCCTCAGCTGAACTTCTGCTACCCCTCTCTGAAGGAGCTGAAGGCTTCAGCCCCCCCTCTACCCGCCCAAAAGCCTAAGATGACAGGTGACAGGTACCTACCGCTACTACCACGCCCCAACCAACAAAGTTCACCTCTACCCCCATGGGGCAAGCATTCCGCAGGCCCCCCTCTCCACCCCAACCCCCCCCCCCCCCCCCGTGCCCAAATACAAGCAGCCCCCCCAGCCCAACCTGTCCCTGCCAAGACCACTAAGCCCAGTCATGACGTGTATGCCAAGATGGAGATCGCCAAGCTGTCAGCAGCTAAGATCAGTAACCTACACCCTGTATATGGAGGGATGGGTGCCATGCTGACGGGACTGTATGACAGAAGCACCTGTTACATGAACTGCATCCTGCAGTGCCTGTGTAACACCCCAGCCATGGCTGAGTACTTCACCAAGAACTACTACCAGGAAGATATTAACAGGAACAATTACCTGGGCCATAAGGGGGAAGTAGTAGAGGAGTTTGGGGTGATAATGAAGGCTATGTGGTCTGGCCTGTATAAGTCTATCAGGCCCAGGGACTTTAAGTTTACCATTGGAAAGGTTTACGCAGGGTTTGCTGGCAATGAACCGCAAGATGCAAAGGAATTTATGCTTGTCCTCCTAGATGGGCGACACGAGGACCTCAATAAGGCTGACACTAGTAAACTGTACCAACGGGAAGTGAATGACCATCACCTGGATGACCAAAGGGCAGCCGACCTGGCCTGGAGCAGGTGGGGGTGCGTCACCTGAGTGGGTTGAGTCACTGATGTGATCATCCTGTCTGGGTTGCCCCCCCCCCCCCCCCCCCCCCCCCCCCTTGGGTTGTGCCGTGGCGGAGGTCTTTGTGGGCTATACTCAGCCTTGTCTCAGGATGGTAAGTTGGTGGTTGAAGATATCCCTCTAGTGGTGTGGGGGCTGTGCTTTGGCAAAGTGGGTGGGGTTATATCCTTCCTGTTTGGACCTGTCCGGGGTGTCCTCGGAGTGGGCCACAGTGTCTCCTGACCCCTCCTGTCTCAGCCTCCAGTATTTATGCTGCAGTAGTTTATGTGTCGGGGGGCTAGGGTCAGTTTGTTATATCTGGAGTACTTCTCCTGTCCTATTCGGTGTCCTGTGTGAATCTAAGTGTGCGTTCTCTAATTCTCTCCTTCTCTCTTTCTCTCTCTCGGAGGACCTGAGCCCTAGGACCATGCCCCAGGACTACCTGACATGATGACTCCTTGCTGTCCCCAGTCCACCTGGCTGTGCTGCTGCTCCAGTTTCAACTGTTCTGCCTTATTATTATTCGACCATGCTGGTCATTTATGAACATTTGAACATCTTGGCCATGTTCTGTTATAATCTCCACCCGGCACAGCCAGAAGAGGACTGGCCATCCCACATATGCTCTCTCTAATTCTCTCTTTCTTTCTCTCTCTCGGAGGACCTGAGCCCTAGGACCATGCCCCAGGAATACCTGACATGATGACTCCTTGCTGTCCCCAGTCCACCTGACTGTGCTGCTGCTCCAGTTTCAACTGTTCTGCCTTATTATTATTCGACCATGCTGGTCATTTATGAACATTTGAACATCTTGACCATGTTTTGTTATAATCTCCACCCGGCACAGCCAGAAGAGGACTGGCCACCCCACATAGCCTGGTTCCTCTCTAGGTTTCTTCCTAGGTTTTGGCCTTTCTAGGGAGTTTTTCCTAGCCACCGTGCTTCTACACCTGCATTGCTTGCTGTTTGGGGTTTTAGGCTGGGTTTCTGTTCAGCACTTTGAGATATCAGCTGATGTACGAAGGGCTATATAAATACATTTGATTTGATTTGATTTGATTCAGTAGAGAGCAGAAGCTAGATAACCATTCCGCTGTGTTCTGCAGTCACTGCAAAGCCCTGAGAGACTCCATGAGGAAAGTGGAGATCTGGAAGGTCCCGCCCATCCTTGTGGTTTACTTATTTCGATTGACCATCGATGGCAGAAGGATTCAGGTTCTCCAGACCAACGTTGACTTCCCCCTGGAGAACCTGGACCTGAACCAGTGTGTCATTGGTCCAAAACAGAAGCTCAAGAAATACAACCTGTTTGCAGTCTCTAATTATTATGGGGTGGGTCTGAATTGTGGTTACTACACAGCCTTCTGTAAGAACGCCATCAAACAGCAGTGGTACAAGTTTGAAGACAAGGATGTTTCAGACATTTCCACCTCCTCAGTCAAGTCCTCTGCCGCCTGCATCTTATTCTACTCTTCTTTGTGAGGGGTGGAAGGACACACAGGGGATTTTGTACAGTATGTGTGTGTGTGTGTGTGTGTGAGATCTGGTCCAAAGCGTCCCCCAGACAGTGGCGACCTGTCATTCAGGGTAGGTGGGGCAGATTTTTTTTTTGTTGTTCCCTGTTTTGCATGTTATTTTGACATTAATATGTGCCACATATCAGGTTGAAAACAATGTCATTCTCTTTTGCGTTCTTGCGTAAGGTAGCTCGAAAATGTGTTTCAGCCTAGCTTAGTGCTTTCTGTGGTGGTGGGGCAGCCAGTGGAAAATTCGGAGCGTAGGGATTGGTAATGTTCTCTAGGGATTGGTAATGTTCTCTAGTTGTGCCGTGAATGGCTCAGTGTTCTGTCACTCATGGGAACACTACGTCACCGCAAAATCTATGAGAAGAGCTCGAAAATTCAAGCCTCTTTGGTGTTGCCATAGAGTTACATTAGAAGTGCCCATCCGAGAAGGCTCAGGGTCATTGTTATATCAACAGTAGCTTTGATTGGACTGATCTTGTCAACATCATACTTTCAAAATCTTAGCTAGAGTGAGGGCATTTTCTGTTAAACCTTATTAATGCTTTGGTACTAAAATATCCTTCTTTAAGCCTAGGCATTGGGCTCGAGATTTGTGTGTGTGCATTAATATAGGCCTGTTCTAACTGTTCTGTGTGTAGTATGACCCTATGATGTCTGGGAGCTCAGCCAAGACCTGACAGAAACTAACTGGTTCCTCTCAGCTTAACTGGAGGCAGAGCAAAGTGTTATATCCTGCATACCAGCGATAAGGCTGTTGATCTGTTTGGAGCCTGTTTCAGGGCGAAAGGTTCATGCTTGTGTATGTGTGTAGGGGTAGGACCATACATTATCTGGGCCGACAGTCAAAGGTGCTTGCTTGCCCAACTTGGGGAACCGCTGAGCTGCTGTTAGAGGAAGTATGTCTGGAGTGACTTCCTGTCACCTTGGCACCTATTGTCCTCACTCAGTTGCGACAGAACGAGACAACCTTTTCATTATAGCCGTACCCCGTAACCCAGTGTCGTCTGTCCCCACACACACACATACACATACATAAGATCACGTGTTTTGCAGATGCTTGCATAAGATAGCTTGACTATATAAGGCTTCTGTACTCATTGTGCGTGGGCTCTCACTCCATTCACTTTGTGTGTTGTATGAACAGCTCCCTTATTGCAATACGTTTATTAATAAAAGTAATACCTTGATTGATTATTGACTTTGCATCTCCTCACTATTAATTGAAGGTAGAATTTCCACCACACTAGCAAGCTAGACAAGCAGTAATCATCATGAATCACATCGACAATATACTGGCAAATCCTTTTCAATCCTTGTCATACGTAGAGAAATGATAGATAAAATGTACCGGTGCTCATCGGCCATTGGACATAAACATTACACAACAGGTTGGAAATCACAAATTCAACAATGAGTGGTTTGGAAGGAATCATTAGTTAACTGCAAGTGTTGCAGAGCAATCACTCGCCTGCTATTCAGTTCCCCCTCATAACTTAGCCTACTGTTCTGACTTGGTGGTGCACATGTAGCCAATAGCTTGTTTTAGTGAAATGTAATCATCAAAGAGCTTTGTCTGCTCATTGCCCCATTTATTTATCCTATGGTTCTGACTTGGTGTACAGGAATAATACTGTAAGAATGGCCCATGTTCTGAATTCTGTCACTGTACATTTCAAAGGGCTGAACAAATAGTTATATTGACCACGTCCGTCCGAGCTCGCTCATTTATGTCTTAATGGAAATTACAGATTGCCTCTTATCCGCTCGTCGTCCCCTTATGCCATAATTTGTACATCCCAATTGTCAGTGGAAACTACGTTTGTTTAAAGCACTATCAGCAATGTTCTTTTAAAAGGCAGTAAATGAGGCTGAATGAATTGTTTCGCTGCCAAACAGGGCTCCGCTGATAGCCAGGTGTAGCAGTGGTAAGGATTCACTCTGCTGTTGGAACAGCTTTATTTAGGCTTGTGTAACAGTTTGTGAGCACGTTTTCTCACCATTATTGTGCAATGAATGTATTGTTTAGTGTTGTGTTGGGTAGTGGCTTTGCTGGGATGCATCTAACATTTTGCCCCACCAAGATGTACATGCTAAAATCTCCCAAAATATATATTTTTAATGTAAATGTTACCGTACATGTAGACGTCCAGTCATTGCGCTAACCCTAGTTAGCATTGGCTTGCGAAACGACCACTATCTTCCTTCATAATGCACGCAGAGAAATAAAAATGGTGTCCACAAGTTAATCTTAAGTTAAGGCATTTCTAGTCGATAGCCAAACATTTCTGTAAAAACCCAACGATTAAGCCTTGTGTTCCTATTTTTTTTATTAGTCTTGGGCTGTTGGTGGTAGGTGCAGCCAATTCAGCTGCCCTGCGCGCCGGGGAGGCACACTGTTGCCATTTCATGTGTCTGAAGGTACAAACTCTGCCTTTCCGGTGGGCCTGGAGAGAAAATCAAGTGTGCCATGCCAGTGCTGGCCAATCAGAGTGCTCAGATGACCTAGAGAGACTGTCAATGAATACAGCAAAGAGCTGCTGTTTTTATGACTGAGTTCATGTTAAAGTTCTTACTCAGCAGTGTCAACACTTTGTATTCAACACTTTTATAATATATTAGTCTGCTGTTGTTGTTGTGCTTACCCTGAAACCCCAGTAACCTCAACTGTTTGCATGTACATGAATCCTAATTCCAGTGTACAACCAAGGATAACTGTTGTCCTGGAACAATTTAGCTTGGCCATCCTTTTGGATTCATGGCCCAGTAGGGTCAAAAGGGCAACAGAGTCGATGAAGCTTGATTTTAAGATAAATGGTCACAGCTGAAAAACCCTACAATGGAACCATTGGGCTGTGCTCTGTTGGAGAGAGTGTAACTCACTATGTAGCTTTGCAATTATGAGTTTGTGCATGTTTTTCATGCAGGTGCCTGTGATTGGCTAAGTGCCTTTGTAAGTGTGAGGAGAAAATGGTTGTGGCTGTGAAATTATAAGTGAGATACAACTCATGTCACTTCTATCACATAGTCCCTGTATTTTATGAGCACTAATCTCTTGTGGACAGACATAATTATGCAAGATTTAAGTTCTGGGTTAACCAAGATGATATGAGCACTAATGTCCTTATGCTTTCAAGTAATTCGCTCCAACTACTACTATTTATATAGCCCTTCTAACATCAGCTGATATCTCAAAGTGCCTTACAGAAACCCAGCCTAAAGCCCCAAACAGCAAGCAATGTAGGTGTAGAAGCACAGTGGCTAGGAAAAACTCCCTAGAACTCCCTACAATCTCCCTACTACTTCATGTGTTGTCACTGTTCATGTGATGGTCACAGAGGACATGTGATCACTCAAGAGGAGGCTGGTGAGAGGAGCTATAGGGAGGAAGGGCTGGAATGGAATCAATGGAATGGTACCAAACACATAAAACACATGGAAACAACGAGATTGACTCTGTTCCATTAATTCCATTCCAGCCATTACAATTATCCCATCCTCCAATAGCTCCTCCCACCAGCCTTCTCTGTGATCACTATACCCCTGAGCCACGCACACAGTGTTTATTACTTACTGGCTAGTGCAGTCAGAACAAAAGTAGGAAATTAAGTTCTCTGTAGGGTCATCAAAGGTCCCCTTTCTGCTGACCCAGGGGTCACACAAGCATATTTTCATTAGTTCTTCATCCATACTGCTTGTCATCTCCTTAGATACACTTTTGAGCCGATGTTATCATATATGATAGGGTAAAAGGAAGTTAACAGTATTTCCTGGTAAAAATCTGCATTACAGTTACTAAGCAATGAGGGAACTTAATTATGTCCTTCAGAGGATCAGGACCAGAGCAATCTGACTTGTCAAACATTCCCTTTAATTTCATGTATCCGTTGTCACCATTGGGATGTGTTTCCTCCACAGTGTGAGGCCAGGATAAACATGCGTTGACCTCATTTAACAATTGGTAACCTGCAGTCTCATTCTCTGTGAGCATGGCCAAGCAACAAACAAGGAGGCAGGAAAATCAACAACTTGACCCAGTTATCTTTAATACATATATTAAAACGTTAGTCTGAAAATATAGGTTACCATAACAGTATACTCATTGCAAATATCAAACAGGGCGACAACTAATCAAATAGTATTTTTGACAGAATTTACACTAATTTCCCCACCAAAAATCCAACCATCCCAAAGTTTGCCATAGTCATATTGTTTATAGGTCTGGCCACATCAGCCTGCGTGACTCTGACTCTGTGAGGATATTGATGTAGCCATGTGTCCATCATCAGCTGTGATCATTGACCTTTGCCTGCTCCAGTACTGTGAGAAGTACAGTATCTCCTCAATCGCTAGTCCATTATGACACGTTGCCACGTTCTGTTATGTAAGGTCCTGGTGCGTTACTACCTGGTATGTCCTGGATATGTGCACCTCTTTCAGAGTCATCTGATCCAGAGAAACCAACTCTTCTGGTGTTTGGTCGGACAGGACCTCTTCATGTGTCTGTAGATGATGAAGTCCTACTTCTTCATCATCTCCTGATGTACATGGTCCTGGCATCTCATCTTGGGCATATGATATTGTTGCATCAAGGTCTTGTGAATAACTTCCAAGTACAGGGCCACCATTTCCTGGTTCATCACTCTCTGGTATGTGTGGCTGTGGTTCATCATTGCCTGGTGTTTGTGGTTCGATTGTGTCACCATCTAGCTCCTCACTCAAATGCGACTGTGATCGTGGTGAACAACGTCCTGCTGTCTCTGGTACATCGCTTGCCAATTCATCCGGTCTTGGAGTATATGGCTGTGTTATGTCACCATCTAGTGTATGTGGTCCAGATATGTACAGTCCTTGGCTATGTGGTCTATGTTCCTTTGTTCCTGTTTCATCCAGACCTGCTCCATTTTGTTGATGTAAAGTTGCACCAATCATGATTATTGCTGTATCTACAACACAAGAATACCGAATACAGTCATCCACCTCAAGAACGGTTTAAAACAAGCTGACTGTTTTACCCTCTAGTCCAGGGATGTCAAACTCATTACATGGAGGGCCTAGTGTCTGCGGGTTTTTGTTTTTTCCTTTCAATTAAGACATAGGCAACCAGGTGAGGGGAGTTCTTTACTAATTAGTGACCTTATTTCATCAATCAAGTAAAAGGGAGGAGTGAAAACCCGCAGACCCTCAGCCCTCCGTGGAATGAGTTTGACACATGTGCTCTAGTCCAACTCTGAGCCTCGAAGCCAGTTCCACTGCTTTTTTTTATTCATCCCTCTAATCAGGGATTTTGACCAGGGACACCAGGTGGGGGTAATTAATTACCAGGTTGAACAGAGAACCAGGAGGCTCCAGTAAGAGTTGAATACCCCTGCGCTATGGTTACCTGCATGTGAGGGTCTCATTATAGGCAATGGTCGTCCATCTTTCCAATTATACGTTGTTTGCTTTCCTACAGGACAGATAGGTGAAAATACAATCAGGTGTACAGCTATGTGTTTTGGATAGTATAATTATAAAAAATATATTTAGAGGTCTGTAGTCACTTACCTCTGTGCCTTAGATACCTTGGAAGGGCCACAGAAACTGTGAAGACAAAGAAGGCGACAGAGGCTACTGTGCCCAGCCATGACCTCTCACTGTTCTGCTCATCCTCTACTGTGAAACAGACATTGTGATTCCTCGTTAACTATCTGCTTGTCTTGGTGTCTTTGTGGTAATATACTCTATATGAATATTATAAAGGACATATACATATCAATTTAATGAATGTGCACCTACCTATTGGAGTAACTGTGATGTTGACCTGGGTTTGTACCATGTGTCTGCTCTGGAGGCCTGTGAATGTACAGGTGTAAGTTCCTGAGTGTTCCTGATTCTCTGGGTTGTGAAGAAGGAGGGATCCGTTGCCCATCAGAACCTGGTCCTGCTCCAGTCCAGCCCGGCCCTCCCAGAGGTTGGAGGTCCGTCTGGTTCTGCTGTCGTAGCTGAGGATGACTGTGGGATCATTGGTTCTGGTGAAGGTCCAGGTGAGGGAGAAGTTCTGGAGGTTCTGTGGAGCGATGCAGGGTATGGACAGCTCTCGCCCCGCCTCTCCAATCAATTCCACTGCAAGATTAAACGTGTCACAAGTCATGAGTCAGTCAATGATGTAGTGGTAAAAAAAAGGTGGGTAAAAAATGATCGTTGTTCGTGGTGAGTAAAGTAGCACTCCTTATACTTTCACTTCATTTTTGCACAAAAGGTGGGTCAACGCTCGTACCAAAAAAGGTGGGTAAACAGCGTTTAAGGGATTTTACCCTCCACTACACAACTGGTGTCCCCTTTGTCAACAACTTTATAAAATTCAACCATATGGAAGCGATTCTAAGCTGGTAACCCACTTTTATGAGGCACATATTTTACATGCCTTTAAATCTCCAGGTTGGTTTTCTCTAGAGACACTAAAAGAACAGACTGACCAGTAGTTAGGGGTTCACATCAAAGCTATAGTTATTGTCTGGATTGTTATTAAAAATAAATCCTTGTCATGGTCAAGCATACACAGAGTGTACAAAACATTAGGATCACCTGCTCTTTCCATGACATAGACTGACCAGGGGATTCCAGGTGAGAACCTATGATCCATTACTGATGTCACATGTTAAATCCACTTCAATCAGTAGGAGAAGGGGAGGAGACAAGTTAAAGAAGGATTTTTAAGCCTTGAAATAATTGAGACATGGATTGTATATGTGTGCCATTCAGATGGTGAAGGGGCAAGACAAAATATTTAAGTGCCTTTGAACGGGGTATGGTAGTATGTGCAAGGCACACCGGTTTGAGTGTGTCAAGAACTGCAACACAGCTGGGTTTTTCATGTTTAAAATTTTCCCGTGTGTATCAAGAATGGTTCACCTCCCTAAGAACATCCAGCCAACTTGACACAACTGTGGGAAGCACTGGAGTTAACATAGGCTAGTGTCCCTGTTGAATGCTTTCGACACCTTGTAGAGTACATTCCCCGACGAATTGAGGCTGTTCTGAGGGCAAAAGGGGTTGCAACTCAATAATAGGAAGGTGTTCCTATTGTTTTGTACACTCAGTGTAGATTGGTAACTTTTTTTTCTAATTTGGCACACAGAAACTAGAGGCCATGGTGTAACTTGGTAAAAAACAATAGCACCCACTGGCTGATGAGGGGTACTGTTGTAAACTGTCATATACATTGCCCCGTTTGACCTAGAGTATGTAGGTGTCTTTCCCTCAAGGACCCATAGCCTCCATCTTTGGTATGTAGGCCCATGGTGCATCTTTTAACTTAGTTTGAGAAAAACTAAAGGATGGCTCAGTTATTGATAAATCAGTGAATCAGATTTGACATGCCCATTTACATCCACTCCACAATAGCCTATCACCTTGTTGTCGTCAAAGACATTCGCATTCGCATTATGAAACATGTTAAGTTTGGCATTGATTTCTTAAAAAAAGAGACACTTAATTCACTTTTTTGACAATGTAATGTTAATGCCTAAAATAATAATAAAAAATCTTAATCTCATGGACTTTACATTTTGTAATTTGACTCATCACAATAGTCCCTAAATAGTTTGAGAAAATAATGTTGATGCATTTAAAGATGGCCACACTATACCAGTAGATGCATATTAGCACATACGCTATGCAGAAATGTGCTAAAAATACTTAAAACATCTTCTTCTCATGAACCATAGGACCAAATGACACCAAATGGCCTATGGTACGTCTTAACTTACTTTGAGAACAGCTAAGGTATTGGTCAAAAGATGGCTGAGTTATTGACAAATTAAACAAATCTGATTTTATGTGTCCATTTAATGTACAGTGCTTGCTTTGTTATCGAACTGATCTTGTGTCCTTTCTGTCATCCTGTGAACCCCGTTCATTGCTGCTCACAGCTATATTTCCTAGTTCCTATTCCAAGGAGCATCTCAAATACAAGCTCAGTCAGTTCTTTGTAAAATGCATTTTAGATTATATCTAGGAGACAACAGCTGGTTCACTGTGAATTTCTGAGAGACCTGGTTTTATAACCATAACACTGCATCCAAGGATGTTGATCCATACCTTGCTGCCTCAGAGAGACTGTCCACACCTGGGCCTTGTCTGCAGAGATGACAGAGCAGAAGTAGGCGTGGTCAGAGACATTACCCAAGATCCTCACTGTACTCTCCACTGTGTACAGACCCTTGGAGTCTGGGGTTTTAATGGTGGAGTTCTGTAGTGTTTCTGGACCAGACGGTGGGTCTGTATTCCATGCCACCTGAGGTGCAGGATAGATGTTCTGAGATGAACAGGAGACCACCTCCCCAGTCATCTCTATTCTCACTGACTGGATGAGAGCTGCAAAAGAGAAAACATTGTTCTTGATAGTGTTGAATAAAGAATTAAGCTTTAGTTTTTTTTCAAAGATTGATAAAATTAATTTACTAGCCCTCTAGAAGGAGTTTACATGTCCAATCATGGCATATCATTGTATATCAGTAATGGTCCTACTGATCTAGTGATGCTTGCATTTTTAGTATGACAACTATGGCTTTCATAGATATGACATAGTGGAGAATGGGGTAAGTTGAGCCACCCGTTGTTTCTAGGAAACCATACACACAATTAATAATTTGACCAAAAATTTAGGGAGAGGTCATAATAAGGAGTCGGTGAAGTAAAAAAACACATGGAAAAAGTGGTCAAATTAAAGGTCAAATGAGTGAATTGTGTTAGAGGTTTCATGACGCTTGAATCTAAAACCAAAGTAGATCATTTGAATATTGTTCTATACATCAGTCGGGGTATCTATAAGCTTCAAAATGAGGTCTTAAACTTATCATGAAAGAGCATTCTTGTAGCAGTGTGGGGTAATGAAATCTAAATGTTTGCCTTGGGCTAAGTTGAGCCAATGATTGAGCCAATGGCAAATTGATCAAATTGAAGGGTTTTCTTCCCAGGCGTAATGCAAGGCATTATCACTGGGAAATGAGGTTACACCAGGGACTGGCCAATGTTAAAAGTGTTTTAAAAAATCTAAAGTGTTTGTTAGGTGTTAAGCCTGTGTTAAAGGCCCAGTGCAGTCAAAAAAACATGATTTTTCTGTGTTTTGTGTGTTTGTTAGGTGTATATAGAACAAACATGGTGTGCCCAGTAGACTACTGCCGACAGGGCCCAGTCAAGTGTTACAGTGGAAAATAGAGACTGCTTTATTCCCCCCTGCAGTCACGACCATGTTTCCACAGTGACTGTGGCTTGGTCATGTGATAGGCCCGTAGGGGGTAGTGGGGTAAGTTAGGCCACTTTTTACATTCAGCGTCACTCCATTAAGGGAAATAAAGTATTATTTCTAACAAAGATATCTACATATATATTTCAGGATTAAAGGGCACTAACAAACATGGTCCTCCAAAAATGTGATATGTTCAATAGTAGGCCTAAGCTTTTATTAAACACTACAGATTAACCATACTCCTTTTGGCTCTCCTACAGAGGTTTATTGTTACACAACAAATAAACTGACACAGTTAACATAGGGACAGTGAGACAGGGGTAGGCATGGCGAACAAAGCCTACCAGCTTTTTAACTCTTTACAAATGTCTGGACAGGATTTGAAATGTAGAATCTACTGATGAATAGAAAGTGGTTTGTGTGAACTGTCCATTGAAATGTTGCATGGAAGAGGAATAAACTAGGAGACAATAGTGAGATTTTTCACTGACCTTTCACCCCCAGGTTGACAAAGGTCTCCTGGTTCCTCTTTCTGGTGCTGGTGTAGCACTTGTATCTTCCCTTGTCCTGAACTTTTATCCTTTTCAGGAGGAGCGATGCATTGCCATGGGCGATCTGGGAGTTGAACAAGCATGTCCTTCCATTGAAGTGCTTATTCTGCAGTCCATACTGGTCCTTGTTGTAATAGTAGCTGTGAACAGGGATCTGCTGTTTGTACCAGTGGATGACCACGGCACCAGTGGGTGTAAAGCTACAGGGAAGCATGCAGTCCTCATGGAATAAACAAGTCACATAAGCCTCTGAAAAGAAATGTTTGAAAATTAGAAAGTAGTGGTTTTGAAGAACACTTGCAGTATACTTCAGCATCCACGGATGAGGAGATCGTATCCAAACAGTAAGATGACCAGAATATCAGAATGTTTATTCAAGTAAAATACATGCAATTGACTGGCCTTTTCAGGATATTACAGCATATTTAGTGTTCTACCTTCTAAACTATCAATGACCAACAGCAAATACCCAAATATGTTTTCCACCCAAACAAATCATGTATCTTGTGTTATTTAACATGCAGTCTCTTCTCACAGCAGAGACTTGACAAAATGTATATGAATCTATGTACAAGTATAATCAGATGTGGAATAGAAGTCCACGACAGCATACTACCATCTATCGATCGTTTGTTTCTCTGGTGATGTTCAATAAATACATTCAGGAAGGTTAGATGAACAAGTAACTACATTTAGTTTCTTGCTATTATCTGAATCGCTATTCCCAAATAAATATCTCTTATCTTTGCTGCCGTTAGGACATTATATGGATCACCAAATGGATAAGTAAAATGTGCTCTAAAACAAGAGATGCACATACTGTAGAGCCCCAATAACAGAACCTCCTTAGAGCTCAGTTACAGTAGATCAGACAGTTCTCCCCTGAAATATATATATATATATATATATATATATATATATATATATAGAGAGAGAGAGAAAGAGAGACAGAGGAGTCATACCTTTGGAGTCAGTCATAGACAATGTCCACAGAAAGATCAGGAGCACACTGGCCGATCCATGTGTCAGTGCCATCGCAGAGGGTCTGTGTTCAGAACTTAGTCTGTTTCTGTTAGTATTGTGTGTGTGTGTGTGTGTGTGTGTGTATGTGTGTGTGTGTGTGTAATGAGCTGTGTCGTGTGAATCCATGTCAAAGTGGCTGTAACATTGATGAAACAAGGACATATTAACCAAGCAAGTAAAACTTTAACCTGCCTGACCATGAGTAGTCATTAGGTTAGTCTGATTAATCAGGCTTTAATACATCATTAATTGGTATATACAGCCTGAAACATTTGTGCGTAAAATTGTGGAAATGTACATTGAAAGACAGAATATTGAATAAAATTACATTTGAACTTACTCTGCTCATAGGGTTGTTTTTATGTTTCGGTTTGGCACTGAGGTAAAGTTAGTTTTATATTTTTACTTTTTTATTAGGATTTCAATTTAGAAAAGCGTAAATTGTTCTCCACCCTCTCCTCATTCAGAATATACTATTTTCATTGTCACTGCAGACTTGGTTACAGGAGGTTGCTGAGGGAAGGATGGCTCATAATAATGTCTGGAATGGAGTGGATGGAATGGTATCAACCACACGGAAACCATGTATTTGATGTGCTCGATACCATTCCGTTGATGCCGTTCCAGCCATTACTATAAGCCCGTCCTCCCCAATTTAGGTGCCACCGGCACTTTGTACAACTATTCAAGCAGTAGTTCCAACAACCTGCAAACCACCCAGGCCAAGCTCCTGCTGTCTGCTTCATTACACATTATTCCATTAAGCCAGGCCACAGTAATTGAGTTCACAGACTAATCAACCATACAACTTGTGCCATAAAACTGTGCCTGAGAGTAAGTGTGTGTCTGGCCATTGTTTACCATGTAAAAAATATTGCTGGCATCTAACCCCTCTCCCAAAGTATAAACTCATCCATGTGAAATCACTCCACAAATATAGTATTCGTTTATACACTGAGTATACAAAACATTAAGAACACCTGTTCTTTCCATGACATTTGAATCCAGGTGAAAGCTATGATCCCTTATTGACTTCACTTGTTAAATCCACTAAAGTTTGTGTAGTTGAAGAGGAGGAGACAGGTTGAATAAGGATTTTTAAAATCTTTGAACGGGGTATGATAGTAGGTGCCAGGCTCACCGGTTTGTGTTAAGCACTGCCGCGCTGCTGGCTTTTTCACGTTCAACAGTTTCCCGTGTGTCCTTTGGGTGATGGACCATCCAGCCAACTTGACACAACTGTGGGAAGCATTGGGGTCAACATGGGCCAGCATCCCTGTAGAATGCTTTCGACACTTTGTAGAGTCCATCCCCCGACGAATTGAGGCTGTTCTGAGGGAAAAAGGAAGGTGTTCCTAATGTTCAGTATACTCAGTGTATATAGTTCCACAGGGACTGCCACAGAAGTGTTGACACTGCAGGAATCATCCACAGCATGTGATCAGCCATCACGTTGGTTACACCTGTAATTGGAAATATCATGGTCATTTTACTTTTGATAATCATCCTCCATATCTTTGATTGTTCCTCCTACATGTTACCTGCAGTGGGTCGTCTGGCTGTGATGTTGACCTGGGTTTGCACCATGTGTCTCCTCTGGAAGCCTGTGAATGTACAGGTGTATGTTCCTGAGTGTTCCTCACTCTCTGGGTTGTGAAGAAGGAGGGATCCTTTACTCATCAGAACCTGGTCCTTCTCCAGTCCAGCACTGCCCTCCCAGAGGTTGGAGGTCCGTCTGGTACTGCTGTCGTAGCTGAGGATGACTGTGGGATCATTGGTTCTGGTGAAGGTCCAGGTGAGGGAGAAGTTCTGGAGGTTCTGTGGAGCAATGCAGGGTATGGACAGCTCTCGCCCTGCCTCTCCAATCAATTCCTCTGAAATAGAAATACATTCACCCAAAGTGTGACTGGCTGGTTTTGTCCAACTTTTTTGGCCTTTATATTGTTATGGTGGACTTAGATAAATGGGTGAAAGATCTGAATACCTGTCTTCTTTATGGAGGTGGTCCACACCTGGGCCTTGTCTGCAGAGATGACAGAGCAGAAGTAGGCGTAGTCAAAGACATTACCCAGGATCCTAACTCTGCTCTCCAATATGTACAGACCCTTGGAGTCTGGGGTTTTGACGGTGGAGTTCTGTAGTGTTTCTGGGCCAGACAATGGGTCTGTGGACCATGCCACCTCAGGGGCAGGATAGATGTTCTCAGATGAACAGGAGACCACCTCCCCAGTCATCTCCATTCTCACTGACTGAATGAGAGCTGCAAAAAAGAAAGAAGTGTTCAATAAATTGTCACAATAGTTTAAGGCCCAGTGCAGACAAAAACAAGTGATTTTCCTGTGTTTTGTATACAATACATCACCAAAAGTATGTGGACACCCCTTCAAATTAGTGGATTCGGCTATTTCAGCCACACCCGTTGCTGACAGGTATTTAAAATTGAGCACACCGCCATACAATCTCCATAGACAAACATTGGCAGTAGATTGGCCCTGAAGTCACTGAAGAGCTCAGTGACTTTCAATGTAGCACCGTCATAGGATGCCACCTTTCCAACAAGTCAGTTCACCAAGTTTCTACCCTGCTAGAGCTGCCCCGGTCAACTGTAAGTGCTGTTATTTTGAAGTGGATATGTCTGGGAGCAACAATGGCTCAGCCACGAAGTGGTAGGCCACACATGCTCACAGAACGGGACCGCCGAGTGCTTTAGTGCTCTAAAATCATCTGTCCTCGGTTGCAACACTACCGGGTTCCAAACTGGAAGCAACGTCAGCACAAGAACTGTTTGTCTGGACATTCATGAAATGGTTTTCCATAGCCGAGCAGCCGCACACACACAAGCATAAGATCCCAATGCGCAATGCCAAGCGTCGGCTTGAGTGGTGTAAAGCTTGCCGCCATTGGACTCTGGAGCAATGGAAATGTTCCAATATCCAGTAGAAAGTCTTCCTAGAAGAGTGGAAGTTGTTATACAGCAAAGGGGGACCAACTTAACATTAATGTCCATGATTTTGGAATGAGATGTTCGACGAGCAGATGTCCACATACTTTTGGTCATGTAGTGTATATTTACACACAATGAGGTTGGAATAATACTGTGAAATTGTCAAAATTATGATAATGACATTTTAGTTTAAGAGCTGTTTGAAAATACTGACATTTCAGCCTGTATTGGTGGGATTGAGTTTTGGCCTTCCTGGTGAATGTTTTGCATGTCATCAATCAAGTAGTCCAGATCCAATATATCATGGCGCGTTCACGTGCTGGTCAGAACTTGGAAACCCAGAAATGTCTGACTTACTAGCTGGTTGTAGTTAAACATGTTCAACGAATCAGCAAGTCAGAAATTACATTGTTTCCTAGTTCTGACTTGTTAACTTTCAAAATACAGAAATACAGATGCTACAGTCTGATGCATTTTGCATTGTATGATGCTGCGTTTTGCATCTTATGATGCAACATGCACCACACTGGCTATATTTCTGTACTTTGAAAGTTAGGCATCTTGAAATTAGCTTGTTGACATGCAAACAAAATGGGACTATATCAATAATGGACTAATGAAAGATAGTTTTTGTGGTGGGATTTTCCTTTAATAGACCAAAAGAATGAGTTCCAAAACTCTCTGCCAATAACCCGC
The DNA here is from genome assembly GCF_045791955.1 of Oncorhynchus clarkii lewisi. Lineage (NCBI taxonomy): Eukaryota > Metazoa > Chordata > Actinopteri > Salmoniformes > Salmonidae > Oncorhynchus > Oncorhynchus clarkii. Next base: position 31,519,923 of record NC_092175.1, on the reverse strand, counting down.
TAGTTTTCTGTTTTCCCCTCCTCACTCAGACCACGCCCAGACAGTACTAGCAAAATTCTTCCTTGAGAAATTGCTATTTGCTAAGAAGCTGTTTTTGTTTCTTGTTGACCATTTTAATTTAAAATAATAACCGTAAGGCACTTAATTGTTACCCAGAAAAGATCTGATATCGATACAAAAACGGCTGCATTGGACCTATTAATTAGCCCGATGAAACAAAGCACTACTTAATTAACACTTAGTGAGCTCCAAAAGTATTAGGACAGCGACACATTTGTTGTTGTTTTGGCTCTGTACTTCAGCATTTTGGATTTTAAATGATACAATGAGGTTAAAGTGCAGACTGTAGGCTTTAATTTGAGTCCCCATTTTAGTGTACTCATAGTCCCCATTTTAGTGTACTCATAGTCCCCATTTTAGTGTACTCATAGTCCCCATTTTAGTGTACTCATAGTCCCCATTTTAGTGTACTCATAGTCCCCATTTTAGTGTACTCATAGTCCCCATTTTAGTGTACTCATAGTCCCCATTTTAGTGTACTCATAGTCCCCATTTTAGTGTACTTAACGTATTAAAGTAGTCAAAAGTGAAGTATTTGGTTCCATATTCATAGCACGCAATGACGACATGAAGCTTCTGACTCTACACATTTGTTAGGTGCATTTTCTGTTTGTTTGATTGTTTCAGATTATTTTCTCATTTTCTAATATCTGCTTCACTGATTTCTGCTCTCGTAAAAGCCTGGGGTTTCTGCACGTTAACACTAGAAGCTTATTACCTAAAATGGATCAATTGAAAGTGTGGGTTCACAGCTCCAATCCAGATGTGTTGGTCATTACTGAGACGTGGTTAAGGAAGAGTGTTTTGAATACTGATGTCAACCTTTCTGTTTATAACTTTTTTCAGCAAGACAGATCTTCCAAAGGTGGGTGGAGAGGCAATCTTTACCAAGGATCACCTTCAGTGCTCGGTTGTCTCCACCAAGTCTGTCCCCAAACTATTTGATTTCCTTGTTTTAAGTATTAAACTTTCAAATAGCTCTTTGTTGATTGTTGCTGGGTGTTATTGTCCTCCATCAGCACCGCCTGTACCCTACCTGCCCTAAGCTCTCTCCTGGCCCCTTACACTAAGTCTGAATTTGTCCTGCTAGGTGACCTAAACTTGGACATGCTTAGACCACCTGACCAAATCCTAAAGCAATGGGACTCCATAAATCTTTCTCAGATTATTACCAATCCCACAAGGTATGACTCTAAACACCCAGAAAAGGTTACTCTTCTTGGCGTTATCCTCACAAATAATCCTGATAGGTACCAGTCTGGTGTTTTCTGTAATGACCTTAGTGATCACTGTTTTACAGCCTGTGTTCGCAATGGCTGCTCAGTGAAACGACCTGTCCTGATTTGTCATAGACGCTTGCTAAAAAACTTTAATGATCAAGCCTTCCTTCGTCAACTGGCAACTGTAAAATGATATAGAATCAGCTTGATCCCCTCTGTCGAAGACGCTTGGACCTTTTAATTTTATATTTTTTGTGGTATTGTTAACAAACACGCCCCCATAAAGAAAATGAGAATTAAAAACAGGTTCAGCCCATGGTTCGACCGTGATCTTGCAGAGTTACTCCACCTTAAGAATTGCATTTGGCGAAAGGCTCGGCACACGCAAATTCAGGCTCTTGTTCAGGCAAATGAAAAAAAAGTGCACTAAGGCTATACGGCTATAAGGCCAAAGTTAGTTACTTTAAGGAGCAGTTCTCTCTCTGTGGGTCTAACCCCAAGAAGTTCTTGAAAACGGTTAAAGACCTGGAGAATAAACCTTCCTCCTCATAGCTGCCCATTTCCCTTAAAGTTGATGAGGGGGTTGTTACTGACAACAAGCACCTGGCTGAGCTCTTTAATCACCACTTCATTAAGTCAGGATTCCTATATGCCTCAGCCATGCCTCCTTGCCCGTCCACATTTCCTAATCTCCCACCCCTTCTAATGCAACTATCCCCGATGCTTCACCCTCTTTATCCCCTGCCCCACTACAAAGTTGATCCCTGCAGGCAGTCACTGAGTCCAAGGTGTTAAAGGAGCTCCTGAAACTTGACCCCCAAAAAACAAACATCTGGGTCGGATGGTTTAGATACTTTCTTCTTTAAGGTTGCTGCCCCTATCATCCCCAAGCCTATCTTTAACCTTTTTAACCTGTCTCTCCTCTCTGGGGAGGTTCCCATTGCTTGGAAGGCAGCCTCGGTTTGTCATTTATTTAAAGGGGAGATCAAGCTGATCCAAACTGTTATAGGCCTATTTCTATTTTGCCCTGTTTATCAAAAGTGTTGGAAAAACTTGTCAATAATCAACTGACTGGCTTTCTTGGTGTCTATAGAATTCTCTCTGGTATGCAATCTGGTTTCCACTCAGGTTATGGATATGTCACTGCAACCTTGAAGGTCCTCAATGATGTCACCATTGCCCTTGATTCTAAGCAATGTTGTGCTGCTATTTTTATTGACTTTGATTCGGTTGACGATTTCATTCTTGTGGGCCGGCTAAAGAATATTGGTGTCTCTGAGGGGTCTTTAGCCTAGTTTGCTAACTACCTCTCTCAAAGAGTGCAGTGTATAAAGCCAGACAATCTGCTGTCTCAGCCACTGCCTGCCACCAAGGGAGTACCCCAAGGCTCAATCCTAGGCCTCATGCTCTTCTCAATTTACATCAACAACATAGCTCAGGCAGTAGGAAGCTCTCTCATCCATCTATATGCAGATGATACGGTCTTATACTCAGCTGGCCACTCCCTGGATTTTGTGTTATATGCTCTACAACAAAGCTTTCTTAGTGTCCAACAAGCTTTCTCTACTCTTAACCTTTAGAGCTTGAGGTAGTCACCTCATACAAGTACTTGGGAGTATTGCTTGATGGTACACTGTCCTTCTCTCAGCACATATCAAAGCTGCAGGCTAAAGTTAAATCTAGTCTTGGCTTCCTCTATCGTAATCACCCCTCTTTCACCCCAGCTGCCAAACTAACCCTGATTCAGATGACCATCCTACCCATGCTAGATTACGGAGACATTATTTATAGATCGGCAGGTAAAGGGTGCTCTCGAGTGACTAGATGTTCTTTACCATTCGGCCATCAGATTTGCGACCAATGCTCCTTATAGGACACATCACTGCACTATATACTCCTCTGTAAACTGGTCATCTCTGTATACCAGTCGCAAGACCCAACGTTTGATGGTTTTAAAGTTAAAGTTTAAAGTTAAATAAAGGTTAAAAATAAAACACAAAAAATATATACATATGTTGTGCCCCATTTGAAATGAATGGTAAATAATGTATTGTGTCATTTTGGAGTCACTTATTGTACATAAGAAAATAATATGCTTCTAAACACTTGTGGATGCTTCCATGATTACAGATAATCCTGAATGAATCGTGAATAATGATGAGTGAGAAAGTTACAGACACACAAAGATCATACTCGCAAGAAATTCTAACCTCTCACCTTTACAATCACTATTCACAATTAATGCAGGATTATCCGTAGTCATGGTAGCATCTACATTAATATAGAAGTTTAAAAAAACATTATATTCTTATTTACAATAAAAGTGACTCCAAAATGACACAATACATTATTTACCATTCATTTCTATTGGGCACAACCAAAACAAACTGAAAATTCATCCAACCAATTTGTAGTCACAAGCTTGATTTAGTCATTGTGTGCTATGAATATAGGACCAAATACTTAACTTTTGACTACTTTAAAACACAAATAAGTGACTTTGTCCCCAAACTTTTGGTCCCTAAAATGTGAGGACCATGTACAAAAAGTGCTATAATTTCTAAACGGTTCACCCGATATGGATGAAAATACCCTAAAATTAAAGCTGACAGTCTGCACTTTAACTTCATAGTCACTGTGTCATTTCAAATTACTCCAAAGTGCTGGAGTACAGAGCCAAAACAACAACAAAGGTGTCACTGTCCCCATACTTTCACACAGCAACATCAGGAACTAACCTTCCACCTTAACATCCACAAAGGTTTCCTTGTTACCCATCACGGTGCTGGTGTAACACTTATATAGGCCCTCATCTGAAACATCTACCCTCTCTAGTAGGAGCGATGCATTTCCATGAACAAGCTGGTCTTTGAACAAAGAGGTCCTTCCACTGAAATGTCCATTCTGCAGTTGTAACTGGTCACTTTGATAGTAGTAGCTATGGACGAGTATCTGTTGTTTATACCAGTGAACCAACTCTTCTTCATTTGGTTTGAAGCTGCATGTCAGCACACAGTCCTCAGAGTAGAGACATTTCACCAGAGAGACTGAGAGGGAAGACATGAAAAATAAAAATGCCTCGATATTCTTTAATAGCCGTTTGGATTCCAGAGGTTAATGTTATTTTATTGCAATCAAACATTTCTGATAATAAATATATCTAGTATTCTTACCCGAAGTTACATTTTCAGCCAGTTGCAGGGTAAACAACAAGATGAGTAGAAATGTAATTGACCCTCTTATTCCCTTGTTTCCTTTGCAAGTATTCATCCACTCACACATCTAAGAGTAGAGGGGAAAATATTAGTGTACAACATTTTCAAAATCTGAAAATATATTATCCTCTTCTCATGATATGCTTGCAACATCATAAGATAGTGATGTAGTTGAAGATACGGTGCCTTCAGAATGTATTCACACCCCTTTACTTTTCCTACATTTTCTTGTGTTACAAAGTGTGATTAAAATGGATTTAATTGTAATTTCTTTGTCAACGATCGACACAATATACTCTATAATGTCGGAGTGGAAGAAAAATTCGAACATTTGTAAAACATTCATTAAAAAAATCAATACTAATATGTATTGATTAGATAAGTATTAAACCTGAGTCAATTCATGTTAGAATCACCTTTGGCAGTGATTACAGCTGTCATTCTTTCTGGGTAAGTCTCTAAATGCTTTCCACACCTGGATTGTGCAACATTTGCCCATTTATTTATTTTTTTATTCTTCAAGCTCTGCCAAATAGGTTGTTGATCATTGCTAGACAACCATTTTCAGGTCTTGCCATTGATTTTCAAGCAGATTCAAATCAAAACTGTAACTCGGCCACTCAGGAACATTCACCGTCTTCTTGGTAAGCAACTCCAGTGTAGATTTCGAACTGTTTTAAAGTCACCATTGGCCGCATGGTGAAATCCCTGTGCAGTTTCCTTCCTCTCCGGCATCGGAGTTAGGAAGAATACCTGTAGTGACTGGGTGTATTGATACGCCATCCAAAGTGGATGCTGATTGGACGAGCAGCGTTCCAAGCCGTGTTGTATTCGTCGTCACAGACACACCTATGCCTTCTAACAGTTCCATCTGAAAATTATCACTGTGCCTCCATAAGAATATCATGTTCATGTTACTGTTCGAATCATCTCTTGTATTTATCTTAACTTGCACATTATTTCCCCTTGCTTCCAGCCTAGCATTTAGTTTGGTACAGCAGGGGTTAATATAAGCCTAGCATTTAGTTTGGTACAGCAGGGGTTAATATAAGCCTAGCATTTAGTTTGGTACAGCAGGGGTTAATATAAGCCTAGCATTTAGTTTGGTACAGCAGGGGTTAATATAAGCCTAGCATTTAGTTTGGTACAGCAGGGGTTAATATAAGCCTAGCATTTAGTTTGGTACAGCAGGGGTTAATATAAGCCTAGCATTTAGTTTGGTACTGCAGGGTTTAATATAAGCCTAGCATTTAGTTTGGTACAGCAGGGGTTAATATAAGCCTAGCATTTAGTTTGGTACAGCAGGGGTTAATATAAGCCTAGCATTTAGTTTGGTACAGCAGGGGTTAATATAAGCCTAGCATTTAGTTTGGTACAGCGGGGGTTAATATAAGCCTCACTGTCTGCCTGCCCGACCTCGGAAACAATGTTTCACTTTTGAATTTTGATCTCTGTAATATCATAAGTAGAGTGAGCAGTGTCAAGACAAGACAACTTCTTCTGAGCCAGTTGAAATCACACATCAACCTGTAGAGTCTGGTGGGAGGAGATATAGGAGGACGAGCTCGTTGTATTGGCTGGAATGGAATCAATGGAATGGAGTCAAACATGTGGTTGCTATATGTTTGATGTGTTTGATTCTGTTCCATTAATTCCATTCCAGCCAATACAACGAGCCCATCCTCATATAGCTCCTCCCACCAGCCTCCTCTGGCATCAACATCATTATCATGGGCACATGCAAGTAAATGCCAATAGAAAAAAGATCAAACAAAATGCAGCTAGTGTACTGTCATTCCAGGTTCAATGTTTGACATGACTGAGTTAGCTGAAGTTGACTAGCTAGCTAGCAAGTGAGAATAACGTTATCCAGCCTGCATAGCAACCATTTTGTTTAGAACAGAAGACAAGTCATTTTGCATAACAACTATGCAAAAATAATTATTGACTGGGTCATGTCTGTAGCAACATGACCAAAATAACTAACTAGATTTTGTCTGGACTATATATTCTGGTGGAATAATTCAATTGTATGAATGTTTTATATGTTGGGAACAGTTTTATAAAAGTAATAAGGCAGTGCTGTATCATGAATACAGTCACAGGTAAATGGGTCGACTGGGAACTAGAGGTTGACACTGGAACAGGACTCCCACAGGATTCTGGCAGGAATGGGAGTTAAGTTCTAGGCTGCGGTCCAAACACTTAAAAGACACACCCTATCCCATCAGCCCTCAAAATTAAGTGGACACTTCTGATGACGTATCACTTGTGTCAAATATACACTTACAGGCCGATGGGGAGGGAGGAATGAATGATTTTTAAATGGACCACACTTGTCTGGAAATTCGTCACTCGTTCATCCCGCGATGATTGTGTTTTCAGCCACCGGTAACTTGTGAGTGCGTTATATGTTCTACAGTCATTATGATTGCATTTCGACTTATATTAAATATATAATTATTAATATACGCCTACTGTATGATAGCTAGCAAATTAGTTAGCTAACTAACGTTAGCCTGCCTAGCTGGAACTTCTGAAGAAGGAAAATGTTTTATTTCTACACTTTCCAAAAGATAACCAAACAAAAACATATTGACTTTTTACAAGACAGGTTTTTGCTGTCATGTGCATTAGTAGCACAATTTGTAACTTATTTGCATTTGGTTTTACTTACACTTGTATGTTGACTTCTCCATTTGTAGTTTTCGCAGACTTTTCTTAGAAGATGTACAGTCGTCGCAAATTGAATTTATAAGTAAGTGGACGAGGGTGTGTTTTTTAAGTGTTTGGACGGCAGCCCTAGAGTAAACTTTGAGACAGGATGGGACAGGCTCAACAATCCGCAGGAACGGGCCGTACAGGAACAGTTCAAAACGTCGTTTTTTGGGTGGAAATGTGTCATGTGTCGGGCATTTCATTAACAAACAAAAAACAAATGTAAGCTAAGCCTAATATAGTTTACTTAATAAAAATCTATACAAAATGAAATGGTCATTTCCCCCTCTGTCACTCTCCACTCTCACGCCTCTCTCCAGTTGTAGCCAGTCACTTGGCTACCTGATACCAACCCACGTCTGTAGACTAAATGATGACCCCTTCAATAGAGGAATTGCAACGTCTTGTAGAAGCCAAGGACCGACCCATCATTATCATTAACATTAGAGCCAAGGAAAAAAATTGAATTTGATGGAGTTGTCTTTGACAACGGCAATGCTAAGGTTAAATCAAACAGGCCACAAACGGAGAGTGGGACAAGCGGCCTGAAGCGGCATAGCTGCCCTACTCCCAGTCCCAACAACATTACCATCAAGGCCAATTGTTTGCATATTTAACGAAACCCGTGCCATCTGAGGTGAAGAGTGAAATAAAAATAGACGGATTTATGCAGTACTGCTACTCCCATGTCAATCTCTTCTGCGAACAACGCCATTTAGGGCACTAGGGGGCAGCTAGCCACCAGGCAGCTAGCCCCCTGTAATTCACATTAAGACCACAAGATGTCACAATTATTTATTTTCCCAACACTTTTATCTGGTTGCCACTGCTCTTGCTCAACAAAACATTTCCTCTATGTCATAATTTTTTTGAGAAAGTAACTTAATTGCGGCTGTAAATGTTTCCACTGCTGACTGATTGCTTTACAGTTAGTTACTTTATAGCCTTTTAGCTATTTAACACAGCATGTGATGTCATATAGCTAGATGGCTAGCTACGTTTTTAAGAGAGAACTTTTAAGTTGGCATCTCTCCTCCTGTTTTCAGTCACAGGTGGGGACTGGATTAGGTGTGAGCAGTGCAGGAGGTGGCCTCATGAGTTGTGCTCCACAACTGGACACACCCCTTTCCTAAAAGCAACATTTCATGAAATAATTTTTAAAAAGTGTAAACTTTATTTTATTTTCCTTGTAGGACAGACAAACAGCAAGGTTTATACAAATCTCTGCTGTTGAAAACCAAATGTTAGTCTAAAAGAAATGGGAAATAATGTCTAGATGCTTTTTACACTGTAGACCTAGTACATAAATTGCCTGGCTGAGCTGATGAGACAGTGGATTGCACAGTCAGATGGAACAGAGTAAATAAGCATTTCAACGTCATAGATTTAACTGGTGGTAACATGTGGAATAGACACAGGTGGGAATGCGGTTTTAACCCGTTGTATAATGCTTATTGCACACAGAGTGAGTACATGCAACTTATTATGTGACTTGTTAAGCACATTTCTATTCCTGTACTTGTTTAGGCTTGCCATAACAAAGGGGTTGAATACTTATTGACTCGAGACATTTCACTTTTTCATTTAAATTAATTAGTAAACATATCTAAAAACATAATTCCACTTTGACATTATGGGGTATTGTGTGTAGGCCAGTAACACAAAAATCTGAATGTTATCCATTTTAAATTCAGGCTTTAACACAACAAAATGTGGAAAAAGTCAAGGGGTGTGAATACTTTCTGAATGCACTGTATGGGTGTGGTTTTGTAGAGACCGTTGAATGAGAGAGAACACTTTCTATTTCTATAAAAACCTTTACTGTTACAGTATAAACGCAAATGTCAGCAAATCCATGCCATTGGAAGAAGTACGTGTTCATGCTTGTGTATCCTTTCACAACAAAAATTAAGTGCAGGTCAACTCTCAAAGGTGCAGCATAACCAGTATTATCCAAAACATAGTTAAATTTCACACAAAACCTACCATAGCAGCATCAAAAAATGAAAGATCAAATTGAGGACGAAAATGTCACGCTCCATTACATACAGCACAGCAGTGTCTATTTCTGTTACAGTACTGTCATTAGATACCTTAGGCAGTGTCTATTTCTGTCTCAGTACTGTCATTCAATACCTTAGAATGGTATAAGGCAGTTCAGCGTTGACAACTACAACTGCTACAATGTACACTGTATTCACAACTTTAATGTAAATTATGAAGACTGTACAGTTATTCAATTGTCTAGAACACAGATGTGCTCCATTGTGGAACAGCACTCTTAAATCCCTGGAATACATCTCTGTGGTAGAATTTTCTCCCTTAAGCAAAAAATGTGATTTGTGAGTCAAGCTACAAAGGAATGCTTGATTGATGACTTCAGGTATGTGATTAGGAACAGTATGACTCATCTAGAAAGGCTTGTCAGGGTCTTTGCTATCCTGGACCCTTGGGAGGTCCCTACCCCATTGAAGTTGACATTTAAAATGGTTAAGGTAAGGGTTAGGTAATGGTAATGGTTATGGTTAAGGTAAGGGTTAGGGTTAGGTAATGGTTATGGTTAAAGTAAGGGTTAGGGTTAGGTAATGGTTATGGTTAAGGTAAGGGTTAGGTAATGGTAATGGTTATGGTTAAAGTAAGGGTTAGGATTAGGTAATGGTTATGGTTAAGGTAAGGGTTAGGGTTAGGTAATGGTTATGGTTAAAGTAAGGGTTAGGGTTAGGTAATGGTTATGGTTAAGGTAAGGGTTAGGGTTAGGTAATGGTTATGGTTAAGGTAAGGGTTAGGGTTAGGTAATGGTTATGGTTAAGGTAAGGGTTAGGTAATGGTTATGGTTATGGTTATGGTTAAGGTAAGGGTTAGGGTTAGGTAATGGTTATGGTTAAGGTAAGGGTTAGGGTTAGGTAATGGTTATGGTTATGGTTAAGGTAAGGGTTAGGTAATGGTTATGGTTAAGGTAAGGGTTAGGTAATGGTTATGGTTATGGTTAAGGTAAGGGTTAGGTAATGGTAATGGTTATGGTTAAGGTAAGGGTTAGGGTTAGGTAATGGTAATGGTTATGGTTAAGGTAAGGGTTAGGGTTAGGTAATGGTTATGGTTAGGTTTAAGCTAAGGGTAAGGGTAGGGTAGGGGGTTAAGGTTAGGGTTTAGGGTAAGGACATCCCAACTCCCAAGGATCCCGGATAGCACTAACCTGCTTGTCAGTCAGAGCTAATTGTAGCTATTGTTGTGGTCTTCTGTCAGCTGGCAGTTATCCATTGGTGAATCATCTGTCTTAACTGTGAGGGAGAGATGGAGAGGCCAATCAGTGAGGCAGGGCAGTAGATATTAGCCAATAAAGTAATAACTCTAAAGACTGCATTATTTATAACCAGTGTACTTCAACCATACTTGAATAAATAATAATTTTAGTAGCTAAATTCATTCAAGAGTGATAGAAGAGTTGGAGTTTTATGAATGCTGTAAAGGCTAACGGTATCTGGGCTGAAGGTTACACAAGCCATTTTTGTTTTGCCCTTGCAGAATGGTAAAAATCTGATAAATGGATTTGATTATAATAGGACAAAAGCACAAAGGCCATATAATGAGGAGTCCTGACAATTGATAAAGAATACTTACTAGTTTCCGTTGGCTGCATCTCTGTGTCCTCCATAGTGGTCACACCAGCCTGCCGTTGGTTGGCTAAGGAGTAAAAATACATGATATGAGGCATCACTTCATTCATTGTCAACTCAGTATGAGTACAGAATGCATGGTGCTCTGAAGTGATTAATCTACTCTCAGGTATTCTTCACACTTGTCTTTTCTTACCAGCACTGACTTTCCTGATAGCTACTTTATTGAGGAAAATGTTACTTTCCATGACTGTGATAGATATGTGGTTGTCTCACCTAGCTACCTTAAAATGAAGGCACTAACTGTGTCGCTGTAGATATATATTTAAGATAATGTTTGTCATTCTATTATTTATTTAAGGCGAGGCACTACACCCTATCTAACTTGTATTTTTCCTTAATCATATCACAATTAACTTTTACCAGTTGAATATACACACCAATATTATAATTTTTGTAATATAACTTTTCTGAAATATAGTATAAAAATATACAAATGCAGTGATATCTCATTACATGAGATATCATCAGCAACGACCGGAAGGCCCTACAGAGGGGGTAAGCTCCCAGCCATCCAGGACGTACATGCCAGGCGGTGTCTGAGAAAGGCCCCAAATATTGCCAAAGACTCCAGCCATCCAAGACATGGACTGTTCTCCATACTTGGTACCGGTGCATCAAGGCTCAGACAAACAGACTCGTAAACAGCTTCTGCCTCCTGGCCATAAGACTGTTAAATGGCTAACAACTACTGCTCTCTCTCTCCCACAGACTATCCAAACTGACTCTATGCCCATCCACAGGGCTCTACCCACTGAGACACAACATACGCTGATGCTAAAATTATTATTGATTACCATTAGTATTTATCTATTTATCCTGCTACTGTCTACTATTACTCCTGTTAACATGTATATATTACCATTAGTACTGTATCTATCCTGCTACTGTCTACTATTACTCCTGTTAACATGTATATATTACCATTAGTATCTATTTATCCTGCTACTGTCTACTATTACTCCTGTTTACATGTATATATTACCATTAGTATCTATTTATCCTGCTACTGGTCACTATTACTCCTGTTTACATGTATATATTACCATCAGTACTGTATCTATCTATTTATCCTGCTACTGGTCACTATTACTCCTGTTTACATGTATATATTACCATTAGTACTGTATCTATCTATTTATCCTGCTACTGGTCACTATTACTCCTGTTTACATGTATATATTACCACTAGTATACAGCATTACCATAATTATTTATATATTCCTGCAAGCAGTCACTTTCCAGCCCTGTTTACATGTATATCCCACTAGCAGTAACTTTCTATGTATAAACCCACCTCCACCACTCCAGTAGCCCTGCAAATTAAATAAGGAACTGGCACTGACCTGTATATGCAGCATTTGCATTCTCGTGTTTCTTTAACTCACATCATAGTTCTTGTGTGGTCTTTATACATACTTTTATTTTTTATTCTATTTTCTATTATTATCAAGGTAAGAATTTCACTGTACTGTTTTACACCTGTTGTATTCTGTGCACATGGCAATACACGTTTAAACTTGAAAAATGCACATATTTGTATATACCACAAATCTCTTTTCTGGACACTGGATAAAGTCAGCCTTAATATTTGGGTTTCATTTTGTTAAGACACTCCAGGACCGGACTTATGTAGGGCAGATTGTGGATATATACTTTTTCATATTTCTATCTGTAAAATACTAAAGATATGTACGTAAACTGCATTTTTGAGCATACAGTGCCTTGCGAAAGTATTCGGCCCCCTTGAACTTTGCAACCTTTTGCCACATTTCAGGCTTCAAACATAAAGATATAAAACTGTATTTTTTTGTGAAGAATCAACAACAAGTGGGACACAATCATGAAGTGGAACAACATTTATTGGATATTTCAAACTTTTTTAACAAATCAAAAACTGAAAAATTGGGCGTGCAAAATTATTCAGCCCCTTTACTTTCAGTGCAGCAGTTCAGTGAGGATCTCTGAATGATCCAATGTTGACCTAAATGACTAATGATGATAAATACAATCCACCTGTGTGTAATCAAGTCTCCGTATAAATGCACCTGCACTGTGATAGTCTCAGAGGTCCGTTAAAAGCGCAGAGAGCATCATGAAGAACAAGGAACACACCAGGCAGGTCCGAGATACTGTTGTGAAGAAGTTTAAAGCCGGATTTGGATACAAAAAGATTTCCCAAGCTTTAAACATCCCAAGGAGCACTGTGCAAGCGATGATATTGAAATGGAAGGAGTATCAGACCACTGCAAATCTACCAAGACCTGGCCGTCCCTCTAAACTTTCAGCTCATACAAGGAGAAGACTGATCAGAGATGCAGCCAAGAGGCCCATGATCACTCTGGATGAACTGCAGAGATCTACAGCTGAGGTGGGAGACTCTGTCCATAGGACAACAATCAGTCGTATATTGCACAAATCTGGCCTTTATGGAAGAGTGGCAAGAAGAAAGCCATTTCTTAAAGATATCCATAAAAAGTGTTGTTTAATGTTTGCCACAAGCCACCTGGGAGACACACCAAACATGTGGAAGAAGGTGCTCTGGTCAGATGAAACCAAAATTGAACTTTTTGGCAACAATGCAAGACGTTATGTTTGGCGTAAAAGCAACACAGCTCATCACCCTGAACACACCATCCCCACTGTCAAACATGGTGGTGGCAGCATCATGGTTTAGGCCTGCTTTTCTTCAGCAGGGACAGGGAAGATGGTTAAAATTGATGGGAAGATGGATGGAGCCAAATACAGGACCATTCTGGAAGAAAACCTGATGGAGTCTGCAAAAGACCTGAGACTGGGACGGAGATTTGTCTTCCAACAAGACAATGATCCAAAACATAAAGCAAAATCTACAATGGAATGGTTCAAAAATAAACATATCCAGGTGTTAGAATGGCCAAGTCAAAGTCCAGACCTGAATCCAATCGAGAATCTGTGGAAAGAACTGAAAACTGCTGTTCACAAATGCTCTCCATCCAACCTCACTGAGCTCGAGCTGTTTTGCAAGGAGGAATGGGAAAAAATGTCAGTCTCTCGATGTGCAAAACTGGTAGAGACATACCCCAAGCGACTTACAGCTGTAATCGCAGCAAAAGGTGGCGCCACAAAGTATTAACTTAAGGGGGCTGAATAATTTTGCACGCCCAATTTTTCAGTTTTTGATTTGTTAAAAAAGTTTGAAATATCCAATAAATGTCGTTCCACTTCATGATTGTGTCCCACTTGTTGTTGATTCTTCACAAAAAAATACAGTTTTATATCTTTATGTTTGAAGCCTGAAATGTGGCAAAAGGTCGCAAAGTTCAAGGGGGCCGAATACTTTCGCAAGGCACTGTATTTCCAAAGAAAATATGATCTAGAATAAAAGTTAGAATACATCAACAATTTCTCCGATACAAGTCTGGGGAATATATCTAAGGATAACCACACAACATTTTAAGTCTGAGAAAAATTTGTTGGCATGTGGGAAGAGTCTGACTTTCGGAGTTAAAGTTAAAGACAAGTACACTGAATTTAGCCTAAACATCGCCAAATGCCTATTTAGACCCAATCACAATCTCTTCAAAGTAAGTCACTACATATAGTCCAGTTTGTAACATTCTCTATGAAATGGGCTTTTAGATGGTGTATGAAATGAGGGATGTACAGTGCCTCCGGAAAGTATTCAGAACTCTTGACGTTTTCCACATTTTGTTACGTTACAGCCTTATTCTAAAATGTATTCAATAAAACAAATCCTCAGAAATCTACACACAATACCCCATAATGACAAAGCGAAAACAGGTTTTAAAAAAACGGAAATATCTTATTTACATAATTATTCAGACCCTTTGGTATGAGACTCGAAATTGAGCTCAGGTGCATCCTGTTTCCAGTGATCATCCTTTAGATGTTTTTACAACTTGATTGGAGTCCACCTGTGGTAAATTCAATAGATTGGACATGATTTGGAAAGGCACACAGTGCATGTCAGAGCAAAAACCAAGCCATGAGGAATTGTCCGTAGAGCTCAGAGACAGGATTGTGTCGAGGCACAGATCTGGAGAAGCGTACCAAAAATTGGCCGCAGGATTGAAGGTCCCCAAGAACAAACACAGTGGCCTCCATCATTCTTAGATGGAAGAAGGTTAGAACCACAAAGACTCTTCCTAGAGCTGGCTGCCGGGCCAAACTGAGCAATCAGGGGAGAAGGGCCTTGGTCAGGGAGGTGACCAAGAACCCGATGGTCACTCTGACAAAGCTCCAGAGTTCCGCTGTGGAGATGGGAGAACCTTCCAGAAGGACAACCATCTCTGAAGTCCTCCGCCAATCAGGCCAGACGGAAGCAACTCCTCAGTAAAAGGCACATGACAGCCCACTTGGAGTTTGCCAAAAGGCACCTAAAGGACTCTCAGACCATGAGAAACAAGATTGTCTGGTCTGATGAAAACAAGATTGAACTCTTTGAATTCCAAGCGTCAGGCCTGCAGGAAACTTGGCACCATCCATACGGTGAAGCATTTAGGTGGCAGCATTATGCTGTGGGGGTGTTTTTCAGGAACTGGGTCAGGGACTAGTCAGGATCGAGGGAATGATGAACGGAGCAAAGTACAGAGAGATCATTGATGAAAATCTGCTCCAGAGCAGACCTTAGACTGGGGTGAAGGGTCACCTTCCAACAGGACAATGACCCTAAGATGACAGCCAGAGCCCAGACTTGTCTCTGAATGTCCTTGAGTGGCCTAGCCAGAGCCCGGACTTGAACCCGATCGAACATTTCTGGAGAGACTTGAAAATAGCTGTGCAGCAACGTTCCCCATCCAACCAATCAAAGGTTTAGAGGATCTACAGACAAGAATGGAAGAAACTCCCCAAATACAGGTGTGCCAAGCTTGTAGCGTGATACCCAAGAATACTCGAGGCTGTAATCGCTGCCAAAGGTGCAAAGTACTCTGTAAATAGTCTGATGTTTTATTTGTTGTTCTTTTATAAATGAGCAAAAACGTCTAAAAACCTGTTTTTGCTTTGTCTTAATGGGGTATTTTGTGTAGATTGATGAGGATTTATTTTTATTTAAATTCATTTTAGAAAAAGGCTGTAACGTAACAAAATGTGGAAAATGTCTGAATACTTTCCGAAGGCACTGTGTGTCTATTTGAATGTGGTTACAAATCCTGACATTTTGATGACGGTAGTATGAAAAACAAAATGTTAAAAAGTTTACTTTTTGAAAATGCTAGTATTAAAGGACCAAAATAATCCAAAATCTCAAAATTGAGAAGTAAGATGCAAAACTATTTCAGCCTGTGGTGCCTCACCTCAACTATTTTACATGTGATAAGGCCACACAAAGGGCCAGATATTATTACAGATACCTGTGATCATCTGAAGTACCCAAAAGGGTCACTAGATGTCTTGAGGTAGATTACATAAAATCCTTGAAAGGTACCAAAATTCTGGTAATTTACTGGTAAACGTCAAAAGTTTCTAGTAATATACCCTCCCTCTGCAACCCTAGTTCTGTCTTTATCCTTTTACTGCAGTGGGCTAAATCAGGGTCACACAGTGTTTTTTGGTCTTAAACAAATCTACTTTGAAACAACACATGGTTATTTGGGAAGAAACTCCCCAAATACAGGTGTGCCAAGCTTGTAGCGTGATACCCAAGAATACTCGAGGCTGTAATCGCTGCCAAAGGTGCAAAGTACTCTGTAAATAGTCTGATGTTTTATTTGTTGTTCTTTTATAAATGAGCAAAAACGTCTAAAAACCTGTTTTTGCTTTGTCTTAATGGGGTATTTTGTGTAGATTGATGAGGATTTATTTTTATTTAAATTCATTTTAGAAAAAGGCTGTAACGTAACAAAATGTGGAAAATGTCTGAATACTCCTCAACTATTTTACATGTGATAAGGCCACACAAAGGGCCAGATATTATTACAGATACCTGTGATCATCTGAAGTACCCAAAAGGGTCACTAGATGTCTTGAGGTAGATTACATAAAATCCTTGAAAGGTACCAACATTCTGGTAATTTACTGGTAAACTTCAAAAGTTTCTAGTAATATACCCTCCCTTTGCAACCCTAGTTCTGTCTTTATCCTTTTACTGCAGTGGGCTAAATCAGGGTCACACAGTGTTTCTTGGTCTTAAACAAATCTACTTTGAAACAACACATGGTTATGGGCAAAAAAATAAACATCCTTACCATGTACCATGTCAGATATAGAGTTGAAATGTATGACATTTTGAGTTTGCATCCCAAATTTTCACTTTATATACATAGTAGCAGAAGACTGAAATATAACAAAACCGTTTGACATAGAAATAATGTTGATTAATATGAAATTATGAAAAATATGAATAACATTCTACCCATGAGGCCAATAGAGGGAGATTTGGTCATTTGACTGCAAGAAGGCTACACTTACCTCGTAGTTTTCTATACAGTAGTAGTGCTGTTATTACTGCTGCAACCACCACTGCAACTACTACAACAATCACCAACATTTGGAAGTGACTTCCCCCTGTACGCTCTGCCTGGTCTGTTGTCTTTGGCATCTTTTCTAGACGTTTGGACAAGGTAAACATGTGAAAAATGCAGGATTATGAAATTATATGAACACCTATCTTCAATAACCTTGTGTGTATAATGAGCTCACACTGTATACTATAAAATAAATAGTACAGTATAGTTATTTAAGATGAATGTTTAATGTTTATGTACCTGTCACTGGTAACTGGGATCTTGACCTGATGTTGACCTGGGTTTGGACCATGTGTCTGCTCTGGAGGCCTGTGAATGTACAGGTGTAAGTTCCTGTTTGTTCCCGACTCTCTGGGTTGTGAAGAAGGAGGGATCCATCTCCCGTCAAAACCTGGTCCGGCTTCAGTCCAGCCCGGCCCTCCCAGAGGTTGGAGGTCCGTCTGGTTCTGCTGTCGTAGCTGAGGATGACTGTGGGATCATTGGTTCTGGTGAAGGTCCAGGTGAGGGAGAAGTTCTGGAGGTTCTGTGGAGCGATGCAGGGTATGGACAGCTCTTTCCCCGCCTCTCCAATCAACGCTGTTGATTAAATACTTTTATGGACTGTGAGCCATAAATATGTCTAAATATCACTGTCCTTTTGGGGCCTTACCGTTGTAGTCACCCGTTGTAATCACTCTCTTAAACTCCAGAGGGCAGTGTGTGACACTGAATAAATCAAACCAAGTCTAACTGGGTGTTGAGAGCTCCCGCATATAAATTTGTAAAAAAAAAAAATTGTGGGTTTTTCTCTGGCTCTGCACTTAGTCATCATAACAGTCACTCACAGCAGTTTGTCACTGTTTTTATGAGAATTACTCAACTATAGACTATGCATCTGCAAAATGAGAGAGAGAGAGAGAGAGAGAGAGATAGAGAGAGAGAGACAGAGACAGAGAGAGAGAGAGAGAGAGAGAGGGACAGACAGACAGACAGACAGACAGACAGACAGAGAGAGAGACAGAGAGAGAGAGAGAGAGAGAGAGAGAGAGAGAGAGAGAGAGAGAGAGAGAGAGAGAGAGAGAGTGAGAGAGAGAGAGAGAGAGAGCGAGAGAGAGAGAGAGACTAAATGCTGGTTATGACTTACCTCTTTCTTGCAGTGAGCTCCTCCATGACTGTGATCCATATGTGGAGTTAACGGTGCAGATGTAGGTGAGGGTATTTTCAAACATTCTCAGCGTGCTCTGAAAGAAGTAGAGGCCTTCAGTGTTGGGTCCCATATGGGTGATGGGTCTCAGGTTGTCTTTCGGGGGCAGAGTGGACCACTGCACACGGGGAGCGGGAAAGATGTCCTTGGACAGACACTGAATCTCTCTGTTCAGACTCTTCTCCATAGTAACCATCTTGATGGGAGCTGAAATAACAATAAGAGATAGCCAGGATTAAGAGTGGTTTCACTTCAAACTGAATTTGAGAGTAAAAACCCTTTAAAATGTTTATGTACAGCAAGGTCACAAAACCAATAACAAGAGCAAATACTCTACTCTTGGCTTGATATCAGTTTAGCCATTTGGCTCTATGTCTAGCAGCTCAAATACAGCTGCAGCTGGTTGATTCACGTCTTTTAACCTTCATGACACAGAGGGCATTTCACCACAAGCTACAGTGAAAGCATTTGACATGTGAAGTGGATACTCAGCTACATAATCTAGCCTCGATACAAGCCGCAGCGAGACTACTAACCCTCCACTTTCATGATGACAAAGGACTCCTGTTGTCCCAGAGTGCTGTTGACCAGACACCTGTAGCGGCCTCGGTCCTTGATGCCACACTGGCTGAGGTGTAGCGAGGCGATGCCCCGGGAGAGCTGGTCCTGGAGCAGGTACGTCCTGGTACTGTGATTCTGTGGAGGCTGTTCCCCACCCTGCTGGGAATGGCTGAGGAGGAGCACTGCGTGGAGGTACCAGCGGATGATCTCATTCCCACTGGGTTTGAAATTGCAGGGCAGAACACAGTCTTCAGAGAATAGGCATGTCGCGTGGGCATCTAGGGTAAAAGTAGAGAGATGACAGTTTGGGGAAATGTCACATTTTTTTCCTCAATATCTTTCTCTTTCAACCTACACACATTAGAAATAATGTGCATTACGTTCTTTCTATGTCAATATAACTCATATGACGTGTCCTACATTAAACACAGTCAACCTTTCTCCCCCTCTTTCCATCTTGCAATAGGTTGCGTTTGTCCACAACTCTGACGCATTTCCTACGTTTTGTCTTGCCCAACCCCACCATTTTAACCCCCACACACTCCAGAGTGAGGTCCAGCACCATATGGTTATGGTGCATTCCTAAAGCCAAACATGATAGGCCATACATTACAATTGTTGAGTTAAATGCAGGGTTTGACTGGATAAGTATTAGATAATACCCTTGAAACTGGTAATCACACAGCCTATTCTCAACATGTGGCTTTTTCAGTCATTTGTTGTGCACAAAATGTGGTTACACAACAATATGTTGCACTGTAAATGGGTAAATGTGACATCCATGTTGACAAGGGAATGTATGGGCTTTTTACTGTCAAAATAACAACGATAGCATCGGTGAAGTCCTTCATAGACAGGGCACCAACTCAGAGTCAAATATAGTGCTTGACAGGCCCATGCAGAGATAGGGCTCTAGGAGTACCTGAGCACCTGCACTTTTGCCCTCCTATGAGAAAAGTGCACTTTCAGATTGGTATCATTTTTTTATCAATACATTTTTATTTTACTTTTAGTCAATTTCTCTCCTGTTCTGTAAAGACTTGCCCATCCAACTAGCTAATAACATTTTGGGGGTGAAGTCCCCCCTCCCACATGTGAGCAGAAGCTACCTCGGTAGTATGAGTAGTGGCACACTGGCTACTTTTTGAGTTGTATGTCGTCTCTCACTTCCAGGGACAGGGGAGAGTTCAATTGGACTGTTTTTAAGGCCTACAAAGCAGATGTTAGCAGCAGAACAAACTCCAATCACAGGTAAAGAGTAGTTCAATTGTTACAACAGCATATCAAACAGCTAGCTAGCTAACTAATTATCTGGTTTATATCAACTACATTCACTATGATCAGCTGATAGACCCTATATGTGCCCTCTCTGTGAGCAGTAGCCTAGGCTAGTAGAGAATAATGAATATAAGGTATTTGGGTAATATACATCTATATATGTAAAGGTCTGCACGGCCCTGATGCATGACAATACAGAATTTGCATGTGAAAACGTGTGAAGAGTCAGATGTCCCAGTTAGACTGTGATCCTCTCCTCAGTAGACTTCTTTCATGTTCTCTGCAACATCCCAAACAGGAGAGCACAGGAGGTTGGTGACACCTTAATTGGGGAGAATGGGCTTGTGGCAATGACTGGAGCGGAATTAGTGGAATGGTAACAAATACATCAAACATATTGTTTCCAGGTGTTTGATGCCCTTCCATTCGCTTCGTTCTGGCCATTATTATAAGCCGTTCTCCCCTCAGCAGCCCCCTGAGCAGGAGAGACAGTTGACCTGGGTACCAGTTAGGTCTTGCCAGTCTAAACGCTGGACAGGACAGTGGGACCCGGTCTCCGTAGTCTTCCAGACAGAACAAACAGAGCTGTGTGGAGGGCCAGCCGTCACAGACGCCGTGGGCCACTGGATTCCTCAGAGAGAACACATCTGGACCACATATTTCCACATGCAAAGCAAGGGAGGCTCAGCATTGGCTTGGATGTTTTCACATCATAAATCCTCAGAGACTTCAAAGGCAAGTTACAGGGACAGTACACTGACAATATTCACAAAACTCCATCATCTCTAAACCATTGTGTTACCCTGGATTTGTCTTGTGGAAAACCTCCTTCCTTTAGGATGGCAAGGAGACAGTCCAACCACAAAAATAAATAGTTATTTTTCAGATGCCTGTATAGTTTTTCCAAGAGGAAATACAGTTTGTTGTGCAGTGAAAGGGACACAAAATGCAAAAAGCTCCTGTTCCATGAACAAATAGACAGACATGTATTTTAAGATTAGATGAGATGTAAGTATTCAAAAGACATACGGTACTCAGATTATTTGTTTCCTCACTCAGAGGGTCAGCATAGTCACATTAAAGACATCCAATGCCCTGCCTTGACCCTCTCCTGACAATTCATGCACTACTACCTTTCAAAGAGGCGAGAGAGATCTTATCCTTACCTGGGATCTTACACTTTGCCACGGTGAGAATCCACAGCAACCTCAAGCAAGCTTGAACAAGTGCCTTTACCATTCTCATTCATTTACACGTACGGTTGTTGTTGACTCACGTCCTGATTCCAACGTGTGGCGATCTTAAAGCACCTAGGAGCTCTTCTGAATCTCAGTTGGTACGGTGCCTTGGTCTTTCTTTGATCTCATATTTCAGCCTCAAGGATGGTATGGATCGAAAGCTTTTTGCTGCCAAGGATCCAGGTGGAATATATCTTTGTAAACCCAAATGAGAGTTAATGAGTCTGAAACCCACCTGGAACCACTTGTGTCAGAGGAGAGAAGCGATTTCCCTGTTCATATCCCTGTCAGAGGAACCACTCGTGTCAGAGGAGAGAAGCTGTTTCCTTTTTAGAGCAACCAGCTCCTGTCACAGTGAGAAGGGAGGGGGTGTGAGAGGAAGAGAGAGAGAAGGAGGGAGCAGCAGGGCAGAAAGGTTAGTCTGAAATACGTGCCCCTCTACAGAGACCTCGAGGCACGTTGGAATTATTGGTTACGTTGCCAAGTAACACGTTTCGCAACGTATTTTTCCCTTTTACCTACCTGTCAAACCTCCCCACCCCTTCTCCACCCCTCACGCTTCGTGTCAAACCTCCCCACCCCTTCTCCACCCCTCACGCTTCGTGTCAAACCTCCCCACCCCTTCTCCACCCCTTCTCCACCCCTCACGCTCCGTGTCAAACCTCCCCACCCCTTCTCCACCCCTTCTCCACCCCTCACGCTCCGTGTCAAACCTCCCCACCCCTTCTCCACCCCTAACGCTCCGTGTCAAACCCCCCCCACCCCTTCTCCACCCCTCATGCTCTGTGTCAAACCTCCCCACCCCTTCTCCACCCCTTCTCCACCCCTCACGCTTCGTGTCAAACCTCCCCACCCCTTCTCCACCCCTTCTCCACCCCTCACGCTCCGTGTCAAACCTCCCCACCCCTTCTCCACCCCTTCTCCACCCCTCACGCTCCGTGTCAAACCTCCCCACCCCTTCTCCACCCCTAACGCTCCGTGTCAAACCCCCCCCACCCCTTCTCCACCCCTCATGCTCTGTGTCAAACCTCCCCACCCCTTCTCCACCCCTCACAAGCAGTGTCAAACCCCCCCGCCCATTCTCCACCCCTCACGCTCCGTGTCAAACCTCCCCACCCCTTCTCCACCCCTCACAATCAGTGTCAAACCTCCCTACACCTTCTCCGCCCCTCACACTCCGTGTCAAACCTCCCCACCCCTGCTCCACCCTCACACTCAGTGTCAAACCTCCCCACCCATTCTCCACCCCTCACGCTCCGTGTCAAACCTCCCCACCCCTTCTCCACCCCTCACACTCAGTGTCAAACCTCCCCACCCCTTCTCCACCCCTCACACTCAGTGTCAAACCTCCCCACCCCTTCTCCACCCCTCACACTCAGTGTCAAACCTCCCCACCCCTTCTCCACCCCTCACACTCAGTGTCAAACCTCCCCACCCCTTCTCCAACCTTACACTCAGTGTCAAACCTCCCCACCCCTTCTCCACCCCTCACACTCAGTGTCAAACTTCCCCACCCCTTCTCCGCAGCTCACACTCAGTGTCAAACTTCCCCACCCCTTCTCCACCCCTCATACTCAGTGTCAAATCTCCCCACCCCTTCTCACCCTCACACTCAGTGTCAATTCTCACCCCTTCTCCACCCCTCCCACTCAGTGCCTCATAGAATCTCTTGTCATCTGATGGATTTCTTTTCACATTTCACATTTCCTACTTCTCACACTATTTCACCTTCACTCTTTTCTCAGTAATAATTGCATACACAGTTCTCCTTTTTACATTGTAGTTTCCACTGAAACAGTATCTTTTCTTGCATCTTGTATGTGAAAGACAGCTGGGTAATTCCACCAATTCGGTGCCTTTTGAGAAGTATAACTAGGTTAAAAAAATTAACATTCTGTCTTAAAGAGCACATGTTCAACTTAAGAGGTAAAAAAATATATACTCTAGTAAGTGCCTATTAAGTGCCAAATAAAGTAACAGGGTTGATCATAACAGGGTTCATGATTTAATCTTAAATCAGCCATAAATCCCCTCATGACAGGGGGAATGGAAGTTGTTAAACGTGTGTGTGTGTGTGTGTGTGTGTGTGTGTGTGTGTGTGTGTGTGTGTTTTGAGAGTGTGCCTACACACTTTGTGCAACTATTCAAGCAGTAGTTCCATTAACCTGCACACCACCCAGGCCAAGCTTCTGCTGTCTGCTTCATTACACATTACTCCAGGGCTAGGTATTAGATTCAGCCAGGGGACGATTTTTGTCGGAGCCAATGGTCGGGTGGCCGGATCATAATTGTAATCTTTTGTATACTGCAAATTGACCACAATTGAATTGAAATTACAATAATTTCATACCTTGATTACACTGTTCCAAAGTTTGGGGTCATTTAGAAATGTCCTTGTTTTTGAAAGAAAAATAACATTGAATTGATCAGAAATACAGTTTTGACATTGTTAATGTTGTAAATTAATATTGTAGCTGGAAACGGCTGATTTTTAATGGAATATCTACAAAGGCGTACAGAGGCCCATTATCAGCAACCATCACTCCTGTGTTCCAATGGCACGTTGTGTTAGCTAATCCAAGTTTATCATTTTAAAAGGCTAATTGATCATTACAAAACCCTTTTGCAATTATGTTACCACAGCTGAAAACTGTTGTTCTGATTAAAGAAGCAATAAAACTGGTCTTCTTTAGGCTAGTTGAGTATCTGGAGCATCAGCATTTGTGGGGTCAATTACAGGCTCAAAATGTCCAGAAACAAACAATGTTCTTCTGAACTCGTGTCTATTCTTGTTCTGAGAAATGAAGGCTATTCCATGCGAGAAATTGCCAAGAAACTGAAGATCTCGTACAACGCTGTGTACTACTCCCTTCACAGAACAGCTCAAACTGGCTCTAACCAGAATAGAAAGAGGAGTGGGAGGCCCCGGTGCACAATTGAGCAAGAGGACAAGTACATTAGTGTCTAGTTTTGATAACAGACATCTCACAAGTCCTCAACTGGCAGCTTCATTAAATAGTACCCACAAAACACCGGTCTCAACGTCAACAGTGAAGAGGCGACTCCGGGATGCTGGTCTTCTAGGCAGAGTTGCAAAGAAAAAGCTTCACTTCACCAGTTTTATTGATACTTTGATCAGAACATTTTATTTTAAAGGACAAAAAAATTATTTCTTCTCGAAACAAGGACATTTCTAAGTGACCCCAAACTTTTGAATGGTAGTGTGTGTCTCTTTTTTTAATTTGTGGGAATACTTGGGAACAGATTTCCTAAATTAAACTCTTTTTAGCAGAATTCCTGGTGAATTTAGAGTATTTTTTGACTAAAAACTAAAAACACTTTAGGGGGCCAATAATATATATTTTGGACACTTAATCGGCTCTTACTATATTGCCTGCTGCCAACCCCTGCATTACTCTATTAAGCCAGGCCACAGAAATTGAGTTCACAGACCAAACAACCGTACAACGTGTGCCATAAAACTAAGTGTGTCTGGCCATTGTTTACCATGTAAAAAAGGTTGTTGGCATCATTTATTTACATTAAAATATATATACAGTACCAGTCAATAGTTTGGACACACCTACTCATTCAAGGGAAGTTTTTCAATGGATTACATTAGGTGGGAAGTTCATTGTAATAGCCTACACATTCTTGACTTGGAAAGCAGCACTTATATATGTTTTGTTTGTCTTTGTGTGGTGTGTGTCTTTGTGTCTTTGTGTGGTGTGTCTTTATGTGGTGTGTGTCCCTGTTGGTTGGAAATGGGTGATGGTCGTCGAGATTGTCTCCCTAGCATCTTCGGGACGTTTTGCAATTCGTAAGCTCGTCTTATAAATCATTAGCACGTTTCATATCAATTCATGCACACGTTTTACTAATTCATGAGCACATATTTGTGAGCCTGTTTAAAAAAAATCTCAGTCAATGTCACTTCCAGTGCTCCATAGAGTCCTGCAGTGTCAACACTTTTGGTACTTTACAGTACAAGTCAAAGGTTTGGGCACACCTACTCATTCAAGGGTGTTTCTTTATTTTACTATTTTCTACATTGTAGAATAATAGTGAAGACATCAAAACTAGGAAATAACACATATGAAATCATGTAGTAACCAAAAAAGTGTTAAACAAATCAAAATATATTTTGTATTTGAGATTCTTCAAAATAGCCCCCATTTGCCTCGATGACAGCTTTGCACACGCTTGGCAATCTCTCAACTAGCAAAACTTTTGAATGGTACTGTATATATATATATATATATATATATATATATATATATATATATATATATATATATATTTTAAATATATTATTTATATATATATATTTATATATACATATATATTTTCCCTTTTTTCCCCTAACCCTACCACCCCCTCTAATTGGAGTAAACTAATGTACAACAGCACTTAGGCTTCTACTTCCAGCTAATACATACTACATACATTTTACGGACACATTATATTTTACATGTATTTTATACATTTTATTTCACCTTTATTTAACCAGACAGGCCAGTTGAGAACAAGTTCTCATTTACAACTGCAACCTGGCCAAGACAGGAAAAGCAGTGCGGCACAAACAACACAGAGTTACACATGGGATAAACAAATGTACAGTCAATAACACAATAGAAAAGTATATATACAGTGTGTGCAAATGTAGTAAAATTAGGGTGGTAAGGCAATAAATAGGCCAAAGTGGCGAAATAATTAGAATTTAACAATTAAACACTGGAGTGATAGATGTGCAGAAGATGAATGTGTAAGTAGAGTTACTGGTTGCAAAAGAGCAAAAAATAAATAACAACATTGGGATGAGGTAGTTGGTTGGCTATTTACAGATGGACTATGTACAGGTGCAATGATCGGTAAGCTGCTCTGACAGCGGATGCTTAAAGTTAGTGAGGGAGATATGAGTCTCCAGCTTCAGTGATATTTGCAGTTCGTTCCAGTCTTTACCTAGCAAAGACTTATAGATGACCTGGAGTCAGTGGGTTTGGCGACGAATATAAAGCGAGGGCCATCCAACGAGAGCATACAGGTCGCAGTGGTGGGTAGTATATGGGGCTTTGGTGACAGAATGGATGGCACTGTGATAGACTACATCAAATTTGCTGAATAGAGTGTTGGAGGCTATTTTGTGAATGACATCGCCGAAGTCAAGAATCGGTAGGATCGTCAGTTTTACGAGGGTATGTTTGGCAGCATTCTGTTGCGAAATAGGAAGCAGATTCTAGATTTAATTTGGGATTGGAGATTCTTAATGTGAGTCTGGAAGGATAGTTTACAGTCAGCTCCAGATACCTAGGTATTTGTAGTTGTCCACATATTCTAAGTCCGAACCATCTAGAGTAGTGATGCTGGACGGGCAGGCAGGTGCGGGCAGCGATCGGTTGAAGAGCATACATTTAGTTTTGCTTGCATTTAAGAGCAGTTGGAGGCCACAGAAGGAGTGTTGTATGGCATTGAAGCTCATCTGGAAGTTTGTTAACACAGTGTCCAAAGAAGGGCCAGAAGTATACAGAATGGTGTCGTCAGTGTAGAGGTGGATCAGAGAATCACCAGCAGCAAGAGCGACATCATTGATGTATACAGAGAAAAGAGTCGGCCCGAGAATTGAACCCTGTGGCACCACCAAAGAGACTGCCAGAGGTCCGGACAACAGGCCCTCCGATTTGACACGCTGAACTCTATCTGAGAAGTAGTTGGTGAACCAGGCAAGGCAGAGAGACCAAGGCTGTTGAGCCTGCCTATAAGAATGCGGTGATTGACAGAGTCGACAGCCTTGGCCAGGTCGATGAATACGGCTGCACAGTATTGTATTTTATTGATGGCGGTTATGATATCGTTTTGGACCTTGAGCGTGGCTGAGGTGCACCCATGACCAGCTCGGAAACCAGATTGCGTAGCGGAGAAGGTTCGGTGGGATTCGAAATGGTCGGTGATCTGTTTGCTAACTTGGCTTTCGAAGACTTTAGATAGGCAGGGCAGGATAGATATAGGTCTGTAACAGTTTGGGTCTAGAGTGTCACCCCCTTTGAAGAGGGGGATGACCGTGGCAGATTTCCAATCTTTAGGAATCTCAGACGATATGAAAGAGAGGTTGAACAGGCTAGTAATAGGGGTTGCAATTTTAGAAAAAGAGGGTCCAGATTGTCTAGCACAGCAGATTTGTGGGGGTCCAGATATTGCAGCTCTTTCAGAACATCAGGTATCTGGATTTGGGTGAAGGACAAATGTTGAGGCTGTGGGGGGTGCAGAGCTGTTAACCTCCCAGGGGGTAGCCTGGTAGGGGTAGCCAGGTTGAACGCATGACCAGTCATCAAAAAAATGCTTCTCGATTATTGTAGATTTATCGGTGGTGACAGAGTTTCCTAGCCTCTGCAGTGGGCAGCTGTGAGGAGGTGCTCTTATTCTCCATGGACTTTACAGTGTCCCAGAACTTTTTGGAGTTTGTGCTACAGGATGCACATTTCTATTTGATAAAGCTTGCCTTTGCTTTCTTAACTACCTGTGTATATTGGTTATATTCTGTTTGTTTTTAGTCCCATCCTTCAGCTACCCATAACCCCTTCCATCTATCTCTGAAGACCATAGAGTTTTGATTTCTATTTGCCATATATTTTTCAACTGTGCTGTGATGTTTCAGAAAAGGTCTGAATCTTTCTATTCTCATAGTTTCTACAGATTTTAAATGAAAGATAAACATGTTTGCTAAGAGTATTTTTATATTATTGATCTATTGACTGTGACTTTTCAGATCACCCAGCAGTGCATTTTTCAGAGTTAGCACCAGGTAAATGTTGCAATTCTTCAGCCATTCCTGAACCTGCGACCAAAAACCAACTGCATATGGACAGTACCAAAAAACAAATGATGTAAGGATTCTGTCTCTTCACAGCTAAATCTGCAGAGCTGGGATGGTTATATCCCCCAAATATATGACATCCTATTGGTTGCAAGAATTTTGTATATTGATCCAAATTTAAAACTCAAAGTTTTGAATCCGGCGTTGTTTTGTGTATCAGTTCATAAACCATGTGCCATGGAATCGATACATCAAAAATCTCTTCCTAACTATGTTGCAATATGTATGGCACAGCTGTACTATTTTTGGTGCTTAAATTAAACTGGTATACTTTTATCACAATTTTCTTTAACCAGTTCTGGTCTTTAATGCAGGGCCGACAGACAAGTTCCTTACTTTCTCCCCCTTCCACTTGCCATTTACATTTTTGCAGTAATGCTGCAATTCATTGGTTGTAGTTTGGGATAGAGTAGACATTTCCATATATCTTTGTTAGCTGCATGTGTGACATAACTCCGGCAGGCCTACATATGATATCATTTTTTCCCAAAACATTTTTTTAATCAATTAGTATATTTTTTAGTTTCAGCATATGAATACCGAGTATGTCCACTTCACCGTCAGTCCATTTTATTGGTAAACTACACAGTAATGTAAAACTTGTATTTTTCAGTGATCCAATACGTAATATAGTACACTTGTAATTTGGTTGTAATCTAGAAGGGTTAGAAAAATAATTTAGATCCTATATAAGATTATGGAGGGATCCAAATTGTGGATTTAAAGAAAACATGAATCAGAAGCGTACAATATGACGCCTTTGTTTTCAAGCCCTAGATTTCTAGCCACTTGATATTATGGTTGAATCTTATTTTAATAGCTAACAGACAACCTTGTTTTACTCCTCTTGACAGTTTTTTATATATTTTTTTTCTCCCTTTTTCTCCCCAATTCCAAGATATCCAATAGGTAGTTACAGTCTTGTCCTATCGCTGCAACTCCCGTACGGACTTGGGAGAGGCGAAGGTCGAGAGCCATGCGTCCGCCAAAACACGACCCCACCAAGCCGCACTGCTTCTTGACACACTGCTCACTTAACCCGGAAGCCAGCTGCACCAATGTGTCAGAGGAACACCGTACAGCTTCCTCTTGACAGTTTAATACTTTTCTGATAAGTAGCCATTATTTACTATTTTACACCTAGGGTTACTATACATAAATGTAACACATTGTATAAAATATTCTCCAAAATGTAAATAAATTCCAGTCATACTTTATCAAAAGCCTTTTCAAAGTCAACTATGAATACCAGGCCTGGTTTCCCAGATTTGTCATAGTGTTCTAATGTTTCCAGTCTTATATTATCTCTTGTTTTTATGGTTGGCCTGGCTGCGTCGGGTCAGGCTGTGAAGTAGTGGTGATGGTCTCTGGGTGCTTGTATAGGCAGAGAGGCATAGAGTGGAGGTGCCTGCAGTGGAGGAGTGGCTGTGGTAGGAGGAAGCCTCAGCAATAGCAATGGATCCAGGAACAGGTGAGGAATGAATGAGGGGGGATGACACACAGATATAGAGAGAGAGATATACACACACGGACAGCACTGCACTACAACAAGCAGGCTTAACATCCTCGTCCCCAAAACACACACACACATGCTATATGTATTCACACAAGGCTCCATGGAAAATGAAATGTGTAAGCCTATTTGATCTGACTCAGTTCTGAGAATTGTTTTGAAGTTGACTATCAGTCTGCAAGACGATCACATTTTCTTTCTTCCCAACCTGTGATGTAAGATAACTGCAATTTAATCTTCTCTCCCACCTTCTCTATCACAGTATTCCTCAACTCCAGTCCTTGAGTACCCCCAACAGCACACATTTTTGTTGTAGCCCACAGACAAGAACACCTGATTCAACTCATTGAGAACTTGGTGATTAGTTGACAAGTTGAATCAGGTGTGCTTGTCCAGGCTACAACAAAAATGTGTACTGTTGGGGAACTGGAGGACTGGAGTTGGGAAACACTGCTCTAACAAAATGGAGGTTAGGTTAGTCAAACAAATCAGTGATGTGACTGAGGGGGGAGTAGCAATATTTCCCCTGAGGGGTAAGAAGGTATGGCAACACAGAGGAGGAGGAGAGATGTCTTCCACTGTTCTGTTCTCGCCACAACATGTTCTTCCTCACATTCAGACACACATTCCTCACTGCTGCAGACCTTAGCCTGAGTCCCAGTCTGTTTGTGCCATCATGCTAAACTCCTTGTCACTACTGGGTGATGACAAATGTTTGGCTTGACAATGACAGCAATAGAGTTGGCAAGAGCACAAATCTGGGACCATGTTACAGACACCTAGGCCCTATTCCTGTAGCCAATTCACACTGCACCACAAACACACGCACTAACTAGGAGCGTAACTGTGTGGGTCTCTCGGCCCCGCCCCTCTCAGAACCTCATCACGGCGGAACCTGTCCGTCACTCCCAGATCCCTGAACTCCCATTGGACAGCAGCCTGCTGTTTGAGTTCCTGCTCTTTCTTTACCTGCTGGTGGCGCTGTTTGTTCAGTACATCAACATCTAAAGAAGCACACACACACACACAGGTACAAACACACACAGTAAATTTATATCTACAGGACCGTGTGGTGGTAACCCTATAGTCATCCAGCGGCCTGAACAGCCTCAATGTGTGTCTGTAGTATTACACACTCGCACGCAGTCACAAACACACACACAGACACTCACTCACTCTAATCTCTGTAGAATTTCTATCTGATGGACTACCACCTAACTAAACTCAGCAAAAAAAGAAATGTCCCTTTTTCACGACCCTGTCTTTCAAAGAAAATTCGTAAAAATCTTCATTGTAAAGTGTTTCAACACTGTTTCCCATGCTTGTGCAATGAACCATGAACTATTAATGAACATGCACCTGTGGAAGGGTCGTTAAGACACTAACAGCTTACAGACGGCAGGCAATTAAGGTCACAGTTTTGAAAACTTAGGACACTAAAGAGGCCTTTGTACTGACTCTGAAAAACAGCAGGGTCCCTGCTCATCTGCGTGAAGGTGCCTTAGGCATGCTGCAAGGAGGCATGAGGACTGCATATGTGGCCAGGGCAATAAATTGCAATGTCCGGACTGTGAGACATCCTAGACTGACCTACAGGGAGACAGGACAGACAGCTGATCGTCCTCGCAGTGGCAGACCACGTGTAACAACACCTGCACAGGATCGGTACATCCGAACATCACACCTGCAGGACAGGTACAGGATGGCAACAACAACTGCCCGAGTTACACCAGGAACGCACAATCCCTCCATCAGTGCTCAGACTGTCCACAATAGGCTGAGAGATGCTGGACTGAGGGCTTGTAGGCCTGTTGTAATGCAAGTCCTCACCAGACATCACTGGCAACAACGTCGCCTATGGGCACAAACCCACCATAGCTGGACCAGACAGGACTGGCAAAAAGTGCTCTTCACTGACAAGTCACGGTTTTGTCTCATCAGGGGTGATGGTCGGATTCACGTTCATCATCGAAGGAATGAGTGTTACACCGAGGCCTGTACTCTGGAGCAGGATCGATTTGGAGGTGGATGGTCCGTCATGGTCCGTCATGGGGCGGCAGGGTAGCCTAGTGGTTAGAGCGTTGGACTAGTAACCGGAAGGTTGTGAGTTCAAACCCCCGAGCTGACAAGGTACAAAATCTGTCGTTCTGCCCCTGAACAGGCAGTTAACCCACTGTTCCCAGGCCGTCATTGAAAATAAGAATTTGTTCTTAACTGACTTGCCTGGTTAAATAAAGGTAAAAAAAAAAAAAAAAAAAAAAAAAAAAAAAAAAAAAATGGTCTGGGGTGGTGTGTCACAGCATCACCGGACTGAGCTTGTTGTCATTGCAGGCAATTTCAACGATGTGTGTTGCAGGGAATACATCCTCCCTCCTCATGTGGTACCCTTCCTGCAATGCCATCAGCCATACTGTTATTTCTGTACGTGATTTCCTGCAAGACAGGAATGTCAGTGTTCTGCCATGGCCAGTGAGGAGCCTGGATCTCAATCCCATTGAGAACATCTGGGACCTGTTGGATCAGAGGGTGAGGGCTAGGGCCATTCCCCAGAGAAATGTCCGGGAACCTACAGGTGCCTTGGTGGAAGAGTGGGGTAACATCTCACAGAACTGGCAAATCTGGTGCAGTCCATGAGGAGGAGATGCACTGCAGTACTTAATGCAGCTAGTGGCCACACCAGATACTGACAGTTACTTTTGATTTTGACCCCCCCTTTGTTCAGGGACACATTATTCAATTTCTGTTAGTCACATGTCTGTGGAACTTGTTCAGTTTATGTCTCGGTTGTTGAATCTTGTTATGTTTATACAAATATTTACACATGTCAAGTTTGCTGAAAATAAAAGCAGTTGACAGTGAGAGGACCTTTCGTTTCTTGCTGAGTTTATCTTCATCACTGTGATGCCGGCCAGGAAACGTGTGTGAACCTTAGTGTCAGCGGTATATCTACAGTGCATTTGGAAAGTATTCAGAACCCTTTACTTTTCCACATTTTGTTACGTTACAGTCTTATTCTAAAACGGATTAAGTTAACAATTTTCCTCATCAATCTACACACAATGCCCCATAATGACAAAGCAAAAACAGAAATACCTTATTTACATAAGTATTCAGACCCTTTGCTATGAGACTCGAAATTGAGCTCAGGTGCATCGTGTATCCATTGATCATCCTTGAGATGTTTCTACAACTTGATTGGAGTCCACCTGTGGTAAATTCAATTAATTGGACATGATTTGGAAAGGCACACACCTGTCTATATAAGGTCCCACAGTTGACAGTGCATGTCAGAGCAAAAACCAAACCAAGAGGTCGAAGAATTTATCTCCAGAGCTCCGAGACAGGATTGTGTCGAGGCACAGATCTGGGGAAGTGCATCTTTTCTGCAGAATTTAAGGTCCCCAAGAACACAGTGGCATCCTGTCACGTTCGTTGATGGAAGAATCAGACCAAGGTGCAGCGTGGTAAGCGTACATCATTATTTTTGATGAACAGGAAAGAACAATAAACTACAACCGAACGTGAAGCTACATGCAGTGCAGAAAGCAACTACACACAAACAAGATCCCACAAACTAAAGGGGGAAAAAGGCTGCCTAAGTATGATCCCCAATCAGAGACAACATTAGACAGCTGCCTCTGATTGGGAACCATACCCGGCCAACAAAGAAATAGAAAAACTAGAATGCCCACCCAAATCACACCCTGACCTAACCAAATAGAGAAATAAAAAGGCTCTCTAAGGTCAGGGCGTGACACATCCGTCATTCTTAAATGGAAGAAGTTTGGAACTACCAAGACTGGCCTAGAGCTAGCCACCCAGCCAAACTGAGCAATCGGGGGAGAAGGGCCTTGGTCTGGGAGGAGACCAAGAACCTGATGGTCACTCTGACAGAGCTCCAGAGTTCCTTTGTGGAGATGTGAGGATCTTCCAGAAGGACAGCACTCCACCAATCAGACCTTTATGGTAGAGTGGCCAGACGGAAGCCACTCCTCGGTAAAGGGCACATGACAGCCCGCTTGGAGTTTGCCAAAAGGCATCTAAAGGACTCAGACCATGAGAAACACGATTCTCTGGTCTGAAGAAAACAAGATTGAACTCTTTGGCCTGATTGCCAAGCGTCACATCTGGAAGAAAACTGGCACCATCCCTACGGTGAAGCATGGTGGTGGAAGCATCATGCTGTGGGGATGTTTTTCAGGGGCAGGGACTGGAGACTAGTCAAAATCGAGGGAAAGATGAATGGAGCAAAGTACAGAGAGATCCTTGATGAAACCTGCTCTAGAGCGCTCAAGACCTCAGATTGGGGACGAAGGTTCACCTTCCAACAGGACAAAAACCCTTAGCATGCAGCCAAGACAATGCAGGAGTGGCTTTGGGACAAGTCTTTGAATGTCCTTGAGTGGCCCGGCCAGAGCCCGGACTTGAACCCGATCTAACATCTCTGGAGAGACCTGAAAATAGCTGTGAAGCAATGCTCCCTATTCAACCTGACCAGAGTTTGAGAGGATATGTAGAGAAGAAAGGGAGAAACTCCGCAAATACAGGTGTGCCAAGCTTGTAGCATAATAAGCAAGAAGACTAGAGGCTGTAATCGCTGCCAAAGGTGCTTCAACAAAGTACTGAGTAAAGTGTCTGAACACTTATGTAAATGTAATAGTTCCGTTTTTATTTTGAATACATTTGCAAATATTTCTAAAAAACGTTTTTTTCTTTGTCATTATGGGGTATCGTGTGGATTGATGTGTTGTGGGGGTATTGCATAACTTTGTTAATGAAATAAATAAAATAAGTATCCTTTTTTGGGGTTATTTGTTAACTCAGGTTCTCTTTATCTAATATTAGGTTTTGGTTGAAGATCTAATAACATTCAGTAGCAAAAAATATGCAAAAACAGAGAAAATCGGAAGGAGCGGCAAAAACCTTTTCATGGCATTGTCTGCTAATGCAATTGTTTTTGGTAAATCATCCAGTTCAAGTATGGGACACATCAGAAGATTGTACACATATCTCCTTTCAAATAACAAACTGATGTTTTCCAACACTATGTAATTCTACAACATACTGGAGTGGACTTGGGATAGTAACTCATTGTCCTCATGTCAAGGTTCTTATATCAAGTTGTGGGCATATCATGGCGGTGGCTCGTTCTGGTTCTGTCTGAAGAGCCACTGTCAGGTCCAGCTGTTTCTAGTACATACAGTACATTAACATGATGTAAGGATGTGCCCTGAGAGTCAAGTACAGTCACATTGGATTTGTTTTATTTTTAAACGTGACACAGAGGTGGGAGTGTTTCTATAATTTGGAATTAGCTTTTATTTGAATATTCACCACTGTAGCAGTACACATGTCATTTTAAACAATAGGAGAATGGTTACATTAGCATTATTTAGACCCCACTTAAAGCATCCAGGGCTCTATAGGAATCATCCACAGCATGTGATCATTTATTTATTTTTTAATGGCCACTTTTTGTGTTGATCAGCCATCACCTTGGTTACACCTGTAATTAGAAATATTTAGATAATTTTACTTTTAATATTCATCCTCTATGTCCTCCTACATATTACCTGCCATGGGTCGTCTGGCTGTGATGTTGTCACACTCAATGTCTCATAGAAACCATATGACCCCACCCCTTCCCCACTCCTTCCACTCAGAGCCTCATAGAAACCATATGACCCCACCCCTTCCCCACTCCTTCCACTCAGAGCCTCATAGAAACCATATGACCCCACTCCTTCCACTCAGAGCCTCATAGAAACCATATGACCCCACCCCTTCCCCACCACTCCTTCCACTCAGAGCCTCATAGAAACCATATGACCCCACCCCTTCCCCACTCCTTCCACTCAGAGCCTCATAGAAACCATATGACCCCACCCCTTCCCCACTCCTTCCACTCAGAGCCTCATAGAAACCATATGACCCCACCCCTTCCCCACTCCTTCCACTCAGAGCCTCATAGAAACCATATGACCCCACCCCTTCCCCACTCCTTCCACTCAGAGCCTCATAGAAACCATATGACCCCACCCCTTCCCCACTCCTTCCACTCAGAGCCTCATAGAAACCATATGACCCCACCCCTTCCCCACCACTCCTTCCACTCAGAGCCTCATAGAAACCATATGACCCCACCCCTTCCCCACTCCTTCCACTCAGAGCCTCATAGAAACCATATGACCCCACCCCTTCCCCACTCCTTCCACTCAGAGCCTCATAGAAACCATATGACCCCACCCCTTCCCCACTCCTTCCACTCAGAGCCTCATAGAAACCATATGACCCCACCCCTTCCCCACCACTCCTTCCACTCAGAGCCTCATAGAAACTTTTCCCACTGGGCACACCACGTCATTTCAACGTGGATAATTGGGTAATATTTGGTTGAGACGTTGATCAATGACAATACAACCTATATTCACCCACTCAAAAACACAGCCACAAGTTAGCTGAATTTCTAGTATGTTATCACTATGCCTTCAACCAACTAAAATCCTAACCAAATTCCAATGGAATAAAAAAAAAAGATTTTTGTTTTAGTTGTCACACAACCATTTAAAAGCACAGGAAAGTTCAAATGGGAATACAATGTCAGATATTTTGTTTATTTTTAAAACAGATGAATGTGTTATCACTGTGCTTTATCTAATAGCAGAACCAAATGACCCGGATTGCAGTTGAGATTACATTAAAAGTACATGGGCAGATTATTACACAATTGTGCAAATCTCCACTGACCTGCGATGACCTATGCATGCTATCTTGAACTTGATTACACAAGAAGACATTTATACTTACAGTAACCTCAAAATGTGGCCATGGATGTGTTACTCATTTTAAGGTTGAATGTTACATTAGTTTGTAAGATTTATTTTATTTCAAAAGTAATATTGAATTGAGGGGATGGCTGCCATTTTACAGGCTCCTAACCAATTGTGCTATTTGTTGTGTCTTTTTGCATTGTTTTTAACTTATTTTGTACATAATGTTGATGCTACCGCCTCTTATGACCGAAAAGAGCTGCTGGATATCAGAACAGTGATAACTCATCTCAAACTAGAGGAAGATTTGTTCTTTAAAGAGTCTGATGAGAAGGATATAATGTTGCTCCCAGACAAGGACCAAATCCACATCATTCACATGAAGAAAAGAAGGAGATACTGGGAGCGCAGATCAGGGTGCCTTGTGAGAATTCGTTGGCGAGTGGGTAGCCCGCCTCTTCCATCCATTCTATTGGTGTAATCAATGGAGAATAAACTGGATTAGCTCCATTCAAGACCATTCTACCAACAGAACATTAAAAACAGTAAAATCTTATGTTTCACCGACTCGTGGCTGAACGATGACACAAATAATATACAGTTTGCTGGGTTTTCCGTGCATCGGCAGGACAGAACAGCTACGTCTGGTATGATGAGGGGTGGGGTGTGTGTCCATTTGTCAATAACAGCTGGTGTGCAATGTCAAATATTAAGGTAGTCTCAAGGTATTGCTCGCCTGAGTTAGAGTAATTCATGATAAGCTGTAGACTACACTATCTACCAAAAGAGTTTTCGTCTATATTTTTTGTAGCCGCCTATTTACCACCACAAACCGACGTTGGCACTAAGACCGCACTCAACGAGCTTAATAAGGCCATAAGCAAGCACAATCTGACCATCATTGATTCCTGCTTACAAGCAAAAACCAAAGCAGGAAGTACCAGTGACTCGCTCAATTCAGAAGTGGTCCCCTGCCGCTTTCAAGGAGCGGAACATTAATCCGGGCGCTTATAGAAATACATTACTACATTACCAAAAGTATGTGGATGTCGAACATCTCATTCCAAAATCATGGGCATTAATATGTAGTTGGTCCCCCCTTTGCTGCTATATCTCTTCTGGGAAGGCTTTCTACTAGATACTGGAACATTCATGCAGGGACTTGCTTCCATTCAGCCACAAGAGCATTAGTGAGGTCGGGGATTGATGTTGGGCGATTAGGCCTGGCTCACAGTTGGCATTCCAATTCATCACAATGGTGTTCAATGGGGTTGAGGTCAGGGCTCTGTGCAGGCCTGTCAAGTTCTTCCACACCGATCTCGTCAAACCATTTCTGTATGGACCTCGTGTTTGTGCACAGGGGCATTGTCATGCAGAAACAGGGAAGGACCCATATTGAGTCATTTCAAAATCGTGTGTTCTCAAAAAATTCAACATATTTTATACAAGGTTTGCCTATTTTGAAATTTGGTTATCATGATGACATAATCCTGTGGTAGAAATTTCACCATCAAAATAACAGTTTACGTTGATGACTTTAAAAAAAAATGTATTTCCCATGTCACAATGCATTGACAAATTGAGTTGAAACAACGTTGATTCAACCAGTTTGTGCCAAGTGGGTTGACATCTGATTTCTTTCTTTCCATGACACTCTGTCAACAAATTCCCACTTCTCACACTATTTCACAGTTGTCACTAGTTACCACATCCACAAATGGCTAAACCCTGCCTATTTCTACAATTTATCTTAATAAAATCAGATTTGAAACCAAACCTTAACCACACTGCTAACCTTATACCTAAACCAAACCTTAAACGAAGACCAAAATGATCATTTTTGTTTTCATGAATTTTGAAGACGTAGTCAATTTTAACTTTGTGGCTGTGGTAACTAGTGACAACCCGATTTCACCTTCACTCTCTTCTGAGTAATAACTGCATACACAGTTAGTTCTCCTTATTATATTGTGGTTTCCAATGAAACAGTATATTTTCTTGTGTCTTGTAGTTCCGTAAAAGGCAGCTTCCTTTTTCTCTCAAACCTTCAGTAAAGTCATTCACATCAAAGACAACTGGTCTGGACGAGAAAAGCACAGTGGGATGTCACAGTGCAGGCAGGCATGAGGCAAGAAGTTGATTTCATGTGTACTACGATTTCCTTTCACGTGTACTATGATTTCCTTTCAGTGTACTATGATTTCCTTTCATGTGTACTATGGCAACTTAAAGATGAATAAAAGTAACACATAGTTTTAAGTTCCTCGGCGTACACATCACAGACAAACTGAATTGGTCCACCCACACAGACAGCATCGTGAAGAAGGCGCAGCAGCGCCTCTTCAACCTCAGGAGGCTGAAGAAATTTGGCTTGTCACCAAAAGCACTCACAAACTTCTACAGATGCACAATCAAGAGCATCCTGTCGGGCTGTATCACCGCCTGGTACGGCAACTGCTCCGCCCACAACCGTAAGGCTCTCCAGAGGGTAGTGAGGTCTGCACAACGCATCACCGGGGGCAAACTACCTGCCCTCCAGGACACCTACACCACCCGATGTCACAGGAAGGCCATAAAGATCATCAAGGACAACAACCACCCGAGCCACTGCCTGTTCACCCCGCTATCATCCAGAAGGCGAGGTCAGTACAGGTGCATCAAAGCTGGGACCGAGAGACTGAAAAACAGCTTCTATCTCAAGGCCATCAGACTGTTAAACAGCCACCACTAACATTGAGTGGCTGCTGCCAACACACTGACTCAACTCCAGCCACTTTAATAATGGGAATTGATGGGAAATGATGTAAAATATATCACTAGCCACTTTAAACAATGCTACCTAATATAATGTTTACATACCCTACATTATTCATCTCATATGTATATGTATATACTGTACTCTATATCATCTACTGCATCTTTATGTAATACATGTATCACTAGCCACTTTAACTATGCCACTTTGTTTACATACTCATTTCATATGTATATACTGCACTCAATACCATCTACTGTATCTTGCCTATGCTGCTCTGTACCATCACTCATTCATATATCTTTATGTACATATTCTTTATTCCCTTACACTTGTGTCTATAAGGTAGTAGTTTTGGAATTGTTAGCTAGATTACTTGTTGGTTATTACTGCATTGTCGGAACTAGAAGCACAAGCATTTCGCTACACTCGCATTAACATCTGCTAACCATGTGTATGTGACAAATAACATTTGATTTTATTTGATTTGATACAGGAAACACATTTCAATAAGATGAGATACAACGAAATCAGAACGTCAGAGCGTTGAGGCAATATTGGAACCTCAGGGAGACGTGATCAGTTCAGGGCCAATGATATCTCAATGTCGAACAGATTCAGTCACAGTGGTCATTTTTCTCCCAGTAGGTGCTACTGCCGCTGTAATATACCCCCACGATCACAGACCCCACTAACCAACCCTGAATCCTGGTCTATTTCTTGTTGTGGCTGCATGTATGAACTTTAAGTTTCTCAGCAAAATAGGACCATTGGCTCCATATGAGTATTCAATGTCATGGTGGGCACGGGCTAGCCCACACCAAACCCACACCAGTCCAAAATGCGCAAGCACGTCATAAGCTGGCCCACAGTAGCCCAAGATGGGCCAGCCCATACCAAGCCCAACGCGGGCTAGCCCACAACAAGCTTAACATATGCTAGCCTACAGCAAGCCCACACCAGCCCAACACATGCTAGCATACAGCAAGCCCACACCAGCCCAACAGATGCTAGCCTACAGCAAGCCCACACCAGCCCAACACATGCTAGCCTACAGCAAGCACACACCAAGCCCAAGAAGGACCGGCCCACACCAGCCCAGGAAGGACCAGCCCACACCAAGCCCAACACAGGCTAGCTTACACCGGTACGTGCTGTGCCAGCTCCCCGCACTCGCCCTGAAGTGTGTGTCACCAGTCCGGTGCAACCTGTACGGGCTCCACGCACTAGGCCTCCAGTGAGCATTCACAGTCCAGAGCTTCCGGCGACGGTTCACAGTCCAGAGCTTCCGGCAACGATGCCCAGGTCTGGGCGGAGGCTACGACCTGCACCGGAGCCGCCACAGACACTAATCAACCCCCCTACCTTCCCCATTTGGTTTCAGGTTTTGCGGCCTCAGTCCACACCTTTGGGAGGAGGTAATGTCACGCCCTGACCACACGCTACTCCTTGGTCCGCTCATTACGACGATCGTCACAACAGGCCAGCCCACACCAAGCCCAACACATGCCAGCCCACACCAAGCCCAACACAGGCCAGCCAACACCTAGCCCAACACAGGCTAGCCCACACCAGCCCAACACAGGCTAGTCCACACCAAACCCAAGATGGACCAGCCCACACCAGCACAGGAAGGACCAGCCCACACCAAGCCCAACACAGATTAGCCCACACCAGCCCACCACAGGCTAGCCCACACCAGCCCAATACAGGCCAGCCCACACTTAGCCCAACGTAGGCTTACCCACACCAAGCCCAACACAGGCTAACCCACACCAGCCCAACACAGGTTAGCCCACACCAGCCCAACACAGGCTAGCCCACACCAGCCCAACACAGGCCAGCCCACACCTAGCCCAACACAGGCTAGCCCACAACTGCCCAACACAGGCTAGCCCACGCCAAACCCAACACAGGCCAGCCCACACCAGCAAAACACAAGCTAGCCATTACCAGCCCAAAACAGGCCAGCCCACACCAAAATCCAACACAGGTTAGCCCACACCAAGCCCAACAAAGGCTAGCCCACACCAAGCCCAACACAGGCCAGCCCACACCAAGCCCAACACAGGCCAGCCCACACCTAGCCCAACATAGGCTTACCCACACCAAGCCCAACACAGGCTAGCCCACACCAGCCCAACACAGGCCAGCCCACACCTAGCCCAACGTAGGCTTACCCACACCAGCCCAACACAGGCCTGTCCACACCAAGCCCAACACAGGCCAGCCCACACCAAGCCCAACACAGGCCAGCCCACACCTAGCCCAACACAGGCTAGACCAAACCAGCCCAACACAGGCTAGCCCATGCCAAACCCAACACAGGACGGCCCACACCTAGCCCAACATAGGCTTTCCCACACTAAGCCAAACACAGCCTTGCCCACATCAGCCCAACACAGGCTAGTCCACACCAAGCCCAAGATGGACCAGCCCACAGTAGCACAGGAAGGACCAGCCCACACCAAGCCCAACACAGGCTAGCTCACATCAGCCCAACACAGGCCAGCCCACACCAAGCCCAACACAGGCCATCCCACACCAGCCCAACACAGGCTAGCCCACACCAGCCCAACAGGCTAGTCGACAACAAACCCAATATGGATCAGCCCACACGAACACAGGAAGGACCACCTCACACCAAGCCCAACACAGGCTAGCCCACACCATCCTAACACAAGCTAGCCCACACCAAGCCCAACACAGGCTAGCCCACACCATCCCAACACAAGCTAGCCCACACCAAGCCCAACACAGGCTAGCCCACACCAAGCCCAACACAGGCTAGCCCACAACAAGCCCAATACAGGCTTGCCCACACCAAACCCAACACGGGCTAGCCCACACCAAGCCCAACACAGGCTAGCTAGCCCACACCAAGCACAACACAGGCCAGCCCACACCAAGCCCAACACAGGCTAGCCCACACCAAGCCCAACACAGGCCAGCCAACACCTAGCCCAACAAGGGCTAGCCCACACCAAGCCCAACACAGGCTAGCTAGCCCACACCAAGCACAACACAGGCCAGCCCACACCAAGCCCAACACAGGCTTGCCCACACCAAGCCCAACACAGGCCAGTCAACACCTAGCCCAACACAGGCTAGCCCACACCAGCCCAACACAGGCTAGCCCACACCAAACCCAACACAGGCCAGCCCACACCAAGCCCAACACAGGCTTGCCCACACCAAGCCCAACACAGGCCAGTCAA
The DNA here is from genome assembly GCF_045791955.1 of Oncorhynchus clarkii lewisi. NCBI lineage: Eukaryota > Metazoa > Chordata > Actinopteri > Salmoniformes > Salmonidae > Oncorhynchus > Oncorhynchus clarkii. The sequence continues at coordinate 31,477,182 of NC_092175.1, read as the reverse complement.
CACCTAGCCCAACACAGGCTAGCCCACACCAGCCCAACACAGGCTAGTCCACACCAAATCCAAGATGGACCAGCCCACAGCAGCACAGGAAGGACCAGCCAACACCAAGCCCAACACAGGCTAGCTAGCCCACACCAGCCCAACACAGGCCAGCCCACACCTAGCCCAACACAGGCTAGCCCACACCAAGCCAACACAGCCTAGCCCACACCAAGCCCAACACAGCCTATCCCACACCAAGCTCATCACAGCCTAGCCCACACCAAGCCCAACACAAGCTAGCCCACACCAAACCCAAGACAGCCTAACCCACACCAAGCCCAACACATGCTAGCCCACACCAAGCCCAACACAGGCTAGCTAGCCCACACCAAGCCTAACACAGGCTAGCCCACACCAAGCCCACGCCTAGTCCACACCAAGCCCAACACAGCCTAGTCTACACCAAGCCCAGCATAGTCTAGCCTACACCAAGCCCAACACAGGCTAGCCCACACCAAGCCCAACACAGGCTAGCCCACACCAAGCCCAACACAGGCTAGCCCACACCAAGCCCAACACAGGCTAGCCCACACCAAGCCCATCACAGCCTAGCACACACCAAGCCCAACATAGCATAGTCCACACAAAGCCCAACATAGTCTAGCCCACACCAAGCCCAACACAGGCTTCCCCACACCAAGCCCAACACAACCTAGCCCACACCAAGCACAACACAGCCTTGCCCACACCAAGCCCAACACAGGCTAGCCCACAGCAAGCCCAACACAGCAAAGCCCAACACAGCCAAGCCCACACCCAGCCCAGCTAGAGGCGTGGGCTCATTCTAATATTTGTGGGAGCACACAGATTGTTTTTGTGCAACCATTATTGAGAGTGTCATTCGAGTTTAAGTGTTTGGTGAATGTCGTTTTGTAAAATCCTGTACACTGCCAATGATGAAGTCTTTAAATATACTTAATTAAGTGAATGTGATTTATAAGAAACGTAACAGTTTATCTTGTAAAATGATATGTCTGATATTAACAACATTGTTGTCATTCTGATACAATGTATCACATTCCCTAAATATCCGTAAGGCCTGAAAATTATATGCATTGAGTTTTTGCATTGAGTTCATTCAATTGTAAAACCACATTATGATGAGAAGTGTCCCACAGACCAGTCATCCCATAGGGGATGATAAACAGAGAGAAGCACTGAAGAAATACACAACAATTTCACAGCAGAATTGTATGATGTATGTCAATAATGAGTGGCTATGGTTTTAATATATTAAAGTATATGTGTGTCAAGCATCTTTTAGTCTGGATGCCTCACTCTGTTGCCATGGTTTACCAACAGTGAGCACTAGACTAGAGGGTGTGTTTGCAAGATGGTACTGTCATTTTATCCACGTGTACATGTCTCCTTTATGGTCCCTAGGAGGTGCGTGTGAGAGAAAAACCTGGCTCCATGTGCATGCCTTAAAGATGGCAGCGCTTCTCTCTGTCCTCAATCAACGCTAATCCCAGATTAAAGGAGAATGCCACTGGACTGGGATTATGCAGTGGGCGCTTCCATTTTATCATTGATTCTTCACCAGTCTCTTTCTGTCAAATTTGTAGACGTCCTGTACGGTTTTGTTATTTTCTATTCATGTGTGTTTACTCATCACTATAACGTCTGTTTGTTTTGTTTAGATTTTCCTCTGTGTCATATGGTTTAATTCTGTTTATATTCCAGTGATTCAACCTTGTATCCATCCATTCCCGGGTGATCATTTCCATGAATATTACCAGCAGTTATCCAAACCCCTTGTGGAGATATTAGCATACATTCTGGTTGTTAAAAGCCAACATTTATTTAACTGACCTGACAATCATGGTTGGCCTACATTAGTCAATGTACACCTTGAAAAGGAAATTGTTATTTTAAATGACTGTAAAATATGCTCAGCCTGGTTTAAACTGTAGACATTACACAGCCAATGCCTAATAATAGAAAAGCAGCTGTGAGACCACCATTTTAGTCCAACCTTCAAATCAATACAACCAGTACAGCAAAATGAAGAAGACATACTCATTTTCGTTCCTTTCAAGGACATATTCTATGAATGATGACAATTGTAGAAGAGCAACGTTATTGTTACTAGCACTATTCCTGTAATAATCCACCAAATCAGAGGTGTCTGTTCCTCTCTTAATATCCTGCTTATCATCTCAACTCTGATTGCTCTACCTCACCTCATTTTGTCACACAGATGCTCAACTAATCTAGTGGCATTAAACATTTGATGGTTGTCATTTGGCTATCCATCTCCATAGCTCCAGATTAGCTGGATGTTGACTGTTGATGCTTTGCAGATGTTAAGAGGAGGATTTAGGAGGAGATTTAAGTGATATGATAAAAAAGATTTGGGGGTAACAGAGTGCATGACTGTAAGGTTTAGATGAATGACTGGCATATGGCAGACCCTGGCAGTCAACTGTATGCAACGGTAGGTTTCCAGAGGTATAGTACCAAAGGGATAGGATTGTTGTGCTGACAGGATAGCAATAACTGGACATACTGGCATTGACAGATAGTATAAACCTATTCTATGGTCAATGGTTTAAATAAATCCATGGTAGCTATCCAAAATGCACAGATGCTTTTCTAAAAATCTGAATAAGCAAGTGGAACGGATATGTTGAAATCTGTTCCTGCTGACATCGCAATCACAAAGCAATTCTAGGGAAAACCCTGGATCCATACTCTGAATGTGGGCTACATGCTTTTTCTTTTTATCTGGGGAGAATCATGATTAGAAACTGTTGGTTGTGTTATCCCCACCCCGCCCTCCCCTGGCTCCAGTTTGTAGGTTACTGAAAGATTTCAGCAACCACACATAAGAAGATTAGAGAGGAATTAACATCATTCCTTTGTCATTATAGGAATAAATTGATATTTGGTTTTAATCAGAGGGAGGGGAGAGAGGAGAGCAGGGAGAACAGGATGTGCCCTGAGTAGCATAGAAGCACGAGCCAGAGGGACTGGCACTAGGACACGGGCAGGCGAAAACACACGCTGGAGGAACATTTTGTGGCACTGGAGCTGATAGTTGGATGCCTGGATCAACGTGCAGCATGTAACAGAGGACGAGAGGGTTGTATAACACAGATCTCTCAGAGCTCTGCTTGTCCGCTGTGAGGTGGAATGGGTGCTGCTGGGATATGGATGGGCCACCGGACAGGGACAGTCGGGACGTCCCACTGACCTCCTGGAAGATCTCTGAGAGATAGACTCAGACGCATTGGAAATATTTCCTGGTTGCTCCAGCTCTTCCAGCCCCAGGCATGAACCTGGTGCTCCTGGCCTTCAGGCTGATGTGCCTGGCCTGGCTGTGGCCTGTCACACTGCTCAACGGCAGCCACCGACCCAACAAGAGGAGGCACAAGGACGTGTACCTTGGGGAGAACACCAAGAACCAACATGGAGGGTGAGCCAGAGTCTAGGGGTGTGGTCCCACTGGAGTTGTGTTATGTTCTTGTCAAGGGTTGTGTTTGCTTATCTTTTCTGTTTGGTTTGAAGCTGGTTTGTGTATAGTTCTGGAAGCAATGTTTCATTTAGTATACACACCACAGGATGTTACTGTTCTGTTGATCTGTTGTCTGATTGACATGGTTAAAAGGTTATTTTGGGGAGGAGTTGTATTGTTTAACATGGAATGCTATTCATAGATTCAATGCATCAATCCAATCTCTGTGAATTTAAAAAAACACTGATGGTGAATTTACCATGGCCGAGTGAATCATCTCCAATGTGTGCTGGGACAGACGTCATTACTGCAGTGCATTGTGGATAAAGGCCAGGGCAGGTGAGGTAACCACAGGGACTTAGAGGTAATATCAGGGTCCCGAGTTTGGGTGGGGACACCTCGTAAGAGAGAAGCAGTAATTTGTGGGTAATGATGGAGAGGGGATTTGATAAGGGGTTTGAGTGTACGCCAGAATAATTTGTAAAAATAGAGTTGTTTGTGTGTCTGTAGTATGGGTATAAATAGTTTGATTATAAAATGAGAATATCAGTTGACTGAAGTTTTGTATGATGCTATTTAAAGGCTTTGCGAGTGATGATGCAGGGCGTGTTGTCACTCAAATTGGAGGGATTCATCAATCATGTAATTTGACCCTCTACTAACTGTAATGTGATTTTAATAAGACATATAAAGTGAAATTAATCATTCTTAACAGCTAACACCCCAGAGAAGATGTTGCTGCCTTAATAAGAGAGCGTTGGTCTCTCCGTGTGTGTGTGTGTGTGTGTGTGTGTGTGTGTGTGTGTGTGTGTGTGTGTGTGTGTGTGTGTGTGTGTGTGTGTGTGTGTGTGTGTGTGTGTGTGTGTGTGTCAGTTGGTGTGAGTGTGTATTTCTTAGGAAAAATTACATCTGATATGCTGATCTGTGTCCGCTTTGCTCCTCAGACGAATAGACTTTAAGATGAAAAAGTCTGACAGCACCAAGTCCCTGCTAATTAAATCTGAACAGCTGCTCCGTATCGAGGACCATGACTTTGCAATGCGGCCTGGCTTTGGAGGTAAGACCACCCCCCCCCCCCCCCCCCCCAGTCTCCTTTGGCTTGGTGGGCATACAACATATTTGCATGTGGTTGAACTATGACAACATGAAGTTTGGATGTGACTGTGTGTGCTTTTACCAGCAGCTGTTGGGTTTGACTCATTAATTAAGAGTGAATGGGGAAGTCAAGGGTCATTCGAGGGAGGGAGGGAGGGAGAGGGAGGGAGGGAGGGAGGGAGGGAGGGAGGGAGGGAGGGAGGGAGGGAGGGAGGGAGGGAGGGAGGGAGGGAGGGAGGGAGGGAGGGAGGGAGGGAGGGAGGGAGGGAGGGAGGGAGGGAGGGAGGGGGAAAAGGAGAGAAAAAGAGAGGACAATGGAGCTTTACCTACAGTAATTGGTTTTCCATAACGTGCCACACAGCAGATGTGACAGATTAGGTATAATTCAGATTTTGGAAGAGGCAGCATTAACGCTAGTACTGTGGCTTGTATGCTTTCTCCTGGAGCAGAAAGTAGGTTACAGTGTCATCTTTTGTAACACCCCATCCCAAAAAAAAATCACTGACCCAGATTGTCTGCAGAGCCTAGCAGACATAGACAGCCTGCAGCCGAGAACACAGATGTTAGAACTATAGTAATCTGGATTATAGTCCATGCTTTCTGAAACAATACCAAATGCTAAATCTTACTGGGCAGTCCAGAGCAGCAAAGAGCATACATACTACCGCAGTATGGTCATTAGGTGTTCAGAAAGTGTTAGATTGAACTACAGATCACGTGTGTCAGTGTTTGGGATCCCACTGTAAACTGTCACTGAAACATGTATTTTTCATAGCAGTCGTATTGAAGGCTATAATGGCAGTTTGGCTACATATTTCTAAATGTGGTGTGATGGCACGTTATGGAATTATGTGCATTTAGGTTTCCATCTGGCTGTTTTCCTATCGATTCCAAACTATCCCTGTGTTTTGTCTGTGTTTGTTTCTGTGTTTGTTTCTGTGTTGTCTAGGCGAGGTGGGGTGCGGTAGATGGAGGAAGTTAATCCCTGTAATGTTGAAATGAGATTGGGCAGGTCACAGAGAAGGGTACATTTGGTGGAATTGAAATTAGGAAACCATTTTTCCCTGAAATTGCTTATCTTTCAAAGAACTCATTTTGATACTGCCATGAGCACTTTAATCCTACCAAGGCAGATATGTAACTCAGTCTGTTAGCTCTACTGACACGTGTGAGACAGGGGTAGTCCAACTCAAACCCCTGTCATGTATTTTGAGGGAATATGGAATTGCTCCTCCTTCATAGGGTATGTCAGAACGGTAGATGCACGTATCTTGATTCTAGATGGATGTATCTTGATTTTAGATGGATGTATCTTGATTCTAGATGGATGTATCTTGATTCTAGATGGATGTACACTACCGTTCAAAAGTTTGTGGTCACTTAGAAATGTCCTTGTTTTTGAAAGAAATTTAAAAAGTCTGTCCTTTAAAATAACATAAAATTGATCAGAAATACAGTGCATACATTGTTAATGTTGTTAATGACTATTGTAGCTGGAAACGGCTGATTTTTAATGGAATATCTACAGAGGCCCATTATCAGCAACCATCACTCCTGTGTTCCAATGGCACGTTGTGTTAGCTAATCCAGGTTTATCATTTTAAAAAGGCTAATTGATCATTACAAAACCCTTTTGCAATTATGTTAGCACAGCTGAAAACTGTTGTTCTGATTAAACAAGCAGCTTTCTTAAGACTAGTTGAGTATCTGGAGCATCAGCACTTGTGGGGTCGATTACAGGCTCAAAATGTCCAGAAACAAATCACTTTCTTCTGAAACTCGTCAGTCTATTCTTGTTCTAAGAAATGAGGGTGAGATATTGCCAAGAAACTGAAGATCTCGTACAATGCTGTGTACTACTCCCTTCACAGAACAGCTCAAACTGGCTCTAACCAGAATAGAAAGAGGAGTGGGTGGCCCCGGTGCACAATTGAAAAAGATAAGTACATTAGTGTCTAGTTTTGAAAACAGACAAGTCTCACAAGTCCTCAACTGGCAGCTTCATTAAATAGTACCCGCAAAACACCGGTCTCAACGTCAACAGTGAAGAGGCGACTCCGGGATGCTGGCCTTCTAGGCAGAGTTCCTCTGTCCAGTGTCTGTGCTCTTTTGCCAATCTTAATCTTTTCTTTTAATGGCCAGTCTGAGATATGGCTTTTTCTTTGCCACTCTGCCTAGAAGGCCAGCCTCCCAGAGTCGCCTCTTCACTGTTGACGTTGAGACTGGTGTTTTGCAGGTTTTCTAATTATCAGTAAACTTGGATTAGTTAACACAACGTACCATTGGAACACAGGAGTGATGATTGCTGATAATGGGCCTCTGTACGCCTATGTAGCTATTCCGTTAAAAATCTTCCGTTTCCAGCTACAATAGTCATTTACAACATTAACAATGTCTACACTGTATTTCTGATCAATTTGATGTTATTTTAATGGACTACATTTTTTGCTTTTCTTTCAGAAACAAGGACATTTCTATGTGACCCCAAATTTTTGAACAGTAGTGTATATTGATTATAGATGGATGTATATTGATTATATACAGAGGTATATTGATTATAGATGGATGTATATTGATTATATACAGAGGTATATTGATTGTATACATAGGTATATTGATTATAGATGGATGTATATTGATTATATACAGAGGTATATTGATTATAGATGGATGTATATTGATTATATACAGAGGTATATTGATTATAGATGGAGGTATATTGATTATATACAGAGGTATATTGATTATAGATGGAGGTATATTGATTATAGATGGATGTATCTTGATTATAGACGGATGTACATTGATTATAGATGGATGTATATTGATTATAGATGGAAATATGTTGATTATACTGTAGACGGAGGTACAGTAGCAGTCAAAAGTTTTGACACACCTACTCATTCAAGGGTTTTTCTTTATTTGTACTATTTTCTAAGTTGCAGAATAATAGTGAAGACACCAAAGCTATGAAATAACACATGGAATCATGTAGTAACCAAAACAGTGTTAAACAAATCAAAATATATTTTATATTTGAGATTCTTCAAAGTAGCCACCCTTTGCCTTGAAGACAGCTTTGCGTACTCTTGGCATTCTCTCAACCAGCTTCATGAAGTAGTCACCTGGAATGCATTTCAATTAACAGGTGTGCGTTGTTAAAAGTTAATCTGTGGAATTTCTTTCCTTCTTAATGGATAGCCCTATTTGGTTAAAGACCAAGTCCATATTATGGCAAGAACAGCTCAAATAAGCAAAGAGAAACGACAGTCCATCATTACTTTAAGACATGAAAGTCAGTCAATCCTGAAAATTTGAAGAACTTTAAAGGTTTCTTCAAGTGCAGTCGCAAAAACCATCAAGCACTATGATGAAACTGGCTCTTATGAGGACTGGCACAGGAAAGGAAGACCCAGAGTTAATGCTGCTGCAGAGGATAAATTCAGTAGAGTTACCAGCCTCAGAAATTGCAGCCCAAAGAAATGCTTCACAGAGTTCAAGTAACAGACATCTCAACTTCAACTGTTCAGAAGATACTGCATGAATCAGGCCTTCATGGTCGAATTGCTGCAGAGAAACCACTACTAAAGGACACCAATAAGAAGAAGAGACTTGCTTGGGCCAAGAAATGCGAGCAATGGACATTAGACGGTGGAAATCTGTCCTTGGTCGGATGAGTCCAAATTTGAGATTATTGTTTCCAACCACTGTGTCATTGTGAGACGTAGAGTAGGTGAACAGATGATCTCTGCATGTGTGGTTCCCACCGTGAAGCATGGAGGAGGAGGTGTGATGGTGTGGGGGTGCTTTGCTGGTGATACTATCTGTGATTTATTTAGAATTCAAGGTACATTTAACCAGCATGGCTACCACCGCATTCTGCAGCAATACGCCGTCCGATCTGGTTTGCGCTGAGTGGGACTATCATTTGTTTTTCAACAGGACAATGACCCAACACATCTCCAGGTGGTGTAAGGGCTATTTGATCAAGAAGGACAGTGACGGAGTGCAGATTCAGAAGACCTGACCTCCACAATCACTTGACCTCAACCCAATTGAGATGGTTTGGGATGAGTTGGACTGTAGAGTGAAGGAAAAGCAGCCAACAAGTGCAACAGTCTTGAAGGGAACTCCTTCAAGACTGTTGGAAAAAGTATTCCAGATGAAGCTGGTTGAGAGAATGCCAAGAGTGTACAAAGCTGTCATCAAGGCAAAGAGTGGCTACTTTGAAGAATCTAAAATCTAAAATATATTTTGATTTTTTTTAACACTTTTTGGGTTCCTACATTTTATAAAATGTTATTTTACCTTTGTTTAACTAGGCAAGTCAGTTAAGAACAAATTCTTATTTTCAATGACAGCCTAGGAACAGTGGGTTCTGCCTTGTTCAGGGGCAGAACATGATTCCATATATATTATTTCATAGTTTTGATGTCTTCTCTATTATTCTACAATTTAAAAAATAGTAAAAATAAAGAAAAATCCTTGAATGAGTAGGTGTGTCCAAACTTTTGACTGGTAGTGTATATTGATTATAAACGGATGTATCTTGATTATACTGTAGATGGATGTACATTGATTATAGATGGGTGTATCTTGATTATAGATGGACCTATATTGATTATAGACAGATGTGATAGGTTTGATATGATAAGGACTTATAGAATGAAAGGAGATATGGAGAGAATCCATTTATTAGTTTGGTGACACAGCGTCTCTGGGATCCCTGAGTTATGAGGATGCTGTGTCTTTGGGGAGGGGAGGTGTGGGATCATCTGTGTGTCTTTGGGGTTCTGTGGGACCCTCTAGGCTGCAGCAGTATTCAGCGGGGAGAGTGATGGACAGGATAATCACAAAATAGGGCTTAGCTGACGAATGTTCAGCGTGACCACAGTGTCACAGTATCTCTGTTGAGACCAAGCATAGCCCAACGTTGCTCTTTGACCCCCTTGTTAGGGTTTCTCTCTTATTCACAATTTGTTTACCCTAAATTGCATTTCAAGTATAGTGTTTGGGTTGATTTACAAATATTTTGGTCTTAAAGAGAACATTTCTCACAAACTGTATAACTAAGGCTGCATGTGCAGACAGATGTGATATATTTGTTATAGGTCTTGTGAAACACAGTGAGGCTAGGTCATGAAACAGCTTTCAGGTTGAGTAGGACATGCTAAAGCCTTGAGTCATGAATCCATATGACAGCACACCGCCAAAAGCCTGACTAAACTTGCTCTCCCTGTCAAGATAGACATGTGAAATCTCAAGCTGTTTTTTCTCCCATGTAGGGGCAGCTATTCCTGTGGGCATTGACGTGCAGGTGGAGAGCATTGACAGTATATCTGAAGTCAACATGGTAAGTCTATAAACCTGTGTGTAAGTGTGTGTTTTTTGTGTGTGACCAACACACTGAAACTCACTTTCACAAAATGAGACAATCCATATATTCTGTCCCTCATCCTTAAAGGGATAGTTCACCCAAATTTCAAAATTACACATTAGTTTCCTTACCCTGTAAGCAGTTTATGAACAAGGAAACCAATGTGTAAATTTGTAATTTGGGGGAACTATAACTCTAAGTGTTGGAACTCTATTCTACTTTATTATGACCAGTTTAATGTTGAGGAATAACAGTCAACTCAAATATAGATTTTAAACACGTAGAACCTGCATTACCCTGTCTCTCGACCTACTGTACATAAAAATCATTTTTGTGAACCATTATTGACATACAATTACTCTCTTGATAATGTGCTAGTTTGTCTATTGGGCCTAAGCGTTCGTGTGTGTTGGTGTGTTTGTATAGGACTTCACCATGACTCTGTACCTGAGACACTACTGGCAGGACGACCGGCTGGCCTTCCCTTCCAGCAGCAACAGGAGTCGGACATTTGACGCTCGGCTAGTGAAGAAGATCTGGGTGCCAGACGTGTTCTTTGTCCACTCCAAACGTTCCTTCATCCATGACACGACCATGGAGAACATCATGCTGAGGGTGTACCCTGACGGCAACATTCTCTACAGTGTCAGGTACACAGAGAATGGGCCTCCTTTACCACAGGAAGCATAAGGCCTTCAGGATAGTGTACCATCCTATACTATTGCTGCTTTATACACATAGGAGACATGGGGATTTGTTTTCCGATGCTGTTATATTGTGGAGCATATTATTGATTGTGCTCTTCGTTTTAGGATCACTGTGACTGCTCTTTGCGCCATGGACTTCAGTAGTTTCCCGCTGGACACACAGAATTGCTCTCTGGAACTGGAGAGCTGTGAGTATAAAACAATAAGGGTATATGTAATGCGATATATTGTATTGCTCACGTGTATTCATAGAAAGGAATTAAAACATAATATGGAACAGTTGGCCCTCCTCTTTTTATATAGATAAAATCACATTTGTAATCCACGGTCAGGTCAGTTTGTGTCCATAATACATGTCTTTTTGATGCAGGATTTACCAGGGATTAAAAGTCCTGTTCATCTTTATAGAAACAGAGGCTGGGTCGTTCCATGAAATGAGGGCCATTTGCACCCCTTTAACATAGCACACAGGGACAATTAAATAAATACATTTTGATATGAATAAAGACTTCTGTATTTTGATATGTCCCTCTGTGGCTTGTAGGAAGATTTTAACTCACTTAACCCCAACAAGTTCACTATTATTGTAAAGACACAGTTATTTTGTTGCTTTGACAAAGTCATTTCCGAAGATGTTTATTTATTTAATGTTATTAGTGATTCATTTTAAAGTAGGTACACTACTCAAAAGGCACCTAATTGGTGGAACGACCCAGCTACAGGCAAATTGAAGTTGGTCATTTCTTATCAGTCATTTTATACACTGATGTTTCAATTGTCATGATTGTGTTAAACCTAACCTCAGGCGACAGTGCAGTGTACCTTACCCAGATTAGAACACACACACACACACACACACACACACACACACACACACACACACACACACACACACACACACACACACACACACACACACAGAAAGCATGGCCCTGGTCTCAGAGAAGAGGTGGTACTACTGAATCTCAGTGTCTCCTCTCCTCTGAGGGACATAGCCCATGATTCTTCTAAGAGAGGCTTACACAAAGGAGTCACCTTCTACCCTGTTCTCTCCTCTCTTGAAGACGCATACAATGAGAATGACCTCATGCTCTACTGGAAGAACGGGAACGATTCATTAAGGACTGACGAGATCGTGCTCTCGCAGTTTTTTATTGAAGAATTTCACCCTTCCTTCGGGCTTGCCTTCTACAGCAGCACGGGTATGTGTGGTTCTGTTGCACCCTGATGCATAGGGACATACAGTGCTGTTCCTCGGTCCTCAGCTTATTCTTATGTAATTTAACTGCGTTGTAAGAGCCAAAGCCAACACCCCAAACCCTCCTGCTACTGATTCCACTCTGCCAGTCTGAGGAGAGCGAGAGTTTAGGAGATTTTCCTCCACAGAGTGTCAGCATGGAATCCTGCCCAAACCTCAGTAATAACTTGTCCATTGCATCATAGCCATGTGATGTCCCATGTGACTATCATTTTGACTAGATTCCTTCCTGTGTCATAATGAGCTCTGATTACCCAGAGGGATGGTGATGAACTGTTCCAGCAAGAGTGATTATCTTTCTCTTTTTCTCTCTCTCTCTCTCCCTCTCTCTCTCTCTCTCTCTCTCTCTCTCTCCCCCCACCCCTCTCTCTCCCTCTCTGTCCCCCACCTCTCTCTCCCCCACCCCTCTCTCTCTCACCCACCTCTCTCTCTCCCCCACCTCTCTCTCTCCCCCCACCCCTCCCTCTCTCTCTCTCTCTCTCTCTCTTTCTTCCTCCACCCCTCTCTCTATCTCCCCCACGTCTCACCCCCCCACAACTCTCTCTCTCTCGCTCTCTACCACCCCTCTTCTCTTTCTCCCCTAACTCTTTCTCTACCCCCACCTCTCTCTCCCCCACCTCTCTCACACCCCATCCCCTCTCCTCATCCCCTCTCTTTCTCTCTTCCTCCACCCCTCTCTTTCTCTCTTCCCCCACCCCTCTCTTTCTCTCTTCCCCCAACCCTCTCTTTCCCTCTTCCCCCACACTTCTTTCTCCCCCACCCCTCTCTTTCTCTCTTCCCCCACCCCTCTCTTTCTCTCTTCCCCCACCCCTCTCTTTCTCGCTTTACCCACCCCTCTCTTTCTCTCTTCCCCCACCCCTCTTTCTCTCTTCCCCCACCTCTCTCTCTATTCCCCCACATCTCTCTTTCTCCCACCCCCTCTCTCTCTCCCCATCTTTCTCTCTCCCCCATCTCTCTCTCTCCCCCCACCCCTCTGTCCCCCCCACCTCTCTCAACCAAACCTCTCTCTTTCTCCCCCACCCCTCTCTCTCCCCCACCTCTCTACCCCAACCTTTCTCTCTCCCCCACCCCTCTCTCTCTCTCCCCTCACATCTCTCTTTCTCCGCATCCCCTCTCCCCCCACCTCTATCTTTCTTCCCCCACCCCTCTCTCTCTCTCTCTCTCCCCTCTCTCTCTCTCCCCCCATCTATCCCTCTCCCACCCCTCTCTGTGACCCCCCACCTCTCTCTCTCTCCCCACCCCTCTCTCTCTCTCCCCAACCTCTCTCTCTCTCTCCCCACCCCTCTCGCTCTCTCTCTCTCTCACCAACCTCTCTCTCTCTCCCCCCACCTCTCCCTCTCCCACCACTCTCTCTCCCTACCTCTCTCTCTCGCTCCCTTCCCCCATTTCTCTTTCTCCCACATCCCCCCTCTCACTCTCTCTCATCTCTCTCTCCCATTCCCTCTCTCTCTCTCCCCCACCTCTCTCTTTCCCCACGTGTCTCTTTCTCCCCCACCCCTCTCTCTCCCTCTCCACTACTCCCCTTTCTCTTTCCTCCACTCCTCTCTTTCTCTCTTCCCCCCTCTCTCCCCCACCCCTCTCTCTCTCGCTCTCCACCCCCCTCTTTCTCTCTCTCCCCCAATGCTCTCTTTCTACCACCACCCCAACTCTCTCAACCCAACTTCTCTCTATCTCCCCCCACATCTCTCTTTCTCTGCATCCCCTTTTCCCCCCCAACTCTATCTTTCTTCCCCCACCCCTCTCTCTCTCTCTCCCCAACCTGTCTCTCTCTCCCCCCACCTTTCCCTCTCCCACCCCCCTCTCTGTCCCCCCACCTCTCTCTACCCAACCTCTCTCTCTCTCTCTACCCACCTCTCTCTCTCTTCCCCCATTTTCTCTTTCTCCCACACCCCCTCTCTCTCTCCCCACACCCCCCTCTCTCTCTCCACACCCCCCCCTCTCTCTCTCACCCCCACCCATCTCTCTCTCCGTACCCACCTCTCTGTCTGTCCCCACCTATCTCTCTCTCTCCCTCCCTCTCTCTCTCTCTCTCTCTCTCTCTCTCTCTCTCTCTCTCTCTCTCTCCCCCCACCCCTCTCTCTCCCTCTCTGTCCCCCACCTGTCTCTCCCCCACCCCTCATCTCTCTCCCCACCTCTATCTCTCTCCACCACCTCTCTCTCTCCCCCACCTGTCTCTCCCCAACCTCTCTCTCTCCCCCACCCCTCTCTCTAAATCCCCCCACCTCTCTCTCTTCCCCCCACCCCTCTCTCTTTCCCCCATCCCTCGCTCTCTCGTAATCTCCACCACCCCTCTTTGTCTCGCTCCCCCCACCTCTCTCTTTCTTCCCCCCACCCCTCTCTCTCTTTCTCCTTCTCTGTCCCCACCTATCTCTCTCCCCCCACACACCCCCCTCTCTCCCAACCTCTCTCTATCTCCCACCCCTCTTTCTTTCCCCCTCTCTCTACCCCCACCCCTCTCTCTATCCCCCTCGCCCCTCTCTCTCTGTTCCCGCCTCTCTCTTTCTCTCCCCCACCTCTCTCTCTATCCCCCACCCCTCTCTCTGTTCCCCCACATCTCTCAACCCAACCCAACCTCTCTCTCTCTCCCCATGTCTCTCTCTCTTCCCCCACACCTCTTTCTCCCACATCCCCTCTGTCTCTCTCTCCCCCATCTCTCTCTCTCTCTCTCTCTCCCTCTCTTTCTCTCTCTCTCTCCCACATCCCACCTGTTCTCCCCCACCTCTCTCTCCCCCACCTCTCCCACCCCTCTCTTTCCCCCTCTCTCTACCCCCACCCCTCTCTCTATCCCCCTCACCCCTCTCTCTCTCTGTTCCCGCCTCTCTCTTTCTCTCCCCACCTCTCTCTCTATCCCCCACCTCTCCCACCCCTCTCTCTGTTCCCCCACATCTCTCAACCCAACCCAACCTCTCACTTTCTCCCCACCTTTCTCTCTCTTCCCCCACACAACTCTTTCTCCCACATCCCCTCTGTCTCTCTCTCCCCCATCTCCTCTCTCTCCCCCAACCTCTCTCTCCCCACCTGTCTCTCCACCAACCTCGCTCTCTCCCACACCTCTCTCTTTCTTCCCCAACCCCTCTCTCTCTATCCCTCACCTCTCTTTCTCTCCCCTACCCCCCTCCCCCTCTCCCCCACCTCTCTCTCTCTCTGTCCCCACCTATCTCTATCTCTCCCCACCCCCTCTCTCCGCCACCTCTCTCTCTCTCTGTCCCCTATCTCTCCCCCTTTCTTTCTCTCTCTCCCCCAACCCTTTCTATCTCTCTCTCTCTCGCTCTCCACCACCCCACTTTCTCTCTCTCCCCCACCTCTCTCTTTCTCCCGCACCCCCTCTCTCTCTCTCACCCACTCCAACCTCTCTCTCTCCTTCCCCCCACCTCTCTCTCTCGCTCTCCACCACCCCACTTTCTCTCACCTCTCTCTCTCTCTCTCTCTCTCTCTCTCTCTCTCTCTCTCTCTCTCTCAACCCACCTCTCCCACCCCACCCCCTCGCTCTCTCCCACCCCCCTCTCTCTCCCTCTCCCACCCCACTCTCTCTCCCCCACCCCTCTCTCTCTCTCCCACCCCCCCCCCCCTCTCTCTCTCTCTCTCTCCCCACCTCTCTCTCTCTTCCCCCACCCCTCTTTCCCCCCACCAACCTCTCTCTCTCTTTCCTCCCACCTCTCTCTCTCTCTCTGGCTCTGAACCACCCCCCTCTCTCCACCACCCCTCTCTCTCTCTCTCTCTCTCTCTCTCCCCATCCCAATCTTTCTCTCTTCCCCATCTATCTCTCTCTCTCCCTCACCCCTCTCTTTCTCTCTCTACCACCCTTCTTTCTCTCTCTCCCCCACTTCTCTCTCTCTCCCCGACCTATCTTTCCCCCACCCACCTCTCCCCTCCCCTCTCTCTCCCCACACCTCTCTCTCTCTCTCGTTCTTTCCCCCCACCCCTCTCTCTCTCCCCACCACCCCTCTCTCTCTCCACCCCAGGTTGGTATAACAGGCTCTACATAAACTTCATCCTCAGGCGGCACATCTTCTTCTTCATGCTGCAGACCTATTTCCCCACCATGCTGATGGTGATGCTCTCCTGGGTGTCCTTCTGGATTGACAGGAGGGCTGTGCCCGCCCGGGTCTCTCTGGGTACAGTACTGATACTCTCACTGCTAGTATGAGTGTTTTTGAAGGAATCTCCAGAAAATAACCTAAGCTCACAAAATAAGCAGAGAAACCTCACAAGGCCATCAGTATTTTCTGTACAGTATTCTTGATGCATCTCCATAAATTAAAGTGGGTGGGTGCTTTACCTTTCTCTTCCTTGTCACACCCCTGTTATTACCACAAGGGGGGACGGTTGTGCACCAATTTCCTATTGTGTTCCTGCTGTGAATGGACAGGTGAATATGAGCCTGCTGCTTTTGACAGTTGCCAGAGCATAACTAATTAACCCAAAGAGAGAGAGTAGCAGTTGGGGTGGACACATCATCTCCCTCTCATCAGAGAACAACTGAAACTGACCACAGTGACAAAGAATGTTTAGTTCTGCACATGACTCCCCCATCTCTCTCTCTCCCCCCTGCACCTGCACCAGGTGAGATCCCTTCAGGCAGTGTGGTGTGTGTCTGTGAAAGGTTGTTTGTTTTGCAAAGAAATAGAATGGAGGGAGAGGGAAGAGCAAGAGAGAGAGCAAGAGAAAAGGAGAAAGATGTGAATGATGTGGACTTTACTAATGCAGCAGTGTGAGGAGTTTGCTTCACCCTGTGAGCAGCGCAGGTCTTTAGAGGCTCATACCGTAACAAAAGCTGGCCTAATTTCACTCTTCAGCTCAACAACGAAAAAGAAAAAAATGTCATCCCCATTCACAGAGACTTTGTGTTTACACACTGATATCTATTTTTATAAATGAAACCTATCTTCCCACTTCAGAGGAAAAAGAGAAAATGTACATGAACAGCTAGCTGCTCATGTAAGTAGAGCTCAAAGTACAGACTCCTACACCATTTATTGTTTTACTTTCGATCCATCTATGCTAAACCTCCACACAGTAATACACCTCACTATTTTTCCATACATTTGCCTCTCTTTTTATTATCGGAGGCTGTCATGGTAGAAAGAGCTTTTAGGGGTGAAAGAAGGCTTAAAAAACAAATGGATCGAGAATGATACCTTAACTCAATAATCTCTCTTTCTCTCCCTTTCTCTCTCCCTCTCCAGGCATCACCACAGTTCTGACCATGTCCACCATCATCACAGGCGTGTCAGCCTCCATGCCCCAGGTCTCTTATGTGAAAGCGGTAGACATCTATCTGTGGGCCAGCTTCCTGTTTGTCTTCCTGTCCGTCATCGAGTACGCCACCGTCAACTACTTCACCACAGTGGAGGAGATGAAGAAGCTCAAGGGGGGAAAGGTCACTGACACTTATGGCGTCTATAGGGTCAAAGTTCATGGGTTGGATAAGTCACAGAGTGAGGGATCATGTGCATGGGTGTATTATGAATATGGAATATACTACCACTGTCAGAGCCACAATAGAAGCGCCAAAGTAGGTTATAACAACAACTATGACTGTGTCTCCCCCTATTGATCATAATGTATTCTTCCATCGGAGGATCATTGAATTTAAACATTTAAATTCCCTCCCCTCTCTCTCCTCAGATCCCTGCCAATTTCAATGCCACTCAAACTATGGCCTTTGACGGATGTTACCATGACAATGACATTGACCTGATGCCATTCCCAGAGCTGCCCAGCACCCCCAACACAGAGCGAAGTCGGACGGCCACGTTGAGGACCTCGAGGAACTCTGCTGCAGAGCCCCCGCCCACGGAGGGCACCAGGCTACGACGCAAAAAATCCATCAAACACAACCTCAGCTTCATCATGAGTAACAGCTACATGATCGACTCCTACTCCAGAGTCATCTTCCCCATGACCTACCTGCTGTTCAACATCATCTACTGGAGCTTGTACTCCAGTAGGTGAATAAACCGTCAACAGTCTACTAGCAGTTCATCATGCAGTGGGTTATTGGAGTATGTTGTCTAATGACTACTGAACTATATTACTACTGTATATTATCTATTAGGTTATTCTCACTGACAACAGCATCATCGTCAGGGCGTTGTTTTCTGCCACCCACTGGATTATGACCTTAACCATCGGTGTCTACCAGAGTGCATTGTGGGAGTTTTGGACAGTCAAGCCCTACTGAAGAAGAGATACTATTGAGTAAATCTGCTTTTTATTGGAAACCTGTTGGAATCCGGGTTCAGGTGTGAAGTTGATGGTGCTGTTCATGGAACTGCTTCTGCTGGAATGCACAGTTGCTTTCCCCCCCACTGGTTTAAACATTTAGTTACTGTATATAGTATGAATTTAAATGTGCATGAAAATGAAGGTGCGTGTGTCTTTTATATCAGTGAATATCAGAAAAATACAACATCAGATTAGCTTAAAATAAAACATTTCATTTTATTTATACAATTGTTATTTGTGAAATAACGTTGAATTATACACCCATTGTTATGATGCCTCTTTAAAATATTTATGCATATATATCTCATGGAAATATCTTGATTCTGAGTACAGTATAAAAGAGCTTTGCCTTTATCTTAAATGAAATCAAACCAGGAAGTGACAGTGTTAGTATGTGTCAGCGCACGCCTCTGAAGAATGCTGAGAAAACCGATAAAACCTGTAGTATGCAGTCATAGGATGCCGCTCGTGAGGATCTACAGTAAGAGTTGGGTTTTTCCTCCGTGCTACTGTAGATATCTTTTCAGTACAGTACATGTATTGATATTCACAATCATAGGTGCCAGCCCGGACGAGTTCATGATAGTATTGGTAGGTCAACTGGACGAAATCCATGAGCATGCTGGATCTTCAGTGATGGCCCATCTCTTCAGTGTGGTCTGTCACACACTTCCATTAAATTACACATTGCAGCATTAATATTAAAATATTTCATATAAACGTAGAAAATACTATGAAACACACTGTCTCACGTAAGTCCACTCCCCTACCAGCCTACACTTGGCCTAGTGTTTTACAGGACTTAGGCTGCTCTCTGACTCTGAGTCCTGAATTGGCTGTTCACCTCATTGAGGACCACGTCTGAGTTGAGCTCCTCAAGGGCTGTGATGGTTCTGTCATCAAATAGACTTCCTGAAATGGTACACATCAGAGTTACAGCTTATCCTGCACACAAGTGACTGCATTTAGAGTGGTATTTCTGAGATTAACTCTACATTAAAGGACCACGTTTAAGGAAAGTAGATTACGGTGGATACCCTTACATCAAAACAACTTGATTTACCGTGTAGTTGTGTAAATTCGAGTATCTTATTTTCAAGGGCCAAATTATTCTGGTGATTCACTGTTTATAACTAAACGTATGAAATCCTTTCCAACCGTCTGGCAGCTGAATGGATGAAAGGCCTTTTTCATGACCAAGAGCAGATAAACTAGCAACAGGAGAGCAGAGACACATGTGACTGTTGGAATCAGAGCCAGCTGGCAGCCAGCAGCTGAGCCAGGCACATGGGCGGGGGTACAGTTAGATACAGTCACTATTTGATTGGATGGGTTAAGCTGACTAAATCCTGCTGTAGAGTGTCATACATAGACACACATTCTCACACACTGTTGTATACAAACACACAGCAGTTACTGTGCACCATCAGTAAGAGGCTGAAAGAGGCGCTATGGACGTGGCCGGAGCTCAAACAGTACAGCTAGCTCCAATTCTGGGTAAAATGATGTTAAAGGGAAAAGGTCATCTCAGAGCCCGTCACAGAGATTTCCTAGGTTACATAGGTCATCAGTGACATGGAGATGAAGGCTTGCTATAAGCCATCCCCTGCTCTGATAACAGAGGTTTAATATTATGACGTGCTTCCACATTTATCAGGGGCAGAAAGTAGATCAGCATATACAAAAAGTATTTCTCTATTGTTGTCTGGCCCATATTGGTTGTTAGTAATCCCTGACCCCCTCCGGGTCCCCATGCCTACCTGTTGCTCCACTGGGCCGCTCTGGGGAGTCACCGGTCAAGAAGGAGGAGCTGGAGGTATGGTTGAACTGGGAGGAGTTGCCGGAGCGGAAGGACGTGGCTCTGGTCACTGACAATGACTTCTTCTCTGTCTTCTGTGTAGCCGTGCGGCTCCAGTCTGTGATGAAACAAGAGTTAATTCAAATTGTGTACATTAAATTACATAAAATATATCAATTCAGGGAAGCAAAAGTTATTCCGCTTCCCAAGAATAGTAAAGCCCCTCTACTGGCTCAAACAGCCGACCAATCAGCCTGTTACCAATCCTTAGTAAACCTTTGGAAAAAATGGTGTTTGACCAAATACAATGCTATTTTACAGTAAACAAAATGACAACAGACTTTCAACACGCTTATAGGGAAGGACATTCAACAAGCACGGTACATACACAAATTACTTATGATTGATTGGCTAAGAGAAATCAACGATAAAAAGATTGTAGGAGTTGTTTTGTTAGACTTTTGACATTGCAGCTTTTGACATTATCGATCATAATCTGCTGCTGGAAAAACACGTGTTATGGTTTACACCCCCTGCTATATTATGGATAAAGATTTAGCTGTCTAACAGAACACAGAGGGTGTTCTTTAATAGAAGCCTCTCCAACACAATCCAGGTAGAATCCGGATTTCCCCTGAGCAGCTGTCTAGGTCCCATACTTTTTAAAATCATTACTAATGACATGCCACTGGCTTTGAGTAAAGCGAGTGTGTCTACGTATGTGGCTGACTCAACACTATACACGTCAGCTATTACAGCAACTGAAATGACTGCAACACTTAATAAAGAGCTTTCAGAAAGGGTGGTAAGAAATAAGTTAGTCCTAAATATTTAAAAAACTAAAAGTATTGTATTTGGGAAAAATCATTCATTAAACCCTAAACCTCAACTAAATATTGTAATGAACGTGTAAATTGAGCAAGTTGAGGTGACTAAACTGCTTGGAGTAACACTAGATTGTCAACTGTCATAGTCAAAACATATTGATACAACAGTAGCTAAGATGGGGAGAAGTCTGTCTATAATAAAGCGATGCTCTGCCTTCTTAACAACACTATCAACAAGGCAGGTCCTACAGGCCCTAGTTTATACCTTCTTAACAACACTATCAACAAGGCAGGTCCTACAGGCCCTAGTTTGTCGCCCTTGGCCTAGTGTTCAGTCGTGTGGTCAGGTGACACAAAGAGGGACTTAGGAAAATTACAACAGACTATGAGAGGAGCACAGTACTACATAGAGCCATGACTATATGGAACTCTATTCCAAATCAGGTAACTGATGCAAGCAGTGGAATCAGATTTACAAACAGATAGAAATACACCTTAAAGAACAGCGGAGACTGTGAAGAGACACACACACAGATACAGACACACGCGCTATCGCGCCAACTCTACACACACGTACATTGTAATATTGTTGTATGGTGGTGTTATACATGTTGTATTGTAGATATGTAATAATGTTATATGCTGTAGTGTTTTATCTTTTGTTTAATGTGTGATGTAAGTGCCTTAATGTGTTCGGACTCAAGGAAGAGTTGCTGCTGCTTTGGCAGGAACTAATGGGGATCCCTAATAAACCCCAGGAAGAGTAGCTTCTGCCTTGGCAGGAACTAATGGGGATCCCTAATAAACCCCAGGAAGAGTTGCTGCTGCCTTGGCAGGAACTAATGGGGATCCCTAATAAACCCCAGGAAGAGTTGCTGCTGCCTTGGCAGGAACTAATGGGGATCCCTAATAAACCCCAGGAAGAGTTGCTGCTGCCTTGGCAGGAACTAATGGGGATCCCTAATAAACCCCAGGAAGAGTAGCTGCTGCCTTGGCAGGAACTAATGGGGATCCCTAATAAACCCCAGGAAGAGTTGCTGCTGCCTTGGCAGGAACTAATGGGGATCCCTAATAAACCCCAGGAAGAGTAGCTGCTGCCTTGGCAGGAACTAATGGGGATCCCTAATAAACCCCAGGAAGAGTTGCTGCTGCCTTGGCAGGAACTATTGGGGATCCCTAATAAACCCCAGGAAGAGTTGCTGCTGCCTTGGCAGGAACTAATGGGGATCCCTAATAAACCCCAGGAAGAGTTGCTGCTGCCTTGGCAGGAACTAATGGGGATCCCTAATAAACCCCAGGAAGAGTTGCTGCTGCCTTGGCAGGAACTAATGGGGATCCCTCATCAATACAAATACATGGAAGGTTCTTCTCTTCTTCAAACTACACATATGTTGTAAGATGTAGGTCAACAAGTCTTACCTGAGTTCTCTGCCAGTCTCAGTCTACCACAGCAGAGGTAAGTCCTCCACTGCCTCCTCACGTTCTCCTTCACAGCACAGTGGAACAAAAAGATAAAGAACCCTGCAAAATAACACAAGTGTCAGGCAACTGCACTTTTGTTACACACTTGGCAACAGGTTTCCCAAGAAACTCCTCAGGCTTTGTGTTAGTGTCTTCTCTGAGAACATTAATGGTGAATTCATTTTCAAATCACCAAAAATCTGGGAGAGTTCTAAATCTCACCTTGAAAGGAGTTGAAGATGGCGAAGAGGTACATGAAGGCCAGGTTGACAGGCCCCCAGGCAAAGAAGGCAAAGCCCCAGGTGAGGCCCAGGAGTAGGGTGATCCCAACCACACTGCGCAGGTCCTGCAGCCCGTTACGGTGCCTCATGTTGTGGGGGTTCTGACTCTTTATCCGACACAGCTGAACCATCACCACCACAAACATGCTGAGGTTCAACAGGAAGATGACACAGAAGTAGGCCACCACAGATACGTAGAAGGCAATGTTGTTCTTCAGCCAGCAGCTGTGTGAGAGGAAAGGAGTGAAATACAGGAGACCATATTTGAATTGATCAGCTATCCTATTATGTAAATGTGAGTACTGGTATAAATGTCATGATGCACAAACAAGCACTCCATACCAATGCTTCAGCTGTAAATTGGCATGTTAAATATTGAACAAAATGCAAGGGACTTACAAGTCATCTGTAGGGGAGTTATCTGAATACTTTCCGTAGCTAACGAGGCCGTAATTGTTCTTATCAACAGCAATAACGACGATGACCACAAGGAGTGGGACGCCTATGACGAGAGACAACAGACTACATTGAACTGTAAGTAACTGTTACTTTTGTAAGAACGTGGTGGCTGTTCTTCACTCTGATGACAGTCCCAGAACCACTTTTTCACTTACCCCAGCCGACGAGAGAGAACTTGAGCATGTAGCGTTTTATGTATGTGTTGAAGACCTTGACGAGGGCCAGGTACATGTGGACGGCCTCCAGGCCCATCCAGGTGAAGGAAGCCAGCAGGAAGTAGTGCAGGAACCAGGCGGTGGAGATGCACAGGCCCACAGCGTCAGGGTAGAGGGCTAGCCAGGCATCCACCAGGAACACCAGGTTTAAAAACAACAGAGCCACACACAGCTGGATCAGGATCTTAGATGGGATGTCCTTACGCAGTTTCCTAAAGGAATTAGGATTGGAATTAGGACTGGTATTACATTGATTGCAGCTTGTTTATATGTCTTTGTATTTAGATCAGTTCTCCAGGTGGGTGTCATCAAAATCAAATCAAATCAAATGTTATTTGTCACATGCGCCAAATACAACAGGTACCAACAACCTTACCATGAAATGTTTACTTGCAAGCCCTTAACCAACAATGCAGTTTTAAGAAAACAGAGTTAAGAAAATATTTACTAAATAAACTAAAGTAACATTTTTATTAAAAGTAACACAATAAAATAACAATAACAAGGCTATATACAGTGGGTACCAGTACCGAGTCAGTGTGTGGGGGTACAGGTAAGTCGAGGTCATTTGTACATGTAGGGGATATCATGGATATCCTGCACTGATCACAAGGGGCTCAGACTCACCCAAAGGCCAGGTAGGTGAGCAGAGTGACGGAGAGGAAGATGGCGGAGATACCACAGCCGATGTAGGTGATGTAGGTGAGGATTGTGGCCTGGAGATGATTGGTTATGCCCGTTCTGGAGATGTCCTGGGAGAAGAAATACCAAAAACATGTTGTACACATTGAATTATTTTAAAAATAAGTCCTTGAATGTTGACAAAGTCTGAATGGGAGAGATCACATTGCACCCCTGTCTCAGGAAGTACTCACCAGTAGCACACCGAAGCTGGTGAGATGGTTACAGGCACAGACAGTCTCATTTTCTGTGCTGTTCCTGACAGAGCAGCCTTTTCGGTTCCAGCCTCCTGAGCCATCTACGAGAAAAAAAAACATTTTTATTCTTTAATACCTGTCAATTGTCTTGCTTTCATTTTGGGAGACACAAGAGGAATACTTACCATTCAAGCCAAAGTCCCAGAAAACACATGAAACCACGACATTTGCCTGTGTAGACAAATGATGAAGAGAAGACAGAGTGTTAAATACTTCTCAGGATGTCCCATCCTTGACATAGGGAAAACGTCTGTTTGACTCACTGGGACGGGCTCAGTATTTCTCAGGGTGATCACCACGTCCTTCTGCAGAGATTTGATTGACAGGTTGGCCACACTGGCTCCCAGGATCCCACTGTACAGCCTGCTGTCTCCCAGGGCTCGGTCCTAAGGAACGGCATGGAAAGAATATGGCATTGTCTATACATTATTTTACTACATTATTTACTACTATTATTTCACAGTTCTTCATTTCTGACCGATTTATGTGACTTTTATCCATAGTCATCATATCTATATAAATAGCAAGGGCTGCTTAAGTAGCAATACATGTTTAGGCTTGGCAACAGGTTGGGACAGTACTGAATACAGAGGAGCAGGTAAGCACCTGGAACACAGTGGCCTTCTGGTAGAAGTTGAACTGGAGTCTGGAGGCTTGTAGCTGCTGCTCATGGGAGAGGTTCGCTGTGAGGGAGGAGGGGAACGTGACGGAGCCCTGGGGAAGGGAGGACGCCTCTGTTCTCACACTTCTCCTGACTCTGCCATCTCCACGGATCTGGAGGGGACACATTTCTCTATGATTAACACAATAAACAGGAGTTATGTGTCTATCTACATAACAGACCCTACCAGACATACGTCAGAGTGCAGGATGTCCTACATTACTTCTGCGTGTATTTTGACGGCAACCGAGGCTACAGTATTTACTATTCAGTGTTTCCTTACTGGAAGGTTACCTGCACATTGTTGGGGTCCGGGATGGAGAAAGATGTTTGCTGGAAATTAGTGCCGTCCACTGTTTTGATAGCGACAGCAACCGACTTGGTTAAAATCGTAGCCTCTTGCTGAACGACCAGCTTCAGGCCCACCGTATCAACAATCCCAATGATCCTGGTAGAAAAATCAACTGTTATTCTGATGTGCAGGTTGGTCAAGGTCATTGCTAAGATTTCTTCCGGTTTTAAGAAAATGTTGTCACAGTCTCTTTACAGGCTTTATTTAAGTGCTCATTTCTGGTACAGCACAGCAAGCAGCATAACAGTAGATTGTTGATCCCCAGGCAGCTCACTTGGTGGAGGAGGAGGCCAGGGTGTCAGAGGAGGCACCCAGCAGGTTGCTAACGATTTTGACAGAGGTTTTCCCCAGATCCAGGCTGACATTGGGTCCGGCCAGCAGGGCCTCTAGTTGGGACACCAGCTGGTCCACCTGGGAGGAGTTGAGCTTGGACACGTTACTAGTCAGATCCAGCAGCTGATTGGCCTGCTCTTCACTACTAGCTGCTGTGGTGTTGGGCGCTGTGGGGAAAAGGATCCATAATAAAAACGAGGATGTTATCAGAGGGGAACTTTGACTTTGGGTCTACATTTTAAATGTAGATTAATTTGGCAGTACCAGCTATGGCCCAGCTAGGTCAGAGATCAGCTTGGGTTAGTATCCTGAGGGTTACCTGCGGTGGTTGTTGTAACAGCTGTCGTGGTGTACTTTGGGGAAGCTGTTGTGGGATTCACTGGTGGAATGATGGGTGTTGATGAGTTTGTAGTGGTATTACCCCGGGTTGTCGTGGCAATGGTTGTATTTGGAGCTGATGGTGTAGTATTTGGAGCTGTAGAAGTGGTGTTTAGTGGAGCTAATGTTGTGTTCAATGGGACGTAGGGGGTGTTTAGGTGTATAGTGACATTGGGTGGAGGAGGCAGTATTGTTGTTGCAGGTAAAGTGGTGTTGGCCATTGGGCTGGGTGAAGTAGAAGGAGGCATGGGGTTGCACATTTCATTCAGGAGCACACACACATTTTTCCCTTGTTTGCTAAACAGAGAAAGGGACAGATAAATGTAGATCTTCAGTGCATATAGTCAATGATATATTTAAGCAATAAAGCCCGAGGGGGTGTGGTATATGGCCAATATACCACAGCTAAGGGCTGTTCTTACGCACAATGCAATGCGGAGTGCCTGGACACAGCCCTTAGCCGTGGTATATTGGCCATATACCACAACCCCCGAGGTGCCTTATTTCTATTATAAACTTGTTACTAACATAATTAGAACAGTAAAAATAAATGTTTTGTCATACCTGTGGTATACGGTCTGATATACTACGGCTTTCAACCAATTAGCATTCAGGGCTCGATTTATAAATAGCTATATAACTTAAATGTACAAATAACAATGTGCAATTTGCTTACTCTCCATCATTTACAGTGTTTTACACAATTACAAAATGTGTAACAAGGTTTTGATGTCTTTGAAGCACACAAAGAGAGACTGAACTGACCAGCTGACAATGCCAGTGGTCTTTTCAGCCTCACAGAACAAAGTGGTGTTGAGGTTGATACTCTCCCAAGTGAAGTTTGAATTCAATAGACCGCCACTGGATCCTGGGTAGCCACAAATGGCTGTGTGAAATGTATGAACACAAACAGTCA